>NC_085050.1:11332502-11932502 GCF_963662255.1 Cinclus cinclus | reverse complement strand
TGAATTCCTGAAAAATCAATGCAAATTAGTCATTTAGCTCAGGAGGAATAAAACTGACTCTTCCAAGTAACACTTTAAAAATGCCCTAAAAACTTTCTGGTAACTTTATGACTATGCAATCTAGAATTAGAAGTACTTTGACTTTATTTTGATCCTGCACTCATGATCCTGCACTTTGATCCTGCACTCATGCTGCAGTAACTATGTTAAGTAGAAAGCAAAATAAAATTTCAAGGACAGGCCATAATTGAAAATTCAACTAATTTCTAATATTGATATTCTCATTTAAGAGCTTTAAGTCTGAAGACTGGCAGAAGAATGTCAGACTCCTTGCACTAAATTTGCTTTTTAATCCAAATAAGAATCTCTTGTAAACAGAGGTGGGCCTCCTATTCAGTTAAAACTCAAAGCATGAGTTTTTAAAGTTTCAGCTCTTTTTGTAATGCCTTAGGATTTTATATTCTTTTATATAAAAAATCCTAGAGCACATTTGAAACTGATTTACGCAGAGGGGGCCAGACTATTTGCTACTGTAAATGTCAAAGTGGTGCATTGATTATTTTTTACTGTTGTTGTTATTTTTGTTAATATTATCAATATTAATATTATTTAGAAATCAGAAATACACACTCAAAGAACAAGGTTTGTTTTAAACAGTGTGTTTTTTTCCCATTGAAATGCAGCCATCTGGAGGCAGTTATATAATAGTACATAGCAACAGTGTAACAATTATGTACAGTATATGGCTATATTTAAAACTTCTTACTGATTATTATATGGATGTTAATACTTCTCAGAACAAGCAAGAGAAAATATATTTTAGGGGGAACCTCAAGTCAACTGACTATAATTATGCACTTTAAAAGATTTGGGTGTGATCTTTTATGGGAATGATTTTTCTAGAAAAACTGGGTTCAAGACATCTCCTTCAGAGAGCCTGGGAGATTTGGAGTCATTGAAATGGAAAGAGGCTTATTCTTCTAGTTATTGTGGCATTGTGAAACTTGCAGTGGATTTTCATTTAAAACAGTCATGTTTTAGCATTCATTAAAAAATCCACTAGTTTCTGATTCAAGCTTGCTGGAAAGAGCTGGCCTGATTTTCTGTAGCTGGGATGTGTTTTGCCCTGAGAGCTGGCTGCTATGTGTCTGTGTATGGGATGCCTGGGCTCCCTCTCTGCACTGTGGGTGAATTTCTGGCAAGACTACCTTGGCCATGGAGCAGAGGTGCCTTTTACACACCCCAAGGAATCTGCCTTGCTGTGCAGCTGGTACAAAATTGATGGTGGCACCAACACACACCAAAAAAAATTCACCTACCGTGCTGCTGAATTTGAAAACACGGGATGTGTGTCTGCTGTACCAAAGGGGAAGTGGTGCTGGTGTGTACAGGTCACAAGGTGAGACCATAAAGGTTTGGTCAAGGTCAGAACCTGCCCACACCTGCCAAGAGTCATGTGTGCATTGTATAAGTTCTTTCTACAATACATAGTCAGAACCTAATTTTCTACAAATGGCCAAAACACTGATATGACAAATTGCACTGTATCTTCTTGGAGATGCTCTCCCTGTCTTTCTCACCCTATTGATGGGTTCTGCCTTAGGTGGGTGATGGTATAATATCCAGAAATAGCATGTGTTACAAACTTGTGCTTTTAATAGGGAATAATTACCGTGCATGGGTACAAATAGCAGCCTAGGAAGTAGACTGCAATTAAGAGTTGAAATATGTAGTTTAACAATCATAAACTGTGTTTTTGTATTGTACTAGATAGATTGTACAATATTTCTTCCTTTTGTGTGTCAGCACATGTCTGAGCAGATATGTATGCACTTTTAATGTTTTCTTGCACCTGTTTTAGAAAAGTCACTTATTCCTTAATAGAGGGGGAAGAGTCTTCTGGGAATATACACCCTGAAATTAGGATTTATTATAGGCTTTATGTACAGCTGACTTGGTTAAAAGCTGCATTACTGTGCAGTCACATATCAAATTAAAAATGACTATATAAATAGATGAAGTTAATGACTGTTCTGTGGAATTTGGGAATAAAGCATTTTACTCATGTTAAAACAAAGGGGAAAGCTGAAGGTTCATAATGTATTAACCCATGTGTGGTCAAAGATGCTGCTATAGAAGCAAGCACTAGTGCTTTGGATGGCAATTGATTTCTCATGCTACTCTACCTGCAGAGCCCTCTTTAATGTCTATGCTGAGATGATTAGCTGTAATAAGGAGAGGCTAGGGATTAAAAGTGTAAAAATAACAGCCATTATACTTCTTAGAAGGAATTCTCTGAGGATGCATACCCGTGGCTCACTCATGGTTGCTTTACTACATGATGTACTGAGCTAGTTAGAGCTTCTAAACATGGCTGTTAAAATCATGGCGTTATGGTGGATCATTTTTTCTCTTCATGATTCTTTTTCTTTCTTTTTAAGAATGAGTTGCTAATGATCACCTTGACTTTCTGAGGACAAGATCTTATAATATTTTATATATTGATAATACTATGGAAGCTTGTCAACTCTTGGGTCGTAGCATCCCTCTTAAAGAAACTTGACATGCAAAGAAAAAAAGAAATTAAAATACCCTTTACTGATCTTCTAATTAATATCAGAATTTAATCATATTGAATACTTTAGTACTGCTACAGCAGTTTATATGTTTAGAGCATAGGTGTTCTTTACTTGCATCTATGGATTCAAAACTGGAGGTTCAGGACATAATAAAAGGTTATGCATCATTTCTAAGGATTGCAGCTACTTGGAAATGCCCTTTAAGATCTACTACAGCTTCTGTTATGCACACTCATGTAAATCTTCAATTAGTATGCAAAATCAATAAATACTTCACTGATGTCATGCAAGGTCTTTGTTTGAGGGCAATATTGAGGAATTCCTCTGGATAAAGGTTGCTCTCATAAAATTGACCTTTGAGAAGAAATAAAGGGTGATAGGGAAGTGAACGCAGTGAGACAGTCTGATAAATTACATCCCTTTTCCCTATTAAAAAAGAAAATGAGTCAGTGATTTGCTTATCTTTGGAAACCAGTGTGTAACTGAGAGTAGGAGATGTGTAAGATCTGCTGTTTCTTACTTAGAAGCAGCTCTCGTCAAAGACAGAGTAGGACTTTGAATACTGAGTGTGGTCTTTTCTTTAGAGGTAGAAACTGGATAAGACCAGTTGCTAACCAAAGGTACTGGAATCAGGGAGTATACCTGGTGGAAGATGAAATGGGCCCTTTCATTACTCATCCCAGAGATGCATTCCCATAGTGAAGATAGTCAGTGAAGGTACCAAAACTCCTCCTGTACAGTCATATTCTTGAAAATGCTCAGGAGCACAATAACTGAAATTGTTTCTTGCTGTCTGATTTCTGGTGGTGCATAACTTGGATGCTTTAGTATGTAATAAAAGTATGTTTAATCTCTGTGAAATATATTTAATTTCTGTTAAGTGACAGTTTAATGTGCAACAGAGGAAAATGAAAACATTTCTCAAGTTTAAAAATTAATTGCATCAGGTATAATTAATATTATGGTAAGAAAAAGAAAATATTAATTGCCCATATACTTTTGGTCTCCTTATACAACTTTAAAGTCAATTTCACCTAAATTCAATAAAACAGGCTGCAATAAGCAGAAAATTTAGACAGGATTAATTACATTAGCTCTGTCTTTAAAATGTTTGTCCTTAGGAAAGGTACCAAATTGATTATTCCCTTAAAATGCACTGCTCAGAGTTCAGTGACAACTTAAGTAATTAAGAGTGTGTAAACATAGACTTCTGTCCAAATAATAAGGAGTGCACTTATATCTTCTTATGACCTGCTTTTTTCTTTACAAAAATAACTGGTACTAGAATAGAGCAATTCAGTTGGGAGGGACTTACACCAACCCTCTAGGCCAACAGCAATATATCCTGGTGGAGATTGCCAGTACCATTTTGTGATGGAGGGTAGAGTCACATGGAAAATAAAGACTAAGAAAAAACAGGGATGCATGTCAAAGAAAGCTTAATTAAACTGTGTAACTGCAGGCTCAGATAAACAGTAACGCTGTGGAGGTGTTTTGAGTACTCCCATGAGGAAGTATTATACCTACAACAGTTTGAAAAAGGCTTTGGTTGTCTAGCCACGGTAATGTCATAGTGAGTTGAAACAGATCAAGTGAGAAGGTGATAGCAGAAGGTATCAGTAAATTAGCTGTGAGAAGGTACACAGGATGTACATTGGAGCAAAGGGTGGTCAGCAGTGGAGGTGACTGAACTGCTGAGATCCCGCAGCTCACACTGTGCATGAGCTGGCTGTTCACAGCCCAGGGGCCTCATGGCTGTGCTGCTTCCAGAGGAAACATAGTCAGTCCCCACTCTCTCCCAGCTCTCCAAGGCTGGCTCTAGCCACAGCACTTTGTAACATGGACTTTATCCTCTGTGGCTCTTCCGTTGGTGATGACTCACAATTAATTTCAAAAAGAGAGGGCTGCTAATACAACAAATCTAGGCTGCAGATCCTGCGTGCAAATTAATTCTCTCTCTCTGCAGTCTTCCCAATTTCCCAAAGCCTCTAAGGAGGCTGCAGGGCAAAAAGAAGCAAAGAGAACAATGTTCATACACCAAAGCTCAATGTATGAAATGTTTAATCTGGTAAACAAGGTAAAGCTCGTAAAGCATCCTCAAGATGTTCGGGACTTCTGCAATATTTCAGTAGATGGTTTTTTAATTTATTTAAGATGTCAGTACAATTGCATTTGGAATATAGCCTCCCTAACTCCTACAGAAGCCTTTCTTGCTCACATGGAATGAGTCAGGCACAATATGTATAAAACACTTAGTGGGGCCAGACATGAGGCAAAGTATTTCTCTGCTTCCGAAAAGAAATGTTCTCTTGCCTAAAGTGAAAATGAAATGGAACCTCCAAAGGCATTTTCTGTTCCTCATGTACCTATCAAAGGGTATAACAGTGTTGAATTATTTAGGCAACTTTCCCTATTGGACTGCGCTCTTTTATGAATAATTTCAAGTGGCTTGGGCCCTAACCATTAAAGGTCTTTGTATATTCTAAAGACTTTGAGAACTACCCAAAGGAAAGATTTTAGATGAGTTAAAACTTTATAGCCAAGAAGATTTTGTGAATCTTAAATTGCATTTTTTATGAAATAATCTTTTTGATCTTGATGGATGTGCTGGTGTTGGCTAGGGTAATAACTATCTTCACAGGGGCATGTGTGGGGCTGTATTGTGGATTTGTGCTGAATACAGGGTTGATAGCGAAGAGATGTTTTTGTTATTGCTGAGCAGAGCTTCCAGAGAGCCAAACCCTTTTCAGCTTTTCATGCTCCACTCTGGCAGGGAAGTTGGAAGTGCGTCAGAGGCTGGGAGGAGACACAGCCAGGACAGGTGACCCAAACTGACCAAAGGGATATTTCAGACCCTGTGACATCATGCTCAGTATATAAAGTGGGGTGGGAAAGAAGTACGTAAGGGGGGATATTTAGAGTGATAGAATTTGCTTTTGTTTGTCTTCCCAACTCACCATTACACATGATGGGTCCTGCTGTACTGGAGATGCCTGAGCACCTGCCTGCCTGTGGGAAGCAGTGAATTAATTCCTCATATTGGTTTTTTTGTGTGTGTGCATGGCCTTTGTTTTCCCTGTTACAGTGTTTTTGTCTCAACTCATGAGTTTTCCAGCTTTTACCTTTCCAATTCACTTCCTGATCCTGCTGACTGTGGGAGTGAGCAAGCAGCTGCCTGGGGGTTGGTTGCTAGCTGGGGTGAAACTACAACACATATCTTTAAAAAAACACCGACCCTCCATGCCCCCCTCATTCCACTAAAATGCCAGGTTAGACAACAAATAAGAGTCCAACTCAAGAATTAAATTGCTGCCTTTTTTTATCCTGTGCCCCAAGAGCTTCTTGAAGATTTGTTTCTGATTCCCACTCTGCTATTGAAAGTTTTATCTTAAGGCCAGATGACACCTTGATCATATGTGAAGAGTAGATCTCTATTCATGAAGCTTAATTAATGCGGTGATTCACATAAGTATGTCAACAAAACCACAAAAAATAAAAGGCAGATACATTACCAGCTTTCAAAGTGCTAACTGTGAATGTTGTCAAACATTGTGTTGGCAAAGTATTATGCGGATTGGATATCTAAATTTGGCTCTTACTAAAATAAGTCTCTGATCAGTAGTCTCAGCTGTGTCCAGCAGGAAAACCTTTTTAGGTTTTCTCACCAATCTTAGTGAGATTAACAGAGGTAGGAAGTAATATGGGAATATTCTAAACATCGTACTTTTAAAAAGTGATATATTGCAATATGCAGTTGGAATTGTGCATTTATCAATGTTCTGAAGCTCCTCAAACCTTCTTTAAAAGAAGAGTAATTCACAAAGTCTGGTAATCTGAAGAATAAAGAAATGTTAATGAAAATGTCAAAGTTGGATGAAATGTTGATACATTATCTGAACTATCTTGTTCTCTGAAGCATTATTCCTAATACCTGGATATCCCTTATAGCAGTTTGTATTGCCTCCTCTTAAAAAGCCCTCTGATGATGGTCGCACAGATGGTCTGCTACAGTGTTCTTTTAAAGTTTTTTTAAAGTCTTTAACTTAAATCTCATATGCTGCAAGTTATTACTTCCTGTCCTAACCCCTTTGAGTACTAAAAACATTCTCTTTGCAAAACATTTTGCATATTTTGAAGTGTCTTCTTTGTGAAGGCTAAAAGACTAATTTTCCCACCGTTTTTCCTAAATTCCATCTAGGTTTTTGACTCACTGCTTTCCACTAGATTTTATACATGTGATTTGCCTCTTTCCAAAGTTGAGACCTGGATTTTGAAGTATGGCAGCTGTGGCCTTACAATCCTGACTTAGTGAAGGGATTACCTTCTGTATGCCTTGCATACCACAATGGCACTTGCTTTTATCTGAAATAGAATGGCGTTCCTGATTTATCATTTTTTAATCTACTGTAATCCCCCGTGTACTAGTACACAGCCAGTTATTCTTCATCCTACTTTGACTTCTTGATCCATCCTGTTATTGACCTATCCTAGATCATAGATTAGCGCTATAAAATGTAACATACTCTGTTAAATTTTTGGGTGGTTTGGGGTATTTTTTTCCCAATCTATTTGAATCATTGTGATGATAAAATAAGTGAAGAACTGTAAAAGATTGTCTTTGAATATCAGGAGTAATTTCATTTAACCTTTCCTGGATCAATTACAGTAAAGTGGATCCTGAATTAGTATGTGGAGAAAAGTAGTTGAGAAATAGGTTTGAATCTCCTCCAGTACTGTTTTTGTAATCATAGAGTGATTTTTTTTCAAGTTTTCTTTGCTGTAAACAAAGTCAGCAGGAGACTGACTGAAGACAATTGTCAGTAGTGAGATGTGGAAAATGTCATAATTTGTTTGTTTTAAGAGGTGTTGATAAATTCTAATTCCATTCAGAAAACTCGGTTATCTCCTTCAGTGAAATTTACCTATGAATTCTGAATTCAATACTGAATGTAATGGTATCTTCTGAACAGTATGTTGGGGAAAACAGGGAAATCCAAACAGGGACCTGCAGATTTTGTCATATGTTGAAAAAATGCTGATATTCCTTTTCATGAAAGCCAGAATTACATGATTTATTTGCTCATCAGAAGCAGTATTTCTAGGAAGTGTGTCTCAGAAGTGTATCTCTCGCTGTATCTGTGACTGATGCAAGAGCATTATAAATGCATTTATCAGTGGAAAGGAACAAATAGTCCGTACTAAAAGTCAGATACTGTTCTGCATAGCTGTTTGGTTTGGGGGATTTTGGTAGCTTTTTTGTGGAGGTAGGAGGAGATAGGAAAAAATATTACTGTGGCCTTTAATGTCAAATTCTGTGTTCTTACTGTGAACAATCTAAATGGGGATAGCTGTAAGTACAAGTAACTAAGCTTAACTAAGAAGATGAGGTTATTTTTTAGATTTTTTTGGTAGTGTTTAATATATTACAAATTTTGTGATGTTTCGTAATACTTGAAATGTTTGTGTGTCCATTAGTTTGGATGGCCTTTTCTTCAAATATATAATTTTGCCTAAAAAGAAATAGTCTCTTTTACTAAATCTTTGCCATATAAACAATTGCCATAACAATTTGTAAAGTTCTTCAGGTGGGCAGTTAAATAGTTCTTGCAGATAGAGGGCTGTAGAAAAGGGCAAATGTGTGGCCTGGGTCAAGGCAGCAATTCAGTCCTGATCCCAGGCACCCTATGAGAAGGACTTATGTTGGAGAAGTTCCTGGAAGACTGGCTCCTGCAGGAAGGAGCCCACATTGGAATAGGGGAAGAGTGTGAGGAGTTCTCCTTCTGAGGAAGGAGCAGCAGAGAAAACGTGATAAACTGACTGAAATCTCCCAAACCTACCCCCCAGTGCTGCTGTGGGGAGGAGGTGGGGAATACATGAGTAAAGCTGAGCCCAAGAAGAGGGGTATTTTCATTATCTTATTCTCATTTGATTGGTAATAAATTAAAATAATTTTTCCCCAACTTGAGTCTGTTTTGCCCATGAGAGTAACTGGTGAGTGATTTCTCCCTGTCCTTATCTTGACCCATGACCCTTTTGTCTCCCCTGCCCAGCTGAGTGCAGTGATAGAATGGCTCAAGCCAGCACCTGGCATTCATTCAATATGCCACACTGAGTTTGTTAATCTGCATTATACATTAACTGCTCCAAAATTAAAATATGCAGCAGAAAGTGTGTAACATTTCAGGCCAAAGTTGCATCAGTGTGCTACTCATCACTCTAAGGCCCACTTGGGTCCAGAAATGATGCAGATATATTTCTGCATGCATGCCTGTGTTGGAAAAAGGGCAGGTAAAATCAAGGGTGATGTAATACATAAAGCAGAAAAATATACTTTATAATTAAGAAATAAGAGGACAAGAGATTTTTGCAAGGAATTAAGATTAATGGTGTGAGAAATGCATGCCAGAAAATACCAAAGGCAAGTAGGAGGCAAATCATGCAGGTTTTGCTACTGGCACTTCACCACTAGTGGCAGTCGACAAAGGCTGTATGTGTGCAGAGTTTTTCTCCTTCAAAAATAGGATAGGAATAGAAATACTGGATAGGAATATAGCAGCTGTACAGCACTTATAGAAATATACCTGGATTAAGTCTAGAAAGACTATTTATTTTGTAGCTGAAGATGTGAATTTGATCAGTCTAAATATGAACTAAAATTGTGAGACTTCTGTGAGGTTTAAGCTCCCACTAGTAAATCAGCATTTTACACTGTCTGCTCTCTACAGTTTCATCAAAAGACAAAATTATTTCACTTTCTCAGGAACCTAGTGGAATATATTACTTGCATTTACTTTGAAATAGCTGTTAAAAACACTATTGTGTTTAAACACTATTGTTAAAAACAATGGCTGCTGCCCAGCATGCTGTGTCTGTTCCCAGACTTTTTGTTACCACTCGTACACAGAGAGTTCAGAAAACTAATTTTCTATCACCTTATCAGAAATCATTATTTTTTTCCATCTAATTAGTACACAGCATGCGTTTCTACCATCTAAAATAATAAGCAACTACTTTAAAGACTGAAGGGTTTTATTGCCACCTGGTGGGAGTCTTGCGTGTAACGTACCAATTGCAGACAAGATTGGGAAGATGTTGAAATACCTCAAGCTAGCCAACATCATCCTGCAAGAATACAGTCTAGCTACATCTAGCATCACGAGAATTATTAGATTATTGCATTTGCTAAGAAAAACCAGCATTATTAAAGAGCTGAAATCTGTCCCTACACTCCTTTTAATGTCAGGTAAAGGCACTGTTAGGCACGAAATTCCAGTTCTTTTGATGTTAATCAACACAACTGGACTATTGGCATGTATAAATAAAATCTGAACAAGCTTTTACATGTGGAATATAGTATAAAAATATAATTTTCATATTATATACAAGATATAGCAGAAAAATAGTATTTAAAAGCTTTTGGGAAGATAGCCTAATGGACAAAGAACAGAGGTTCAAATAGTCATTTTAAATTGACTGGGCCCTTTCTCTTTATTATTTTATGTAACTGACAATGAATAATGTGAACTTTGAAGATAATAATTCTGAAATTCTCCATTTAATTATTCCTTGACGCAACAGAAGGAGGGGTTGCCATCCAGGAGGACCTAGGCAAGCTTGAGAAGTGGATCCAGGAGAGTATCATATGTTCAACAATCCTAGTGCAAGGTGCTTGCACTGGAGTCAGGGCAATCCCTGCCTTGAGTCAAGAATGGGAGAGGAATTCACTGAAGGAAGCCTGTCAGAGAAGGACTTGGGGATTCTGGTGGACCAAAACCTGGACATGCCACAGCAGTGTACATTTGCAGCCCAGACGGCCAAGCCTGTCCTGGGCTGCATCAAAAGAGGCACAGCCACCAGACTGAGGGAGGTGATTTCTCTCCTCTATACTTTGCCCTTGAGAGACTCCACCTTGAGTGTCACATCCAGCTCTGCAGCCCCCAAAACCAGAAGGGTGTGAACCTGTTAGAGCAGGTCCAGAGCAAGCCACAAAAAAGGCTGGAACACCTCTAGTGCAGATGGGCTGAGAGCTGGGGTTGTTTGCCTAGAAAAGGCTGTGGGTAGACCTTGCACTGCCTTCCAGTATCCAAAGGGAGCTTAAAAAACCATAGAGAGAAGCTTTATACAGTCCAATAGTGATAGTGAAGGGGGAACACCTATAAACTGAAGGAGAGCAGATAGATATTACGCAGAAATTCTTCACTCAAGAGATTGGTGAGGCACCAGAAGAGTTTGCCCATCCAGCCTGGCCTTGAACACTTCAAGGGATGAGGCTCTGGGCAAACTGGTCTAGTGGGTGGCATCCCTGCCCATTGCAGGGACATTGGAACTAGATGATCTGTAATGTCCCTTCTGAGACAATAAAGGCATTCCAGGGTTTTATGGGTGTGCAAAGAGAATTCACCTTACCTGAACATGGAATGTTAGGAAACGGTTATTATAGCAAGTCCTGCTTCCTGACTAAACCCCCAAAGCCACAATATGACAGAATTTGATCTGATGTGACTAATAGCATATATTTCTTGTCAGAAATTAAATTTTCAACATGACAGTTTTGCACATTTTTGAAACCTTAATTAAATTCTGCATAATCTCTAGTACAGAATTCTTTTACATTAAACATGCCTAAAACAGATGTAGCAAGGCAGTTTTTCAGTCAGCAATTCATATATAATGTTTTCTTATTGAAGAACATGTCCATGTTTGCTGCTATGTAGCAGTTGGAATCCTAGGAGGGACAGAAAGTAGTTTATAGAAAAAAAACGTTCTAGGGTATTTTGCAAAGTATTGACAGTTTATATTTCAAGCCATGTGAATTTGTCTGAAAAAGGAATGGTCTCTATTTGTTCAAAGTAAGCCCAAGATTACTTCCTTCTGAAATGTGTGAATACACTTACAGCGTTAATTCTTAATAGCCAAGGATTTAATGAGATGTAGCAATGTATTTGAATAGTTTAGTCCATAGTTTATACCAGGGGCACCAGTCAAGCCAGTTTTAGCAGGTTTTCTGCTGTTTTGTCAAACACTCTGGAAATTGTCAAGGCTACTGAAACATAAATTGTGCTAAACTGGGAGAGAAGAAGCTGAGAAACAGAATACCAAGATTAGAAGAACCAAGATGAAGGTGGGTGGTGAAGCACTGGACTGTAACCAGTCATATTTCCTGTAAGGTGTGTGCAGAGCACATGGACAAGATAGAGGCACCAATCAAAAAATGTGCGACTGTGTGGACAGTAGTTTTAGAATGTATGGGTAGGGTTTAAGGTAAACAATAAATCGGCTTCTGCATAATCATATTGATTTGTCATTTGGAAATCCTTTGTTCCAGCAATTAGATAATTCTAAATTCTCGTTAACTATCAAATTGCAATTTAACACTGTGACTGTATTAATATGTAATATTTCCTACTAAGTTACTTTCTATAATTATATCCTC
Source organism: Cinclus cinclus (assembly GCF_963662255.1). Lineage (NCBI taxonomy): Eukaryota > Metazoa > Chordata > Aves > Passeriformes > Cinclidae > Cinclus > Cinclus cinclus. The sequence goes on along the minus strand of NC_085050.1, from coordinate 11,920,490 downwards.
CAGTTTTTTCTCCTGCAATTTTGGAGAAACCAAACAGATAAATCTCTGCTTTAGAGCTTTTTTTCTGCCCCTAATTCATGCAAATTGCTCTGCAGAAGAGAGGAGGGAAATGGTCACTTCAATGTACTTGGCTGAAGAAAATATATGTAATATATTCATGTCAATTCTTAACTACTGAAGTTAATTCATAGCTATAGTGGGGTCAGGGTTTGAAGAATCTGTACATTTTACAGCAGTTCTTACAGAAATTGTTGCATCACTGCCTTCTGATTTGTATCTTTCATACAAACTCCAGTGCAAAGCTTCAGAAAATAAAAGCAATCTCTTGCACTTGGGAATGCTGAAAATTACCTAAGCCTGTTACAAAATGTATCAAATCATCCATGGAGTTTTTGATAAACAAAAATCTGATCAAAATGGCACAGAAATGAAAAAATCTTTATTTATTTGGTGTGGCTGAAGGAATGTTTTTGGGTTCATGGTTTCCTGTTCATGTTTTGCATGCTTAAGGCAGTGTGTCACACAGTCAAACAGATGGCACACAGTGTCCCCTCACCCTGGTAGCAGCATGAACAAGAATGAAGTTCTTCTTGCACTAGAGGGCACTGTGAGCAAAAGATTAAGCTTGAAAAGGCACGAACACTGATTGATCAATTTACAGGCTGAAATTTGTGGCATACTTTCCAATTTGAAAGGTTGACACAAACCCATCCATGTTAAATATGTTCTTTGAGGGGAGCCGTGGTACTTAATGTAACCTCATTTATTGATAAACTACTTACAAACTGTTGAAGAAGTTACTCCTATCAAGAAATCCTTAGTGCTTAAATATGTCCAGTTCAATTTTAGACCAAATTTAATCTCTGGCAATACCAAAATGATTCATGATAAACATTCCAGATAATAGTTTTTGCTGTTTTTTCAGGCATAAAATTTAAGACGTCACTCTTTCCCTCTAGGAAAACTGTCCTGCTTTCTCTAGACTGTAGCAGAACAGTACAACTTTGATTCAGGTGCTGCTTCCAGAGTAAAGCAAGCTAAATCCCTTTTTTTATTGTGGATTAGAAACAAAATCAGGCGTTGTCTCAGAGTGAAGTTGTGAATAGAACAAATTTAGAACATTCAAGGAACTGGAAGAGGAGCGCACTCCCCTTTAACTTTCCAGGGAATGCATCCAACCCAACTCCCAATAGCTGCTGTGTCAGACCTTCACGGTCTCACCTGCACATGGTTGTATCTGGGCCCAGTTTTAGAAATTTTTCCTCTTTCACAGTGCCTGTCCACAATTAGAAAAGATGGCTGAGCAGCAAGTGCAAAACTGAACATCTGGTGCCAAGTAAGTCACCTATGGTTTCCTTTAGTGTAGGGATTCATTTGAAAAGGAAAATGTTAACCCTCTCCTCATGGCTGAATGAGCTGATGGGAGAATGAGTGATGCTTTTCTATACAAAGCAGTGATGATGAACAATACTTTTGTGCTGCCACCCAGAGTATTTGGCACAAGGAGAGTGGAATAAAGAGAGATTAAAAGAGCAGTGAACCGGGAATGATGCTCACATTACCCTACATGCTTTAGTGTATGAAAACAGTACTTATGTGGAAGCTACTCCAACCATGAGATAACAGAGGCAAATTTAACATGCAGATCTGGAAAGAAGAGTCTTCATTATCACCTTCACAAAACTCCTCAATTCCTATTTTTACCCGCTTTCTGTGCCTACTTCTTATGTTTTTCATTCTGTTTCCTCCCACCCTCACCTTTTAATTCTTTCTACTGTATATCCATCCAAATGGCATTAACATCTTGTTCACATCAAATTGTTGATTCTCTGGATTCTGTGTCCCTTGTCTCAGTATGCTTAAAGTATTGTGCTCTTTCTGGCAGCAAATATCTCCCACTTTAAATTACACACTACTTTAAAAAATAAAATTAAAAATAAATCTGTTTTTGTGATCCTTAGTCTAATTAAACAATATTACCCAGATGCTCATGAGGGATGCTGCAGCTTTTATTGCACTAATAATATGGTGATGTAATGCTTCCATCAATCAAATTATACTGTTAAAATGCATGTAAACAACAAAGCCTATTATTTTGAAATAACATCTCTTGTCTTAATTGGTAAGGTGTGGCAAGAAAAAAATATTATTTTTGAGACAGGTTTTAGGACAGTTTACTTACCATCACTCAGACATTTTCACTTCCATAAAGTACTTCCTTTCATAACTACTGAAGATGTACATGGCATTTTTCTATGAATTTTTCAACTCTTCTTACTCTTGCAAGAGGACTGCTGACAGGTTTTTGCTAGGATTAACATATTCCAAAACCATCCAGAGTAACTATGCCAAATCTGTTTCTGAGTATACCATGGACTAAAGAAATTCATGTTCAGAGTTCATGTTGTGAAAAACATATGGAGCTGAAGGCTATTCATTGTAATGAATCACACTTTTCGGAGCTCTGTTTTCTTGGATGATCACTGCTTTCTCTCTTCCTTTTAGGAAGTGCGATTAGTTTTTCCTCTGGACTCATGAGAAATTAATTGTATGCCAGCAATGCTATAAGCGTGACCTCGCTTCAGTAATAGAGGTAAATCAATTTGAGTTCAGGGATTTAATAATAAAATGTATTTAAATGTTGCTTAGCATAATCTTTTGCTGTTACAAATTAATTTTCTACAAGACAGACTTTTCTAAAACATTTCAGTACTAAACACATGCCTAGATACAGAAATACAAACTTCACAACGGAATGTGAAAATGTCAGTTTATATTACATGCAGTTTAACAAAAGCAACATACGAGTTGCTCAGATTATCAGATATCCCAAGTGTATTTCTAGAACTTGATGATTATATGGAAAAACAGATAATTTCAGCCTGTATCTCAGTACTGCATCTCAGGTGTTCAGACAACCATTTCTATTTCATTTCATCATCTCAAGTAAAAAATGTTTACAGAACTCAGTTAAAGTCCAACATCACACTGTAAATCTTCAAAATACTTGTAAAAGGATTATTGATTCTCTAATACAGAGAATATGTTTTTTTTATTTTGTTCTTGTTGCAAAAAGGTGGTTTTTGTTGGTTTTTTTTTTTTTTAATCTGAGCTGACAGCAACCTCATGCAGTTAAACAAGTGTCTGGTTCTGTACTCCCTCATGTAGGGAGCATAGAGGCACTGGAGTCAGTCCAACAAAGGTCACTAAAATGATGAATGGGCTGGAGCATCTCTCCTTTGAGGAAAAGCCAAAAGAGCTGGGCCTGTTGTCAGAGCCTGAAATGTTATGGCTAATGACTTAAACATTGTTATGAAGTAGTTTTGGCCATTACAGGAACACTGTATAAAGAAGCTGTGACCAGTGAAGCCCACCCCACAGTGAATATGCCTGCTGATTTCAACCTTGGACTGTGGGTTAAACCACATAAGGGAACTTAAGGTGACAATATTGCTCAATTATCTGAGGTCTAGGGAAAAGCAAACAAGGCAGAGGGGGAATACACAATACAGCAGAATACAGCAGCTGTCCCAAAAATCATCCCTGGCTGGGTTTGAGCTGGGGAGGCCATAGCCCACAGGCTCATCTGCTGAGGCCAGGTTTGTACAGACTGCCTCCAACCAAAGGGGGAGGAGGAGAGTTTAGGGTGTGTGGCATAACTAACCTCTGGTCAGAGACATTGAACACCCATCCTCCCTCATACAAACTGTCTCAGCTGTAAAGGCCCTCACCTCTGGAAGGCCATATCCACCAGACATTCCTGTGAGAGGCAGCTGAGGGGGTGTCATAATCCATCAAAGACCCCCCCCCAAGGTGCTGCCCAGACTGATTCCTGAAGCCTTGCAGCAGAGCACTTCATGTGATGCAAGGGGATGCAACAGATCCAGTGTCTGTTGTGAGACTGTCAGAAATTGCACTCCCTGTCAAGAAATACCCGAGCATTCTCACCTGGCACAAATGTGTATCAATCCATTGAACCCCGTGTTTTCTGGGGACCCTCACCACCAAGAAAACCAGATGGAGACAATCAACAGGACACAACTGGGATCCACAGTGGTGATATTTTCTACTTAATCTGTCTCTGTCATTATCTTCCTCTCCCTCACCTCTTTTTTTCTATTTCTTTCTTTTTCTTTTCTCTCTCTCATTTCCTGTTAAATAAGATCCATACTACTGACTTTGGCATATGTTCACATCTGCACCTTAATTTAGGTGGAGGCATGTCACACTAAAAATTTTAAGAACTGATCAAAACACCTATTCAGCCTGGAGAAGGCTCAGAGGGATCTATCAATGTACATGAAGACCTGAAGGGAGAAAGCAAACACAAGCCAGGCTCTTTCCAGTGGTGCCCAGTTAGTTACAAGACCAGTGGACACAAACTGGAACACACTGCCCTCTGAGCAGTGGCACAGGTTGCCCAAGAAGGTGATGGAGTCTTCATCCTTAGGGATAATACTTTATAATAATACTTCAAGAGTACTTAAAGCTATCTGGACAGGGCCCTGGGCAACAAGCCCTAGGTGGCCCTCCATGAGCAGGAAGGAAGAGCAGCTGACCTCATGATGTCCCTTCCAACCTCAACTGTTCTACTGACGCCATGAGTCATAACTGAAATTCAAATAGGAGCTGCGCCAGGTTGTTACAGTACTTCCATGTTTCTTCTCTGTAGCTGTAACTATTTGCAACTGTGATAATGCCAGATGGAAACTCATCATTTGTCATAAAGTAATGCCAAAGTGAAATCAGCAGAATTGATAATGGAAGTTGTCATCATGTCTGAGTTTGGTCTACTCTCACTAACATTATCAGCATTTATATACACATGTGAGTATATAAGGTGTGCATTACAATTCATTTAATGCAAAGGTTTAGTTGGCCTTAACTAAGGACCTGATCAAATTCAGCAATGGCACTAATGTGCATCTTCAGTGTAGGATCAGACATAAGCAACCAAAGAATATTTTACATCAAGACTTGCTGTTGTGAGGGTTAGTAGCCAGTGTCACAATTTTACCTTTGAACTGAGCTCCTCTGGAATGGCTTCTGCCATGTGTGATTCTGCCTGTGCTGGAAAGCACCAGTGGAGGCTTTATTTTACACTTCCTTTTTAGTTATTTTTCCAGCTACCACCCTCATTTCCACCTGTTGCCTGAGCATGTGACATCCATTAAGCACACACAAGAAATATCAAGTAAGTTGTATAAAATATCTTCAAAGAAATGCAAATAGCAGGGGGAGCAGATTGCAGAACTTTGTCATATCAGAGTTAAGTCATACTGTCAGTCTAAGGAAACAACAGGTAATACATAGCTGGCATTGAGTGTTCCTGATGAAACCACATTACACTCAGACTACAAGTGATCTTAAACGTGGTTTGTTTTTTTTCAAATTTAAGTTTATTTTGAAGTATACAGAAGCTTAGCCATGTTTGTTTGAACTTCTGTGTTTAAAAAAAAAATTATGCCTTCCAAGGCAAGGAAATAATGACACAGGGGACGACATTTTTGTGTGGAGATTAAAAGAAACTCAACAAGTAGTGACCAAGAAGAGTTAACTGAGGTGTAAAAAAATGAAAGCTCTGCATGATCTCCTTCAAACTTGGAACTTGTGAAAATCAACAAAGTAACTTACATGAATGACTGAAGTTTAAAATTAATCTCCTATTTTGAATTTGTAATTGTTTGTTTGATTTGGGTCAAACTTGGAACTTGTGAAAATCAACAAAGTAACTTATATGAATGACTGAGGTTTAAATTTAATCTCCTGCTTTGAATTTCTAGCTTGTTTGTTTGATTGGGGATTTAATTGGAAACTATACCAAAGTACCTATATAGGAACCTTGACTTATTTAAAGAGCTCGAAAATAAAACTTATTTCTAAAAGTACTAAGTTCACCATCAAAACAATACTTATCCGTAAGTTTACAGTTCGCTTTCTGCCCAGAAGCCTTACACTTATGTGGCAGAAATGCTAGTAGATGTAGCAGCAATAACTTAGAGGACATTTAAAAAGCGGGTTACTGCCCTTTTCCCTCATTCCCTTCGCTCCTGTACCGAGAAACCCGGCGCTAGGGGGAAGGATCCAGGGCAGCACCGGGGCTGGCTCCCACCGACCCTGCGGAGCTACCCTGCCGGAGCAGGGCTGTACCCGCACCGGGCCCGGGACAGGGACCCGGACCCACACCCTGACCTACACCCGGACCGGGACCCGGACCCACACCCGGACCGGGACCTACACCCGGACCCACACCCTGACCGGGACCGGGACCCGGACCCACACCCTGACCGGGACCCGGACCCACACCCTGACCCACATCCGGACCGGGACAGGGACCCGGACCCACACCCTGACCTACACCCGGACCGGGACCTACACCCGGACCCACACCCTGACCGGGACCTACACCGTGACCTACACCCTGACCGGGACCGGGACCCGGACCCACACCCTGACCCACATCCGGACTGGGACCTACACCGTGACCTACACCCTGACCGGGACCGGGACCGGGACCCGGACCCACACCCGGACCCGCACCAGGCCCGCGACAGGGACCCGGACCCACACCAGGACCCGGCTGCCTCCGCCCGCCTCGCCCGGCGCCGCCATCTTGCAGCTGCCCAAGCCGTTCCCCGTCCTGACACCCCCTCGGCCCATCCCCGCCCGCTGCCACTGTCCAGGGCTCGGCCGCACACGACAGCACCTCTCGGTACTGCAGCCCGGCCGCCACCCGCCCCTCCGCCTCGCCAGCCCCGCGCGACCGCCACCACCTCCGCCTCCTGCCGCCGGCCCCGCCCGTCCCCGGCGAGGCCTCGCCGGAGCTCTCCCCGGGAGCGGAGGGCGGTGAGCGGCAGCGGAGAGAGGACGGGAGGGCAGGGCAGGGGCGGGGGCCGATGGGCGGGGAAGCGCCGCCCCCAGGGCTGCGGGCTGCCGGCGGAGCTCCAGTCGGCGTCCGGCCGCCTCCGGAGCCGCGGGGAGGTTCGTCAGCGGAGGTGCGCGGTGCTGACTTCGCCCGGCCGGGCTCGGTGAGCGTCTGGGACGGGACCCCGCGTAGTGCGGCCCGAGCTGCCGCGTCCCTCGCGCCCCGCTGGGGCTCCGTGGCCTTCCGGAGAGGCAGGGCCGCTCGGGCACTCCCGGACCTCGGGGGCAGCGAGGCCGAGCGAGCGCCGGTGCTCCCGACTGGAGCGGCTGGCGGCGGTGGGCGCGGAGTCGCCGCCCGCTGGCTTGTGAACAAGCCAGAGGAAAAGTTAGGGATGCCCTTTGTAGGACGAGCGCAGAGTGACGGGAATATTTTTGTGGGGTGGCCGACAGCGAGGTGAGCTCCTGCGCACGGCTGTGCTGGAGCGGTGCCGGCGCTGTCCGTTCTGGAAGGAGCCGGTCCCGGTCCCGGTCCCGGAGCCGTCCCTGCCGCACATCCCCCGCGGGGCGCCTCGGGCGCGGCCTGGCTGCGCTCGCCGTCCCTCTTCCGAAGCGCTAAGGTCAAGTTAAAGCTGGAGGCACAGTAACTTTTGTGATTGTATAATGGTTAAAAATACTCATGCTGGTTTTCCGGGAAGGTATTTTAATCTCTGTGTTTTCCGAGGACTGTTTGAAGGTTGAACTGAACTGTGTTGGTTTATTTATAACTTGATGTAGAAACATAATACAGGAACGCATTTACTTGTATCAGTAAAATATTTTCTGGTTTAGGGAAGTTTAATTTTGGTAGCCAAGTTGCAAATTGCAAGTAATATGTTTGGTAGTGGTGACATTGCTGCTACTCTTAGCACCCTGTTGTGATTTTAGTGTCCTTTGAGTGGAGAAAGTTGTTGGTTAAGTGATGTTTGTGGTTTTGGCTATACTACTTTTATCTTTACAAGGACATCTTCAGGTCGGCATTCTGAATTAATTCTGTATTTATACAGAACTTAAAAATATTGTTTATTGCCAGAAATATTCGACAATGCTCCTTGCAAATTAATTAACTCAGGGAAGTTGTTCTTAAGCAGCAAGGGTTACTATGTGTTATGCTGTGATAGTATATGAATTCCTTAGTACATTTGTCTTGTGAAAGCTAAACTTTCCATAGGCATTTTTAAGCAAGTTTACTTATTTAGGGAACTTTTTACCACAGAGCAGAGATTTCCTCTTGTTTTTGAGAGGGCTTATAGTTGAAACGCCCCCTTGTGTAAGGCCTTTGCCTTCCTGCCATGTATGAATAATTTATTTTTTAAAATGGCACATGAAAGTATTTAAAACTTATTTTGAATCATGGGCATTTAAGTTGGTAATATCTAAAAACAGCATCCCTGGTGGTGTTCCTCCTCTGATTTCTCATACAGAGTTCTACATCTCCTCGTTTGCCTTCTTATCATTATTGACTTTCTCTGTCTCCTGAGTAGGTGATGACAGAGGCCAAACCAGGCCTTTGATACGAAATAAATATTTCTGTTATTATAGACTTGCCCATAAAAAGTTAGGGGCTAGTCTTTATTTCTAGCATGTATAAGTAGAACTTTAAATTCAAAGAAGAAATTTATATTCAGCATTTACAGGATTGATTGTTAGTTTTACCATTTGTTTACACTTGAAACCCAATTATTATTAGTTAGGAAAAAAAGCAATCACTGTTCTGGCACAATACTGTATATATGGTCAGACTCAGCTATAGCTGCTCATGCTCACAATTACTGAAGAGTGTATAATAAATCTTAAAATTGCTATCAGCCTTCTTGCTGTTTTCTGGGATTTTTGTTTACCTAATTACACAAATACATTCAGATTTCAAATTTTTATTCAGTTTTACATTGTAACCATGCTTTCTGATAATTACTCATTATTTTCCTCTTTGGCAGCTAAAATGAATTCAGATCCTGGTCCCAACACAAGTCCTTCTCACCCCCACCAGCATTTTGGAAGGTCCCAGCTAAATGCTGCTCCTGTGGACCGTGGTGAGAGCAGTCAGAGACCTGGCACATCTTCAGCAGATTCTGCAGCATCTTCAGTTCCTGGCTACTCCCGTAGCAGGGAGAAAATAGAAAAAATGGGTAAGTATGAAAGGAATTCTTATGCAAAATCAGCTTAGATTAAACATTGGGAGATTATTATGTGTATATGTATTCTAAATTTTGTTTAAAGACACTGTTAAGTAGGAAAATTAATTCCTCTAATTTCTTTTAACCTGTTGTTGTGGAAGAGTCTTTTCTACTTCATCTTCCTCCATGCATATTTTCAAGTTTTCCTATCTAATTTTTCAGGTGTGTACAAAGCAATAGGAAAGAACTTTATTTGAAAAATTGGCAGGGAGATTTAATTAAATTTAGCATAATGTTTCAATTTTAATTTCTTTATTTGGCCTGAATACATGCTACAACTATAGCTTTAATGTGAATGCTAATGTGGATGCAGAAGATACTACTGTAATGTAGACTGAGGGAATAAGCTGGTACATGAAGCCAAAATTGAAATTAATATTAGCAGAAAGATAAGAATTTGGATTTACAGTCATATACCATGAAAGGCAGAATGATGGGGTTCTTTTCCCCCAGTTGCTGTGACACCATTGAATTTTAAAGATTCTGGAAACCAATGGGATGAGAGAAATGTCTGTGTGAAATGTAGAACAAAAAATACCTGGCTCGTGTATTCACCTGCTGAGTTCCAGTTTTAATTCAGTTTGTAATCTAACACTAGTGCAAGATGGTCCTGTGCTCAGAGTCTAGCAAATCTCTTGCTCTCTAACTTTCTTCAAAATTGGACTTTTGATTGTGGAACTGCTTATGTACGTGCCCTTATATTCAGAAATGTGAGTCTCTCTATTGAAGGTAATAAGGTTATCGAAGAATTTAAAAATTATTACATGTGTAACTATCTGTGTGGCACATAGCAGATGCAACTGAACTATGCACATAGTTCAGGTCATTATTATGGCTGTGTCAGCAAATCTATTTTTTGCATCTAATTCAATTATTGCTAATTTAGAGTCAGTGCTAACAGATATGTTTTCTTTCTTCATTTTCCAGTTTCTTAGTATGCTTCAACAGGGAAAGGATAGTAACTATAATAGTAATATGGTATGTTATTATCTTGGGCTTAGTTACACTGTGATTTGAAAAAGCAATACATAAGTTTCTGTTGTTGGTGCCAACATTCATGCAAGATTCTGGAACTCAACACAAGCTGTTTAGCAGTGTTTTGCATGTAGCTTCTGTCAGCTATTCTTTTCTAGCTAATTTAGAGGTTTTCTTACTCTACACAAATGTTGGACTTCTAAAATCACACTGATTTTTATCTTAGTTCTCTTTACAGTCCTGTGTATTTGCTAATGATCCCTACCTATGCAGCACTGTATTAGAGATGCTGCTTATTAGTGCTCCTGTAAAAGAGGGCTTTTGAACATTGATGGTATTTCTCCTTTTCAGTGGTGACTTATTCCTGATTGCTTTAAATCTCTTCCCATTAAAATATTATGGCCTGGTGCCACTGTCATTGCCTTTCCCATACCCTTCTTAATATATGCAAGTATTTAATGCAGCAGAATGAGCTACCATTGCCATAGTGTCTTGCTGGAGTCTCTCACGACCAAGATTTTAGTGGATTTAGTTAGAAAATGTCTTCAATAACGCATAATACAGTATTTTCTTATATGTCTGTTTCAGAGTTATGCTGTTTGTCATAGTGCTAACAGTTTCTAGAACTGAACACTATATTAAAAGAAAGGAAGTTCTGGTTTGAACTTAAAAATGGGCATTTTAGTAGGACTTCAGAAAGAAGTGCAAATAAAAATAAAAATTCGAAGATGTACATATGAAAACAAATACAAAAGAAACTGATATGTCAAACAGAAAATTGGCACTTCAGAAATTCTCAAAATATTTGAACTGACAAGGTATTCCTTGGAATCACTAGAGCACTTACCAATAAAAAATGTTCAAGTTTTTCATAGGTCTAGGAAAAGTGAATGGTTTGGACTCTCAGCCAGGGCATGTTGTGGTTTGGTTGTATGAAAGGAAATATGCTCCAGACCAGATGTTCTGGGAAGGGCTGCTCCGACTTCTTTCTTGGAAGATTAAGAAGTCAGGTAATTTTCACTAGTCACTGTGATCATGACTAACTCAGAGTGATGGTGAAGAGGATAGAAAACATGAGCACACTGATATACAGAAAACTGTCTCAAATCTTACTAAATACACAGAGCACTCCTCTTTAATAATTACTTAAATTCTTGCTCAAATTTAAATCACTCTTACAAATTGAAGTTTGTATGATTTTTAATATCTATGATTTCTGTTTGAGAACTGAAAATGTACTGTGCATATCTCAATTACCTGGAAAGGCAGTTTCAGCTCAGGACTCTTTACCCCATGCCCATGTGCCCTTCCTGCACAGAAAGTCACTGGTATCCTGGGCTACGATAGTTGAAACATTGCCCAAGAGGTGGAAGGAGATCCTTCCCCTCCAGTCAGAATTGGAGTGCTTCATCCTGTTCTGGACTACCCAGTACATGAGACATGGAGAAAGTTCAGCAAAGGGCCACAGAGATGATGATCTGCAGCATCTCTCCTCTGGGAGACATCTGAGAGAGCTGGGACTATTCAGCCCAGTGGGAGAGAAGGCTCAGGGTGGATCTATCAATGTGCATAAACAGCTGAAGGTAGGGTGCAAAAAGGATGGAGCCACGATCTTTCCAGTAGTCCCCAACACAAGGACCAGAGACAGCTGGAACAAACAGGAGGTTCCCTTTGACTATCAGTAAGCACTTTTTTTGTTTTTCCTTTGAGGGTGACTGAGCACTGGCACAGATCACCCAGAGAGGATGGAATCTGCATCTGATGAGATACTCAAAAACTATGTGGACGTGGTCCTGGGCAGCCAAGTTAAATGGACCTGCATGAGCAGAGGTGATTTCCAGCAGTCTTTTCTAACCTCCAACCATTTTACTAGCTGATGTAATATTCTTGACACCATATCTGTATTTCTGATCTGTGCTTTTTTTTTCCCAGTTTTTGTTAATATACGCTGTGTTTAAGGCTTTAGCATCAAAGTGAATGTTAAGTAATTTGTTTCCTGGAAGCACACATCACATCATCTATTCCATATCCATAGCATTACCCTATCTTATGGTGTAATTCAGCAAATTAATGAATGCCTTGTCTCTGACTCAGTAAAGCACTTAAACACACACATATCCACAGCAGCACAAGTACTTCCTTTGGATCAAATGCTTACACTGCCATTTTTTCCCACAATTTTTCAGTCTCTATTCTGCTAATGTATCATTAGGTAGTGTTTATGTTATTCCTTGAACAGTTTTTTTCACAATGGGAGGTAACAGGGCTTTGAGAATTTATCGAGCAAATAAAATCTGGATTTAATGAAAAGAATATTCAATATCAATATCGTTAGGATAATTTGTAGATACAGGTTTAGTTGTGTTAAAAAAAGAAAAGGAAGGCATTCCTATGTCTACCCAAAACTCTTGGATTCTGTTTATGTGGGGTTTTGGTTTTCCATTCCTTGCATATGTAGGAATGGAATGAATATCAATACATCAGCTTTCATGTTTAAAAACAAATGAGAAAAAAATTGTTACTCTTTCAAGATGTTCATGAACAGGGAGCTTATTAGTGAGCAAAGCGTATACACTACTAATTAGGGCTCCTGAAATTTTAAAGCCATGGAGTCATCAGTATCCATGTAAGCAAGTTACAGGAGAGTTCATGTACAGCAGGGAAGACCAGTGTCTGCTTGCTAGTAAAGTGTTTTGAAACAGACTAAGACTCTAATCTCGTAAGATACTTCTGTGCCTCTCAGGTGCACAGGTCCCTCAGTTTCTGGTCCAGGTGCTACATACCCCTTTCTGGTTTCTGTGTTTCATCCACTCTGTAGAATCTCCTTCCTTCAGATACAGCCTTAAAGCAACATGAAAAGACTGCTCTCGGATGAGATCTCTGGAGCTCCCAACACCAAATTCGTCCAAGTAGGCTTAAAAACCATCATTCTTGCTAGAGACACCATTTCCTCTACTTAAACATAAAGCAGAGCTAGGAAAAAGCACTTTCGCCATGGTGACTTAGTTAGGATGTGAGTATCTTTAGTACTGCTGCTATTAATGTGTTTTGAAAGAGATGCCTGAGTCTGCAGTCAAGGTAAGTGCCTTGTATTGCTGAGTTAGAAAGTAGGTCTATGTGTCCCAGTAGATGCTTTGATTCAGATGAAAGGTAAGCAGAATTGAGAGAAACTTTTCACAATACAGTGGTGATCAGATACTTGACTGTGATGTCTGGATTCAGATAACTGCTTCAATTCAGCCACAGTGATAACTTGAACCGGATGACTCTCGTCCTAGGTGAACTTTTATTGTGCTGCAGGTTATCTGAAAGAGTTACCATTTCTTGCAATGCTTAAGTACTTTCAAGCGTGTAAAGTGTCTTTCTTAAGAATTGACTTTCTGCCAGTCAGCAGGTAAAAGAGGTCATGCTAGGATGCTAAAGAAACTGGGGAGAAGATGGTAATTTTTCATATGTGCATGAAACAGATTACTGGTTTATTACATCATTCTTGCACATTTGCTGGCCAGTAAGGTTGGAAAGCAGAAATTGCAAATCTAAGTTTCAGTGCTTGAAGAAAGGTCTGTTTGGTTAAGGAACTAGCTGGGGTTTTTTGTCTGTGGTTTTGCTATAATCTCTTGTTCTAGAATTGAGAACACATGGGAAGGTGTTTGTACAGAGATCCTTGCAGACAGAAAGCAATTTCTTATATTTTGTTTGTAGATCTACAGAGTTCTGTGTGTAATTATGTTGTGAAAGTTTTATGTACCTTAGGAAGAAAATTATTAATTGGCTGGCTTCAAATTTATAAATAGTAAAAAAAATATTTTTTAAACAGTTTACAATGCATTGCAAGAATTTACAAAAGTGTGTCTCCAAGGCATTGCTAAATGATAGCTAACAAATAGGGAATCTTTCTAATCTACAAATATTTTCCAAGTGTTACCCTCTTCCACTTAAGGTTACAAAGAGCCTTTGCTTCAAAGTTCTATTTTAGCACTTCCATCTCTTTATTTTTTGGCAGTTAGCTATTACAGACTAACTCTTGTGACAAAGTGAAATGTTTGTGCAAAGCTTGAAGAAATCTTAGGAAAACCTTTGATTATTTGAAGGGGAGGATTATGCGCTGACGTATTAATTGCTTAACAATTTATCTGTCAGTTTATTAATGCCCCTTCAAACTTTACCTTTAAATGCTCAGGCTCCTAGAAAGCTCATTTGCCAGGCATTGCTGTGGGAGAGAAAGAATTCTATCCAAACAAAAGTTAATGACTGTATTTTCTGATAAAATTCTGGGACATCATCATTGTTGGTGCAGAACAATGGAAATGGGCTTTTTCATGTCTGCTGCTATTGTCAGTAATATGCTGGTATTTTTACTCTATATGGGAGGAGGATGGAACACCCATTTATTTGAGGAAACATTCTCCCATCTTTCTTTCTTCCACCATTTGAAATGCATAAATGGGTTTTTTGGCTGATACTACTGCTAACAATTTTTTACATTACATGTGATGAACCAGATCCTGGAAGGTGACCTAGCTGAGTCTTCATCCATTATTTTCCAGGTGGATCAATTTCCTAATCCATTTATGATAACAAAATTTCTAGCGTAGTCCCAGGGTGCTGGAAGAAAGGAGGGTAGAAAGGCAAGAGCTATACTCATATTAGTGAATCATGTAATGAAATGGGAGTGGCCCTATACATTCTTTTGTGCAAAGAACTTGACATTCCTTTCGTACAAATTTTAAAATTTAATCTAGTGGTTGGAATCTTTCAATTCAATTTCCTTCAGAAAAGATCCAGTATATGTGTTCCACTGTGCAAACAAATCCCTGTTCCACGACAGTAATCAAGGAGAGACTTGGAGCTGCTGTGTTGCTGGAGGGCCCCTTGCAGCAGCAGCACCCCCACTTCATTGTGAAAGTTAGAAGATGAGTCTGGCAACAGTAAAATGAGGAGTAAAGGTAATGCTTTGAAAAGGTAATTATTAGAAGTGCTTTTTTAAGCCACTGGATTTGTGCACTTGCTAAAAAGTTGGAATGTTCCTTTTTTAAAGGCCCCTCTGTTTTGACAGTAAATGAACTGCTGGAGTGTCAGTGTGGTGAAGTGCTCAAACTGCAGAATTGCTGAAATTCCATGTGCATTGTGCAGGTTGTTATGATAACTTTGTCTGCACCTACAAAAATATGTGGGCATGGTGAGCTCTATGGTCTCAGCTTCTCACACTGTTTTTCATTTCTTTCTCTTCTCTCTCTCTTTTTTTCTTTATTTCTTTTTCTTTTGTTTTTTTTTTTTTTTGGTGGTAGGGGTTAATATTGATGTTCATCATCTAAGAAATGACAAAATGCTAATTTATTTTTAACTCTATGGTTTTGGAACTGCAGATTTATGTTAGATTTTTCCCAGCTCATCCATAAAGGATTCAATAAGAGATGCCTGTATAGAAAAAGCAGCAGGACTGGCTCATTAGTTACATGTAAAATTATTTTAATAATTTTAAAAGATCATTGTACAGTAATAGCTATGCTAGAAAAATACAGATTTGAAGAACGTTTTTTTCCTCCTCTTTTAAAATTTATAGTCTATAATATCACTCTTAGTCTTACACCTACGTTATTTTTTCCCCTGTTGTTCTGACAATTTACATTCATTTTGTGGGGGTGCAGAAGTTGTTCCCATTTCAATTTAATGCTATTTGATGACTTGCAACTGTGGTGTGACTAAGACTATTACCATATCTACACGTGCATTGCTCCTCCCAGAGAAAGTGGAGTTGAGTCCTAGACTTGAACAGCCCTGTAAACAAATGTTATTCCCTTCTCTCCCATCACTGTTATCACCTTTTAAAATAGAATGCCTGCCATAGCATGGTAGTATAAGAACTCTTGAGTTGTTCTTGGGTCAAGTAGGACCAACTTGGGATTTGACCATGGAGGTTAAAGGCATAAAAGAAAAACATGCATTGTACTCGTACTATGCAGTTAAGAATTCAATAGGCTTCTGAATGGATGAAAGAATTCAGCACTCATGGATGAGCATCTAAGCATCTAAAGTTAATAAAACCTTTTTTCAAATTGATGTTGATGTTTGTTGAGCAAAGTATTTCTTCTTCTTCTCCTCCAGTCATTCCTCTGTGTACAAACCATGTTTATGACATGATTGATTCCACTTTTAAATGGAATGTCAGTCTTTCCAGGAACTTTACTCCTACATAGTTAGTGCACACAATACCACTGTGCTTTTGCAACTTGTGGGAAGTCAGTAGGAGGATTTCTCTAGAGACCCAGGCTGGCTTTCCTGTGCACTGAAAGCTCAACAGAACAATCCAATGATAAAAAAAAAATGTTAGAACTTGAATTTATTGTTATAAAATGTAGAGATCAACTTTTTCTAAAAGTATCTATCTACCTGTGGATGAATGAAAGAGATCTGAGATCTTAGGAGATGAGCTTACACAGCATCCTCTAACAAAAGATATTATTCTTATTTTGCATTTATTGTGTATGCCTTCACTCCTAAGGGTGTCTGAGATTCTAAAAAGCTTTTTTCATAGTGAAAATAAAATCTGCAATAAAAATCTGTATGGTGTTCCCTGAAATTGTTGAATTTGTTTGATTTTTTTTTTATTAACTTACCAGGTTTGTGCTTACAGAAATAACTTTTTCTGCATAAAATGCAGTGTAACACTATCAGAACTCTCACCATGCACTTCCAAAAGAAATTTGACTTTTTATATAGGATGTGACTCCAAAAGAAATACCTCTAGGCAGATTCTGCAGAAAATGTGTTGCTCTACCTGTTTTGGTTGATATCCGTGGGCTGGCACCCCCATTAGCTTTCATTTTGCTACTTTTTCTTGATTATTTATTGCTTGAAAAATAGACTTTGATTATTTACTTTGTATGTGCATGCATTCCTGTTACTTGCTTCCTATCCCATGTTATAAAGTTTACTTCATACTAGCAAATGAGCTATTACTGAAAATCCCCCACAAAAGTAGTTCCTATAGCTAGTGTATTTGATTTGTGAAAATTGTTAAAGCAGGTTCATTCACTCTTCTATCGTAAGTTAGCTGTTATGTTTGTGACATGTTTTTCTGATGGTTCAGTCATTCTTTGGGGTTTGGGTTTTTGTTGTTTTTTTGCTTTCTGTTTTTTAAGTACCACTGTTAGACCAGATGATTACAATACAATCCTGTCATAGTTTTGAACAGTGTAAGAAGACCTCTGCTGGCTTCATGAGATGCTATAACATTTTCTGACTGCACTATAGCAAAGGTAAATACTGGATGAATAGAGGACAAGACTAATGACAGCTGAGCTATAGGAGAAGGATTTCCTTTCAACAGTTGTCTGAAAATCCCATTTAGTCATGCAGAGCTGAAAGATGCCAATACCTCAAGGTAGTCTGCAAATATAGAGGTTTTGCAAATAGATTGTCTTCAGCAGCTGAATGCTTGGTTTGTAGGAATGATGCTTTTTCTAGTTCATTTTGAGTTATTTCTAACAAAGGCATTGAAATCTAGGGAACAGAACACATTTCAAGGCTGTTGAATGCAAACTGAGGATGAAAAATTAGTATTAAAAACTGACTGGCTTCCAGGAAGCTGATTGTCTTTGTAAATATTTATGGTAATAGCTAAGGTCCTTTGGTGCACCACCCTAAATTTTTTTTTTTTGCACAGGATTCATAGCATGTTTTTGACCTTTTACTGGCTATTTCTTTTTCAGTCTAATCCAATGCTGGGTTATATAGGTGCACTTTAGTATTTTCTCTTGTGATACTGGTGGCAAAGACTGCATTTATGATTCTAAACTTAATTGTAGAACTGTCTGGTAGTACTACATAAGCACTTTCATTAATATTAAGAATGGGATAAGCTTTGCGCATTGTACTTCAGAGGCATATTTTTATGGAAATTCTTAGAAAAAAGGTTAAGTAAAAATCTAGCTTCAAGTCTGTCATAATGGAAATCATAGAAGAGGCTTTTTCAAATACAAATAATTCTATATCTGTCTTTTCTGTGCCATGCCAATCTCCACCTACACATTGATTTGTTCATCTTACCTTGTGGAGCATGGTGGGAGGAGTGGAGTTTAGCAGTGAACATAGTTAATTCATACTAGTGTCCTCTCACAGAAGAAGCAAATAATTTTCCTTGTAATTTAGGCAGTACTCTCTTTCAGATTCAATTACAGTAAAGGCTTATTGTTAATGCAGTAAAGTGATGTATGCCTGAAGCTCTAGGTACATACAGTGCTGTGCAATTTGATAAAGTTCAGTCACAAAACTGAACATCAGTGCTCTTCATGGTGTATAGAGAATTTGTTCATATGTGGGAGAAGATCTAATGTCAAAGAAGACATTCTTCACTCCCTGCTCCCACCCTAGTAATTTAGCTGCTGGAAATGCCTGGGGATGAAATCTTGTTCTGTACTACTCCATCAAATGTCTCAATTACTCTTGTCAGTTAATAATGTGAAACTGAGGGAGATGGCTGACATCCTGTGACTTCTTATAAGTAGAAAACCCACTTAAGTAGTGAGCTTTTGGAATAAAGCTAATGAAACATGAAGTGCAGTTTTTCTTTGTCTTGATGCCATCCAGCTTTTTCTTATACCTGAGCTAGCATGGGTGTGTTCCAGTTTAGGAAGGCTCACAGAAGTTGCTGTCAATACTCAGTGCTAATGCTAGAGATTGGTGACAGGCTTTTTCAGGTTCAAGATTCTTGTTACCTTTCTTATGAGAATTGTTTACGCTGTTATTTACAGCATGCCTGTTAGAGACAAGGAGCTTTTTCTAAATGCAGTGCTAGTGCTGTCCTTACTTTATTCAGAATGTTCTTTAACTTCTTGCAGCCTAGACATTTTTGAAAAGCCTTTTTAAACTCACAGAAATATTTGGCATTAGCTAAGTACTTTTAATCTATTCATGCCCTTTAGTTTTTGTCTTTGGAAAGACACTGAATAGTCTCTCTATTTACCTTCTCCATTTCATTCTCCTCAGTTTCTTCCCCAGGTTATAAAGCTCTGTTAATACTGTCTTATTAGCACTGAGCTGTGTTTTTCATAAAATACTGTTACAGCTCTAAGGTGTTACCCTGAGTGATACTAGTTCAGAGCTTATCCCTGTGTGTGCAATGATAAAGTGCCTTTGTGGTTTGCTGTATTTCATTTAGCCTTTTATCACTTAATTAGCCATTAAATACTTGTGCTGGTTTTGCTTGAGTTTTTTGTTGTTGCTTTTGTCCTGAGTAACACAGAATCATTGACAGATTTTGGCACCTTGGCATTAGACCTTTTTTCTTTCATTCACGTATAAATGTATTAAATTATTTAGGCCTTATTTTATATCCCTGTGTGTCTAAATTGATAATCTTTCCCCTGGAAGAATGGAAGTTGTGTTTTTCTAATCTTCACATTCTGTTTCTTAATCTCTCACTTTTCCATGTAACCTGCATTCCAGTTTGTTTAGAGGACTTACGTGAGAAGCCTTGCCCCCTATCTTTAGAGATGTAAATATGAGCTGGATCCACCTGTCCAACCCAGTATATCTTTTTTCTTAATTAGGGAAAAAAATGGGTTTGTATATTTTTTTGTATCCTCCTTAACATTTCAGTTTATTTATTAAATATATTTAAAATCATATCCTGTTTTTGATTGTATCATTTTCTGTGATGTAGTTGAGGTCTTATTATTACTTTCTGACCTTTTTGCTGCTCTGTTTTTTGTCAGTGTGTCCTAGTCACGTTTATTCAAACAAAAGATTAAGGAAACTACATTTAAAACTCTATACCTAAACGTAAAATTTGCAAGATCATTTGGAAGACTGCCTGTTTACCTTTGCTTGGCTCACTTTGTTGGGCCACCTTGATAACAATTTTCACCTGTGTCAACTGTCAGATCTTTTCATGGTATAGTGAAAATGGCTGCATATTTTTCTAGGTGTGTGCTCAGTGAACTTGGAGCTGTGTTCCCACTGGGTAGGACTGAACATACCATTTTGTTGTGCGTATGCTTAGCTGTTCCTGACTGTTTTCAGTCACTGCAGGAATACTTCCTGTACTATAAAATGAGAAGGCCAATCCAGAAGTCTTGTTTTGTAACTTGTCATCTTGGATCCTTTATTCTCCTGAGCACATGGGTTTTATTCTCCTCCTACTGCACATTCCTGTCACTTCTTTGTCTGAGCCCAAATGAATGCATGAAGTCATCATATAGTATGTGTTCCATACAGGTTTCCTTCATACTCTTAGTGTGGGTGTTGCTTAATGCATTAATCTTTTGCTCAGTAGAGTTTCCATGAGCTTTAATATTCACTTGTAAAACCTGTAATTTCTTTTAAACTTAGATATTTTATATGAATGCTTCATTGTTGCTTCCTGAGAAAGTGCTTTCAGTTTTCCTTTTATCCTGTTCACATTAGGTTTTCACCTTTTCATTCAAAGCACACAGAAGTCCCCAGCTTGTGTTTGTTTAAAATAATTAATTGTTGTGCATGATAGTATGACTGTCTCGGGGCCAGCCTCCAGTAACTGTGTGAACAGATAAAATATTAAGCTCAAAAGGCATAAGAGGTTGTGATCCTTTAAAATACTTTTTTTTTTTTTTTTTTTTTTTTTTTTTTTTTTTTTTTTTTTTTTTGCTTTGTTATTCCCTCTTCATGGTCTTTGACCTCCTGCTTAATCTGGAATTCAGGTGCTGTAGCTGTGACCTAAGAAGAAAGCTGTGTGCACCTGGCCAGGGAGTGATATTAGCAGGCAAGGAGGTAAAATTCCCTTGAGCTGAGTAAGCCCACTGCTGACAGCTTTAATGTGTTTGTGTTGGTAGGAAAGTAAATCTACAAACACTTTTTGTTATTCAGCATGTACTCTGTTGATTCTTTCTGCCTGAAATAACTTTAGTAGATTTTTTTTGAAGGAAGGCAGTGGTTCCTAGTGGGCAGAAGAGCACTGAGAAAACTGAGGGTGTTCTCTGTGATGGGTGTGTGTGTATGATCCACTTCGTGTGCATATGTATACAACTAAAAATCTTCCTTTACATGAAAGGACTATTATGTGCCTTCAAAGATTTCAGAATTCAAGAATGGAAGTGTCACCTGCAATGTCACTTAAAATGCCGTGGTTTTGGAAGCAGTGTTTGTCTAAAACATTTCTGCTAAATATGTGATCAGACACTTTGCAACAAGTCAGCTAACTGCAGTGATGCTAACATAATGTGACTCAGTTGTGCATGTTAAGGGTATTAAAAGGGTTGGCAATCTGTTGCATCTATTATTGATTTGTACTAGATACTGGGGAGGAAATCTTGTGACAAACCCAGCTTACTTTATTTCTCTTGAAAGTCTTCTGCACTGAACATATTTCTTACCTAGATTGTGTAAGTCCATTCTTCAAAATCTTGTATGGATGTTGAAGAGCTGGGATTTAGTCTTCAATATAGTCCAGAGCTGAGGTTTGGATATGTCATTTAATCTTTAACCTAGAATGGCATCTTCCTTTTGTGATTTAAAATTTTAAGCATTGTGATCTTAAAATCTCACTTGGACTAATCCCCTACTGTGGATTGGCTGCCTTGTTGCCAATTTAATGGCTGAATTTCAGAGGTAAGGGACAATAATTGCATCCCAGCAAAGTATTTAGCAAACTGAAATGTTTCCCTTTTAAACATTTCCTATTTCTGATCAAAACCTAACAGAAATAGTAAAAATGTCTGTCTGTGAGTGCTAAATTCCCTTTTGAGCTTATAGCAACAAAGTTGGAATCTTAGGTTATATGGCCAGCGTGCCAAGTAATGTGTAAATCTTCAAAAAGTAAGTAGTTATCTTTAGTTCTCATCAGCCCGTTTGCAACCTCCCTGCATAGACACTTGTGTTTAGACTTTTATATTCTGAATATTTCTTCTGGAGATGTAAAACATACTTTGTAGTAGAAAAACAGAAATTACTCTGTAGTCATGTTTGGCCAGTACCATTGAAGTCTATCACTTAATAACATGCAGTTTTAGCTTAGTCTTCTTCTGAATGCTGTATGACTGTGAAATGCATACAGGTCTTTATGTAAAGACCTGTTTCATTGTAATGAGTATTTTTTAAGAAGTGCTTTCATAAAATGGGTTTTTAAAGACAGCTTTTACCTGTTCAAAGAAAAGCCTGGATTTCAAAAATGGAGGTTTCTGTAGGCCTTCAAAGGTTTAAATTCTTTCTGTAGTATGATGACATAAATGCAGCAAACTCAGAAATGCATATGCATCTTACTTTGCAGATCACAAATTTTTGTCACCTTTTTAAGTGATAGTGAGAAAAATTAGTGTGCGCAGTGTCCTTTCATATTTTAAACCTAAGACTTTATCACACAGAATAAAAAAAAACCCAAAACCACTAAAATTTTAATGTTATTGTTACACTAGCCATTAACTAATTTTTGTTGAATGATCTGTCTCTGGGAAGGTAAAATTAACTGTATTGGGAGCTGAATTATAGAGCAGCCTGATGATGAACTAAGCTTTACATATTCTTGAGGTTTATGGTGGCAGAGTTGGAACTACAGCAAATATTAAGTACTAACCACCCTTCTACCCCACTGGTCTTAATTTCTTTTATGCATGCCATGTGCTGCCTTAAACTTTTGTGCTTTCTCTTGCCAGCTTTCATTTGAATGACTGCAGTGCTTTTGAACCTTGAATAACTGATAGACTTCATTGGCTTGTATTAACACACTTGACACAAAACAGCTAGTGAAATCTATTTTAATTGTCATAAAATACATATTAAGTATTACAAGATGAGTGTTCCTGTGAGTGTTCTGGAAAATTTTATATTCAAGACAGAGTAAAATTTGACATTAAAAAGGCATGAATTTTTAGCAAAGCTGGAAAAGAAAAGCTTCCACTGACAGCATTTCCATTGCAATACTCTTACGTGGGAGGAATACACATCAAGACATTTTCTGACTAAAAACATGCTTAAAAACAAGGGTGATAAGTTACAGTCATCACTTCTTATGGTATTGTTGTGGGAGGTGCACATACTCCTGTGTAGTTGTTCAGTGTTGAGCTGAATTGAAAGAATATATTAGCCATCCTTGTTGTAAAACAGACCTTGACTGTGTGTTGGACCTTTTACCTTCAGAGACTGACCTGTATACCTTATGAAAAAGTAGATTGATAATGGCAGCTATGAAATGGCAGCCAGTCATTCATGCTTGGCCTCTTTAATTACCCTCTTGGTTATCTTTTAAGCAAAGGAAAAATATTGCTGGTTACAAGAACTGTATATACTATGATATTCTAAATTTGATCTTGACAACCTATTCCTTCACATTTACCCTACAACTACAGAATCAAGCCACAGGCATATTTTTAGTTGTCTATCTGTTATTTATATTCACGGATCACGTGCAATTACATAGAATTGATTACTCAGTGGGAGGGATTGGGCAGTAGGTTGAAAATAACCACAGAAATAATAGCATTTCTTTCCCCTGGAAGTCAGCTCTGCTATAACTAACATTTCAACAGGTTGACTGCAATAACACCTTTTTTTTTTTTCTCATTGAAGGAAGTAGTTCACCATAAGGCACGTTTTTAAAATTTTCTTTTTCCCCCATCTCTGCAAATTCCATTATGTACTAATGTACTGTACGATTCCATTATGTGTTAATCTGCAATGTAATTGCAATAAAATGACTGTAACCTGGTGTTATAAAACATTCCCATTTTGTTTCTTCAGCTTTCTGTTGAAGTCTATTTTCTTACCTAACACATTCTCCTGAGCAAGAAGAGCTAAAAGGGGTCAGAGCTGTGCTATGCTCTTATGTGTGCTAATTGTAGCAGGACAGAAAGGAAGAGACTTTGCCAGAGAACTGCCTTTCTTATTAGGGTTTTTATCAGTTTAGCAAACTGCTTTCTGTAGTTTGTTTTTCTTTTGTGTGTAAATTCCACTTAATTATTTAGCACTTATGAATGGTGCCCCCTGTATTATCCAGACTATCACTGAAATATCTTGGTGTTCTCAACATGTGGACAGTCCTAAACAGAAAAAACAAAAGGCATTCCTAAGTCAGATAGTACTGAAATTTTGATACAAAAAGGTTTTATGAATTTGAAAGTACAGGAGGAAAAAGAAAAGAACTGCCTTACCCAGCTTGTTTCATTTGAGTGAGGTAGGTAGATAAATATTTTGCTTCTTTCAAACAATGTGCTATTTCCTGTAAGTTCCTGTTTATTGTTAGTAGAGAGCCCCTGAATGATGTTTGCTGGTGTTAATGGTGCCACCTGGAAAGCAGACTTCTGACTTGTTTAGAGTTCAAATTATGTTGGTTATATATCATGGCAAGGAGATTAAGTAGTTAATTTTGCTGGGATGCTGTTTGCCTATTTTACAATAATATTTTTACAGCTTTTTGAAAAGACCAAGTACTAAATGAAAATTAGTTTTCATCATATGCCTTGTTTAGCCAGATGACATATATAATCTGGCATTAGAACTTTTCCAAGTGGAACTTGGCAGACAAAACTGTGGCATGGTGAAGAAGAAATCTTATTTCATGGTTTGCTGTTGTTAAATATACCCATTTTAATGAAAGTGTTGGCTTGTAGCCTGTTCTTGTTTGAAAGTGGTCCCAGTACCAGGAATGTTAAAGAATTCAAGTAACCCTGATCTTCAGGAGATCATGTGGAATGGGGTTTATTTCGTCCCTCCTGTCATCTGAAGAAGAAGAGCTGATACTGCCTGGCCTCTCAGCTAGCAGGGCTGCTGAGCAGCTTCTGGCATTGCTGCTGCCCCAGTCAGGTGGGGACTGTAACTTGGAGTGGATGCCTGAAAGTCAAGTTTCCTGCATCTGGAAACTGCTTCCCAGGCATGCTTTTCATGCTGGCACTTCACTCAGGATGCAGCTCCGAAGTGTCCCAGGGTGTTTGTGTGGGGTGATCTGGCCAATAGGGGGTCACACTTTGGCACTTAGTGTAGAATTTTGGTCTACCTTTGTAAGTATAATTTTAGATTGGTTAGTTAGTAAAGCTCTAACTCTGAGTCAGTGGTCGGTTGTCCATTCTTATCTGACTTAAAACATACAAGTTGTATTGATTTTTCTCTTTAAAATATTTTCCAAACTGATTTATGAGAAGTCATCTCATAAAACAGTAGCAGTCCTGGCCTTCTGGCTTTGCTATTAACTAATTCTTTATTTGTCAAGTAGCATGCAGCATGAGGTTGTTTACAAACACTGGATATCAGATAAAGCTCTCGAGTTTTTCTTTGATTGACTGGTGGAGCAGTATGATGCTTTTCAAGAAAAGCAGTTGTTTTAAGTCTGTATGTGTTCAGTAGATGTGAAAGAAGAAAAATATAAGGTGGAGTGTGGAGCAAAATGAAAAAACCCAGGTGTAATTATTGTTGGTTTCTGTATGCCCCAGAGACTGAGCTTTCAAATACACTGCTTTAAAGGCTGATTAATTTTTCAAAATCCTAGAAAAGGTTCCAGTGCTAAATAGAGATTGACAGGGGAAAGACTGAAGTGATATCAAGAAAAGAATAGTAATAATACAAAAGCTGATCCATATTACATGTTCCACATGTGCTCATATTTATTGTAATGAATATTCTATTGAGAAATTAATTTTGTGGAAATAAATGAGAATCTTCAAACTGTGACATCCTGTGACATGTACCATATAACAAGGGTAAATATGCTGAGTGACAATACTGAGATGGAGAGTCAATATTGTAGTAAGTTAATTTCCACTGTTCTTGCAAAACCCTTGTTTTGGATTTTTTAGTTACAATCATTTAGTTCTTCACATACAGTGATGATTTTTAAAGTACTTCAAACTATTGCTAGTAAACAATTTTCTTTATCTAATTTATAGAGGGCATGAAGGAAGAACCTGAAGTGCTCTTTGAAGAACTTCTTGAGAGGGCCAAAGCTGGAGAACCAAAAGCACAAACAGAGGTAATTTTATATGGTTTTTGTCTGGTCTTGTTTACTCGTAATTCCAAAAATAACACTGCCTGCTGCAGGACTATTATCTCTTCCTCTGTTGGGCTGTGTCTGTTTAGATGCTAAACTATTCAAAGAAAGGTGATGCCATATGGTTTCTCTACCTTGAGAAGTGCTGCTTCCTTGAGAGTGTGAAGGGCTTCAGGTCCAACTCTTTAGCATGGAAAAGGTACAGAACTGATTTTGCTTTTCTTCTTTTTAAAGAGGAATGTGTGGAGCTGTGCAGATAGGGACTGTTGAATGCAGTTGGTTCAGAACTACACTGAATACAAAGATAGCAGGGCCCTTAGGCTGGGCTCTGAAAGAAACTGCCATTGAGGTGCTTTAGCAGGGACAGAGGTTGGTTGCTGATGTTTTGCTCATATACCATTTCTCTGTTGAATTACACATTTTAGAAAAGAAGCCCCTCAGTTATTGAAATTAGCTGTGTTTACTTACTTATTAGTAGAATTGAATTAATAATATCAGTTCTGTCCTGCATTTTTTAGCACTTGAGGTTTTTCCCTTGTTTTAGAAAAATTCTAACAGTTTTCCACTGCATTCTATCACTTGGTATATTGGTCTCATATAAATAGCTTAAAATTGTCTAGAAGGGTTTTAATTTGTGTTTAATTTGGTTAGTGTTTTACTTGAGCATTCTTTTCCAAATTCAGCTTTGATGCCAAATACGAGTGGTTGCAGTCTCCTGCATGCTCATTGGTGGTTTGGATTTTTCCCCAGGGATCACCACTGTTTTAAATAAAAATCAGAGGTGGAGATGGGAAAGTAATAGTTTTAAAGCTGGTAAAAAAAAAAATACAGCAGTGCTAAGCTTGTTCCCCATTCCATCTCAACTTGTTTGAAGGGCAGGCTGACCTTGGATTTGTAACCTGAGATAGTAACTAATTCCTCACTTTGAAACAACTGGTAGCTTTGTGGAGGATGAAACACTATCCTTGAGGGAATCATTGCTGTAAAATCCTTCGCACATAAGAAGGCAAAGTCCAAAAAATTCGTACAGGATACAATTTCCAGTTGGATAAAAATACTCAGAAATATTTACATAATGTAAGTCTGTGATGCATACATATGTGTATAAATGATAGGGGGTTTTCTCCTTTGCTATTAGTTCCACTCTCTTCCTTTATCTCTTTAACTTTGTACATTTAAACTGTGTACATTTAACTGTGACTGCCTGAAATGGAGCCCAAAATACAGTAATTTCTTTTTTATGCAGTCACATTTCTTGTTACTTTTGGAGAGGGAATTAGCTTTTAATTTTTAAACCCCCCCAAAAAAATTTATTTCTTCTCTATGATTGAATACATACCTTTAGAATCAACTAGAAAAATGTCTTTTTATTTCTCACATTTTAGTATGAATGAGAAGCTGAGATGCCACGTTTGTGCTGTTTGTTAACAATTACAAAGTCAAACACAAGAAGTCAGCTGGTTCAATGGCTTGTAGTTATGTTATAACTCTGTGTTTATTCAAAACTAATTCTGCAATGGCTGTGGAAATAAATACACTCTGAGTTGCTGTCAACATGTATTACTCTAACTTTATATCCATTTTTTTTTTTAAATCAAGAGATAACTGTATGGCAGTTGCATAAATGAAACACCCACAGCTGGAATTCTGTACTGGAGAAAAGGCAGTTCTGTGTCTTTAACCAGAAGATGTCTGCAAGGGGACTGCTTGAAGTGGCTACCTCACTTAGCAAAGCCAGAGATGGGAGCAACTTTTAGAGAAGTACAGTGTGAGGGTCTGTGTTAAGCTGTTACCAAATATGACTTTATTTCACACTTTTAGCTCATGGGAAAGAGAGAATCCCAGACTGCTTAAATGAAAGATTTGAGGTAAACACCTTTTCCCATCCATTACTCCTCCTTTGACTGCTACAGGCCAGAGCTTTGCAGCCATTTTCAGGTGGTTTGATGTAGGAGTTTTGCTGTTAAAACCACAGACAAGCCAAAAATCAGTCAAGTCATAAAAATAGGTTATGCTATCATTTTGCTTGTGCATTAGCCTCTTGTGCTATGACTAGTCCCACGATCTGTTGATGTTGCAATACGTGTTTCTATGTCCAAGAGGTCTTTAGAAACTTAAGAGCTGTGTAATTAAGTGCTGCTACTCTTGAAGCTTTGCTTGAAATCTCAATGGCTATAAATATAAACATGCTTAAGAAACAGCTGTTCTTGTCAGGTGGATGTTATTTGCCAAGTAACTTGTTCAAGCAATTCCTTTCTGAAATAAATAGCTGTAGGTACATCTGCAGCTAAGTGATAGATTACCATGCAATTGCTGAAGTCTTTTTTCCTTTTTTGGCTCGTACACTCTTCTTGGTGTGCACCTCCCATTGAATTCTGGCATGACTTTGTAATCAATGTTTGGATTATCTAGTCCAATTTTCTCCTTATTTCTATATGGTTTTGGATAGCTTCACTGTATGTGCTATGATTTAATATCTACCCAATAATTCTGTGTGCACTTGTTGAAACACTCACTTAAGTGTATGAAACTAGCTAAATTACTGGAGAAATAGCCTTTACTGGAAGAAGAAAGACCTTTCTGATTATATTAGTGCATTTAATCTATTAAATCTGTTAATTAAGGATAAAGTGAGTTATTAATCTTTCAACAGTATTTCTTTAGTCACCTTTAGTGGCAGTATCAAATGCTGCAGTAACAAATGATAGTTTCAAAGAACCTTTCAAACAGGGTTTTTTATTTCAGCAGATAATACTGTAGATTTTAAAAGCTATTAAGATATTGCATTAATTGCTTCTAGAATGTAGCTGAAGTAACATTAAGGGGAGAGAAAGTGCAGTGGGCCAAGCAAAAACATTTCTCAGATTCTCAAGGTATGCAGATAAAATGTCTAGTATTTCTGGTCATTTTCTGCCATTTAACTTTTTATTGCTTTGTGTTGTGATAAGCAGAAGTATTTCATACTATTGCATAAATATATTTACTGGTATATTTTCATATATATTAATTTTTAGAAGCAAGAAAAAATGTGGTGTTTTTTCTTACCTTTAAAACTATAATACAGACACCTCCTTGGTAATTTCTGTAATCCTGAATAGGAGAGTTTTTATAAGATGGTTTACTGAATTTGCTTGATGCTTAAACAATATTAGTTTTATTCCATTCACCAAATAATCATGCGTTTGTTTCCACCTTCAGTGACTGAACTGGTGTAAGTCAGGCATTGCCATTCTTGAAGCATGTCAAGCCTTCTTGAAGCCCTTCTTCCATGTCAAGGCTTTGTCAACAGCTTCATCTGAATTTCTGATTGTCACTGGCACCAGATTATATTACACTTACTTTTGCTGGCTCTAAAATGAAGCTAGCAGTATTGTCTGATCATTGTTGTAGGAGGAAAAGAATTCAAGTAACCTTTTAACACCATGAGCTTCACCTGATTCTGCCAGATGCCTGAGCACCTATGGTAACTGATTCACTGACCTGGCCAAATGTGTTGCAATTCCTTCTTGCTTCCAGTTCTTCCAGATCTTTCCAATCAGATCAGCTTACAACTATGTTCTTTGGTGCTAGGAGCAAATGTTTTGACCTTTTATTAAGAGAGAATTTATCTTAGCTGAGTTCCAGGGGGTGGGAGGGAAGAAGAGAGAAAGACATAGAGTACATTTCAGTAATTGAAGGAATTTTGTTTCCTATTTATTATAGGTGGGGAAGCACTTCTTGAGATTAGCAGAAGAGGAGGATGAAGAACTTAACAATTCTAGTGCAGTTGACTGGTTCATCCTTGCTGCTAAGCAAGGTCGAAGAGAAGCTGTCAAACTCTTGCGTAGATGCCTGGCAGATAGAAGAGGTATGGGTTCTCTGAGGCGTCCTGCTTGCACTTTCCACATTATCTGAAACAATATTGTACTCATTTTAACTCTGAAAACAGGGGTTAAAATGTTATGGAAATAATTGTAGTAGAATTGTGTGAGTAGTTGCTAACAGACTGTTCCAACAGGTAATTTTAAAAATACTAATTACCAATATTGCTTATTAAAGCATTAGTTATTTGCTTGAATTTCTTCATGAAATCCGTGCATGTTCTTCTTGTCCTCACATTTCATGGAAGCTTCTTTTCTTTGACTCTGAAGAGCATATATAACCACACACCAGCTACCTGTCTGCTGTTATTTCATTATTTTGCCCCTCTCCAACCTGTCTTCTAATTGATCTTGTTCGCTGTCTTCTCCCACTTAAAGATTCTTGTCTTCCTTCATTCTACTTCCTGTCCTTAGAATGGTCTCTTCTTGTCTGTCAACTGTCTGAACTCTAAATAGGGGGGGAAAACCCCAACAAAACAAAAAAGATAAACAACTTTTATTCGGTTCTTGGTGCCTTTGTATGTCACCCATGCCTGTCTGCACTGCCTTATGCAGTGATCAAAGTGAGTGCTTTAGAAGTTGAAGCAAGACATAGTATAATACATGTCTTGCACACCTTTGAAGTACTGTTTAAACCTAAGCAGTGTGGTTAGATTTTAATAAGCAATGGAAACAGAAGGGCATTTGAGTAATTTACTTAGGTGGTCAGAATGTGACTGAAACTTGAGAAGTTTCAGACTAAACTGAGAACAATGAATTGTGAGCAAATCTATCATTTCTGTGTGAGTGTGGGATAAATTTGTAATATATTTTTTCTTTTCTTGAGGTATAACTTCTGAGAATGAGGAAGAAGTGAAAAAGTTATCATCTGAGACTGACTTGGAGAGAGCTGTGCGAAAAGCTGCCTTGGTCATGTACTGGAAATTAAATCCCAAAAAGAAGAAGCAATTAGCAGTTTCTGAACTACTGGAAAATGTTGGGCAAGTTGACAATGAAGGTTTGTTCATGAACTGATTTATGGTATTGATAAAATACAGACATGCGGGCACAGTACAGCTAGAAGCTTAAAGGGCTTTATGAACAATCAGGAATGAAGTAATAGTAGATGTACGATCTACTTATGATAATGTAACTCTCTCAATGACTGACCCTCTTTTAATAACTATGCTTTTCTGGACCAACGCTTGCTGTAGGTCGTGGGTGTGTTAAGCACTTGTTCAAAAGACTGTATATTTAAAATACCTTAATTTAGCACTCACTGTCTTTGGAAAAAGACAGATTTGCTGTATTTGATTTTTTTTTTCCCTCTAACAGTCATCCTGATTATACCTTTCTAGATGTTTCAATTTACAGATTCAGTCTTCAAGATACTCTGCCACTACAGCATTAAATGTTAGCTATGGCAGTCCTGTTTCTTTTTCTAATACAGTAACAGCAATATAGAAAACTATATAGCCACTTGTTATCTGTTTCTATGTAAATTTGTCTTTTCCCTACTTTGAGGAAATATATTCCCCAGATGTACTTATTGTTTGATCACATTAATTGACTGCTTTGACTTTCCATAAACTTCTGTTATTGAAACAGATGGTGAGAAGCAGCCTGGCCCAGTCCCAAAGTCTGTGCAGAAACAGAGAAGGATGCTGGAGCGATTAGTGAACAGTGAATGTGAGTGCATGCATGCTGCTTAGTCTTGGCCAGTGGTTTTAGTTTCTAGTTTGCTTTGGTAAACAATTTTGTGCTACCAGACTAAGAATGTATGGAAGGTTTGGATTGCAATAAACTGATAGTGTCAGTTTATTCTGTGTGGAAAACAAATAACTGATCTGCAAGTGAACTCACAGAAGACACCACCATTACAGTCAACTACTAAAGGGAGTTTGCATGTCATTTGTTATTTTTATATTCTTGCCCTTTCAGCACTCAAAAGTCTATTCAGCAAAGAAGATTTTCACTTTCAATATTTTCTTTTAGTTCTAAATGCAGTAAGGTTTCTCATTACAGTCAGGGAATGAATTATGCACCAATTTAGTGCAGACAGATCCTTCATTCTATTTGCCTTGCTTTCATTTGCCCTTCCCTTATAATTAATATTTGTCTTTTCATATTTGTTCAATGAATGATTTAGGAAAGATGCACCAAGATACTTCTTTCATTATTTACAGCAGCTTAGTTCATGTATTGTGAAGAATTAAACCCCTTAACACACACAGGGTCAGATTTGTAGACCTAAGTGTGTGAGTTTTATAAGGCTTGGTGGGGTGGGGATTGGAAATGAAAGTTCTTCTTAGTCTGTCATAACTAAGAAATGCTGATGTCCTTTTGGGCTTTTAGGAGGAAAGTCAAAGTGTTTTATATTAAGAAAATTAATTATTATATTACACAATATACAATGTGTAGTTTTTCAAGAACAGTATTTAACATAAGGTTCAATTATTCATTGTCAGGAAAACCTCAATTTCTTGAAATAACCTAAGTCATATGGAATAGTTCATGTGCAATCTAGATCAGTGCTTGAAGACCGCTTTTAAATGTCACAAAGCATATTATTTACTAATACATCTGTAGTTAAGATTATGTGAAACTAAAGTCATACATGGAATAGGGAGTCAAATCTGGGGGTTTGCAGGTTTAAACTCCTTGAAAGATTGGATTATATTTCATTAGGTAAATTTAGTCTTTACCTTCAAGGATTGTGTTTGTTACACAGGTGACTTGAGAAATAGAATTCCTAAGAAGAGTGGAGTATTTTAGTTTTCATTAGCTTTGACAGAAGTAAAAGAGGAGCAGGGACACATGCCTGTGTGTGAATAAGAGATTAGGGCATGTGAGAAACAATATTTTGGACAGAAAGCTTATGGTCCTATCAAACCTTCTGTGAGACTATGTCAGCTGTTTTTGTGACTTGGCTGCCACTTCTGGCAAGGTAAAAACCATCCTTCAAGGACAAGATTGTTGAGTTTCATTGTCCAGTTATTGTATCGTAATGCAGATGTATCTGGGTTCATTTGAGCTGTGTTGCACTGGGGTTCTTTCCATTCCTTTAGGTGAACTGGCTTGTACTGGTACTGAGTGCACAGCGGGTCATTTTGTTCTGGATTCTTCAGTAATTCAGAGAGTTATTGGAAGAGGAACTGGCAAATTTTATATTTTTTGAAGGTTTAAATTGCAGATAAGGTAGCAGGGCAGTAAATGAACCTATAAGTAAGTGTGGGCAGAAATTGATGTGAATATTTTTCTTTTCCTAGGGTGGATGGGGGGAGGCAGGGAATTTGTCATAACCAAATTGAAAAAAATCTATGAATAATAAAGTAGAATCTACAAAATACGCTTTTTCTATCAATTGAAGAGACACTTGGGTGACAAAATACTAATGACATCTAAAAATGAATAGTTTTTGTCAAACAGTTAAAGTAGGAGTTAAGCTGTTACCACTTCTCTAGAGAGCTTTTACCTTTTCATGGAGGAACGAGAAAGCTGTTACTCTCCAGCATTTACTTCTCTGACTCACTGAGTTTCTTCTTTTACCTTGCCAGAAGGGGATTCTTCTTCAGTGTTAGTACACTGTCAATATTTGGAAGATAATAAGCCAGATACATGTTTGCAGATATCTCATCTGGGTTGTCCTTAATGGAGGTACAAACAGAAAATTAGAGGTGACATTGTCAATGGGCAGTTGTTGCATGCCTGAGAGCGTGCATGTCATTGCAGGAGATAGGCAATCTGTACTTAGTAAGTTAATAACTCCTTCCTCCTCAGGATGTCCCATGATCCCGTAAAACTGCTGCTATTTTCTTGATGTTCTAACATGTCTGCTTGCTGATTCTACATGAGTAAGACTACTCCAGCACTGTATATTTTTTCACAGGAGGACAGTAGATTTAGATGACACCTTTCATATTTGGCTTAATCTGAGGCCTGTGAAAATAGCTAAAGAGCACCACAGATTTCTTGATGCAAGTAAAGTTGCCTTACAGTCTGTGAATTATTAGCAAAAATAAATCAGTTCTTGTTTCTTGGGAGGCATGCCAGATAGTATTTTGTGGGACATAAGGGTTCATGCATGGAGGAGGGGCAGTGGTAGAAGTCCAAGCCAAAGGCAGCAACCATATTGTGAGATTAAACCAAAAGGTAGATTGTAAGATACTTGATTTTCTGTTGAACTCTTAACATTCCTCTTCCTTTAGTATGTATGTTGAGACAAATACTTTATTATGTTCTGTATCTCCACTGTTTTCAGTATTAAATACTGAGCTATTTATATGTTGCTTTTATAAATGTAACATATTTAAATTTAAAAATTTCTGGCCCCAAACCCATTAATCCTCTGGTTTTGAATTTGATGAAGCAGTTACCTGTCTCTTTAAAATCTCAAACTAGTAAGCAGGCCAGCTTTCATAACTTTGCATCACCTAACTAGTTAAATTTACTGTGTAGGAGTTGTGTTACAGATTTTTGTCATTCAATTCTTTCATGTGTACAGCAATGTCATTTGCTTTAGGTTATGGGGAAAAAAATCGCTGTTAATTATTCTGCTTTACAAAGTGCATCAAGCTTGTCTGCCATAGAAACTGGTTAATCCATGCTAAGGTAGAGAGGTGGGTGCAAAGAATTTGAACCAGTGTATGAATCATCTTCTGTCCTACCATTTCCCTAGAGTTTTCAGTAGTAGCCTCATGCCTCCCTTATGCTCACAGGAGAGGATAAGGATGTTCCAGGGAAGAGGGATGAATTTAGTCTCTGTGTAAACTGAGCAAGGTCTATTCTTTTGCTGGTAGCTGTTTTAGATCACAGTTGATACACTTTGGAGGAGGCCCTTTGTATAGCCACATAGAAAATTATTACACTTTAAGTAATCCATATCTAGTCTTGTAGATATAATAATTGTGTATTTCCCGTACTTATATGTCTGTAACTTCTGAACTCATAAAAATGAATTCTAAATGATAAATCAGAGTTAATGTTTCAATTGATGACATACAGGGTAATTCAATACTGCTTCTGTACAAATATTTCTTCCAATGCAGCTGCTGAATACTTCCGAAGCAGATACAGTAGTTCATGGTTTAAAACTGTGGCCTAATCTAGTAGTCTTTTTTTTCTGTGGAATGCTTGCAGATAAGCTACATTCACTCACTCTGTTATACTACTTATCAGTATAATAAATGTACCTGCTGATCTGATAAGATGTAGAGTATTATATATATTGCTGGCACAAGCACACTGTTGTTTTTAACAGACCTCTCAGGACAAATTGCAAGGTAAACCTGTGTTGTCTCTAATTCAGTTTTTGTCAACTAGATTCTGGCAGGAAGGAAAATTAATATTCCAATTCATAATCAATACAGTGTTGTGATAAAATTTACTCCAAATTTTCATTTTATCTTTTTAGCTAAAAAATTTATTGCTTTGGATGACTTTGTTGAAATTACTAAGAAGTACGCAAAGGGAATCATCCCATCTAACCTGATTATGCAGGAAGAGGAAGATGATGAGTTGGCAGGGAAGAGTCCTGAAGAATTACCCCTACGACTGAAGGTAAAAAGGCAAAATGGAACAGGTTATGTTGAGTTGCTTCTTAGGCATCAGAAGTGACTTGCGCTTCATTGTCATACTGATTAGTCCGTATAGATCAATACAAGAGTTGTTGCTGTAACTTCTTTTTGGACTTGGCCTCAAATATATGTTTCAAGTTTTGTATATAGAGTGACATATTTAGAAGAAAGTGGCAACAGTTTTCTCTGTGAGAAGACAATCTACCTTCGTTACATCTTCAGTGAGGTTTGAAATGTACCTGTCATCACTGCCCTGTTTTTATTACAGATTTGTTATGCGCTTCATATCTTTCTAATATAAACAGGAGCAAGCAGGCGGGAAGAATTATCCATAGCATGAAAAGGTTCTGTTATGATGGAATTCAAGAAAGATGAAACTTGCTGTTAGCTTCTACAATGATACTTCTCTAGGTAGTGAAAGGAGAAGGGAAAATTTAAGGTGCATGCCTTCAATAGTGGCATAAATTTTAGACGAGGCAGGGGCTGTATGGCTGCTCAGCTGAGAGTTTTTGTTGTAATTTTGCTGTCCATTATCATATTGCAGGGGTGGGGAAAAAAGGGGGAGTGAAAGGTGTCTCTTTCCAAGCTTTTGCATGGCTAATTTTCTGAAAGAGATGCATTTATGAAGAACAGAGATGCCTTCAGAAATAGACAAGCTTTTGCCCAAATCGCTCAGGCGCGTGTTGTCCCAGTTCATCATAGTGCCAAAGGTATTTGCTGGAACATTCTTGGCTTGTCCCTTTGAACTAATTAATATAAAAATGTAATGGGAATAAAAAATAAAATAAATAAAAAATAAAATAAACATGTATGGGAAAGCATAAAAACTGTCATTTTATGGGGTAAGGAGGATTCTAGCGGCGTCTAATGTCCCTATGTAATATCTAAATGTGGATTTGAAAAATCCAATACTTTTTAATTGATCTTTCATTAAGTCTATGGTTGGTTATAGGGAGAATGTTCAATCTAGCACCTTCTCTGTTGTCCAGTGACTGTGTTGGAAAATACCACTAAAAACAGGTAGAATTTTAAGATCCTCTACAGTTACTGTTGTGGAGTTTAAAAAATCTGTAAATGTGTAGTAATTGAATTTAACATACTCTTGCTGCTTCAAAACAGGTGTTGACAGCTGCATCCCTTGATGCTTGGGAAGGATTGTTTAAAGATAAAACCACAGCTGTAAAAACTTCCTGTATGTGTATATGAATCATAGGCAGTTCTTCCTGCAGTGTATATGCATAGAATGTGTAGCATAATCTTTGCAGAATGTGGCAGTTACATGCTTTAAAGTACTGTACTCGCAGCTAAAGTAATGACTTAAGGTAGTGCAGGGCTATAAACATGTAGTTTATCTTCAGTGTGAAGTTAGCAGAGCACAATATTTGACTAGGAAGCTATTTAATTATATGTGTCAAAGGTAATGAAATAGATCTTGCCTGAAATCAGAATTGCCTCTGAGCTTCGTCTGACTGAGTTAATCAAAATGGAGCCAATAATCTCAGACACAGTAATCTTATTTTATTGGCAACATTGATCTGAAATATAAATCTTTTTATGCTAGCTGAGGTTAGACAACTGGCTGCTACTGCTTCAGCTAAGAATGTCTGTGATATAAAGATACAAAACTGCTCATTAATTAAATGCTTCTTTCTCTTTCCAGGTTGTAAAATATCCACTTCATGCCATTATGGAAATTAAAGAATACCTTATAGATATTGCATCAAAGGCAGGAATGCATTGGCTGTCTACCATTGTTCCAACACACCATATCAATGCTCTCATATTTTTCTTCATCATCAGTAATCTGACAATTGAGTTTTTTGCCTTCATTATTCCATTAGTCATATTCTATTTGTCCTTCATTTCTATGGTGATTTGCACACTGAAAGTTTTTCAGGACAGTAAGGCTTGGGAAAACTTCCGTGCTTTGACTGACTTACTGCTTCGTTTTGAACCAAACCTAGATGTTGAGCAAGCTGAGGTGAACTTTGGATGGAATCACTTAGAGCCATACATTTATTTTTTGCTCTCGGTATTCTTCGTAATCTTCTCCTTCCCTATAGCAAGCAAAGACTGTATACCATGCTCAGAGTTAGCCACTGTCTCAGTTTTCTTCACAGTGACAAGTTACATGAGTTTAAGCACGTGTGCAGAACCTTACACGCGAAGGGCATTAATGACTGAGATAGCTGCAGGTTGCTTGTCCCTATTGCAGGTATTACCTGGGAATGTTGGCTACTTGAAATTCTTAGGTAAAACCTTCTTTACAGTTCCTGTAGGCCATTTCTTTGTGATCAATGTAAGCATCCCATGCCTTCTGTTTTTGTACTTGTTCTATCTTTTCTTCAGAATGGCCCAACTACGGAATTTTAAAGGCACCTACTGCTACCTGGTCCCATACCTGGTGTGCTTTATGTGGTGTGAGCTCTCTGTGGTCATTCTGCGGGAGTCCTCTGGCATTGGGCTCGTTCGTGCATCCATCGGTTACTTCCTGTTCCTCTTTGCACTCCCAGTGCTGGGTGTAGGCGTTGCACTGATGTGTCTTGTCCACTTCATTAAGTGGTTTTTGTCTTTGGAGCTCATGAAAATTGTAGTGACCCTGGTTTTGTGTGCTGTTCCTTTGCTCTTTCGATGGTGGACAAAGGTAAACTTCTCTGCAGTTGAAGTGGTTAAATCACTCACTCGAAGCTCGATTGTGAAACTCATTCTGGTGTGGATTACAGCTGTAGTGCTGTTCTGTTGGTTCTATGTGTATCGATCTGAAGGAATGAAAGTTTACAACTCCACCCTGACCTGGAATCAGTATGGTTTCCTCTGTGGACCCCGGGCCTGGAAGGAGACTAACATGGCACGTACTCAGATTTTGTGCAGTCACCTGGAAGGACACCGAGTGACGTGGACTGGGCGGTTCAAATACGTGCGCGTGACAGAAATTGACAATAGTGCAGAATCTGCAATAAATATGCTTCCATTTTTCATTGGCGATTGGATGAGATGTCTGTATGGTGAAACCTACCCTCTTTGTGATCCCAAAAATGTTACACTGGAGGAGGAAGAATTGTGTCGTCTGAAGTTTTTGACAAAGCATAAATGCCACATGAAAATGTTTGATCGGTACAAGTTTGAAATAACTGTGGGCATGCCTTTCAGTAGCAAAAATGGAAGCAAGCCTATAGAGGAGGATGATATAACCAAAGATATTGTGCTGAAGGCAAGCAATGAATTTAAAAAAGTGTTGCTGAACTTGAGGCAAGGTAGTATAATTGAATTCAGCACAATTCTAGAGGGTCGTCTTGGCAGTAAATGGCCTGTCTTTGAACTGAAAGCAATCACTTGCTTGAATTGCATGTCTAAACTCTTACCTGCTGGGAGGCACGTGAAAATAGAGCAGGACTGGAGAAGCACAGTGCATAAAGCCATTAAATTTGCTTTTGATTTTTTCTTCTTCCCATTCCTGTCAGCTGCATAATGTGCTCAAATATTGGTTCAGTGGTATTTTCAGTGTCCACTGCATTTACACTACCAAAGGTTTGGCTTCTTAAGTGAAAAAAAAACCCAACAGAAATCTACCTTGCTGTAGCAATGCTCAAAAAGTGTGCTGATATAGAGCATTGGTTGAGTTTTGCAAGTGTACACACTGTATCCTGACCTTAAACCCTGTATGACTGAAGTAATATATCGTACTTTATTATTATAAATGAATGCAGGGGATTGCTGCTGACTAATTGCATGGAAACTGTTTTGTCCAAAACGGATATATTGCCTGTGGTACAACACTAGTTACATTCACTTGCTCAGTGTTAAAAGCACTTTACTCTTTTACGTATTCACAATGTGCCCATTTGTATTTCCACAGGTATGGTTTAGAATAGGTATCTGACAACAGCTTTTGTTGCTTTTATTGCTTGTATTTATTTGGTGTTTTCTAGAAGAAAGTGATCATAGAGTCAGTACCTGGTGATAATTTGCGTACAGCAATCACTGTTTCACTATTTGTCCAGAAGATAGTGACCACTCTTTTTTGAAAGGGCACAACATTTCACACCCCAGCAAGGTTTTGCAAAGTCCCTAGGCTTTTATTTTGCATTAAATACTGTGTACAAAATTTGCTCTTTGTTCTGACTGATTACACTAAGTCCATGGTGGTGTGTGAAAGGCAAATACTAAGGCAGATATTGGGATGGTACCAGTAATGGACAAGCCTCAGCAACTGAAATTACACCTAAACGTCTATGGTGGGAATGGAAATAGAATGTTAGTTTATATCACTTGTATTTTGCAAATAAACATGAAGTACAAATTTGAAGTTAATGGGTACACCATTTGTTCATTATGCTTTGACATTTGTGACCAGTTGGTTGTATTGTGTTGATAGCAGCTTTCACTGAAAACTACAATTTAGAATGTTTAAAATATTCTGGTATGAGATATTTGAAGTTGCACTTGACAGTTTTGAAGCCAACAGTAAATCTGGTGTGCCAGGTGAAGTTTTTGTAGCTGTGCAGTCTACACATAGTGCTTCCCTCTGCTTTTGTTGGAACTTTGGACCTTTTCTGGCCACTGTGGCTGCACATCACAGATACATCCTGTTATTTCCCTGACTCCTCCACTGAGCCTGTTTTAGATTCCTCTTTGCCTTTGGGTGTCAGTCATCACCAGGACCAGGGAGAAGGGTTAGCAATGAAAACCTCATAGAGAGGGGGAAACTTCTGGGGACAGTGAGGCAATGGCCGCACACCAGCTATGAGCACTCTGGTGAGCATTACCAAGCTGGGAGGAAGGATGCCAAAGGCACCTACAGGTGTGCTGCCCAGTGCCCACAGCAGGAGCCCCCACCATCCAAAGCCCCACAGTCATGCTTCAGCCCATCAGAAAATGTATGAAATAAAATCATATCTTCATGGTGCTTCTAGCTTTGAAAACTTGCCAACTATCTCTGTTTCCACCTAGGGAAAAGAAGAGGCATAAGATAGCAAGTAAATGCAAATTCTGGCAGTTTCCCTTACCCAGGCCCATTTTGGCTGGAGCCGAATTTAGGCCTTTCTCCTTCTTTTGTTGGAACATCCATAGACTTTTTCTTCTTGGCTCCAAAATTCAAGCACAAAAGATTTTAATTTTTTAAAACATTTTTCCCTTACATACACACAATCATGAAACTTCTATTCATATGTTTGTCAGGAGGAACATAAGGCAACAAAAAAGTCTTGAGATTCAGAACAAATGTTAAAATTTCTCCTTTTAGCTTTTACCCTTTGTATGGATGTCACCTTA
Source organism: Cinclus cinclus (assembly GCF_963662255.1). Lineage (NCBI taxonomy): Eukaryota > Metazoa > Chordata > Aves > Passeriformes > Cinclidae > Cinclus > Cinclus cinclus. The sequence continues at coordinate 11,879,803 of NC_085050.1, read as the reverse complement.
GTGACTTACTGTGGTGCATTTTGAAGGAGTTTTTACATGTCCTGAAAATGAAAAAGTGACTCAAGTCAGCTATGGGAAGTTTTCAAGAAGAGGGAGAGTACTTGATTTCTTCGGAATGAGTTGCTTTTTAAGAGACAAAAGGCTTAATCTTAGTATCTCAGTTCCCATCTGTATCATAATAACGACTCTCAAACTTGTATTTCAGCCTTTTTTGTGGAAGTTGTTAGAGGATATTGGCATATAACTGTTACTGAATTTGCAAACGTAGAATTATTAGCTAAAAATCTCTGGTTCCTCAGAGAGGGAGAGCTCCTTCAAAAATACTCATATCAATATTGGTCAGATTCAAAGTTAAACAATTACCCTTTGTGTACTTACATGAAGAGGGAAAAAAAAACAAAAACAAAAAAAAACAAAGCCAGACTCTGAATTAGCTAGATCCTAGGAAAAATAATTCATGTGCTCTGCAGTGATGGACTGATGGGGATACTTGAATTTGTCAAGTGCCTCTTTTCAGCACAGGTGGGAAATCTTACACAGTAGCACATTGAAGGTCATTTTCCACATGTTTTCAGTACTTCAGTGCAACCACAAGGGACAGAAGAAGCAAATTTTACTTCAAGACCTTTAAATAATGCCTTTTAATGCTAGTTCCCAAGTGTTTCTCCTTGATGCTTTTAAGTTTCTATAGAAAAATAAGATACATTGATGGTAACATGATGGATAGGTACTCCATTATCTTGTCGGTCTGTTGTTCAGTGTTCTGAAACCTATACCAAATAAATCTTTCCTTTCTAAAGTGTATCTTTGCTGACAAGCACAAAATTACTGGAATTTAATAATCAAGGTGTTTTTGCAAAGGGTGCCTCTATTTACTTTGCACCTTGCAAGCAAACAGAGCACAAAATAACTGTTCCATTCCTGCTACAGCTCTGTGTTCCAAACCAGTCCGTCTCCTAGGCTGGAGAGGCACGGAATCTGGCAGCTGCTGTTAATTATCCAATTATTCCTACATTTATTTTCTTGCTCAGTTTTCAATCTATGATGAATTGTAAACAAAGGCAGGTGCCCTTTCTCCAGGCTGGTAATTCAGTCTTTTGAATTAGTATTAATTGACAGAAGAGGAGGAGAATATTACATGAATATTGACAATTCTAAATTAGGTTCACGTGTTCTGTAAGTTTGGCTTTAGCATTTAGAATATACAGAATTTAGGAAAAAAATGTTCATTTGAATTTCATCTTCAATGTAACATGAAAAAGTACTGCTTGTTCTCCAAACGGGTAGATTCTTCCATAAGTACAGAAAAACAACACAACGCATATAGAAATTCTGAGTTAACTTAAGAGCCCACTCTGTAATGAGTAATAGCATCTTGCAGGAGGCAAGAATGAAGAGTTTTGCCCTGTTGTCACGGAGGAAAATAAATTGGTAGTTCTGTAGGAATTAGCATGTGGTTTCATTTCTTAGAACTAATGGATCTTTTAAATGCCATAAAATAGCAGTTATTAATTGGAAATTTGTTGCAATTTTTTTGTAACACGATGATAAGAATGTTGCCCAGAGATGCTGTGGCTGCCCCATCCTTGGAGATGTTCAAGGCCTGGTTGGATGGGGCTCTGAGCAATCTGGTCTGGTGGAAGGTGTCCCTGTCTGTGGCAGGGGGGTTGACAGCCCCTTCCAACCCAAACCTTTCTGTTTTACCATTGGGGTAGTGTAGTGCTTTCTTATATTCTTACACTTAGCTGCTTGTCTGCCTTCTGGCTTCTCTATTTCCACTGGAAAATGCTAAAAGTTTCCAGATAGTGAATACCTTTTCAATACTTTTGAAACACATTGCAGCCTCTCAGGGTAAGGCTCACATCAATAACAGATGAAGGAGGTTGAAAGAAGCTGCGCTCCAACCTCAGCTGCACAGCTGCAATTGTTTGAACAGCAGATGGATATGAAGGAAAACCAACAACTGTGTCATTGAGTTAGAAATATATTAATCCATGCAGCAAAAATTAGGTGCAATTTGCCAACTTGTAAGGCGGTAACATACCTGCTCTGGCACCCACATACAAGCAAGTGTTGCATGCAAATAGGATTCTTGGAAACCAAACACCAAATCACATCACTGTTCACATGCATTAAGATGGTTCATTTATTTTCATATTATTACTCAAAAGCTTTAGTTACCTTTTACTCTTGGAAAAAAATAAATCACTAGCACCCTTCTCTTCCTCTTATAAATCATAGCCTGATGTGGACAAGATGAGAGTCACCTTTCCCTTAAGAATGGCTGTTAAAACTGAGAAAATGTGTGTTTTCCTCCTCTCTACCTGAGCTTGAACTTCAAGTTTTGAAGCAGAACAGGAATATAGAAGTACTGTTTATAGTCTTCCTTTAAAAACTACTTAACGTGAGCATGGAAGAAAATTGGATATGTATCTGCCCACTGACAGCTACATGAAGCAGCTTCTGTAAGAGTGCAGCTTCACAACACTAATTTCAGCATTTTCATCTGACAAAAAATTTGATTTAAATCTGTGCAAGAAGTGATGATTTTTACTGCACATCGTGATTTGAGTGCTGTTATCCCCACTCCTTGAGGCCCCCATCCTTTGCCTGTCAGGAAATGCAAAAGCATCAAAAGTGAGTATTTCATTGACCTCTGGGGGGAATTTTTCACAGGTACCTTGCTTGCACTGATTTTTGTCTGTGTGCATGCCCCAATGCATATGTTATAACAAATCTGAGAGAAGTACTCCTTTCTTAGATGTTTAAATACCTTAGATATCTAAGTGCATAAATATCTTAAGTTAGGCCTGTAAGTAAGGTTAAGTTATAAACTTACTTAAATGCTGCTAAGTGTTGTTCTTTCACTAAATTGTTAAACATAAGCTATAAGCTAAGCATTGCCAAGGGTCCTTCTGTTAAGTTGCTAAATTCAGCTTAAAAATTGTAAGTTAGGTTAACTACTGTTATGTGTTACTGCTCTGTGAGATTGTTAAGGTTAAGCTATAAATTAAGTTATAAATTAACCTATATATAAGTTAGGCTTAAGGCATAAGTTGAGTTAAAGTACTGTTGAGTGTTTTTAAGCTTTTAATCCATGTTTCTTTTCATCCTTGCCCGCACTTGTCTTTTGTCACACATAGGCACACACACACAGCCCCCTAGATAGTTCTCAGTTTATTTTTGTTTTGATTGCCTGGATTTTGTGGATGATTGCTTTCCCTTGTTGTCCCTTAGCTGTCCTGTAAGTAGTAGAGTGAATCTTGCCAATGAACATGTCATGCTTGGTTGTTTAATATTAAATCTGACTTCTGCCCATACTCTTGCTAGTGATTTTTCAAGTGATCTCAGTCTTATTTCTAACACCACTACATGGAGGTTTTTGGTGCTCCTGTGTGCAGAATGTGAGGGTTAGCATGGGCTATTTCTGCTCTCGGGTAGTAGTGGGGTCTCAATCCTGGAAATTTTTTTCTATTGCAACTTCTGTTCTAATCGCATTGTCTTTTTTTAAGGTGCCAGGGACTTCCTGACCTACCTCTAGATAACAATGCATCAGGTTGGGGTTTTTTCAGGGCCCATGTGGAGAGGCTTGAGTTTCCCCAGCTCAGCCTGGCTTGTTCCACATACAGTATAGATGAAGTCTTAATGCAGGATATTCCGCAGTGCCTGAGATTAGCCAGTGGGAATGCTCCCTTTGTTACTTATCTTTATTGTTTGGGCAGTGGGAAAGCTGTAGATTTGTGACATGAGAAGCATTGTGCCTCCAAAGCCACTTGAGTCCATGCACAGCAAAAGTTCGGCAGCTAAGAGGAGTGTGGCTGAAAGACTGTGGCTGCCCCTACACATCTTGATGGCATCAGGGTACACTGAGCACCAGTGTCGACCAAAGTCACATGGCTTTGTGGGTCAGATGTGCCAGGCCATCAGATCCACACAGTCCAGTGGATCCCATTGTCCCATTCCTCTACCTGCCTACAGGCAGGGCCCCTCTAATCCTGGTCATGGTACACATTCGACTCTTCCTATAAGTATGACTTGATATCATCATTCCTGTACCACCTGGAGTCTTGTCCACATGAGACCAGAGCAGCATTTGCCCTACATGAGTTTCTTACAGTAGTCATTCCTCTTTTAAATTCACATACCAGCGCTGCTAAGGAAGAGGTGGGCTTTCCATCCCATTTCCTCATGTCTTCCTCATACTCATGAAGGGAAAATCCTAGATTGCTTCACAGAGTGTACCCTCTATCCTTGGCTGGGGGATGCCTACTCCTAATAGCAGAGAGTCTTGTTGGTCCTGTCAAGACATGGAAAACTCTTTCCTTGAGCTCTTCGCAGTTTCAGGTGGCCCTGTTCATGTTTCTCTTCCAAGCTCCAGATGTGCTCAGACAGTTTGTTTCCATAGATGAGATGTGGGTCTGTAACAGGGTGGTGACAGTGTCCTCACAGATCCCTGATTTGCTGACCAATGCATCCCACAGTTCTCTCCCTCCCTCCACTGCAGCATCGCTAGGTAAGGGCAGTATATATCTGGTGAGATTTTCAGCCACACCTGTGGCATATAGTGAACACTGTTTTGACTCTTAGAGAATTTCTCACTCTCTTAAAAGACAATCTCCAGCACCCCTCATTCCCTTAGGTATCGGATACATTGGTCCATCATGTTCCACTACCCTTGGTCCACTTGGAGGTCCTTCTTAGGAAGGTGTCTATCCCTTACACTCACCAGCAGTCACTGCCAGAGGCTGAGTTTCCTGTGTTTTCCTGACCCCCTGGGCAGTGACCACATCCCAGGACAGGGATCCCAGTTGCCTGGCCTCACTTCTGTCCAGAATAGCATCATTGGCTGTGGTATCCCAGATGCAGAGTAGCCAGGTCAGTATAGACTCCTTCACCTGGCAGGTCAACTCCCTCTGCACATCATCCAGGGATAGAGACTGAGTGATGATCTCTGGCTCTCTCTTCTGCTGTGTGTGAAGGTCCTGTACCTCCTCATGAGTCACTATGTGGCCTGATTTGGTCCTGGATTCCTTTTGCTGAGTGGGGGAAAATTGCTACTGGCTTAGGGTGTCCTTCTGGCCCAGGCATGGCTTGTGTTGACATGGTTCCTGTTGATATTCAAGCACAAACTCTACCTCTTCCATCCTTTCTGGGTCTTGGACACCAAAATGTGAGCCATGCCCTGGCCCCTACAGAGCCTCATAGTGTATTGTACTCCATACACTTTGATACATCTGCTGGGAAGTGCTTCTGGCAAATGGTCACGAGTCTCTTCAGCCCCTCTGTATTTCCTTTGAGTTTTGTCATGGAACACATGGGCCACATGCTTGGAGAAAATATTTTCCCTCCCATCTGTGCATAGTGACATGGTGACACCAATAGGCCATGGAGCATTTCCAATGGCCATCTGGAGACAGGCATTATTTGCCCTCACATATTCTCTTTGCAACATGAATTTAATAATATCTGTTACTGATTCTTTGATGTCAGATGGAAGTATCCTTTTGTGGAGTTTCCTGAAGAGTAGCCTCAGATAGGACTCTTTCTGAGTGGTTCAGCTTCCCCTGCACTCCCTGTTTCACATAGTCCTCTCTGGCATTCAACTCCTTGGCCCAAACTCCCAGTAGAAACTTCAGGAACTTCGTTATGATGTCCATATCATAGTGATCTTCACCCTGTCCTGAGGATTCTCCCAAAGCTTCTAGTTCTTCAATTGTAGTATTCTCCTCATGGACTTCCAGGTCATTCTGGGAGTCATCACCTTCTGCTTCATGGCCACCTACTACAATTTCATTCAGATATTGCTGATCAATCTTATCCAAAGCAGCTTTCAGGTCATTTCTCATGCCCTTGTTCACTTCAGGTACAAGAATTTCTATCTTCCTCAGATGCTGAAATGCATCATAATCTATTTCCCCAGACAGCCTAATGGGCTCACCCCTTTCTCATAACCTTGTGGTAACCTCCTGTCTGGAAAGAATTATTGCTAACTTGTCTTCTGCTACTTCAAGTTCCAGCATTTGGTTTGATGGTTGGTTTCTCCTCCTCTTCCTGCTGCTGTACCTTGTAGCCACATCTCTGGAAGTTGGCCTCCTCTTCCCTTTTAGTTAATTCACTGCATTTGAAATACTTCTTATTTTCTCCCAGGAGATCCTTCTCCTCCAGCTGCTGGTGCTTCCTGCTGATCTCCTGCTTCAGGATGTCCATTGTAGTCCTAGAGGTATCAACACAGACTAGGACAGGCAAACAAAACTAATACAATACATTCCAGATTAAATGTATTGCTTCTGATATTTTCATGCCATAAATGCAGTATATTAACAAAGCAATTTTGATTTCTCTGCCAGCCTTAAAAAGAGCATCAAGATGGGTAAATAGTTCCCCATATGCAGAAGTATGTATAGGGTAAAATACAACATCTACATGAGTACATCAAGCATCATGATGGTCAGGGAGTCTTATATCCCAATACACAAATGCTTTAGAACAAAATTGTAATTCTAATTTCTCTCTCAGGCCGCATATCAAGAGGCAGAAGATGTTCTGGTTTGATAGTAAACCAGTGGGAGGAATGAGCCCTACTCAATAACCTTCCCAGAGGTTTCAGGTTGGAGTTACAATTTAATAGAAAGGTTACAATAAATGCAATGATACACAGAAAACTGGCTCAAATATGTAAAATCAGAGTATAACCTGGTACCCTGTGGATCAGGGTAGTGGTTGCAGTCCTGTTGAAGTGATGGTTGCAGTCAAAAGGGGTGGTTTTGTGGAAGCACTGGTCCTCCTCTGGAACAGCCCAGTGGCTGTGGTAATGTCCAAAGTCCCCGGTTATATCTGCTCAGGTTCAGGGGGAATGCTCAGTACCTCCCCTTGGGCGAGGAGTTTCACAAGGGAATGCTGCAATACTGTGAGTCATAGGGTATTTGGAAGTCCTTGATGATCTAAGTCCTCGCAGCTGCCTATTCTACTGGTGCCACTGAGTCCAAGGCGGCCCATTAGCAGAGATAACCCTCAGGATGGGTGGGACCTGCTGGTGCTTCCCAGGAGGGGAATTATCACAGCTGAGTCACTGGTGTGGAGAAAAAGAAACGCTATCCTGCCTCCTTCGCTTTGCCTTTTCTTCCTTATCTTATTTAACACCCAGTTTGTCTCCTGAGGTGTTGGGTGTGCCCTGAGCAGCCACTGTGAATGACCCATCATTACAGTTTGTCAGAAACAGCACTACAGCCTGGGATAAAGGGTTTTGTGTGAGTTCTGGCAATTCAGTCTAAGTGGAAATGTAGATCGCCCTGTGAGCTCTGGCTGTGCCAACTCTGGAGTCTGGGAGTACACTCTCTCTTCTGCCACAAAACACTCCCTTGCTTCCTTTACAGCTCCACTGAGCCACAGGGCAACCACTCCACTGCTGCTCTAGTTCCAGTTGAGTTCCCGTGGTGTTGCCAGTACATCTGATTTTATTCACACTCTCATGTCAGCTGTTATTTCTCTCAACCCTGTTCATGAATCTTATAAGTACATGTTGGTGTAAATTTTAGAAAAACATATTAGGTTTTATGAAAAAGTGTCTGTATGGGCTAAAACCTAAACTTCTATTAAAATCCTTTAATTTCACTGCCGGATTTGTAGCTTCATTTGGTTGGCATTTTGTTTGTTATGAGGCTGGATTAGTTGGTGTTAGTGACATCTGCCTTGGCTTTAGAGACATCAGTGAATAATGTACAGAGGTAATTACCAATTCACGTTTCCAGTATTAATTATTGGCAGAGATTCAGTTCTCATCTGCAGTTTGATGTCCCATGTCAGAAGCATTACAGTGCATCACACACCTGTTGGTGAGTTATAGTTCTTCAGTATGTTCTTTAAGAAGTTGGAAAGCCCAGTCCTAGGGCATCCAGGAGGTCTTTTCCTCACACAGGGGCATTAGCCTCCAGAGAGAGCACTTCTCTGCCTGGAGCCTCGCTCTACTGGTTTGCTTTATCTATTCAGGACTTTTTGCAAGAAAATGGTACGTTTGCTAGTTTGGCAGAGGGCAGGTGTCCCCTGGCTGCAGAGAGCAGGTGTCCCCAGCTGGCAGAGCCCTCACCTGGCGCCTTGCCCCCCGTGCCATCAGGTGGCACTCCAGGCTCACGCTGCTCTTTCCTCCCTCTGCCGCTGTCTCCAGAGGGCACCGCCAAGGAACAAAAGAATCAGGGTCTGGTTTTACTCCATTTCGAAGAGGAAATGCAGTTAGAAAAAAATCCTCTTATGAAAAATAGATAACCATTTGTGAAGCCGATTCCCTGCCAGATACAAGCGAAGTTAAACAAATGCCAAGCAAAAGCATCGTTGTGGAGTGTGCCTGCAATCCAAGACTATGAAAAGGGAGGAAAAAGATATCTTTTTATATGTGATAAAAAACTGCACAATGATAAATGAACAGCATATGAAACAGTGCATGGCAAACTTATGAAAAGTGCAGCCTAGCTGATTTGCAGTTCAGCAGGTTTTGAGAATGTTCTTATCTCTAAGATCTTACAAAATAAGCTTGTCAGCATCCATCTGCATTGTCTGGTTCTGTAGTAGAGTGAGTAGTGACAAAACACAGTCCTGATGGTGCTGCTGGTGAAAACCCTGTTTTTTCCTGCATCTTCATGTCTCAGATTCAAAAAAAAAAAGAGTTTATCAGAGCTTAAACTATTTTATTAACTCTCTGTTATCTACACAACAAGAAACAGAGAAAATCTGTGGCAGAGTTGAATAAAAACTTAGGTAGAAGCCATCCTGATTTAAGGGAAATTCTAACAGCAACTCTTGCTTGAGATACCCATGGACTATAATTAACACAAGGATTTGGGAATGTAGAAAACTTGCAGCAAGATCACACACCAGGTCAAGGCGAGTAAGGAAAACTCTGCAATACTGATTTTTCATCTTTTTCAAATCAAATAGATAGATGACAGCAGGTTGCTAGAGGTGTTTTGTTCTATTTTGGTAGATGTCACGATTTTTGTGCAGTAATAGCAAATTTGGTAACAGAAAGGACCCTGTAAACGTTGTTGCTAACCACGGGAGACAGCAGTGCCTGACAGCAGGAGCTGTGTCACGCTATATTAGAAAGGGCTTGAACCAAGCCTACAGACCCTGTAATATCCCAGGAATCAGTGTGTGTCAATCTCAGCGTGGCCTGTCTTTATCTGAAATAATTTTGTCACTTTAAAGAGCAAGGCATTTCAACAAAGCATCTCCTCTCTTGTTCCTCTCCTGTTCCTCCCTCCCTATTCATCCCTGGTGACAGCAGAGATGTTTCCACGACAACAAGCCATGCTGTTGCCTCAGGTGACAAACTATAACTTCAATAAACAATCATTGAAAATAGCTTCAAACAATTAATTAGGTAGTGGAAGTGTTATTTTAATAAGGCTTAGATGCTTTGGAAGTAGTCTACAGACCAAGTTCTGATCAAGAATTTGTCTAGAATCAAAGCCAAAGCTGCCATCTGAAGATCAAGATGGATATCGTTGTCTGAATACTCTAAGAACCATCTTTAAAAAAAAAATCTTTCAAGATCAAAACATATTCAATCCAGAAGATGCAGTGGGTAACAATTCAAGGGGTTTTTTGTTTGTTTGTTTGTTTTGTTGTTTTTTTTTTTTTTAATTTTGTTCAAAGCACATACTGGCAGGAATTTACCAACTTGCTCAGTGAAGGCAGTCCTTAGCTAACATACTCCCCATATGTATGCCCTTGCATCAGTGTGACAGACAGATGATAAGCCCAGCAATTGGTTTTGCAATAAATGGATTTTTCAGTTTTCTCTTTACAACAAATGCTTTCCTCCAGTTATAAATGGATGATTCATAAATCTCTCCTAATACTGCTTCTAGTAACAGTTCAATTGATCTTTAATAGTTGTTTAAAAAGTGAATCTCCATGGAGTCCTTCCATCCTATAGCATGAAGTTTCTCTATCCCAGGGCAGCTCTCCTGTCTAAGCTTAGACATATACAGTTTTTAAGTGCAGATGAATACACTGAGTATATACCTGTGCCTTATATCACAGTCCTCATTAGCATGGGCATTCTGGGGCTGGTAGTTGCTCTAGCAGAATTTATTTTTTGCTTTATTTATGATACTAAGATTCTCCAGAATAGTGCATCTATGAAGCAAGAGCAAGAAAGGCAAGGGCTGCCACCTTTCCCATTCCATCAGGTTTGTGGGCTGTGCAAAGGCCTGCCCTTGCAGTGCCAGATGTGCTCATACTCCCCTCAGAGGCTGGTTTTGGATTGTGCTTATGGGTTAAGTCCTATACCTTTCTGTGCAAAATAGTTTTAGTCTGTGGATGAGGGACTTTGCACCACTTCTACTGCGTGTTCCTCTCAGGCAGTTCCCTTTGGAGGGATAAACAACAGTCCTTGGAGTTGCCTTGGCAGACAATGGGGTTCATCCCTGTGTCATCACGCAGCTGGGATCCGGCCATTGAGAACAATGCAGAATGGAACAGAATGTGCACTAAATACTGGCAAGAAAGTTTTTGAGGCAGAAAATGGTGAACTGTCTAACTTTTGCAGATGTCCCTGTTGTTTTTGTTATAACTTTGTCAGGTCAAGGATGAAATCCAGGTTTGCTGCAGGCATGGTAAGGAAACCTTGAAACAGCTGTTGTATGGGGAGCAGAGAGAGGCCTGACTCCAGTTGCACAAATCCTTGGAAGAAAAGAACTGAGGGAAACATGTATCTGAGGACTGATAATTAAGGTAATACCCAGGAAGGGAGAAGATTGGAATTCTAAGCTGTACAAATCAGGGTATACATCCTGCATCACAGCAACTCTTGTGAAGTGATCACAGCCTTATGCCTATTTCACTCTGAGTTTTCATTGTGGGACTCCTTTATTTCCCCTTGGAAAGTTTTGAAGATCTTGCTTTGGTCCTATGGGAATAAGATGAATATACAAGACTTCAGTGTTTTGTAAAAAGATGCCTTTTCTCCACTTCTCTTCCTGAAGGAGAACAAAGGATGTGGGTGTGGGCCATGACAGCACTCTCTCATTTGTGTAGGGAAGGGAGAAGGTTCACCCAGGTTCCTTTGGCAGGTGGATGTGCATAGAGCAGTTGTGTCCCTCATGGGGGGCCACTGCATGGGCTTTGAGTCTTGTGCACAACAGCTGCCTCTTTGTGGAGGGTTTTATAGTTGAAGTTTAAACAGTTAAACTGCTTTCTTAATGCATTTGTGGTTGCTAAGATACAACCTCTTCAATTCTGTAAATCTTCCACTTGAAATATTTCACTTTGGCAAATAGGGCTTTCCCCTCTGAGAGTCCAGGAGAGGGGGAGCTGGCAGGTCACTTACCCTTGTGCCGGTGAGAAACTGCTCCTGCAGCCACCCGAGGGGGCTGGGTTTGGTCCAGCTGAGTTTGGTGGGAATAACTGGGGGTTTTACTGACTTCTGGCTACTGTATGTGGCTGAAGGAGGAGGCTGAAGAGGGAATGTGGGGAGTCATAGGATGTGCTAGAAGGAAAAGCACAGAAAGAACAGGCTAGGAGAATGTGTGGGATAAGACTGAGGACTGACTGTGTAAGGGATGCAAGGGAAGTCTTTCAGTCCCCTTCTTTAGATAGCCTCAGGCTTCAGTTGTCCTTCTCAAGCAAGGATCATCTTCTCTGCTCTTTGATAATGAAGAAAGGATCTCAGGAGAGTCTGGTTTTGGGACAGGTTTGACAAGACTTTGGGGATAGATTGTGATGGAGAGATTTCTTGCAGTTCAAGAAAGTGATTAGGAGATACAGATTTAAAAATGGCACTAAACTCAGTATTCATTAGCAGTATTACAATTGCAGCTCAAAATAGCCAAACATTTTTAAAGAAAGCCTTAAAAAACATGTAAAGTGGTATAAAATAGTGCAGCTAATTTCATTTCATTTCATTTCATTTCATTTCATTTCATGCTAAAGTAAGTCTTTACCTGCGAGGATTGCAGAGAATATTTTGAACATGTTGACAGAGCTCAATTGATGCAGCAACATCTCTCTGGGTTTGTAGATCAATAGCTGTGAGAAACAGAGAATGCAGCTGTTCATCCTAGAAAGGTGTTAGAAGAGATGTCAAAGGTTGATAATTGAACCAGCAATATTCTCCTCCCCACCTCTTCCACAAGGCAGTCAAAAATGTGCATAAATTTTCTGTGAGCATCACCTCTTGTATTGCAAACAGATCATAATGATTGGATCTCTCCTATCTGTGGGAAACCTCTGCTTCTTACTGCACCTTCCCACTGAAGTGAGGAGGAGCCTGATCCAGAGCACCATGCAGAGCTGCTGGAGGTGTTCAAGCCTCACCAAAGGGAAATGAAACCATGAACCTACCGGAGCTGAGGTGTTAGCAGAAGTTATCAACAGTGGGGTATCACACTGGTGTCTTGCTTGGGCAAAATTTCTATGACAGGTGTAGAATGGAGGAATATGAATATATTTTCTCCCAATCTGACACCCAAATCCCAATTTCAGTCACTTATTTTTTTATAATTTACAGTGTTTCCCCCCCACCCCCCTCCAGAATTGTTTCTCCTGCTTGACAAATGATTATGAAGCCAAAGAAGGTGGTGATGGGGTTTCTGGAGTTCTCTGAGCTAAGTCCTCTTCTCCTTGAAGCACAGTCATAGTGCCATATTCACATACCTATTGACAGCTGAAGAATTTGGTATTTGGTCCTGTATTTAAAGTTGATCTGCTTGGATCATGCATTTATGCATGTTACTAGTATGATTAGTACTAGTTTTAAAATGAGTGGCTGTCCTGGAAACTACCCTGCATACTTTGATTGAGTCACTACTGTAGGGTTTTTGTTTTGTTTGAGCAGCCAAGTTATAAAAACAATGTATAGTGTTGTCATGATACTTGATATAACTGCTTAAATTGTTGGTTTAAGGATCTTGTCCTTAACTGTCTCATTGACTGCCTCAATTGGTGAATGGCAAGACAAGTAATTAGCTGTACCCTGCCTGGCTGATCCATACTTTCAGCTTTCAGAGCTGAGGGAACTGAGGAGTTTAGGCAGTCATGTGCTCCATGTAAATTACTTTGTATCATGGGCCTGATTTAGGATCTACCACCTTCGCATGAGTAAAAGTTTGATCCTCATCCAACTTGAGAGAGAAGGAAAATAAAATTTCACTGCTAAGAAATGCTTTTTCACGGTGTACTCTGAGAACAAACCTTTTCTGAGGCTGGCCTGTACAGAATTTCCAGACAATTTAATGGTTTCACAAAGCCTATGAAACATACCCCTCCCGACAAAATTAGGCCCATTCTAGTATTCTGGTACTGCCACGTGAGCAAGGTAAGTGACTTTATGCTCTAATTTTAGACTCAATACAATTTGCTGACATGAGTGCGAAAGGAAAATAATTCCTATTGGGAGCAGGAGCAAATTGATAATGATGTTACTGGAAATTGAATATAAAGGCAAACAATCCTCCTACTTGCCTTCTCATCGGGGCAACCAAAGGCTCCAAAAGACTTAAAGCAGGACAACTTCATGGCTGCAAACAGCAGAAGCAGGTGGCTCATACCAGTACCTCCCACAAGCCACAAAGGGTTAAATTGCCGTATGTAGCTGCTAAGTATGTGTGTGGAAATTTCAAAAGCATTTGAATGAGCCATCTGGCTCCTGCTCCTACTGGGTATTTGGGGATGAAAAGGGAAACTGGAAAGGTAAATAGTGTATTGCTTGATGTGTTGATTTTCAGCTGAGGTTTCTCTCTTCAGTGCCTAGTCATATTTGTCCATCTAAATGAGTAGGATTGACTGCGTCTTCCCAAAAAGGGTGAAAAAATGAGTATGTAAGCTCTGGGAGAGCTGTGCAAAGTCACACTCTGCCTCATGTAACAGCTGAGGCAAATTTATTCTGGTTTGCATCCAGAAAAAGGCCTCAGCCTCTCAATGTGTACTCATTACTTGTGTGTAAGGATGGTGGGAGGCTTCTCACCCTGGGCACAAGCAGGATCAGCTGCCTTGGACTGAGATTCCAGAGAGCTGCCCCAGATCTGGGGCAAGCATCATGATCACCAGGGAGAGTCAGGCATCAGCTTGGACTGGAAAGAGAATGATTTCCTACTGAAGTGTGTGTGCCAAGACAGCATTTTTTGTTTGTTTGTTTATTATTATATTTTATTTTCCCCTGGGTAGAGATGGTGGTGGGAGAAAGCAGGCTGCTGCTCTGCTAATAGCACTCTGGTTTGTCACCTGGACCAGTATGTTGTCTCATTTGGGAGGCTGGCCTGGCCACATCCCCGACATGCTCCTATGGTTGGAAGGTTTTAAACCTGGCCAGTGATGACACTTTTAGAAAATGTACCAAGTTTAATTTTTTTTTATTTTATAACTTCAGCCAGTTTTCACAGAATCGCAGAATGAACTAGGTTGGAAAAGACCTTTGATATCATCGAGTCCAATCTACGTTCACCTTTGTCATGGGGGAAGGGAATTAGAGTTTCTTTCCAGGGCATTGTTCCACCAGGTGAAGGCCTGATGAGGTTAACATCTCAACAGACTGGAGTAGCCCAAAAGATACCCAAAAAGATAACGACCATCATCAGAACATCAACAGCCATCAGCAAACATCAACAAACTTCTACCTCATATGCTGAGGCATGGTTGAAGACACCTGGTCCAGAAAAGACAGATAAGGAAATCAGGGAGTGAGGACCTAATTAACACCAGAGGTGAAGAAATCCAGATCCAGTAAGAATCCAAATACTAAAATACTAAAATCCAAATACTAAAAACTATGTAACTTGGAGCCAATGAACATCGAACCAATGAATCTCTATGGGTCTTGACTATATAAACTCTGTGAAAAATCTGGTAAAATTCACCTGTAATGAAAAAGTTTTCTGTGCACACCTGGGCAATGTGCGAATGAAATTATTTCTGTTGCACATCCTGGCCAGAAATAAAGTAATGCCTTGATTCTCTAACACTAAAAATGTTGTTGGAGGGCTTTTGTTTTTCCTGCAGTTTCAGTGACACCAGCAATGCCATTTTTTACCTGTGAATTCAGGTGTCAACTCAGACTGAACATCTCTGATTCCATCTGTAGGGGACAGAGACTCAAGCCCCCTAAAGTCCAGGTTGGGCTATGAGCAAAAAGAAAGAGCTGGTCCCAGGACTGAACCTAAAGCATGTCTCCAGCTCTGCTACCGCTGCCCACACTCTTCATCATACAACACCCTAATCCCACTCATGGCATGTGTTCCCTCCTCCACCTGTCACAACACTTGAGGTTCCCACAGTAGCTTGCCCTCTGAGTCCTGATCCCCGTGACTCTTCCTCCTCCGTAAAAGAAGCTAAACCAACTCTTTCTTGCCTAGCTTAAAAATAAGCTGTGCCTTGAGGTCATCTATTTATGCCTTTTTTGGTTGTAGTTTTATTGAAAAAGCTGGTATTAACATATTTATATTTTTATTCAACAACAGTTAGCTAATTGGTGCAACACAAAAAATGCAGCCATGAACAACAGCTTCCAAAACAATCAGATTTACCAACTTTACCATTACTTACTCTACACCACTGAAAGCTCAAACTAAGAAAGTAGGAAACGTTCACAATGACGATGTTAACTTTCCACACATTCAAGAAACCAGGAAATCGATCTGTAACAGTGATGTCAAAGATAGGAACGGAATACTGGTCTTTGAAAGGTTTCTATTTATTTCCTCTATAATTACTTCATGGTATTTTGGTTGGGTATTTAATTAGTTTTATAAAGCTCCAAAGATATATTTATTTAATTTTAACATGTTCTTTTTTGGTACCCAAAGCTGTAACAGAGTAAGGTACTTAAAATCAAAACCAAAAAACGGTTGCATTAAGATCTGCTTTTTAATAAGTTATCTATAGAATCTTACTTGAGAATGTTAAAAGCTAAATATATGTTTTATATTATCTCTAGCTGTAAATGCCAATATGAGCTGATAGCATTTTTTTTTCTTTTTGAGCTGCAAAGATTAATGGAGGAGGCCAAAAGTCAAAGAAATTGTATGACACCCTTGAAGCAGTAGTTTGGCATTAACAAGTTCTCTATACAATTTAACACACTCTTAAACCTTTTTACAAGGAAAAAGAAAAGGAAAAGGCAATTTTGTTAAATTTTGTTAGAATAAATATGTACATTACTGTCCATGCCTGCTACAGCATACAGTATTTTATAAACAAACATTCTTTGTTCCCTTTAAAATCACCCTACACATTTCATACCGTATGTGTTTAGTGTGGCTGGAAATTGGTGCACATGTGTTTGTGCTTCTACACACAAAATATACAGCATTGATCTAGAAAACTTCAAACAGACAGATTTCAGGTGTGGTGTTGAGATGTCCTACAAAAATTCTAGACTTTTTTTTTTTTTATTATTTCTTGAAAGCAGATTTTCACCCACCCTTCCCCCAAACCAAAATACAAAAGCATGCAGATCCCTTCTTCAGTACATTCTCCACTTACCAAGAAATCAGTGCATAATGGCTTAAAGACTTTTTTCTGAGGAGTTTTAATATGGGTGGATTAAAAGGTCATGTGAGTTGTGCTCTTTTATTCATGGTTAGAGTAGGAATCCTTTGGGATATTGAATTTTCTGCCAGAGCTATTAAGGGTACAGCAGAGCTTTCTTTTCCTGGATTAAGAGGACTTCCTGCCCACTGCACCATTCCCGTACCATTCCTGCATGCCCTACTTTGCATGTACTTTCCTTTTCCACTTATATCACTCATCATTACAGAACAGAGATAGATCCAACTGCATTTTTCTGTGGAGGAAGGTTTTGTTAGGTTTGGATTTTTCGAATTTTCATGTTTCTCCAGGACTAACTTTGTCTCCCAGAAGTGGCCTCATTTAAAAGCATTAAAATTCACTTGGTAGTGCTGCCTCTTGCAGTACCATTCTTTTCACAGTCACAGATACCAGGCATTGCCTGTATTCTCCAAAGGCCAGAGTTAACATAACTATTCTGCAAGCAACAACAAGGGACTTGATAAGGTGTCTAGCAGGCATGTAACTTCGCTCCAACTCAAGTTGGTTGCTGCCTTCAAGGAGAGCACTTCTAGCCAAGGTTTCCAGAACTCTAACCCCAAATGGTAGCACAGATTTGTGTGTGAATTGCCAGGCTGTGTCTGACAAGCCAGTCCCTCCAGAGTTGCAATGCCAAATTTTTTTATAGTTCTCACGCAATGAATATACTACTTATTGTTTTAAACAGAGGAAAGAGAACCATGGAGAATAGACTTCTTAAAATAAGCTGAGTAACTATACCAGTCTGTCACTTACTCACTTGGGAAGGTGAAGCACAAAAAGTAATGTGATAAATAAATAAATAAATAAATAAATAGAGGGCATTGTAATGACGGGAATGGGATGGGATGGGATGGGTGAGATGGGGCAAATTTTCACCAGCAGGGATTCTGCCTTCAGCTCTAACTCTCATGAAGTCCCTCCAATGTGCCATATGCTCTAAAGGGATGTGGCTATTCATTCTTTCAAACAGACTGGGCTTAACTGAAAGACAGGAAAACAGTACTGGAAAAAAAACCCAGTCAAGGGATTGAGGCAAAAAGCTCTAATAATGTGGCGGAGGCTGTGCACTGCAAAAGCAGGAAGGGCACCAGAATGCCACAGTCCTGCAAACCACTGAGACCCTTCAAAGGATGGACATGAGTTAGGGAGCCTCAGCCCCTCCCAGGAACACTCCTAAATTTAATAAATATCCCTGTTTGTTTAAAGGAACCGATACAGACCACAGTACTGGATTTGCACTCGTGCCTTTTACTCATACAGTTGCAGTGATGGAAAATAATTGGCTTGCCACCAGTAATGATACAAGCTGAGGGATGAAAGGATGCAACCTACAAATCCCACCACAGAAGCCACAACTTTTGTGAAGATCACATCCTTCTACAACTCTCAAGAGGCTGGTTTGTAGATATAGAGGGATACTGATAAATCTAGTGCATTTCTGAGTTCACTTTATCCTGAAATATGTACAGATTGTTTGTCGCTGCTATAGCAATGATGTTCTCGGTTGGGTGCCATGCTGTGTGCAAGATCTTCTTAGTAAAGTCCAAACTGTCAACACTGATGTCATCTTTCCTCCGTTTGCCTCCAACGCAGACTCTCCGGGGCTTAAGAATGGCTCGTGGTTTACTGCTCTCCCGGGAAGCCTCCAGGGTAACATCCCGCTTGGTGTTGCGGTCAAACATTCGAAAAAAGTTGTTATATGCACCCGTCATTATCACACTGCAGAGAGACACAGAGAGAGCGACAACAAAGGCAGTTAAACAGCAGCTTGTGCAAAGCCTACCAACATGACTGGGTCAGGACAGCTGAGTTTGACCTTAGGGTTAGCTGTCTTCTGGTTTCAGATGGGAAAGAGTAAGGAGAAAACCTGGGGAAACCCCAGTACTCCCCAGAATGAATAGTTTTCTCCCACCAACGCCTTCCCCTTTCATATTATTCAATGAAAATTACAGTTAAATCAAGAGAATTGCATCACAAGAAAATAAAAGCAACATGTTTTAATAAGTTAGTTTTAATTACCCTCCAGCTTTTAATGAGTGCTTAAGGATCATACACTTCAGGCTTTTTCTGTTTCTCTGGAACTTTACCTTTAATGACAGCTGAGTTTTACCATGATTCCAGAAACAGTCTAAAAAAATGCCCACCTATTTCAAATCTTTTGATACACCACTAAGCTTTAGTAGATAATTATATATTTTAAAGATTATTTTGAAGAAGGGTGTTTTGAAATGTTCTGAAAAATCACATTGAATATGCACATGTAAATTCTTTCCAAACGAAACCCTTTTCCTTGCTGAAGCCACAGATCCTTCAAGTCTAAACATCATTAAATTTTGCATCTATGAGGCTTCTTAGAAACAAACACAGTGGTGTCAGGATTCTAGCACCTCTTATATGAAGTATGAATGAAACATCAAGTCAGGATACATTTCTGAGTCTGGGAGAAAGGGACAGAAAACATACCTCGATCTGTATAAAAATTACCTCATTAATCAGCTTGCAGTTTGAAATAATGGATTGCCAGTTGCTTCATTCCCCTAGTCCCGAGGGGAGGATATTTTGTCACTAACTTTAATGAATTCAGGATTTCATCCATGGCCCTCAGGTTATTGGATTAGCATAATCATGGGCTTCAGAGCCTTGTTTGAAAGCTCATCCCCTGTGAACTTTTTCCATATATGAAATTATGGCTGTTCTCTATTCTCTTATCTCAGCCCCAAACAGGGTGGTTTTTTTCCAAAATTCCATTCTGCAAGAGGGAATCCACACCAAATGGTCAGGTCTTCACAGGAAAAGCTGTACAGTTTTAAGACTCAGGCAATCAGAACTATTTGCCTTTCTAATAGAGCCCAAAAGAACATACTTGACATGAGTGGCATTAATAAACAAACCTCCATCTCACATTAATAAACAAACCTCACATCTTTCACACTTTGCTGTTGAGAGGGGATCTGTGATGAGCAGCAGACTGGCCAGGGAAACATGGAGCATATGGGAGAATATGGGAGAACTCACAGGCACCAGCCACTCCCTGCACCATACAGACACTCACTAGATTGATTAGATTAGAGGCTCCTGGATTCAGGAGTGCCTTACAGTGTGTGCACAGCCTGCAGCCAGAGCTGCCTTGATCTTATTTGGGGCCATTAGGAGAGACTGTAATACAAACGAACGATAAATTGGAAAAGCACAAACGTGAACTGTGCCCCTCACTGCTGTGACTGCAGCTGAGGACTGGGGGCAGTGCAGGCTCCAGAGTTGCTGCAGGGTAACTGGAGGGGGTGAGCTGTGCCTGTGCGCTGGGAATCACCCAGCTCCACTCTGCTTCCACGTCTGCTGGTACTGCACACTGACGGCAGCTGATCCCACACTCAGCTCTGTGCAGTTCCCGCAGTGCCAAAGGGCACCGCTGCAAACCAGAGCGCACAGCGCAGAGACCCAGCACACACTGCCCTTGGTAAGAGCTCCCCCAAAGCCCCCGCTCACGGACAGGGGCTGCTCCCTGGAGGTCTGCAGGCAGCTCACTGCTGGGGGATGCACAGGGAGAGCACTCACCCAGCCCTGGCTGGGAGCTCCTTGCTGCTCTCCAGCAGCAGGACCAGCCCCTGGCCAGCCTGCAGAGAGGTTTCCCTTTCCTTCTGCACCCACAAAGGGCCTAGCACAATCCTGCCTAGCAAGGCACAAGTTAACAACCTCGCAAGCTATAAAACAGCAAGTCACTGTGGCAGCTTGATAAAATGTATCCCAGAAGCTGCAGAAAGCCTATTGATCAAGATTAGTGCCCGTTTCAGAAATTGAACCAACAGCAGTAAATCAAATGTTTCATTCCTTCCAAATCACCCTGTCTTGTCATTACAGCTCCTGCTGCAATGGTTATTCACAACATGAAAAAGTCGAGGTTATTCCCTATCTCAGCACTAACGTACATAATTTGTGATGCAAACAGTCCATCTGTATATTTCCCCCCAGGGAAAATTTTGAAACGGGTTCATAACACTGGGGCAGCCCTGTGCCATGGACTGCAGAGCTGTGGCTCCGAGGGCAAAGAGGAGCATCCCTCCTAATGGCAGTGGGAACTGTCAGAGAAGCAGTTCTCGTGCTGGCAGAGTACCAGTGCACCAAATGCAGAGAGAGGTGTTAGTTAAGGGTCTTATTTTAGAAGGTTTTGCTTGCAGTAAAACTGTCTTTACAGTCCATTTGCTTTTTAATTTCTTGAACTCTCGCATATTTTAAAAAGTCTGCTTTCTTCAGTTGGATTTACTGCAGTTATTTTTTTAACATATGTAGATGACTACTTTTCATGCTGGCCCTATTTTTCTACAGTTTAATGGCTCAGTAAAAAACAGCATTATGTAAATGAGAAAGTGCCCTTTCTTGTTTGAGGTCACAAACACAGATGGATTATAACCTTACCTGCTGCTTAAAGTAATAAAAAAGAGTGAAAACTAGATGTAAACACACAATTTTGTCCTGTTCAGGAAAATGCAATGTACAATAATGGAGTATATGTGATAAGATCTTTTTTTTTAAAACAGTAGAATATAAATTGTAGCTCAATGTAGGAAGAGTCTGTTCTGTATTCCCAGACACTGCTCTGCACAGCAGTGTTATGACAAGGGCTTGCACGAAAACTTTGCAGACTGGTTCAAGAAACCAAAGCCCCTCATTCAAAACAGCCCAAACTACTTCACAGGTGTGTAAGACAGCAGCCCAGAAAAGCTCTGTTTAATTTTCCTTAGAAGACAGGTTTACAAGTTGTGCTACACAAGGTCAGAGGTACCATCGTGTCTGCCATGCAGAGGTATTTAGGACGCAGAACACGCTCCAGTGCACCCTGAGGAGCAGGGTACTGATAGCTCGGGCCAGAGCAAAGCTGAAGCCTGACTGAACCAGCTCTAAACACCACAGTCACAGGCAGCATGACTTTAAAAAACCCCAAATAAAACAACACCATACCCCATCTCCTCCCAAACAAACAAACAAAAAAGCAGGGGAAAACCCCAATGGCTGCAGCATGACTACCACTACCTACATTTCACCCTCTGCAGCCCAGCCAGTGCTCTGAAGGGAGAGACAACCATACCTGCAGAGCCCAGAATGCATTGGCACAGCCCCATGCTGGCCCACCTGTGCTGCCCCAGGCAGGGAAGGTTTTTCTCTCTGCACAGGGCTGCTTTGCAGGGCACTTGGAAAATCCTCTGCTCCCTCTGTTTGATCCGCTCCAAGCAAGGTCCTAGCAATTCTTCAGGGTTGTGTGTTTGGAGTGACAACACAAAATGCCACTGATTCCTCCTGGCTGCAATGGCACTGGGCATATTTGCTTTTCAGTGATGTGATCTGAGACATCTCACTGCCAAACTTCAGTCCTCACGTGTGGTCACTGTGGCCACTCTTACCCCTCATTATTTATTTATTTATTTTATTTAATTTTTTTTTAAACCAAGAATAACAAATGTATTTTTGCAGAAGATAAAAGGGGAAAGAGAAAAGTCCAGTGCAGGGCAACCCCTACTTTTATTGACTTTTATTTTCATTCCCTCCCTACAGAAGGGAGTCACCATTCTGTTCTCTTTTTTTCTTTCTTCCCCTCCAATTTTGATTCTGCCTTTACCACTTTTTCCAGATATGTTTCCCTTTCCCCGCTCTTCATTCTCCCCTCTTCTTTCATTTCCATCTCTCCTGCTCTACAACTTCAAAAAAATACCCCAAAACCCTGCCCTATCTGCTTCTCTCTTCCCACACCTTTCAAGTCTTTGATTTACTTCTGTAAGTCTCACTGCTCACCTTTTTTTTGGTTATCTCCCCCTACCCTCCAGTCCTGAAAACAACTTGCTTG
Source organism: Cinclus cinclus (assembly GCF_963662255.1). Classification (NCBI taxonomy): domain Eukaryota; kingdom Metazoa; phylum Chordata; class Aves; order Passeriformes; family Cinclidae; genus Cinclus; species Cinclus cinclus. Next base: position 11,857,428 of record NC_085050.1, on the reverse strand, counting down.
GCTCTCTAGGTGTTTTGGCTTGCATCCCTTCCTTCTTTGGGCTGAAGGCTGGGGAAACAGCAAATCCCCAGGAACCAAAGCTCATTTGGGCAGGAGAGGTAGTTCCCAAATTATCAGAACATTTACTGTACACCTCCCATTCAGTTCAGGCTTCTTCACCCTGCACCATATAGACCTGTAGCCAGCAATAAATCAGGTAGGGCTGTTTCTTTCTAAAAGTAAATTTTCAATCTGTAAAATTGTCTGAAATAAAGGATTTGAGAGAAAAAAGTTCTTCCTGTTTGCATTGTAACAGTAATAATCAAAAGGAACAGATGTTTACCTATGGATAATGATTTTATTAAATATGACATCAGCATTGTACCACTGATGTTTAATTTATGGCCAGAGTTTTAGGGTCTACAGAAGCAACCTCTCAGCTACTGATGGCTTTGGCATATTTAATTATCTTAATACTTTTAAACATCTGAGTCTCGAAATTTTGGCTGTGGTAGTGACTTTGTTAAATGAAATGCTTCAGTATGGTATTTTCCCCACTAAAAAGTTCTGCTTCTCTTGGGTGGTCAACAAATTCTCTACTTCACCAACTTCAAAGGCCTCTGAATAGGATTTTCACCATTTTACTAACCTGCAGTGAGATTTCATCAAACACATCAGTCACTAAGAGCTGGCATCTCTCTGTATTTCTTTGATTTCTTGCCGTACTTCAAGCCAATCTCTCAAATTTTATCCATGTTGCAGCCATCCATGCACACAACAGCCTTCATCAAAATAGCTTCATTCAGCTGCATTCCTGGGATTCAGGAATTCAGGGATTGCCCTGAAGATTTGGGGGCATCAGCTGGAATTAAGCCTTGCTTAAAAACTAAGCCATTACTTACTCCACGTTGCTTTGAGTTGTTTTTCTTGTTTAGGTGGTTTTTTTGTTTGTTTTTTTTGGTTTTTTTTTTTAACTCTTTGATAATTTTTGGGCTGTGGCCCAAATTAAGTCTTCCCAGATGCAGAGAAGTTCTTATTCACCTGCAGATTTCTACTACCTGGAGAAAACCAGGTAAAAAACAATGAAAATCATTTCATCATTCCCCCTATTTCACTGTTGCTCACAAGACCACGGAAGCCGTGGGGTGGTGTGACAGGGCTTCAAGGACCTGCGTACACCCTGCTTAAGGGTGACAGAAAAGTTAAACCAGTCCAGCTGCCCTGCCCCTCAGTGCAGATGTGGCAGCAGAAGATCATTCCCTGGGGCAAGAGGCAGGGCTTGGAATTTCCAGGTGTGAGGGGAGGAGACTCAAAGAGCAGCTTCCACCACAACCTGCACTCACACTTGCAAATCTCAGCAAAGATGTCCCTCAGGCACACAGCATGAAAAGGGACATTTTCTTTGAATTGAAACTGTCTCCCAATTATATTTTAAGCCCCTAAATTTTCAGTATTTCACTGCCATGTGTACCAGTGCAGAAGAGAACATCTGCAGCCTCCTAGGACTAATTTGTAAGGTCCACCAGATCTGGTTTCCTGACAAGCTTACCCAATGAAAGAAAGGGTTGATTTCAGAAAAATGCTTAAGAATCATTTTTCATAGGAATAAAAAGGGAGATGTATTATAGCAAAGGGAAAGGAGGAAGTATTGCTGCAAGCAATGAGGAACTCCTGAAATACTGGGAAATCTTCCTGTGTGCCATGCTGTGTGAAGTCACTGACTCCCCATCACTCCCCATCCCCATTATTCCCCAAAGAAGGAATTTATTTAAACCTGGGGAGAAGGCTGCTAGAAAAACTCGAGGCACAGGATTCTGGGTTGTGGCACCCTGGTACAGCTGGATGGCACAAGACTGGGAATAAGAACAAGGGATCCCCAAGTACTTCCAAGCTAATATTTGACATGCCAAGCTTTGAGAACAAAATGATGTCTTCTACCTCTCCAGCATGGAGTGTGCTGCCAGACAGGAATAGACTTTTAACGTCTCATCCAATGGGATCTGCCAATTCCTCCTGATTAGAGTGAAGGCTGATGGATATTCAGGGGGATGAATGACAGTTCAGTAGGAAAGGACTGACTGAACAGTTGCATGTGACTTCACTCATCTGCTTGCAGCATATCACTTATCGTGATGGTATTTCGAAGTCTCCCTGGCAGGGGTCCCATACCCATTCATTTGAAATCTTAAAAAAAAAAAAATGTTAACTAAGGTATTCACTTGCTATCATGTAGAATTAGGTTTTGTTTGGGTTTTTTCTGGCTTCTTTACCTCACAAAAGAGCTACAAAAGAACTCATTTTTTAAGGCAAAACTGAAAGCTGCTGACAGTGGGAAGAAAACTGTGTCCTCCAGGTCATTATTAAAAGGCTAGACTTTGGATGTGAATGGAAGAGTTAAATTGCTGTGTAAGAAGAGCTCACCTATTCTACACAGTCATGTAATGATGAAAATACAATAAAGATAGTATGATTTTTGTGTAATATACTCAACTACAGATAATACATGCTCGTCTGGACGAATTAGTGTTGAGACCCCTGCTCAGCTCCCTCCCCTGACCACTGTTGCCAAAGTACACAGTGATTAATGTGCCCTTCAGCAAATGAGATTGGCTCTATCTGATTGTATTAGTTCCTGTTCATTGGAGTAACTGAGCATCAATCACGTTCTAATCAGAGCTCATGTATTCTGATTATTTTTGTGAACAGCCTCACCATCAGGTTCTATCATAGCCTAAATTAACTTCTTAGCAATGACAAAACTTAATAAGTATTTTCACCTAAATAATAAACACACTTTATTTTTTAACTGAACAATCCTGTCACTATAATTGTCCTTTTAATTAAATTACAGCTTTGAAGTCTGTAAAAGAGAAAAACAATATGTTTAGAACTGCAGATATCACTGTTATGCAGATGGATTAATGATCTAAGGTACTGCAGCATCCCTTTGGAGTACATTTGTCAATATGCAATTTTTACCTTTAGGAATAGACCTTTTTAAAAAAACTGCACCAAGAAACTCCAATTAAGTGACCTTACTGTTCAAATGAACTGTTTTTTAAGAGGTACCGGTACCTACATATTATTTAAATGATGATCCTCCAATAAAAATTATTCTGGCAATGTATAGCAATACTTGTCATATTCATAAAACAAGGAGCTCACAGGAGTGAACAAAATATGAGCACCAGTTCTGATACATTTGACTCCTAAAAAGAAATAACTAAATGAAAGAGAGCCCTTTTCTTTTGTCAAATGTTTCCAGCTCCTCTACTTGAGAGTTTCTTACCATCAAGAGCAGCACATTGTGTTTAGTGACAGGTTTGGTAATTGTGCATGACTAATAACACCTCAGCGTCTGGGCAGTGCAATAAATGAAGCCCTCACAATCTAATGTTCCCACTTAATAATTACTCCCTGCATTGATCTTTCTGATCTGTCAAGTAGGAATGAAAATATTACACTCACTATAAACCCTGATATTGAACAAGAATTCCATTACTACCAGGCAACTATGCAGAGAGTGGTCTTACCACACTAATGAGACAGCAGCACTTCATCTGGCCAGAGGAGAGAGACTCTAGACCTAGGAGCAAGTGGCTGCCCATCCTGTAAAATGGACTAGGAATTCCCATCAAGAATAAGCAAAATGGTTTGAAAGTACCTGGAAAGTCCTGGATTTTTTCAAAGTTTCCCAATATCTACATGATTTGAATGCACTGTTGTTCTGTGCCAGACCAGAAGGGCAGAAATCAGACTGTCTATTTTCCAATAAATGCTTTGAATTTGGTGTTTCTAGTAGGGACAAACTCAAGCTGCAACCTCACAGAGAAAACCCTCTGCTAAAATAACCATTCAATGCGTTGGTTTGGGAGTTTCAGAAAAAAGCCCCAAAACCTGGATCTCCCACTAAACTTTCTGTACGTCATTCCCACTCTTTGGACATACCAAAGCCACAACAGCTGGTGCCTAAATTGCAATAACAGCAATCTGGGAAGTATTTTGCTCAGTGTGGTCCATCTATGTAATTTTAAATGGCCAGCAGTTGGTATCACAGGGGATACTCAATGCTGAGTTAATTCTTGTCAAGAAACACATCACTCTGGCATGCAGGCAATAGAGATAATAGAATATATATGCATTTTAATTTACATAATGAATGATACAAGGTAAAAGTTTCATTTTTTAGCAAAGACATAATCTTTCCATTGGGCAGGTAGAGGAACTGAGCAAAGGAAGAAAAGAAGGTGCCCCTTACCCAGTGTACAGCATAATCCTTGATCTGCATTTGTAGAACACAGGACTGGAAGAGACTTTGTTCTGCACCTCCAAGTTCAGACTCGAGATTTTAACCAATTTTAACAGGTATAACAGTTGGCTCTCAACACCTGCTTGCTGTTATGTCATTATCACTCACACTTAGCTCGATTCTCTTCCTCCTTGGTATACTTATTACAGGTAAGTAAAATCTGGGCTTCTCTTTTGCTAAGCTGATGAAAACTGAAGTCCTGGCCTCTCTTCTTTAGAGCAGCTGTCCATCTGCTCGACTAGTTCATCCACCTTGGAGATGAGTGACAGGAATGTGTAAATGCAGTTCAAAGGTCTTTGAATGAGCCCAACATAATGTCATCATTACTCCTTTCTCTGCTGGATAGCACAGTCTTGTGCATTCAAGGATCATATTTGTCTTTCACAGATGTCTCAGACTGCCTGTTTCACAGTCCTTGCCCACTCCACGGTGGGTAGGCCTGCTTCAACACAATGAGACAGGCTGTTTTCCAGATGAGAGGCTGAGATGAAGGAGCAGCTCTAGGTTCAGTGCCAAACTTCTGCATCTTGACTCCTAATTCTGTTGAACCAGGAGTCACTGCGTGTCACTCAATATTGGCTCCTGTGCTCTCTTTCACACGCATTTTGTAGACTGCTAATCCCTTCCAAAGTCACTTAGCATATGAACGTCCCTGGGAGTTGCTTCCAACTGATAAGATGAAGGTTTTTGCTCTCTTTTTAACTAAAATCCTCACCTTGCATTATACTTTTGGATTTTATCCATTTTTATTAACCCAGTCCTCTTGGCAGCTCAGTTATTCCTGTACTATATTCCTATTTCCACAAAGTACTGCCACCATTTGCCAGCATTAGGGCGTTAGCCCACTCCATCCTTGCTCACACTCTCTGACTTGTGTCAGTATTTCTCATTAAAATGTTCAACGAGATATTATGTCCAAGATATAAACAAGAACCCCTCCATCAGTGCACAGGGACAGGGACTGCTCTGATGGAGGGAGGTATGAGAAGTGTCATTTGGCAGCAGATTGTGGAGAATCAGTGGGTGCCTGTGATGGTCCTTCCTCACAGCCATTTCCAGTAAGTGAACTGAATTTCTGAGTCAGCTCATGTACAAATACTCAGCTTATGTATGCTTCCCTACTGTGTTGGTGGGATTGCGTGAGTTGGCATCATTCTTTTTAGCTTTTGTGGCCTATTTATGATTTGGGTGAAAATGGACATAATTTGAAGGGTTTTTTCCCCTTGACACGAGCCAAGGTTATTAAAGCATACATTATGTCTAAGGCAGTCAGAGGCACAACTGCACAAGCATCCAAACATCTATCAACCCAAACACTGGCCTATGATTCCACCTCTTGATGTGGAAAATAATCACGTGTAGCTACTTTAGGTTTGCTCCCCATCATATGGGAGGTCTTTGGCTAAATGAGGACAGTGATGGACAGAAGGGTGGATTGATTACCTGTCTGACCCATTCCATGCACATTCAAACTTGTCAAAGATGCAGTCGTTTTCATAGAGGGAACATAACTTGCTCCTAAGGTAATCATGGACCTGTTTTAAAGAAAATAATTGTTATTCTTGAAATAAAAGAAAATATTAAACTCCACAACCAGTCCTTCACTTTCTGTGTTATCTGCCACGTTCACTTTCAAAATATGCTGCATAGATTGGTAGCTCTGCAGAAGACACTGGGTTTAAACCCAAAAGAAGCTAACTGTAATTTTCCACAGCCCAGTTAACCAGGTGCTACAGAATTATTGTTGCAGGAAGCCAAGAAACATGCTTCCCTCAGCAGGTTGCAGACCACCCTCTTCAACATATTTGTCTCCTGCTTGGGTGATTTTCTCAGTGCTAGCTTAATTCTCAGAGACATTTCACCAGCTGATACCCTAGATGGGCTAATTAATGTGCAAGAAAGCTAATTTAAATAGCAACAAAAATGCCATATTCCAAGATAAGTGGACTCTCACTTATGGCAGAAAGAACTTGGCTCTATTAAAAGAACCTTTATGGTATAACACTTGTTTTTTAAGGTATTTAGAAGCCAAATACAGCACAAGGTTGTAGTTGCACAGGCTGCAAATAAGAACACTAATTTAGCCCAAGAATTTCTCTGATTTGGCTGAGATTTAAAAACAGCATTGCAAAATTCTCACTTACTAACTAGAAAACTGGGACTACCCAGCAGATCTCTCTCCTCTAGGCCACACATCTCTGCTGACCAAGGCTTATCACAAAGAGATCTCATGTAAACTGTTTCAGTCTTTTGCTTAATTTGATTAGTTTTTCTGCTGGATGATTTGGTTTATTCCATCAGGAAACAATAAGGTAGAAAATCCCTGCCTAGATAAATTTACTAATGCACTTCCACTCCTGATATTTTCTTCTAGCTATTGTAGAAACTGTAAAACAAAGATGTGTAGGTGGCCTCCTGGAGAAAGACACCAATCCAATGGCCCAGGTGTAAAATTTAGCTCTGCCATCCCGAAGTTACAGGCTCTTGCAAGTCCAGTGCAATTGCTCCTGCTCATGAATGCTCAGCATCCTCCTCTGGCCTGAGGGCACAAACATTTCTTCTAGTAAAATAACTTCTATCAAGACCACATGAGGGACAATGACCTTTCACTTAGATTTGCTTTAAACTGACCCATTTTTGATAGTCAAATTGTACAGTATCCAAAAAATATTTGTAATGTAAGATTATTAAGAATAATAAATTTTAGTTATGGATCAATTTTCATTAATAATTGAACACTGAACTGTTCATTAATTGATAATGTCATATACAGCAATTACTCAGCAAATGGCAGATAGAACATTCCACAATTAAATGCATTTATCATCACAGTGAGCAACAGGTCAGAACACTTTTTTTTTACTATTGATGCAGTTTCCTACACTCTCTGTAATTAAACCCTTTCAGTTTCTCTTTTCTTAAAACCTTTTTATGTTAGCAGTGTAATTTGTTACAGAACTGGAATTCTTTCGTCATGTTTGTGAGCTCCCAACACTTAGAAGAAATAGAAAGGTTGGGTAAGGCAGAAGGAAGTAGATCACATTTACCTCCCTGACTTTTCTCTTGTTGCATTTCCAGCAGCCATCTGTCATGACCACTGTCACGTACACACCCTTTGCAAAATGTGTCCAAGTCCACAGCTTGGAGCAGTGCCTTTCTATCTGCTTTGTCAAAAAGGATTTTGCAATTCCTCTCTCAGATGTCTTACCTTTTTAAGACTGTCAGACTCATCCTACTGTCTTTGACAACCACCTTGTTCTTTATGTAGACCTTTTGATTACCACATTTGAGCACATTCAGACCCTCAGAGAACTAACTGAAGAAACACTTATTTTCACTGCATATTCACCTGCCTCTACCAACTAAGGGTAAAATCAGATTTGTCTTGTCTGTTACATCTTGCTCTTACCACATATCAAAGTACTTGAAAGTACTTGAAAGTAAACCAAATTCATTCCTCACTAATTACCAAGGACCTTTCCTTCACAGCATTTTACGTCTGATCCTCATGGAATTATCTAGCAATTCTGTGCTCTAGACTAACACAGTTACACAGGGACCTGTTTTATTGTGACTATAGAATATTGTGTATAGAATATTGTGACTATAGAATAGACACAATAAGGAATTGCTCTGGTAAGTGACACATTGGTCCAAATCCCTATGCTACCTGCCTAAAGTGGATCAAGCTACCAGCTTGATTACCAGCTATGAACGTGCTCACCTTGCTCTCCTAAGGCTTCTGCAGGGTAATTCCCCTACCTGTTAGGCTGGGCTGCCTTGCAACATTCAAGCACTGACCATGGCACTGCACTGCTCTTTTAGTGCTGTCCAGTGACCGTACTCTGCCCTTTTTTCTTTTGTGTGAAACAAACAGGAGAAAATCATGTTGAAACATTGTCAGCAGATGATGTGTTCAGCAGGGCTGCAACAGCTGCTCTATGCAATAGCATCCTTTGAGCCACAGCACTGATATGAAAAAGAACCTGTATGAGGAATTCACTTTTGTTTGTCAGGTTTTAATATTAAAATTCTAAGCTGGTAATGAAGCAGTACAGTTATGGATTCTGCTCTTTACTACAACTCTGTGTGAAATCTCCAGCTGTGACCCTCACTACTGCAGCTAGGCAATATCTAAGTGGCTACCATGCAGTGGATGAAATGAGAAATTAAATCTTTTAATGAACACATTTTAATCTTTTAATAATGTATTGTCATCATAATTATGTGGATACATAACTGAAAATGTTAGGTTTATTTGTTGCCTTCCTGTGATCCACCCCAAAAAGACTTTTTGAGAAATTGCCAAGTTTATATATGAGATTTAGGTTTGCGAGAGAGAGATCTCTCAGACAAATCATTTAAGAGAGTAATTTAAACCACTTTTTTTTTAGGACAGAATTCTCTATTCTCTGCAGCTTAAAAAAATGAAAGGTTCTCAGAGCATTGGATCACGTGAACCCTATGGAATCGTGTGATATTGACTTCCCAAGGCTCCTAGTTCCAGATTCTCCTTTAGTCTACTGCAGTGCCCAGCATCACATCTATATATTCTTTAAAAAGCACTGGATAAATATTTGAAAATTAAAGGCAATCCAAAAAGTTAAGAACCTTGTTATATTTTGCTATATTCTTGTAATATATTACATAAGGCGTTTTCTTGTTGTAGGTCTTGTTTTATGGTTTGTTTTTTTTTATATAAACTTCTGACTGCAATTATCAGTACTCAATTTTCCCCATCTCAGCATGAAAAAATATAACTTTTTAACTGGCCCTAATGTTGGGTGCCAGATTGATTTTAAAGTGACGAGCTTGTTTCACAGCTGCCTACATGAGGAAATAAAAGCAGGTGTCAAAATCAAGAAGAACAGGTTGGCTTGACCAGCTCTTCCTTCCCAGGGACTAGCCTGCCTACTAAATTAGCATAGGTATAAAGTAATAGATTACCTGAATTCCCAAAAATCGAGATTCTATTCTGTTATATAAAACATAGTCTCGCCCTTACCCTCCCACTCCATTTTCACAGTACATTAACATTTCTGACACATTCAGCATTTAAAGCACTGCCATTTTAAAGAGAAAACCCAATTGTGTAGTCTTAAAGGTAAACAGGCTCAAATTTTCCAATATGAACAGTGAGCAGTGAACATTATCCGCCAAAATGTAATGGATACATTGAAAAGCACTGGGGCCCACTCTGTCTACTAAATATTAGCTAAAAAATACTGGAAATTTTTGTTTGTTTTGACATGAAATGCTACCAAATTCTCATAATGGATTTTGAAAACCAATCTTAATTATACTTACTGTGAACTACAGTATCCTACCTGCCATTATTTAGACACAGAAAACAAGTGACTGGTCCAGCATTGTCCCAGGATTGTCTCTCAGTAAGCAGCACAAGCCAGATGAAAGGCATTTTTCCTACTTTGCATAGACTTTCTTTTAGGTAGCTTAATAGCTTTTTACTTACTGCATTTTTATAACAAGCAATTTCTGTGTCACAGACATATTTTCCTTCTTCAAGCCAGAGTGAAAAAAAGTAAGCCCAGCCCTCTATTGCCAAACATGACCAGTGTCAGAGTACAAACTTAGCACTGGCTGGAGCCACTGGCATTTTCTGTCTGGGTAATATCTCAATGAATTCAGGCAACCAGATGTGTCTGTCTGGCATTTGTGAGCTGCTGTGTCAGTGGTGCTGCCAGGGTTTAACATGGAGCACTTCTAGAATTAAGCACAAGGGAGAAACACACAGATCAAGTTGTAAAAAGTAGCTCTGAAATGACAAAGGTGCAAACTTTCAGCAGTCCCACCAGGAGCAGAGTGCTAAGCAACACACAGAATATTTTCCTCGGTTCCTTTTAGATGTTAGTGAAATACATAATTTGAAAGCAGATGCCAAAGTGAAGAGATGATTTCTCTTGTTAAATAATCATTTCTTTCAAGACCCCAATCCACAGGGAGTGCTACCTTGACTCCCCAATTTTTACACTTCTTTACTAATGCTGCCATTGCCCTTTTACTGCTATAAGGATGGCTTTGTGAGGATTTTAACCACCTTGATTAATTCTCTATGCTGGCTGCTTCTCAGGTAAGGTTATGAGAAGTTTACAGATGCATCCAGCTTTTGAAACTGAGATCCTTGTATAATGTTGCCTTTTAAGACATAGGAGATTCCTACCTGGTACGTTTCTACAGGCTTTGTTTCCATGTTCAGATCCCAAACCTTGACAGTGAGGTAATCTCTTGTAAGCATGTATCTACCACTGTGACTGAATTTGACATCTGACACTGAAGAGATAATTTCTGAAAAAAATGATCTGTTGCTGGGGTCTTCTGGTTCTTCATAAACTGAGGAAAACAAAGCAAGAGACAGAAATCAGAATTGTATAAAAAATGCTCTGTTGTACAATCTGAAGTCTGCATTTGTTGTGAAACACGTAACTCAATCTACCAAGGAACATGATATAGAATTAGTTGTATATTCAGCACTTAATTGATTCTTTTAACTTCAGATAAAAATACAAACTGTAAGATTTAAGGATTACAATAATTAATGTTATAGCTATGGACTCAATGCATGACTTTGTGAAATTATACAAATACCCTGGTTAGTTGATTACAGATACCTATAGCAAGGCATTTCACGCCTTCATCCCTTCTGGGTCTGCATACCCCATTTCCTGACATAACCAAAATCCAGGTGTCCCTGCCACGTGAGAGGGATGTGTGTACAAGTGGTGTCACAACAGTCCTGGCATCCCTGGGAGAGGCTGTTACTAAAAGCCTGCCCTGCTTGCCAGAACCAGCTGGCCTGGCTGTGGGCTACTCATTGCTCATGTCTGAAGGCATCCAAGATAAAGGATGAGAATTTAAAAAAGCAACTGCAAATTGCAATTACCTTTTCCTGAGAGGTGAGCATAAAATAGTCAGGGGTTTACCATGTGGAGGCATGAACTACATTGGTGGTGTGCAATTGCTGACAGTTCTGGAAAGTACTGAACTCCCTGAATGTGATGGTCAGCAGCTCTGTACAATCTGACAAGGCAGCAAGTCATGAAATATTTCTTACACGATGTTCACATGTGAAAATCCAGCTCTTGTAGCTATGAGGTTGGTCATCCCTGTTCAACTGTACATAAAAACGATACTGGACACTCTACCCCTACCTCAGGGGTGCCTAGAGCAATTCTGCTGTCTTTCTGCAGCTATCTGTGGCCCTGTGATCCAACTGACCTCTATGATGAACTTGAGAAGAAAGTCATGCTTTCAGAGTCTTTTAATTCTCGCAAAATTGTAGGGCTTTGGGACCTTGAATATCCTTTGAAATTTGGCAGTTTAGTGAATTTCATTTTCATGTTTCAAACGCAAGTGAAGAAAAGCCATGTGATGAAACATGAAAGCATGCTGAAAGTAGAAAAACTTTTTACTGTCAATCAAAATGAAGTTTTTTGTACAGTCCACTGGAACATTTCTCTCTCAATTATTTTATCCACGACTATGATTCAGACTGTTGGAAGCAACAAGGTTAGCTTCCATTAGGTGAAATAATGTTCTTCTGAAAGTTAAGGGTGAGTACGTGGGTGAAGTATGTGGGGTAACGCAAAAAATTATGGGCAATTTTCTTTGGGGGTGGGCAGTGGAATGCAGCCAGGCGTGCACATGAGAATAAGGTCTATATTTAAACATACGCCACACATCTGAATGGTAATGAACTACTTCACAAAGAGCAAAAAACTTTTCAGATAGACGGTAAATGAACAACTTTAAATAGCTCTTTAAAATTTTGCCTAGACATTGTGCAAAGCAGGTATTTTGTAATTATCCTGTCAGATGTTTAAGAGAAGTCTGATGAGCACAAAGCAATTATCATTTCTCGTACCTCTTCCCTTTAATCTGTCCAAACTATAGACTTGTCTGGCAGGAATTTCATCCTCCTAATTATGATGTGAAGCTTCTATTAAAACCAGGAAAGAAAAAACCCAAAACCCACTCTAACTGAACTACACCTTCATTTATAGCTTAGATATATTTTCTTGGTTCTTTGGGGCTCATCCAACCCCCAGTGATTAGAAGAGGAGTGATATTTCTACCTGCATATTCTGCATTTTGTTAATTAATGAGATTAAACCTTTTCGTTCTTTATCTGCCCCATTTATTGCCTTTCTGTGCTTACTGTATTAAGTATTAGAAAGACTTAGATTAATTAACTGTGGAACTAACAGAGACATGAAAGTCTCATATCACTACAGAAAGAAAGATAGCAGTAGAAATTTTAGTAGCAGCAAGCTTTTGGAGATAGTTCCTCTAGTCAGCATAACCACAGAAAAATTGTTACAGGAAATTAAGGAGCAGCTCCCAGTGAAAAGAAGAGAAAGTTTAGCAACTACCAGTATCTGCCTGAGCAATCAGCACAGGGCATTAGCCTCAGGAAATGAAGGTGAGAGAGTGTTCTAGAGACTTGGCTATTTCTGGTTCAGCATCAACATAAGGTTATGCACACAGTGCAAAAAAGCACAATATCCCTTCAGTTTGCCTAATACAGGTGGAGTAATTGGAGACAGAACAGCAGTGAAGTGATAGCCTTGTGACTTGGACTTCAGGCAAGCAATTCAAATTCAGCTCTGACCTCTCCAAGCCGACAGGAAAAACACATGGGTCTAGCCCCCGGTTTCCAAATGATGTTTTCTGTTTATTACTGTTAAGACTTATTGGTTGGAGGCTGCCCTTGCACACACAGGAGCAATCAGTACCTGAAACATGAGATTTCAAATGTGGCTTACTTATCTGTATCAAAATCTTATCAGATCTGAACTTTACTGCCATTTTATTACAGATCCTATTATATTCTTTAATTAATTTCATCATTAATTTCTTAATAAATTTCTTAAATTTCTGCCATAAAAAAAGGCTATTTAACTTTCATTACCATTTTTCCTGATAATGGTCACAGTGCTAATTACATGAAAGACAGAAAGTTACCTGTCCAGCTACCTAATGTACTTAAGAATCACAAATGATGTGATGTACCAAGTTCTCATGTGACACTTGCTCAGACTGAAATGTGACCTTGATAACAGGACTCTGGCATAGAGAAATATCATGACATTACAGAGGAAAGCAGAGCATATCTCTGAGTACAGCCAGTATTTAAAGAGGAGCCTGCCAGGAAGACAGTGTTCCTGCCCCTTATGCCACCATCACATCCATGGGTAAACTGGGAAGTCTGCTCAGGGAAATAAAAATGCTCAGTTCCTTTCTGCACAGCTCACAAGTTAAAAACCACAGTAGCTTCTCAGAGAAGTCCAGGCTTTGCAGAGAAGGATGGGTTCATTGAAGGATACTTGCCAGAGTGCTGTTTTCCTGAATCCTGAAGAAAATCTGTAGCATAAAAATATGCTGATTCTTTCTTAAAAGGAAGTACCATCTGCTGAAAAACAAATTCTCATCCCTCATAAAAAATACCCTTGTTTCCTTGTGAATTTCTCTGATCTAATGCAGAACGGAGACTTTTCCAGTGGATAGGAAAGGCATCTCTAATGTGTGTGTTTATCATGCATAAATATACGTAGCTATCTAAAGTTAAAAAAGAGAAAACAGCCAGGAAGAGCAAGAGTAGGTGGAAAGGTCCATTTCATAGCTTCCCTCCCAGACACTGGCCAAAAAAAGGCAGATGCCTCGGGCAGTAGCCAAAAGAGGTGTGGTGCACTAACACCTTGTGGTTCTCATCTGCACTCTGTGGGTCACAGGTGCTGCCACCTCAACTTCTCATTAATATGGGCATGATTCCACACTCCTGAAACTGCTATTTATTGGAAAAGATGCATCCAATAAAGAAAAACAAAATCTAACCCAAAGTAATTTTCAAGTTCAATTTCAAGTGAGTAGCTGGGCAGAGTTTTAATTGTTGCAGGCTGTAAATTCTGGGATAAGTGAATTTTAAAACATATTACAAATAATGCCAAAAATGTCTTATATGGTGGGTGCAGTGTCGCAGTCTGATATAGTATACAAAATTCTGTATTCCTCCTGAAATCATCACAAGAAGGACAACTTGAACAGAAATCTGCTCCACAGATTTTGTAGGAAATTCCATCAGTCATAGGATAAAATTATAAACAGCTTTAAAGACTCATTCCCTCTAGCAGAAAAAAAAAAAACAGTTTTCTTTCTACTTACAAACAAATAATAACTTCTTAAAGCTTTTTTTTTTTTTTTTTTTTTTTTTTTTTTTTTTTTTTTTTTTTTAAGAAGATGCTGTTTATAATTTTTATCCTGTCCTGGAAATTTCTGTTCTTATAGCATTTGCTGTTACTTAGATTTAAATCATTGGAAATCCTGCACCATAAAATAAATCTCTCCCTTCCTCTGAAGACAGCTAATGGATATAGAAAATCATCCAGTCCCTGTTCAGGGGTCACAGCTACAAAGACATGGCATACAAGCTTTGGCAACAGAGGGAACAAAGGCAGTGTGGTTACTGAGAGGGAGAGGACCCTGCAGAACAGGGCCAACAAAGTTGGTGGAACATGACAGGGAAAATGACAGGACATTTACATTATGTAAGCAAGTAAACATTCTGCAGCTAAACTGAGCTAAGAACTTATTACACTTATTACAGATAAACCTCTGGGTTACAGTAGTACACAAACAATAGGTGAATTTCAACTGGACCTGGAAATACCAGTGGTGGATCAGGTAATCCCTCACTGGACTTTAATTTCATAAACACACAAAATGGGCTCAGTCCCAGGCCAAATAATTTTAAACTAAGTGTCTATTTAATTCCAGATCCCAAATGAAAATGGCTGCAATACCTGATTAGAACAGGTATTAGAACTGTTGGAAAACAATACTTTGAAATGTATGGGATTTCACTGGTCTTAAAACACTAGCCACAGGGACAAAAGAAGCAAGAACCAATATGCTTTCCTAACAGATGATAAATAAATAATATTTTGTAACCAAAATAAAAAATTATTTAACTATATGCTAATATTTTTAGATGGCAAATTAGCACTATTCCCGGGTCATTTGTGATTTGTTCTATCACATATATTTAGCATAAAAAACTTAAACTAAGTTTCATTTGCACTTCTATGAAAATACTAATATTATTATTTTTTTTTTTTTATTTTTAAGCCCATGGCAATTGTTAGGTATGTTCTACCAAGAAAGCATTTTTTTTGTGCCATTTAATTCAAGAAATATTGCATCTTGAGCTAAGCATAGTTCTGGGCTTATCTCTGATGTGGTAGAGATCTCAAGAAGACATAAAAATGGGCAATAAAAATGACCAGAAGTACCAAATTGCTTCCATGCAAGGAATGGCTTAAATAGACTGGGTTCTCTCAACCTAGGAAAGACTGAGGGGGTTGTAATTAAGAGTGGCATGGCAAAGATGAATAGGGAATGACAGTTCACTCTGTTCACTGTCTCTTCCAATCCTCAAGTAGGGGTCACCATGTGAAACTAGGACAGGGTAAGCAGAGAGAAGATGGTCCTTCATACTATACCTAATTAAGCTACTAAAGACTTTACTGAAAGATAGTGTGAATGGTAAAAAATACACACAGGTTCAAAAGTAACTGCACAGTTTCAAGGAAAGAAAAAAAACCCAAACATCCATTTTCAGCATTGTTGAATGCAGTAAGTTCACTTCCACTACGGTCCCTGAACCTCAAGTTCCCAGCTGCAAATTGCAGAGGATAAAGATTATACGCTTGGTCTGTTCTTACATTTTCTGTTGGTGCTGCTACTGCCAATATCAAAACCAGAACAACGGGTTAGAAGGACCTCTGGTCTGCCCAGGTATGGTCATTTTTATGCACTGTTTAAAATCTATTTTAGAATTTAATACAAAAGGGTCCCTGAGTTCATTCTAAGTGAATCAAGCCCATCTGGAAGCTCCCCATTGAAATTCATGGTCTCTTTATATCTTTTAGATTCATTATTCATTATAATAATTTGATTTACCGTTATTATTTACTCTATCTTTCACTGTCTCTGAATGTTTTATTGTTTTGTATTAAGGCAATCCACTCATACATTCATCTCCCTTGGAAATTCTCTTTCAATAATAGAATATTCTGCTAATGTGACAATCTTGCCTTCTTGGTCTACACTGATTAATATGGTTATACATGAGAGGGAGTTTTTGAATCTGCTTTCATAAGCATTCTAAAATACAATTATTTTGTGAGATACATTTGTTTAACATTTCATATTACCATAGCCTGTAGCTGTTAATCCTGCTTTAAACTAAAAGGAAGTATCTTTTTGTATTTCAGATTTCTACTCACTTTTATACAATTCAGAGGGCACCTCTTTGTGCCCTGGTCACTAACACATCTCATTTTCCTTCTTTTACTCAAAGACAATTTCTGACCCTACCTCCACACCACGAGGCTTAAATTTCACCTACCATACAGCATTCCTTTATCCAATGACCCAGTATTAAAACTAGGCTTCTCATCAATACCTCTAGAGAGCATGGCTTTTAAAAGTGGAGCCTCAAATCAATATTTAAGAATCTGTTTTACCATCTGCACTGAGTTGCTGCAGCTTGTCACAAACCACAAGGGAGGGTGCATTAGTGCTGAAAGGCAAAGCCAGATCAATAGCTAAAGATCAGTGGGTGGGAGCTCCACTACAGAGTTGCTTAGCTTAATATAACTTTGCCAGTGAGTTTGTTAATAAAGAGAAATGGTACTGAAAAGAGAAAAGGAATTGAAAAAAACACAAAGCCAGTCTAGAAGATCAAGCCTCTTTAAAGCTCAGTCTCACAAAGACTTATGTGCATGTTTAATGCCACGTGTAGTGAGCAATCCCAAGGAGTTAATGGGACATAAAACTACTGCTGCTCTACAGCCAAACTGATGTAGAAGCCTTTCTGATCTTGATATATAAGATTAGTGATAAGTGGGTTTTTTCTCCCCCAGTGAAATAAGCTCTTGATAGCTGGTTTCATGAGACATTAAAAAGCAGTATTTGTTGCTATTAAAAAAATTAAGCAAACAAGACAAGAATTCTAATAGACTGAATAATTAAATCAAACTTTCAGCAATTATTTGCTTTATTTCTGTGTGGTTGGGGGAGACGGGGTTAATGAAACACCTCTTCAATCATAAATCATTTACCATTGCTTCAGGCTTTTCTCTTTCCTCCTAGCATTTGATAGCTATAAGTATATAAATCAGGTTTTTTCTTCCTCAGATTTGATTTGAATACATCTTGCACAACTGGAGGAAACACTATATAGACATAATTGCATTTCTGTAGAAACATTTTTGAATTTTCATTAGCCATGTCTTAAATGTCTTTATTATACATTTATCCAAACTGAGCAGAATGGAAGCTTTGGAGCCCATGCTAAAGGCAATCTGTTACCAAATTTCAGTGGGATTCCTGCACAAGGAAGCATCCATTCCAGGATCTAGTTTAGCATGCATGAAATTGTAGTAACAGACCTTTAGTGACAGTCATAATTACAAAAATATCAGGATACAGGCACATTTTTTCATTGGGGATATAAAATCAGCAATGTATATATGCCTTTGTAGTGCATGCTTAAAAAATAAACCTAGAATTAGGATAAGGAGAACAAGCCTCCATCAAGCATGGGGTGGAATCATTACAGAAGCTCAGTTAAGTTTTACTCCTGTCACATGAAACCTTGCAGATTTTGCCTGAAGTGGACGTCACTTTGACAGGGCTCTCCCTCTCTGTGCCCAAAGGGAGAGTGATGACTGCCTCTCTCTCAGATCATAACCTGACATGAGATCAGATGCAGAAATAAAAAGTGTATTTTAGCAGTTAAGCTCGCACAGAAGAAAAACAAGTTCTCTTTTTCAGTCAGACAATAAGCATCATTCATTTGGAAAGGTCAATATTAATTAGCAAATCCAGCAGGGACAGTCTGTCACAGGTTTTTTGTGCATCTGCTTGCTCTCTGTTGCAAATGAAAGATAATCCATATTCAGTCAGAGGCCTGAAAGGTGTCTTGTCTCTGAATTCCAGCCTGCTTTAAACAACTGGCAAATATAATTAATTAAAATTTTAAAATTCAACATGTTGAAGTAGATTATCCTCGATTTGTGTCTTGGCTGCTTCCATGATTCTGAATTCTTTAGAATCAAAGGTAATCTCAAAAAAGCCCAGCAGATAGCCCAATTGAGTTACATGTCTGACTGACAGGACAGTGGCATTTATCCCTGGGGAAAGGCTGGCATTTCTTTCAGACCTGGATTTCAAATAAAAATGTGGAAAAGGACTCTCAATGGAAAAACCACCCCCCTCATCTTTGGGTGCCATCTCTGAGTCACAAAGCAAACCCAGAATTCACTCTGCACTGCTCTGAAAACCATTTAATACTTTCAAGATCCTGAATGTCCAACCCACGGGGTTGGGATGCACCAGCGGAGAGGCTTTGCTCCTTTCCAGGAGAAGCCAGGGAAGGCTGTTGGGATTGCCTGTCACCTACAAATGCTTCTTTGGTCAAGGGAGGAGGGCCCTAAAGGGCTCCTGCTACAGACCCAGAGGATATGAGCTTGAGAAGTCTGTCTGGAGGACAGAAAGCACCAACTCATGGTGACAGAGGCTAATGCTATATAACCCCAACATTGTTGTTTTTAAGATCACCACGGAACACAAAGCAATAAACTTGAAACTGCAGCTCCTCTTTCCTTGAAGCATTTTGCTGTAAACTTTGCACACGGATAACGGATAATTAGAAAGAGGGTTTTAGTCTACAAATACAAATTAAGAAATGAATAATAAAAAACCCTTAAAGCAACATACAGAATTTAAATAAATTACTCCAGCTTCTGAAGTATGCAATGACTTCAAGATGCTAAGACTATTACATGAAATATCAATAGGAGTTATACTCTTGAGCGGTTTAAATTTCCATATTGCATAACTATACATTTTATAGCTACCATTTAATAATGGTTTTAATAATTCTGATGAACTACTGAAAAAGCGCTTTATTTTTTTCTGACTTCACATGCTCAAGCTCAGTTTTCTTTAGCTGACTGCTTTATTGTGTGATTTGTTGAAACAGCCATATGTACCCATCTAGCCTACAAGCTGTTTGGAAGAATGACATTAACTCCATGCACATTTATGAGGATGTCTGAACATAATATTAGCAATAAAAAAAATAAAAACCAAATTAGCAACTATTTGTTAATTGAACAAATGCTGCTGTAAATATATTTTTAGTCCGGATGATCTTACTGCAACAGTATCCCTATGCCTGTCTTCCTTGTCAAAATCCCTTGCATAAAAATTTATGGAATCTGAGGTGGGGGTTAACTCTTTTATTTCTTCAATGTTCCCAGCTGACTGGTCTAACAATGATATTTTTGCTGCTGTCACAGATTTCCATTTTTTCCACACTGCACTGCCATGTATGTTGCCTGATGTAATCTCAAAGGCAATCTTTGGGTGCTTTGGGAACTACACTATTGAAAGGTGTAAGGTTAATGTATTATTTACATTAATTCCCTATTTGTTGCTGTTCGAGTCTGACTTTCATAAATGTTTTTAATCTTTACCTATAACACTGTGGACTGCAAGAACACCTTCCTCAGTCCCACTCCTCTAATATTCTAAACAAGCAGGACATTCATCTCTTTGGCACCTCCTCTCCAGAACATTTATGCTGGAATCCTCTCCCACTACTTGCAAAATCTGATAATGACATGGAACAGCAATATGTATGTAGCTGCTCTATGGTTAGAGAGTGGTCTTTCCCTGCTACACATTTGCAATGGCTACATAAGATTTTCTTGTGATCCTCACTCAGCACTGTACAATCTGTTACAGAGCTGCTATAAAAAGCACTTTCAGGTAGTCTATTAGAGACACAACACATTTTATCACACCTTATCAGTATCTCAATGACCATTTAAAATTCAGCTACTGTCCTGATATTCTTTCAATGCCTTATAAATAGATTTGGTGGTCTGAGATAATTTTTCTAAGGGACAGATATCCCCATTACAGCTCTTCACACAAATTGGCAGCTTGCTATTAAATCTCAGCATAGGCATCAAGGATGAGTATATATGGAAGTAGTATCATCTTTTCCATGTCAAAGCCATGAGGATTTATAAGGGAAACCTTGTAGTGCTGCTGTCACTAATGTCAAAAAGAGAGATTTTGCCACTAAGCTTAGAAATCCAGCAATGTTCAAGACATAATTTATTAGCATCCTGTGTTGGCTGACTTACACTATAGATATTAATATGTAATTTATTTTTACAGTATAGCACAGTAATTATTCATGGCACTTTCTAAACCGGTACAAATGGAAGGGTTCTTCCTCCAAGAGCTGCAATTGACTTTATGAGAGCTACAGAATTTGAATAAATAAGGGGAAAAAGAGTAAATGCAAAAGTTCACAAGATATGCTCATTATCCTGGTATTTTGTTAAGTGTTACATTATACCTTTCATCCCTAAAGATATGCAAATCAATTACAATCTTGAAACTGCACACAGTGATACTAGACTGTGCTGAGAAAGCAGGGATGCATGGCACAACATGAGGGTTTACAACAATCCAGTTCTGGTGTTTTGCTTGAAAGGTGAAGTCAGTTATGGGGAATGACTTAAAGACAAGGCAAGCTAGGAGAGGAGGGTACTGATCATGCATATGCACCAGTTGCAAATTTAGCAGCTGTAAAGAGGAATCAGATGCACAGTCAAGGTACCAGAGAGACAATCATGAAAATAACTTGATTTTGCAGGCTGGTTTCTGGTATATCCTTTTAGGCTGCTGTGGGCTGTGTATAATTTGCTTTGCTTGTCTCTGAGAGCTGTAGTGAAACCACTTCAATCAGCAGTACATGGGCCTACTCCTTTTAACACTTTGAAAGTTCTACCATTGCTGTATCAATTTTGTACTGTACACACTCAGATTCTCAATGAGCTTGACTTGACTTCAGTGCAGCAATGCTACATTAAATGGCTATTTTCTAACTCATAGATCTGGAAAATGGGGTTTAATCAATGACCATTAGACCTTGCGCTCCCTTCTTGCATAAAATGCCTTCTTTCATCCAGCATTGCTGTATTGTGGCTTTAATAAGTTCTGATTGGCATTTGGCATTGGGTTACAGGGGTATGGAGGCCTTATTAAGAGGAAGAAATGGAAGTGTTACAGAACAAAGCAATTAAGTGGGACAGGATAACTCACAGCATTGTGTCAGACTTTGTCATGCTTACATTTCACTTCACGGTATTGAATTCCCCCTACAAGTACAAGGAGATACAGCTAACAAAGGTAAAACACTTCTCTGCTTGGGAAGTTGTCCTCAAAGGTTATTTTTTATAATTGGACACCACATCCTAAGAGGTTCTGAGCACATGCATTTCTCCTTGCAGTCAAAAGGCCTAGTCATAGGCTTTTTACTAAATTCACTTCCATTTTAAAAATAGTTTATGTATGAAATATGTGTGCCACTTATGTCTCATTTAAATCTTCACATGCTTTTTCCTCCCCTCTTGCTCCTACTATTAAGATCTGCCAATTTCAAACAGGTTCAAGTAGGCACTGAATGGCATAAAACCTCTTATGTGCTCTGGTATTAAAATAATTTCTCTTGAATTTCCTTCCAATGTCCTGAAAGAGCCCTCATCCTGAAGGTGACTAAAGCAGAGCCACCACAGTTCATTCAGGAGGTTCTCAGCAACCACCCACATGATATCTTTGTCTGGGCATTGTCAGTCTCAGAATAGGAGCAAACAGGTGGTTTGCACAAGGCAAACTGCCCAGGCTTGCCAGATTATTGGTGAGAAGAACCAGTCTGTCTTCTCTAGACCATAAAAAGCTGATAGTAAGACAATATAAACATGCATTTTTCTTCAACTTTTACTTTGAGAACAAAGATAGTCACATGTTCTAAAATTTTCATTTCTTCTTTTTATGCATATTTTAGGTATGAACTATCATGATTTGGTGGTTCATTTCAAAGTTTCACAGACTACATAAAACCATGTAGGACTGATGACAACTTCTATATCAAGACAAATTTTGTTTCTTTCCCTCCTACTCCCCCAGTTACATATTGTATTTCCTCTGAGTCTGTCAAGACATAATATTGAAGAACTACATACAGGGAATACTGGACTACATCTTTAGGAAAGGTACTGAGATTTCCTAATACAGAAAACAGATTGAAAATTTGAAGGCAGTCTGACAATTAAAATTTACTTGCTTCAGCATTCAGAACAGTACTTGTGTATTCAAACCAATATGCTCTACATAAATACTCCCTCATCCTCTTTGATTTGTTTCTCTTTCACCAGTTCTGCGTTCTTCACTGATCCTTGCAAAAAGAACCCTAAGGGCACCCAGTCACAGACAGGACTGTTACCAAGTTCATAGCTAATACTTGCACAGGTGAAAAAGAAATAATTCTTTTTGCTGTTTTCTTCTCAAATGTGCCTGCAAGTGAGAAACTAATACACTGGGGTATGCACCCATCTACATTCTGTCTGTGAATAGAAAGACTTGAATGACATCTGGGGCCCAATGGAGCAAGGACTTACGCTTGGAATGTTTGTCACAGAGAGCCGATGCCCTCATGTCGCAGAGTCTCAGGGATCCTTTGCTGCTGCTGTAGACAAAGAGATTGCAGTGGTGGGGATGGAACTCAGAGGCTGTAATCACTTCTGTCAGGTCCTCCATATTGGCTGGCTTTATATCTACAATGTCTGAATGGAAGTTTCATCAAGGAAAATGCAGTTTTCTGCAGGTAAAGCGCGACTCTTATTTGAAGGAAGCATGCAAATGTACACACATGTAATACTTTTAAAGAGACACTAATTTGTTTGGTACTAGTACTGTTTTAAATTTCCATACCTGGCCAACTTACACCACACCCAAAGAGCAATGTAAAATGTAATGCAGGGCTTTACCGCAGATGCCATTGGCAGGTCACCATTTATCCGTGCTGTGCAAAGACATCAAAGAAACAGTATTGCAGGGACATAGAATTCCCATTTTGATTCTTCATTGAAACTAATAGAGAGCAGGTATTTGTATCTCCTGCACTTGCTATTGAAACCACTGCTCTATCCCAGATAATGCTGACTGAGAGGGAAAATGCATAGCTCAGATCTCCTCACTCCAGTAAGGCTCACTGGCTTTTATGGTTATGCAATTTCAGCTAAAAAATATATGTAGATTAAGGTAAAAGACTCAAAAAATAAAATAAAAAGGTTCTCTCTTAAAAAAAATTATATACACCGTATTAGCTTTACTATTTGAATATTTACAAAGAAAGATCTGAAATGGCCTTCTTAGGTTTTTATGTAACTGATGCCCACTACCAAAATCAGTATGAATTTCTGTGACTGAGAATTGTACACCTGAATCATTTAAGTGAACATCATCTGGAACAAAAATACATCAAATATCTAGTTTTTGAAGCACAAATTTTGGATCACCAAAGATTACCCACATGAAGTGTAACTCACATGGTGCCTCTCCTACACTTCTAACTCCACTTGTACCCATTACCTTTCTTAAAACCCAGGACCCACACCGAGCCTGTGTTTAGAGGAGAAGGCCAGTCTGTGAAAGACTGCCCACAGAGAAAAGAATAAAAGTGAGAGTCTCATGAGGGGGCTGGAAGAAAGCAATAGATACACAAGCCTAAAATGAAAGAAGGATACATATATATATATAATATATGTAAAGCTGTATATTTAAATAAGATTGTGCATTTTCACATGGCCCTCAGCAATCTGCTACAGATAAGCCATCCAAATGTTAACAAATCCTTCGAACAAGAAGAGTAACATTACCCTATTTTACTGATGAGTTTGTGCGAGAAGCAATAAAGGATTTGCATAAGATCACATGGGAAATGCATGACAGAACAAACCCAGATCTACTGAGTCCCAGTGCAGTGCCCTAAACGCAAATCATCTCAGTGCCTGGATTCCCTGAACATAAAATTTGAATCAGCAGACGTGCAAAATTTAAACATCTCAGAGGATAAGATAAATGAGAAAATCTGTTTTATTGATGGTGAGAGAAATCATATATCATGGTACTAAGCCTGTTTCTGCTCCCACTGTGACCACTTCCCAAATGGAAGACCAATCAAAGACCTTTGATTGATTTCTGTGGGAATGGGATACAGTCTATCACCACCTTCACACTTTGATCTTTCCCAAAAATATAGGTCTGGCACACTGTACAGTTAAATAGTACAAAAGATTCAGAGATAATTATTTCTGCATATCTGTGCATACATCACACTGTTGTGGTTTGGGTTTTTTTCCTTTTTATCCCCATGTGGTTTAGAAAGGAAAATATCAGTAAAACTATTAATATCTTGTGACATTTAATAACAACTGGGAATGAATTAATGTTGCATTTTAACTGCATTCCTACTTACTTGTACTATCATATTTTCATCCATCTCCAAGAATCCATCATGATTAATAAAAGTGCAATAAATATAAGATGTAGAAACATTGATTTACCTCTTTTATAAAGCATCACTAAATAATCCTGAAAATCATCAGAAAAGAAAAACCCACAAACCTTTATTCAGTTGTGTGTATTTGGTGAATTTCTCTCAAGAAACACCTTTAAGTAAAAGCCATTGCTTTCAGGGATTGAATTACTTTATGGAGTTCAGAGAAATTATGGTTACTCAACAGAAGAATTTCACCTCTCAGCAGAGAGATGAATAATTGCTGAGTGATGAGAAAGATATAAAATATAAATGGAGTATATGAAACAGTCATGGTAGGTATCATTTTTCTGGATGCTGAAGACACTATTGATGAATTTCCTTTCATTGTGTAAAATGAATAAACCTATGCAGAATAATGAAATCAAATATTCCATCCTCCTGCCAGAAGAGCAGAAAATACTTGAAACATTGCATTTCCAGACGTGATCTAAATCTCCACTGAGAAAGAACCTCATTTGCCTACTGAGGATCATAGCAAAAATGAAAATTCATCATTTCACTAGATTTAGAAAAATTAAAACAGTAACACAGTATTGAAGTAAATAACCAAAGGACTAGAGAGCTGCAGATGAGATTTAGCCCAAATGCATTTGTAATAATAGATGGAAAAACAGCCTTTGTTTTGACAGCTACAGAACCTAATATATCAAAAGAAGAATATGTCACACAAAAGAACATTTTCCTCCTCTCATGATTTTTGCCATGTATTTGAAAACAATCAAGTACAGCTTGACATGTGATGTGTGGGAACTGTATTTAAACTAGCGTGATATGGTAAGGGCAAGCATCTCCCATGAGATATTTTTCATTTCTATTTTTCTGTCTTCCCTTTGTGTCTTTTCTTCCTTTTAAGAACAGCATTGCTTGGCAGGAAAAAATAATAAAATTTAAAAAAAATGCACCAGATAGTGTGCTTCAGAAACAAGGCCTTTGGTGAACTTGAACAGCATGAAACAGAGGGAATCTAGAAGAAACTGATTAAATGAGAATTCCACTGCTAAAGAGAAAACGATGGTAATAGCACAAATCTGTAGTTGCCTCTTACACTACTGCCTTCCCCTGCAATCAGATCTTGTGGAGGGCTGTCTCAAGTGGGGGCATGGTCCTTCTCTCCCACTGCACTCACCTCTGAAATACCAGTCACATCTGACTCTTGTACCATGTGATCTGCTTCATTTTCAGAGTATGGAAAAACACCTAGGACCAAAGGTATCTAAGACAGAAAGAACAGAGAGTTCAGTTCACCATTGGCAGTGTAATGGGATATACTTCTGTTGTCCTAATAAAAGGCAGTATTTCTGTGTCTTAACAGGGCAGAAATTTCATCTAAGAAAATGAAAAAGATGCTCCTATTGCTTTGACTCCCACATATGCTTGACAAGAACAAGGCATTTTGATCCCTGGTAGATAGTTCCACTAAAGGAAGGTTGAACTTCCACCTTGCCAGTGATGGCCTAGAATACATTGGCAGTCTTTTAATTCATTAACATTAAAGTAAGCAATAGAAAATATCTTCCTGCTTGCAAAAAAATAGAAGTGGTCCTTCCCCCTTAACTATTTGCTGTCTTACATACCAGGCCTGTCCTCCATTGCTTGGCTCCGTGAAACAGGATAAAGCTATGAAGAGGCCAGCAGACTTTAGAGATGCTCTCCACAGCAAAATGGAAATAAAAGGTG
This sequence comes from Cinclus cinclus, assembly GCF_963662255.1. NCBI lineage: Eukaryota > Metazoa > Chordata > Aves > Passeriformes > Cinclidae > Cinclus > Cinclus cinclus. Next base: position 11,830,960 of record NC_085050.1, on the reverse strand, counting down.
GAGTACACTTGGCAATTATAGTGGTGAGAGATGATGTTCTCACAGTTGGCTTAGTAGAGCTACAAGACCAGGAAAGGCAATTTTGGGAAAGGCAACAAAGTTACTCTACAGCAATGTAACCTAAGGCATCTACGCTGCCTTCCCCAAACTATTCAAGAACAGAAGTAAAACACAGGAGAGTGAGCAGGGCAAGGCCTGGCTGTGAGGAGGCTTTAGGGAAAGATCTGAGGGAGAGAGAAGAAAAAGTCTAAGAGAGGAAGGAGGAAAGAGCATAAGGAAAGGCATGATTAGCAACCTGCAATGATATGCAGTGTGAGGAATGTGATCTGAGTACACAATTCAGATATAGAATGTTTCGTTCTAATCCAGTATTGTGTGCTGCTGCTGTGCAGCTGATAGCAAAATGAGGATAACAGGAGGAAGAAAATTTGTTCCACTGCCTCTGGGCCACTGATCTAACAGAAATATTCCCCTCTGGGAGAACTCACTCCAGAAAGTTCCTTTTATTGCAGGTTACAAAGTTGACCCTCACCTTGATCCAAAATTCATATTAATAAGACTTCTTCTCTTGATCAGCTAGAATATAAATGAGCATGCCTGCTTTATGCTCATGCCAAAACATGTATAATGAGAATGTGGAAAAAAGACAGGGTTCCTGCTGAGCAAAAAAGGTCCCAGAATAAGTTTCCTTGTATGATAATGGAAACATAGAAGCCTCCTCAAAACAGATTAAATTCCCTTTGAAGTGAACAGTATGCATAAAGAAATAGCTGCTTCGTCTTCCTGAAACCATCAAGGAATTCTACAAGAAACTGAATTTTGTAGGGAACAAATTTGTAGCTCACAAGCTATGACATATAAAGGATTGAATCTTCTTTCATTATTTTCAAATAATTTTAAATTACTTGTGGGTTCACTGCAAGAAAGAAATAGTTTTATGGTCAGAAGAAGGCTCGAGAAAAAAAATTACTTGCCCCCTCCCCTCTTTACTCAACTGAAATGGAGGAGGAGAGGCTTTCTTTAGAAAGCCAGACAAAATTTTCCGTAATAACTTCACAAGGAAAACAAAACTCTCATCTTTCTTATTTCAGTATATGCTGATATGACACTTCATTTTTATCCCTGCGTGGGACTTAGGTTTTTGCAAATTGAAGCACTTTCAAAAAATAGCCTTTAGCATAACATATCTTACCAAGCCTGGCTGTTCCCTGTGTTTTCCACAGAGGTTTGTTCAGGCTACTAATTTTGTCTGCATCTCACACCTACATTTCAGCTTAGCTGCCGAAAGATTCACTGACTAGTAGTTGAAATCAATAGCAATTCAAGGAAGCTGCCAGGCCTTCAGTTTAGAGTAATTGATTACCGTGGTCCTGCTGAGGCTCTACACTTTTAATATAAGCATTTCTCTGAGTAGTTTCCCTTGCTAGTCATTTAGAGCACACTATTTTCATTACAAGGAGGGAACTGTGATGCCTACAAATCAAGCTCTACCAGTTTTACACTTCCTACATGTTGGTTACATCATTCCTACACCGTGTGCCAGTTGAAAAAAAGAATTCCAAATGGCTCCAGTTTTCTTCCAGGCTGGGTACATAAGGCTTCAGTGTGCTTGAAAACACTGTGATGTGATTGCATCAATCTTATTATCAACGTAAGAAGCAAGCCCTAATTTTTAAATAACCATCAGCTCACTCCTTTCTTCCCATTTCTTATAGATACACTGTATGCTCTCACTGCTGAATGACAATTCTACAATAGCCATAACTTGACAGTATGGGCAACACTGGATAGGGTCCAGCTTCTCTATCTAGCTCTGTATTTCAGGCCTGCTGTCCAAGAGTCAAGGGGTCCTGAAATGAACTGTTAATAGGTTAATAGATGTGACCTTTTCTCCGAATTCCAGGGTTTTACGTTAGGCAATGACATTTTAAATACATAGTATTTAAAGTAGTATAAATACATAGTATAAATACAAAGTATTTATATTCCAAGTACTCCTAATAGCCACAGTGTCAATGTTTCCCATTGTACAGCAATTGCTCAGTGCTCCACTAAAAGCATGTACTATATGTGTTTTATTAGAAGTCCAGAGAGTTGCAATTACATTTTCTGTATTATTTGACTCTTCTGGACCACAAAGGCAGGAACTGCTTAAGCGTGTGCTCCTCCCAGCTGCCTTGAACCCAATACCTGTTAATGAAAGGTATTGATCCATACTAAGTTGCACAATGCCTGCCCAATTCTATTTTTAACTCCATGGTATTTATAACAGTGATGCTTCAGACATCATACTGGAGTTGGAAACTTAGGCAACGGTCTAACACTGGTGGTGATTTGCTGAAAATACCAATTTAAATTACTTGATTTTGATTGGAAATAAAATGTGTTTATCGAAGGCTTTCTGACAGTGCCATTACAATAATACAAAGACTTCTGTAGTTTTCCTCATATCAAGATTATGAGATACAGAAACAGTGAAAACCACTATGGGGCCTGTTAGCTCTATGTGGAAGGCCAAACCATAGCCAATTACTTTAGGTGCTGTGTGAACACAAAGTAAAGGGATTGCTCATGATAAAAAGAACACGTTACAAAAAGCACACAAAGAAGAGATTAAGTAATGTTAACACAGTTCTGTGGACTTCTGAGGTTTCTTAAGTCAAGGATTACAGGCTAAACTAGATGAGAAAAAACTGTTAGTGGAATAAGGAAAGTCATGATCATAGCTAAAATGCTGCAGTAGCAATAAACTTTCCATTCTTCCAATTAGAACTAGCCACAAAAGATAATTTGGCCATGTTAGCTAAACAAGAGTTGAGATCTAGCTCATCCAGAGACAGGATGGTATATTCAGTACATCCTCCTGTATTATTGGTAGTGCACTCTTATACAGTATGGGTAATCAGGGGTCTGCACACTGGAATTATGCTCTTTGGGCAATGGCCTCATATTTATCCTCAGCATACCACTGTCAGTCCAAGACAGACTGTGTCTCCTCATGTAACACTTCAGCCAGTCATGCCTAATTTTGCTCTCTAACACCATAACACTTACAAAACATGAGGATCACAAAGGTGGAAAAACAGATCCTTTCTATGTGTTAAGGAACCAAGATGTTACTGATTTATCTGGCAGCAGATAGAAACCAGAGTGCCTCAGGATGATGGGACAAGTGTTCAAGAACATAACCTAAATATCCAACTTCTGAGCCAAAGCTGAAACTTCTAGAATTTCTGTCTCAAGTTTCATTTGGAACTGGAGATACATGGCAAGAAGTTCAAAGTAGTACTAAAAACATTTTCCGTTCGTTAGGTTTAAAGCGAAGTAGAGTCAGTATCAGTGCTAATGTTTTACATAAAATGAACCAAGAGACAGGAAGTGGCAAAAGTTATTTTAAGAGCCAGCAAGACTGGATTCTGATCTACTGGTCTCTCTCTCCTCCTTACGTGCAGCTGTCCAGTCATGGGAGTATTCACTCAGTTCTATTCTTGTTTAGTTGGTTTTGAGAGGTTATTATTACTATTACGATTACTACTACTACTACTACTACTACTACTACTACTACTACTACTATTATTATTATTACATTTGTCTTTTGCAACTTTCTCCAGGAATGAACACTGGTCTAAAGACTCATTCTGAATTTGAGAGATCTCATTCTGATTTTTGCAACATCAGATTTACTTTTCATTCCTGTTGTCTTAGTAGACAGCAGCAAGAAATCTCTGAATCTTCATTACATGAATATTACTTGAAAAAAGAACAAACATATTTTAAATGTAATTAGCAAAATTTCAGGGAATTGCTTTTACTGCCATAAATTCAGTAAACATCAGACTTTGCTGTATGCAAGTTGCAGAAAAATAAATCTATTATATAAGAGAAACTGCCTATGGACTAGCTGCAACACCTGACTAAGTGTTTAAAGCAGAGAATTGTAAAGTAGTACTGCTAGGAAAGAGACCATTTTAAATGGTTCAGGTCACATCCAAACTTCATCATAGATAAGCCTGTTCATACACATTGCAAACAGTGATTTACTTACAGAATAATGAATTTAGAAGTAGATACTTGAAAATTTTAATTTATTTAGGAACAGAATTTTTGGCTTTTTTTTTGAATGGAATGCCTGCATTTTCAGCTGTTGACACAGTCACATGCCTGCTCTAGTGACAACCATATGCAGATTCAAATTTTCAAGAGCAAAGACATCATTATCTGCATATACACAGCTGAAAGAAAAGTTAAGTGGGTGAATCAACGGAGGATGACCTGCCTTTGTAAATGCACACCTGGAGACACTCAGTCACTGAAAGATTGCAAAGTCATATTTAGTTCATATATTTGCATATGAATTGATTATGATTTGTCTGAAACTACTGCGGCATGCTTAATGTTACACTTGGAACACAAATACCAGAAAAGCCCCAGGTACATATAAATTATTAATAGAAGAGCCCTATTAAGTCCCCCAGCTGAGCTTCTCTTAGGCAGTGCTGTTCTACATAGTATGGTTAAGTGGCATCATGTACTACATACTAGCAATGGTTCCAAGAAGAGAGTGATCCATCATTAATAAAGCAAGGATAATTTATAAACAAAAGCAATATAATCTCACTGTTCACAAACCCTTCCTGAAATATATTAGATGCTTAACAGAAAACTGAGAGGGATGTACTTAGTTTACTGAATAGAATCCCCGGTAGTACAGAGAAATACAACATATAAAATTCCCCAAACTCCATGTTAAAAATAGCCAGGGATTTTTTTCCCACATGATTTGGAAATAAGAGAGAAAATGCCCTTTTTTTTTTTTTTTTTTTTTTTTTTTAAAGAACAACATATATGCCAACATGTAACTACCATCAAGAAATTTCTTGATGGTAATTACTAAAATACCATGCAGCTGAGGAAGATCTGTCTCTTAAATAAAATCAGACACAGAAATTCCAGCTGGAGGGTATAGACTCTTTAGAGCATTTTGGTGGTGATTTTTCTTTCCCAATATGCAACTTATTCTTTCATATACATTTCAGAAAACTATAATACAGTAGTATTTCTACTACATTAGGCTGGAGAAATTCTATATCTTTACTGGTTTTTCAATTTGAGTCACAAATTATATATTTTTTTGCAAACTTTAGTCAGCTAGAAGTGTCTTTCAGAGCATAAAGCTCTCCCCTTCCCTGCATGCTTGTTATGGAAGTAGCAAACTAAAACTACCTTCAAAAACAGCCAGATAATACTGAAAAATAGCTACTTTAAAAACACTAATAAAACTTATTTTTAAATCACCTATACACATTACATTAGATACCTGAATAAAATCTTGTGGCAGGACTTATTATCTGGTTGCTTAATTCACTTGTTAGGATTTTGAAAAATGTCCATCAGCATGCAGTATGACAACAGTCAAAACAGACTTATTCTTAAAACTGGTGCTCTAACTTTGTGAAAGTTAATATGGCCTTTATTTACAGAGTATTTCTATTCCAAAGGCACAGACTACTGCAATTTCACGTGCAGTCCTTACCACTGCATATTATGACAACACAAAATAACGTGTGCAATAATGAGAGTGTCCCAGCTCTTTTAATAGTGAGAAAAGCTTCCAGGGTCTCAGGATCTGACAGCTCACACAGAACACACAGGTACAGACTTCAAGTTTGACACAATACTTGAGGTGACCACGTGAGCATTTTTGTGGCATGTCTTTGTATGAGTACTTCAAGCTAAAGATTTTTTAGCTAATGAGCAAAGCAAGTTATATTTTCTTCTTTTTTATGTTAATACTCTGAGAAAGACTGTGCTTTGCAAGGTTAATTTCAAGTCCAAACTCGCTTGGGAATTAGAATAATTAGACTCATTTAAGAGAATTCTCCCCTCTGGCAGAGCTGATTAAATTATTTATACATTATCTTTTCATATAATTGTACCTAGAACTGTGTAAATGGGGTTTTTTGTCTAACTTTCAATAAATTCATAGTACACATTTTTCAAGTTGGATACACCGACTGCACCTGTGACAACAGAGAATGGCTCATTTTCAAAATGCTTCAATGAGAAATTAATCCAGAGGGAAACAGAAGCATGCAATTTAAAAGCTTCCACAATGACAACACACTGATTAAAACTCATCAGCTGAAGAAATAAAATTAGTAAGACAATAAATCTTGGACTGACTCCTGTTACCCATTTCCACAGGAATAACTTCATTGAATGCAGTCACATTACACTAAAATATGAGTGCTACTTAGATGAGGATCAGTTCCACGATGTGACCCTTTGTCTGTAATTTAATATTCTTTGCCATAGTTCCCAAGTCCCTCTGCTAAGGATCTCAGATTACACATAATACCTGAAAGTTCTAATGGAATAAACCACTAGGGTGAGAAAGGAAATCTGGTGGTTGATGCTAACATTCATCTCAGCTCTATTAAGTGCTCTTTCTCTCTTGAGAAAGACTTGAGAAAGGTTGAGATAATTATATTTTAAAGGCCATTCCTGGCACAAAATAGTAACTTGTTTGCTACAGCCTCTATTAAAATGGAAAGCAATTGGCTCTAGGGAGAACTTGCACCTATTGTAAAGTTTTAAGTACCTCCCAGAGTCACATGTCCTAGATCACTCTACAAACACATGAATTCAGTGAAATCCCAGTTGTGTTCTTTAATATACTATTAAGGAATCCTGAAATGGTTTTCACAAGGTCAGAATTTCACACTATTCTTTATAATTTGCTGCAATTCCCATCCATTTTTTTTCCTTTTTACAATTCACTATACACTTTCAAAGAGCAAGAGTATTCTAATGCCTCAGGTATGTTTTTCGTTACCTCTGCAGAAATGAAATCATAGGTATGGGTGTCTGTTTGGGGACAACTGCATTAAAGAAGACAGAAGGCTTGATAAAGAAATCCATTAAAAGAATAAAATAATCACATACTTCGAGTTGTGTATGGACAGGCATGATAAGTAAGGAAATTATCTATTCTGATTAACAAATTAATACTTCTATTAAACAATAAATCTACAGTGCAGTAATTATCCCAAGGCTATAGCTATGCTCAAATCACCTTAAATTAACTTCTTTAAAAGCAACTGCAGAAAAAGGAACAGACTGGTTATTGTCAAGAATGCAAAGGCCTCAGCTGTAATTAGTTTTTCACAGCCAGATTAAACTCTTCCGATTTATTCATTTTGGAGGATGGCTAGATAGGGAATATTTCCATCATGCTACCCGTGCCCTGATGACACTGGTATCATACATTCATATCATAAATTCATACACAGCCATTCACTGTTGGCTTTTGCTGCAATGCACATTTCAGCTGTATGGCCAGGAGGATCTCAGGGATTCAGTGCTAAGATACTGCTTAACTAGCTCTGATATTGCTCCTTTGGCTATCAGTCATGCTCTGTCATCCAATTCTCTCTGACTGGCTGACAGTCAAATTCCTAAGATAGGAGTCAATTTAAGGTAATCAGAATAGTTAAAAGCAATTGTTTCTGACAGGGATCACAAAGTGTCCTCTGGCAAGGAGCAAAACAAAACCAAGTATTGAAAGACTTCTTCTGCAGATTTAGTCATGGTTTCCAGAGCTCCCTAAATCTGAACTTACAGATGCTGAAGAGATATCCTAAAAGATGCTAAGACTTCTCTGTACTTCTTGAACAAATAATGCAAGGTCATTCTAATGCCCACTCACATAGCCTTACTGCTGTAATTACTATCTTGCATTTGAACTACACAGCTAGTTATAAAGACTTCAATTTGCACAAGCTCATATAAACACACAGTTGTTCTTATTCTGAAAAGCTTAAAATGTGTACTCAATTAAGATATTTTAAATAATGATGACCACATCAGAAATAATATTTTAGCTGAACTGGGAGTAGTTTTACCTCAACAGAAGCAGAAGACAATTCAGTGCCTTTTTTTAGAAGCTGTATCTACGTTAGTGCCTACTAGACAAAGTGATTTAAGTGATCCTAGATAGGCAGTTCTCTCTTGGCATTTTGCACTGGGGACACACAGAATTTTTCTTATAAATGAGTCTGTTGAGAGTTCATGAAAGGCTCTGTTTACTAACGGGATTCTATGCAGTTCAGAGAAGATGACAACTTACACTTACACACACTATTTGCCTATTACCATTACCTATTTACTAATTTCATCCCTTGACTGACACTAAAAACATTTATTGTGTGATTTTAATAAAAGAATCCCTACTGCATCTTTCCTAACACACAGCCAAAAAAACACGCCGAGGACTTATCTAGAGGGACCTGGACAAGCTCAAGAAGTGGGCCCAAGAGAATCTCATGAGGTTTAACTGTACCAAGTACACGGTGCTGCACCTGGGTCAGGGCAATTTTTATTAAAAAATTATTTTTAATAAGCTGAAAAGATCGCAGACCCAAAAGTTAAAAGGCATAGTCAATGGAACCTGCCATTTTGCAGAACTTTGAGAATCAGATCACTTTAAAACAACCTGAAATAGATCATGAATTGTTGCTAAACTGGTAACAATAGATTTCTTTCTATAGTAATTTTTCTCATGAAAAATTTTTCCATTGCTTCAGATAAGAGTAGCATAAATGGAAAATTCTTGGGAAAGACAAGGGTCTACAAGGCCTAGGGTCTACAAATCATTTATGAAATCTTTGGGTTGGCCACTGCCAGCTCTTAAAGGAAGATTCTTTTACTAGACAGACAGCATTCTGTTCCCCCCCCCCCCATCAGTTGTTCACATAGGAGTGTTTAAATGAGAAAGGCAAAGCAAATATTTCTCAAGAGTTAGAGACCTCTCCAAACCATGGGATCAGTGTACATGGAACCTTTGCAATCCTCTAACTTACAGACCTGATTTGAGCTTTGCAGGCATCTTCATTCTCCTTTACTGGAGAGAGACACAATGCATGTGGGAGAGGGAGAGACTTTAGGAAGAACAAAGAATACAAATTTGAGGAAAAGCTACTCGAACATTGTTAGTAGCAATTCAGCTGGAATATATAACATGGTATAACATGGAATATATCCATGGTATAACATTCACCTTTTAAATACCTGATAGAGATTGACACACTCTTCTTGACAGAATAGGAAGTACTAACATGGATTACACAGGGCTCTCAAAAGAGAAATAAGGTCTGCCATCTCCCTAACAGAAGGTGTGGAAAACTGTTGTGGATGGGGGTGGCAGCAGTTTCTCACACTGTACAGATATGCTTTTGAGAGCACAGAAATGCATCCTTGTGCACACAGCTTGGGCACAGTCATCTTGGCTCAGGCATTTTTATACAAACAGCCTTATCTCACTCAAGGGTATAAATTACATATATATATATATATATATATATATATATATATGTATATTCCTCCACAAATAACAAGACAATACTGCAGACCAGCTTCCAGTTTAGCTTTCACATACTTAGCACTGAGGCAGGTAAAGGGATTTTGAAAGGCTGGCCATCTCCCCCAGCCTAGGCTGCTCCCAGAGCTCTGTATTTGCCTCATATATGCACTACATTCAGATGCACAGTGGGCTTCCACAAACTTGGTCTCCATCAATGTACCATGTTATTTTGGGTTTTTCTAATTTTTTCCTGTTGTTTACTTCTTAAGTAAATTCATTTTCCCAAGATATGGTGCCTAAAAACTGACCACCCAAGATATGCCTCAAATACCAGAATACATTAGACAGCAAGAAGGCCCTATGGTGATTTGCTAATTAGCTTAACCCTTTTGGGACACAGAAGAAGGGATTTTTTATTAAAACAGGATAACCCTGGACTATATTGATCTGACTGAGAAATGAGTATTTTAGTCAAGATGAGTCTCAAGATGAGCACATGCTGGAAACAGCAATGTTGTTTCCATAGCAATGCCATGACAGCCTCTAGAGTGAAATAGTGTGCTACCAGGAAATGAAGGGAGTTCAAGTGCTATGAGCTACATAGTTCTGTGAGCAATCCAAATACATTCTCATAAAGAATATTTAGTGCAGCTAGATAGTCCAAAGATTTCTTTAATGGCAAGTAAGCCTTATCAGTATGCTCCTGGCAGTCTTTTTTTCTCATTCACTTCACCCAAGACGCCTATCTAAAGTCTTAAACTGTGGGCAACACTGCAAAACCATTTCAGACCAGACATTACAAAAACAGCAACCCTTACCTTACTTCTTTTCCAGTGAAGAATATCATCCATAATTAAGGTCACTGACTCTCACTCTCCATAAACACATTAAACCCTTTACTGAAGAAAATCCTAATATGTGCAATTATTTACCAGGCTAACCTTCTCCCTTCCTTTTCTCTCACCTCCTCCTCTCCCTTGCCTCCTCCTTCCCAAAAGATACTGAGCAGAACCACTTGCAAGTGGGAAGCAATGTACAGAAGTCTTGCATACCCCTCATTAAAATTTACATAGGCATAGCATAATCTCACTTGTGTGCTTTTCACCCCAGTTAGTGCTCACACTAATACAAAACCAAACCATTGTTTGTATTGTATTGTTGTATTTTATCTGCCTAAGGCTTTACCTAAGGTAAATATTCTGGTCAAATTCTGCAAAGATGATTCAAAATATTTCCCCAAAGACTATAGAAAGAGAATTAATTTAAGATTCCCATTGCTCTGAATTTTCAAATAACTGAAAAAATATCAGTGATTTGTAAAACTGTTAGAACAATGGTTATAACCAAACTGTTCTCAAATTAAATTCTACAGGGCAAAGTACTTTACTTGTAAAATACTTAAAAATACTGCTGCTGATTCAGTCTCTCCAGCATCTCCCATACAGTTTGTAAAGATGTTCAGACATGAAGTGAATGTCCAGAAACTCTACCACGGTATTTGTTGTTTGTGTCATTGTCACAACCAGCCTCTTGGGAAAACAGATTGTAGGTCATTATTTGTAGCAGTGCTGCCACTGAGGGAAAATAGAAAGACAAATACTCACCCCTGCCAGATCCTTTATTAACAAAATCCACTCCAAACTAGAATGCTTTCTATTTGTTGTTTTAAACATGCATTTCAAGGAATCAAGCATTGAATGTAAAAAAAGCAAGATGCTTCATTTCCCTTTTGCATTCAGTAAAAAGATGTGAAACAGCCTCAGCCTTCTCCTGCCTATCCTTATCAATGTGCTACAAAAGGCATCAAGCCCAGCAACATTCATTTATAATTTAAAGTGTTTGCTTGGCAGAATTTTTTCACCTTAATCTGTCTAGTCTTAATTGCAACTGGCACACCCACTGATTTTACCAGAAATGCATCTATTTCCAGGAGATTTTTCTGTAAGTTGTTTTTCTGTAGGACAGAAATGCAGTTTCAGGGACAGATACTCTAATCCAGGGAAAAACACATCCCTGCAATTTTACGAGATGTACATGGCTCTATATGGACAGGAAGATACCTGTCAGGACACTGATGCAAATTTAAGTTACTCATCCTGCTTCTTTCAGTTCTTGTGGCCTCCCAATTAATTCCCCAATATGAACAATATTCTGTAACTATCTCACCTTCTCTTGGAATACCTACATCAAATTTTCTGTTTATCAAAGAATTAGGTAAAAGTAATCTGCCTGATAACCTGGCTTTGACAGCTGAGTACAGACAGGTACATCTTATATTGTCTGAAACAGTAGTGGGTACAGTCTCTTTAATTCAGCCTACTCTCCTGAATACATACAGGTATCCAGCCACAAAAGCCAACCTGCTGCCACCATGGGCAACTTAGCAGGAATATTTTACCCCTAGAATTGATTATCCTATTACCTAGTGTTATCTCCTATCACTGCCTGAACTCTCTCATAACAGTCCTCACAGATTTTCATTCAAGTGTAAAAGAAGCAGCAATATCTGTATCCAAGACAGAAATTCAAGTATCCCACATCAGCTGTTGCAGACACAGGAAAAGTTTCCTATACTAAAACTCAAAAACACACTCTTAATTTCCCTCCCATCATCATTCTTAGAACATACTCAGAAAATGAGTGTGTAATTATAAACTTTATCATGCTTTAAGAGCTAAATCAATGAATCAATCAGAAACCTTTAAACATTCTATCAGTAAAAACCACAGGAGTGGACTAATACTTGAAACAGAGTCCACACAGCTTTTCATTTACAGCTGATACTTCTGTCAGCAAGCTCTTGGTGTGGCAAATGACACTAAAATTTCATTATGTCCTCATGAACTATAATAACAACTATTTACTTGGTTTTTGAAACTTTTGGGGAACATTTGTCTTGGCAATCCATAGATTATGAAATAGTTTTAATACAATAAAAGGAATTGCCATAGGCAAAGCCTTGTCTTGCATCAGCATTCTGGAATGTGATCTGGTGATCATACATAGGCATACAGAGATTGCTGGGCTTGGTCTGACCCACTGCTCTGCCTAAGAAGAGGAGGACACACAACCTACACAGGTGAAGGACAGAAAACCATTATGAGCTTGGAAACAAACTGAGGAAATATTCACTACAATCCCCAGGGTAAGGGCACCTGTCACTTGACCCTGCAAAGGTAATTCTTTAAGGACATTAAGTGTTGTTTGATTTAAAGATCATTGTTTCATGTGATATTAGCAAAATATGGGTTAAGTTTCAAAGATTATCTGGTCCACAAAGGAAGAAATACAATCACCAGAGACAGGGAGAATACCCCATCACATTGATGCCTTCTCTGAGGAAATCTACCCCAAGAGGACAACTTCACTTTGACATCTAATAGTCCCTCATATAAGCGCACATATTCTTGTAACTCCTTTTGATATACTCCAAAGGAATACAAAATTCTGAGCTGGCCCCATAACCTATTTCTCTTCTTACCAGTCTATTTATGTTCTACAAAACACAGAGAATCGCTTTTCTTGGCTACATTCTCTTTTGCTCCCCCTCCAAGACACCCTGTTGTAGTGCAAGGGGCAGCCTCACAGATGGCCGGAATGATTCCACAATGGAGTTTTCAGGATAACACCAGCACTTGAAACAGCAATGCCTGCATTAATCACAGACACAACTCACACAAAGCAGCTGAGCCTCACCCCCAAACTGTAAATATCTCAGGCATTACGGTTCTTGGAAGCAGGATGATGGAGAATGGGGGGCAGGGGCAGGGTAAGGACTGACCTTGAAGCAAAACAAGGTACAGTATCTCAGCATGAAATGTCTTCAGGTTATAATAGTACAGAGTATTCTAGTCAGCTGGCTTCTGTTTCCTATTTAAATGTCTTTAACCAGCATCATTATTTTTCATATACAATTTCCTGATTTTTGCAGCCTCTTAGCTGTCTCTTACAATGTCTCAGCATTTTGTGTTACAAATACTGCAGGGATTCTGGTAAGTAAAGGTGTATTTTAAAATCCACAGAAAAATATTTTAAAATAGCCCACTTAAGCCCTACTAATAACATGAACACTGAGCAAGGAATCACAATAAAGGATACTGAAGCTCCTATCTGTGATAGCTAAATGCCAGAGGTTAATCCTGAGATCATCCGCTGACATGTACGTCTCACAGTCGCTGTTGACAGATATTGAGTTGACATGATAGGTGTGACCATTAGCAAAGATTCTCCGGGGAGTGACTTCTACCATCAAATCCATGGGTTTCAATACAGGCACCTGCCAAAAAGAAAGAAAAAAACAAAAAACAAAGCACAAACCAGAAAGTGACTAAGATTTGAAATACTGTTTTGCTAGGATGACGACAACTCCAGCAGTGAGAAAGTATTCAAAGACTGTGATATTATAAAATTTCTTGACAGTGTACACAAGCAGAACCACCCCATGGATTAACTAGTGGGCAAGGCCTTCCCTGCCAAGGAGGAAGGGAGAGACAAGAGAGGCAGGCAAGGTGATGGAAAGCCTGGACTGTGGGAAGGGAGGGACTGGCAGCTGCCACAGAACAGGTCACTCCCACTGCACGAGCTACTGTGCCACAAATGCAGGAGGCTCTGGTAAGCAGTGAAGCACTCGTATTTTGCTTTTGCTAAAGGATTTGCCATTAGTTGTAAATCGCTTAACTGTATTTGTTTGGCTACTTGATGTTTCCCTTTCAAAAAACTCAAGCAGTGAAAAGGCTGTAATCTCAGAGAAACGTAATAAACAAAGGCTTGCAAAACAAAGCCAACATGACACACTGTATGTACACATATACCCCTGAAAAGCCAATATCACAGATTATCACTTATCAATGTGCCCTCATTATTTCCCTGCATGACACTTCAAAGTCATGCTTCAATAAGTATACACTCAATTTATTCCCTATCAATAAAGCCTTAAACACTGTAAAGCTGTGGTCCAAGACTAGGACTGTACAATGTAGTTGAACATGCATCAGAAACAATCTATCATACATCAATCCACAAGGTAGTTTAAAGAGGAACACAGAGTAATTAAACATTTGAGTTTTGCTTTCTACTAAAGGAACAAAACAAAACTCAACTTTTGAATTACAGAATCACAGGATATGTCAAATTGGACAAGGATCACAGAGTTCAACTCCCACCTGAACAGCACCATCCCCAAGAATCACACCATGTACCTGAGAGCAGTGTCCAAATGTTTCTTGAACTCTGCCAGGATTGGTGATGTGATCACTTCCCTGGGGAGCCTGTCCAGTGCCCAGTCACCCTCTGGGTGAAGAACCTTTTTCTAATATCCAACCTTAACCTCCCTGACACAACTTCAGGCCATTCCCTGGGGTCCTGTCACTGTCACCCCAAGGAAGACATCAGGGCCTGCCTTTCCTCTTCCCCTCAAGAAGATGCTGAATTCTCAGAGAATTCTCAGACTATAAGCAATCTGGAATAGTTTTGTTTGCCTAATCATACAGAATAGGTAAATATTCCATTAATGTAGTTGTACTTACTCTTTGGAAGCTTTTTTTTCCCAAGAGACAATATTGGCTCATTTTGTTTTTAATAATAAAGACATACTACTGTTTATACAATACAGCCTTCCAGTTCTAACTTTTAGCCACTTCCTTTGCCAAAACACCTGGAGTGAATTCAGCCAAAAAGAGTCTGAGAGCAAAAATCTACATTAACATGTGGATGATGGGTCTCCTCTCTATGAAACAAGTGATAGGAGAAAAGGAAATGACTTTAAGTTGCACTGGGAAGGTCATTATAATTGTATTATATTGGTTATTATATTAAATTTGGACATTAGGAAAGATTTGTTCACCAAAATTTTTGATAAGCATTGAAGGGTTCTGCCCAGGGAAGTGGTTGAATCAGCATGCCTGGAGGTATTTAAAAGATTTGTGGAAGAGGCACCTGGGGACATGGTTTACTGAAAATGGCAGTGATGGTTTCAAGGCTGGACTTGATGATCTAAATGGTCCTTTCCAAACTAAACAATTCTATAATCACATATGCTTATATGAGTTCCATGACTGCATCTTTGCAGCAATGTAGAATCCCAGGTTTACCAGCACTGACTACTGCAAATCCTAGTCTTAAAATAATTCTTTTATAAAACTGAAAAACAGATGAAACTGAAATTTGGCGTATTGTCTTTAATTTAGTTGCTCTGAATGAGACAAGAACCCTGTTCAAAATTAATTACAAGTAAAATGCTTCCAGTACAGGAGGTTAAAGAACCTTTTATGAAAGCACAGGAAGACCCAACAAGAGAATTCTATCAGGAAAAAAAAACGAAACAGCATGAACTCTCAAAAATACTTATTTTGGTCAGTATATCTTAAAGCATTTGTGACTTCCAAGTATGTGGCATATTCAATACAGTTATCAGTCAGCTAAATCTTCTGTTAGAATAATCATGTAAGTGCTTTGTATTAGGTACATATTTAAATATTTTACTGGTTTAGCACTACCTTTTTCATACAAAAACAACTGAATTTTGGTCATGGACAGAAGCTTACCTGCAGTGATGTTACTGTAGAAAGATCTTTAAGCTTTCCTTCTTCATCTTTTAAGTTGTACCCCTCTGGTCTCTTATCTCTTTCTGTAATTTTCCACAATTTGATTGTTTTATCTTTAAAAGAAAAGACAAGCAACTGTCAGCCATAGGAATTTTGAATGCAGTTGCTCACCTTTCACAATATATGGCTTAAAGAAGTTTTTACACCTTGGTTTAGACAAGTCCTGAAATAGTCTGGGTCACTTAATTCTGCACATCCAGAAAATATTGCCAACAGACAAAATACTCATAAAGCCCATCCCAGATCTTCACACCAAGTCAGGGGTTCCTGGCAGCTGACAGATTGTGTGGAGCATGTAGAGCACATGCTGCTTATGTATCCAACCTGGCAGTTTGCAGGTGGAACAAACCCAAACTATTCAATGCTGGCTGATGAAGCTCAGTTTGACAATTTGACTTGGCAGGGAAATAATCTCAATATTAAAACCAGTTTGGCATTAATGCCAGTGTGCTAGGTTACTTATAAACAGCACAAGAACAGCATGGAGTACACAGCCAGACCAGTCACCCCTTCCTGGCCCACTGTGGGAATGGCAGTGGTGCATTGGTGCAACATCAGGAGCCCTTGCAAATGAAAGGCTGTAAAGAAACCAAGGCATTTCTCCCTCCTAGTGGAAAGCAGCTGAGAAATACTGAGGTAAAAATAAAAAAAAGCCAACAAAACTAAGAGAAATGTGCTGTGATGGCAAGAGAGAAGTAAGGAGAAAAATGTATTAATTTTGCAAGTAATGGAATAAAATCTAAACCCTTTCTTATGATGGGTGAAGCACATGATGAGAGAGTGATGTCTCTCAGCAAAGAGCCTCTGAAACCAACAAATATGTTTTAAACTGAATTCACACTGCATTTTTTTGGGGGGTTTTTTGTACAACCTGAAGCTCCAGATTTCTTAATGCTGATTGTCCCCTCCCACTGTGGCTGTGCTCCTAAGCTGCCAACCCTAACGCTTCCTAGACTGAAAAATCGATGCCAACTGTTCTGCAAAAAATCTGTCCCTGAGATTCTAATGGTTGTTTCACTCATCTGCATGTGCAGCAGCCAAAGTCTTTTCAAAGCTTCTGCCCTTCAGCTGCCAGCACAGATTTATTAACCTCAGTTCCTGCATAATTTCTGATTTCATCCCACTTTCTTCCTTTACTTTTTTTTCCCCAAGTACATAGCAGAGCATAATAATTTCCACAGTGTTGCTGATCCAAATACTACTTTCAAATGCTAGTACAATTAATTTTAAACAGGATATACAAAGTACATTAATTGATTTCCATTTCTATAGCAACTTTTAACTTTGAACTTTCTTTGTTTCAAAATCAATCCCCCCATTACTCAATTTTTACTGTTATGTATCTCTTAATGATATTGATATGCTAATATACAAGCAAAAAAAAAATCAAATTACAATTACAGTCAATCTACAGAACAAGAAGTTAGTTCAATCTACAACTAAAAAGCCCCTTTTAAATATTCAATAAATTTAATTTGTAATATATATCATGTTAATTAATTTCTAAAAATACACATTGGTCATGTCATACCCTTGGAAAATTTATTACATGTAAATAGTGTATTCCTGTTGATCTAGCAAAAAGTTATAAATGCAGCAATTTTAAAATTAATTATAATAAAAAACCACAAAAAATTTCCATTGTTAGATTTGATTACTACTAATAAATCTGCTTCTTTCCTGAGTGAAAACTATTTTATTAGCAGGTAGGGTTATCACGTATTGGCTTCCTTCTCCTTTATCCACCTCTGGACTTTAAATACTCCTTAGAAGTTTTAAGAATGCTTATATTTTGCAAAATATAGAAAAAATAGAAACATCTATGTGAGGTTAAGCATTTGATCTCAAAGGTGTTGTGAAGTTAAAATTAATTAATGTCTGGTTATCAGTCTGAAATCCTCAGATGAATGAATCTGTATGGGCCAAATTCGGATCTACCTTACAAGGCTCACACTGAAAGTAGCCCAAATATATTCTGGTACAGAAGATACCAATGAAGAAGTTATTATTATACTACAAAATCAGTTCATTTTACAGTGCAAACTACCAATTTGCTAACTGCAAGTACTGTAAATCCACAGTGGGATTTGAAAGCCTTGGTGATTTCCTCCTGTCTCATTAATTAAGATGCCACAATCAAAGCTCAGCTGATAACGTGAACTGGAAAGGACCCAAGACCATCTCTGAGAGAGGTGACCTGTGGAGAAACAACTTCAGACAAAAGTCCTCCTTAGAATGACAGAAACAGATTTGGGCAGGTGCAGACCTGCCAAGTCTTATATATTGAGGGTTAGATTTAGACTGATTTAGACTCTCCCCTCATGTTCCTGAACAGCAGGATGCTCCTTCCAGCACATTCAGTGGGCACGTCCACCTGAGCACATGGAAAGGATGCTGTTTGACAGTTCTTGTTTTTCTGCAAAAAGCTATGCATTAGATCCTAAATTACCAGAGAGCAAAATATCCAAAAATTGCATTAAAATAGCAGGCTTTTTCAGTAAACAAAAAAAACAGTACTCAGGATATTTCTACAATCTGTCCAATATAAGCATGTGTGACAGGTACTGCCTGCAAGTTAGGAAACATATTATTAACCATTTTTATAGGCATGGAATTGATACACATTGTCAAAGGCTTCTCCCAGGTAATCTGTGAGACAGTGAATAATTCAACGTGGGCTGTCTCTACCCTGAAGTTAAAACCATTTTTAAGAATATGCCAGGAGGTGAATCTTGAGACTTCAACCCTGCTGTGCCAGGAAGCTAGGAATCCTCCTTGGCACATACAAATGTTTTGCAATTCAAAGCCAAAATCCAAAGCTTGTGCCGGTGGAACCATTTCTGTTCTCCTCACCATGAAGAGGTCTGCTGAGATGCTCCAAAAAATAAGGGGGAGAAACAGAGGCCAAAGTATTTTTCCAGGCCCTAGGCTTGGTCACTCTTGGTTGAATGTAGATTAACCACAGCTCACTAGGACTGATTATTTCTTCCTTTCTCCCCTCTCATGACAGAATGAACCAGAAAACTCATACAATGGTCTATTATCTATAACTGTAAAAGCTGAAAATCCACGTACTGTGTTCCTCTGTGTTTCTAAAAAACAAACTTTAAATGAAAAGGGAGAGGTTTACTTCCAATAATCTGCTTTTGTATCACACACTCAGAAGGAGCCGCTCTTAGTTATCTAAAGAAGGTGAGGGATATTTTGACCAAGGGAGGGTAGAAATAAACTCCCAAACATCATAAGGTGACTAATCATTAAATTAGCAGAAATCACCTGCCTGTAACAGGTATATTTAATTTCGAACAAGTAGCAGTGCCCCCAAAAAGTCAAAGGCAACTTTAAGTAAAACAAAATACTAAAAAATTATCATCTACTTTGAATTAATGTAAACATTATTTAATGCTATATATTTTAACACAACCATTTTGTCACTGTGTCACTTCCCAAAGATGACATTACTCTATTTTTTAACAGCAACTCCCAATTACACTCAAATTTCTAGAACAAAAAAAATTATTTTCTGATTATGTCCATGTTAGGTTACATTCAGTTTTTCCCCTTATTTCATATCTGAACATCCCCTCCTGGTAATAATACTGCCTTCTTTCATCAACAGGCCTCAGACATGTTAGAAATATGAGTCAGTATCAATATCCTAGTATTATTCCTCTTGTCTTCCCAAGATTTGTGTACCTCTTTAAAACTTAAATAAACTATTCTGATGATAATTAATGAAGAGAAAAATCAATCAATCTCTTTCACCTACCTCCATTTACATATCTACAAATAATAAAAGCTATGACAAATACAGCAGAAAAAATGTCTGTATTTCCCATGAAACACAAGCTGCTGAGTAAGGTGATGCCTTTGTCACAAGATCTATTTCAGGATAGCACTGCATATCAATAGAAAAATGGATAGCTTTTTAAATGTCTATGAATAATCAATTGGAAAAATCTCATGATTCTATGAATAAAATATACAAACAACAGATATCAGAGGCAGTATGATAGTCTTGGTTAACTCTGAAAGAGGAAATTACTGAAACAGTAGATTAAAATGAGCAAATATATACCATCAGCACTAAAATACAGAGCAAATACTGCAAATATTGATATGTCCTGCATATGCTCAGCAATCTCACCATTTGTTGACAGAAGTGAGTGAGCTGCATTTTGCTGTGGTAACCACTTGATCTTGTTTATTTTTTCTTCTATCTCCAAGCTCTTCAAATAATCAAATTCAGGTTCATGGCTCTGGAAAGTGCTGTAAACATTGTACTCCCCCTGATTGTAAGGCTCATTTTTACTCTGTGGAGAATAAGAACAACAGAAACGTTGTTTATGACAGCAGTATAGCTTCGTCTCTTAGGAAAGGTGTATAAGTAGCCTTATAAATATAAAAAATATTGAAAAATTAATATAATTTCTCATTTAGAACACGATATTGACAGATTCATTTCAGCAAGAATGGAATTTCCTGTGAGTATTGAAATACTTAATATTAGAATTTTTGAAGAAATGTCAGCTATTCAGGAAAGACTTCTACACAAGACACTGCAAATAGATGGAATTTACAAGTGGAACATAAAGGTAATGGAAGGTGTTGTTTTAAATGGAATCGGGTTCCATCATCAGGCAATAACTATTAAAACAAGGCAGAAGTAAAACAAAAATAACCTTATTTTTTCTCGTATCAGAATTTTGGAGCTTTGAAGCATTTCTGTTTGGGACAGCAAACTTACGAGATAAAAACCCTTACCCTTTTTCACTTCCTGTCTAAACAGGTGACACTGTTTTACGGAATCTTGAGGTTATAAACAAGTTTGTTAATTCAATTCAAATAAAATATTAAAAATTAAGCCAGGGTTTATCAGGCTATTAAGGACTACATTGGTGACCCACATACCTCAGGTTCCCTTTGGAATATAACAACTCGACCCCCTTTGTCACCAGTAGCCAGCAGTTCTCCAGTGTGGTTGAACTCAACTGTAGAAATAATATCAGCTGGAGGAAGAAAGAGAAAAAAGGCAGATTTTAGACTGCTGCTACAGCACAAAGTCACTACAAATATCAGGCACTCTACAAAAAAATGCAACAAATGAGGGATTTGAAGGAATACAGATGAATTCACTAATGCAAACAAGCTTCATGCCATTACAATTTAATAAAACAAGTGCAAACATTAAAGAGGCTAATCTGTGTTTCCAGCACATCTGCAGTCTGGGGGAGGAGAAGCTCTCTGGAGAGGTTATGCTTCAAGAAGAGCCATCTTGGGTGGCTATAAAGCTTTTTCTCAGTACTGGCAAAGAATGAAACTGGCCTCCTGCTATATGCTCTAGCAAGGACCCATACAACATCAGTTCTCTTGCATGCATTATTTATTCCATGACCTTTCTGGTGATTTTCACATAACCAGCAAGCACTAGTTTTTTCAAATATGCATTTGAGTTAAGAGTGCAAAAGCAAAGTACGTGCAGCCTGTCCTACAACAGAGGAATGAAGGCAAAACCAGAACTGTTCACAGCACAGTGCTGGCAAGAGCCCATTCTAATCACTGTTTTCAGAAAATCATTTCAGCACCGTAAAAATGTGTCATCAGAAGACAAAAAGAATCTCAGTCTCTCTTTTCCTGATTTTCAGCAACTGCCTTTCCCTAAGCAATTTCATCAGTTTAAACAAGAAACCTCATCAAAACATGAGGCCAGTCTTGAGCACAAATTACTACACATCAGGATGAGAGAGAGGCTGTAGGAACTAAAGAACTGGTTCTTCTGTTTGAATGACAGTACTTGCTAGAATCATAATCCATAGTTAATCCTACACTATTAGCATAATTTGAATTAAAATGCCTAGTGCAGTAGTAAATTAAGAAACCATCATATATATAATCACAGCGAATGCAGGGTATTTCTGAGAGATTGCATGTATGAATCCTCCATAATGATCAGTATTCACTCATCAGAAACATGGGCCAGAATTTAGAAGTGTCAGTAGTTAGGAGCTCCCCTTTAGTCATAAAAAACTACAATTCCCTAACATGTTCATCATCCATCAGTTCATAGTGAGAACAATGAAGTGACAGTGGGCTTAGCTCTTTTGAAAACCTAGCCTCAAATGAGTTCACAGAAATTCAAAGGAATTGAAATAACAAGTGGATGTACCCTTTACTTGATACATTTTATGAATTGAAAACATCTGTTCCTATTCTTCTAATAAACTAGCAGCTCAGTGTTAGAAAACTTCTGTTGCCAGTAGCTCTCATCAGCAACACAGCCATCCAAAAGCCAGACCCTTACTCAAACATTATAAACTATTTACCATCTAAAAAGGAAAACTTTGCTCCAATCATAGTAAAGAAAAATATCTTTTCATTTTTTAAACGAATCTTCACCATCAAATTTTACTAAATCAAACCAACATTCCTCCATTTTTTTCCTCCACTACTCCATACATAAAGGAAGAAAAGGGAATCATAAATGGATGTGTAGACTTTGAGAAAAATGGCACAGAAGGACATGGAGTATTTTGGGTCTGAACCCAAAAATTCTCAAGGGTAATGGCATTTGATTTTTATGTGGACTTCCACAGACTGCCTTTTTCATAAGTAGTAACTACAAAAGCCTGAGACTTACCAAAGTGTAGGAAAAGGACAGAGACTCTGATTATGTTTCATGATACTCTAGGGTTTGCAATAGGTTGAGTATGATGTCAAAAATTAAAAGTTGGTTTTTTTTTTCTAAAATCTAAAAATCTAATCAACTTTTCTGGCATGTAAAGTTAATTCAGACTGCTTTCAATGGAAGAACACTTCTTGGCTATTTTCTCCTTACCCTGCAGAATTCATATTGATAGTAGGTTTGGTCACCTGCTTATAAAATGATAGCTGCATGATTTTACACATTCAAAGCTGTATCTCACCCCAACCACACAGGCACAACTACAGAAGCCTCATACAGTATGCAGAAGGAGGAATGTAGTATTAAAATATGTGTGCATGTATGTGTGTGAGTCATGTAAATGAGACTTTCTCAAGAGGTCACAAAAGAATAAGATAAAGTAACTGCAAAAGGAATGAATGGCATTTGGACATATATGTGTGAATATCCTTGTTATTGGCCTGGAATAATTCCACAATATCACAAAATATTCTTCTCTACACTGACAGCGATCATAAAATATATTGCACTTTACAGAGGGCATCTCTTATTGCCCAGTAAAGTCCACAGCAGTATTTCCACAGCCTTCAATAATAACTGAACCAGGATTGTAATAAAACAGCTCTGCATTTTCTTATTATATTGCAATTGTCATTAAAATATGATGCACAGTTAAATGATTATTGTTCAAAGAAAAGGACTGTGGGCAGTGTGCAACAATGCTGTTCTGAGTCAAAATTCTCACCCCCTCCCAAGGTGTTTCTTTCAGATACCTCTCTCCTTTTTACCAGGAAAACTAATACTGAACTGGAAACTACCCATCATTTTTAAATTAACTTGTTCTGAAAAAGAGAAGATCCAATATTATGACTTTATAGGCTACGTAGCTTGTTGGTAAAAATTAATCTTGAATTGGAAAATCAGTTTTATTGATCCTGTAAATAACAGCTGAAAACAACAGCTATCTGTCCCCTGTGCAGACACCACCATCCCCCCAAACATATCCATATCTGTTCAGCAGGTGAACATCAGTCATGGTGTTTCCTTACAAAGGGTTAGCCAGGCTGGCTCTTCCAAAAACAAAGGAGGTAAGGACAGAATCAACCAACCAAGCTCTTCATACTCTTCTGCAGGACATTCCCCCATGCGGCAACATCAGCCACTACTATCCCAATCCTACAGATTCTCCCACTGCAGAGTGGCCCCCTGAGCACATAGAGCAATTAATTCCCAGATTTCAGCCTTTCCAGGATATATAAATGCACCACAACAGAAAAGCTGATGAATTTGCATGTACTGTAAGCCCCAAGGGATGGCAGAGATGAAAGACTCCTTCTAGCCTTCTCCTACATGACACCTTCCATATCTCTGCTGGCAGTGCCAAGCTTTGCACTGATGATTAGGATTATCAGAGACAGAGATAATTTACTTATTAAGAACAATTATGGGTAACTTCAATGCCAAACACAATCAAACTGTAAATCCCATATTTTATAGAACATTCATCTTCCTACTCCAATTTTAATTTTTCCATTTTGTCTATGCAGAAATATACATAAACTTGGATTTTAAAGTCAAGATATTCAATATTTTTCTTCAGTATACAGATGCTGACTGAGAAAAGCAGACCCAAAACTTTCAAAAGATGAAAATACTCCAGGAGCATGAACACCTGATTAATTGGTCCACATCCAGCCACAGCAAATTGTCCCAGTATGTAAAATGCATTACAGACTTGAATCCCGAGACTTATTTTACATATTCACGAAAAGATACCACATTACTCTACACAGAAAGGTATTACACTACTTAACAGCCTAAACTGACAAGAAGTTTTTCCTGATCAAGCCTGTGAAGTATTTCCTTTATTGACTCCTTTTCACCCTTGCCCTTTCATACCTCACTAATTCCTCTGCAGATTCACAATTTACACTCCTTAAATGTTCTTAATGACTATGCTGTTAATGGCTGCTGCCTAGCTAGATATAGTCAGGTTTTGTGACCTAAGTCCATCACTGTACATCTTGGCACATGGAGGTAAATCAAGCTGATTGTACTGTTTTTTCCACAATTTCATGAGTATTGCTCCAGCATGGATGCAGGCAAATGAACCCTCCAGCAGCCCTCCCTCAGACTAGTGCAGGGATGAAACAAAGGCTGGTACACATAGCCCAAGTTCATTTTGGCCTTTATTTGATACCATTATATACTTTTCTAAGCTCACCTTCTAACCTCTCACAGCTCTATTTAAAGAAATAAGCTGTTAAAAACCACAAAGAACACCAACAGGTCTGAATACCTCTACAATAAATTAGAAAAGCCTCATCCATATATTCCATCTTCCTATCATTTTGGGGCACTCAAGCATAATAGCATGTGGTTTTCCACCTAACATGCAATCAGTGAAGATAAGTCTGAGCATACTTATATATTCTCATACAGTCTTTTGGTCAGAAACTTTTAGTAACCCTAAGAAAAGCTCATTTGTAATTTTCATGTGTTATTTTTACTAAAAATTTATACCTTTCTGGAACCTTTTATCTGAAGATCATGGAGTGTATATATATGGGGGGTTGTTTGTTTGGTTGGTTGTTTTTGCTTCAGAAGATCAGGAAAGCAAAGAAAATTTTGTAATTATTTCATCCAGCATGCAAATGCAGCTTTCGGAACAGCACAGCAAGTTTCGAGGACAATCATCATGCAACAGTACAGAGAAAAGAAGATCAGAGAATATAATCTTCAACTGAATTCCAGTGTAATCCTGATGGAGAATTAAAGGATTTGGAATGGGCCAGAACACTGGAATTAACAACAGTGTTTTCTATAAAAAATCCCTGTGAAATCCTACCAGCCAGAACAGGTCAGAACTTCTCATTAGTATCATACCCACTGCATCCAGCACAGCAACACTGAGCTGACTGAATCAACATCTGGGTCAGGTTTTTGTTGTGTGTGCTCCCAGTGGCCAGCAGGCAATCTTGTAGTCTATGTTATTTCAACCAAGTTCTGACCTGGCCTAACCTTGGTTTGTGAAATCCAATAAGATCATAGCACAATCTGGCATGGCTGCAAGCAATATTCAGTCATACTGATACAGAAGTCCCTGAGGACCGTAATCTGGAAGAAACAACAAAGAAGCTTGCAACAAAGAGAACCATAAAGCAGAAGGACAAATGGCAAATAAAAGAGGAGCAGTATTATAGTATCTTGAATGAAGGGAAGGCCATTACAGAGAGCTGTGCTGTCAGAATTTAGTCTAGACTAAGAAAGAAAAAAAAAGTAGGGAAAGAAAAAATAAATGGAGAAAAAAACTGCTACATTTTTAAAAGCTAAAGTTTCAAAGATTTCCTCAAACAGCTAGAAAATAAAGTATGCAAAACCTCAAATATATGAAGGCCCTCTTTTCTGAAATAGCTAGCAGAGACATCCTTGTCAATTGAAAAAATTTCCTGCTTGAAGTAGCAGTCTCTGCAAAGTGCATTCACTTTGGGCCACAGCAGTATTATTCACCATCTTGGATCCAGGGATTGTAGGACATCAGAATCATCCTCAAAGTTCAAGCAAGCACAATGCAAACTCTCCCACATCACACCATTCACCTTGGCTGGGTCAGATATTTAACACCCATAACCAACACACCAGAAAGCCAACTCCATTCTTGGGCAGACAAGACACAGCATCACAGAATCACAATCATCAGGGCTGCAAGAGACCTTTAAGATCATCAAGTCTAAGTAACCATCAACCCAGCACTACCATTGTAACCCCTAAACCACATCACCCAGATGCAGGCGTCGTGACATACTCACGAATTGCCTGATCATCTCTCCAAGGCACCAAAACAATACAGGTTATGCACACAGGCTGGGTGGCCAGGTAAGGAAAATATGAAAAAACGAGAGCACAAGGATGCATGAGATGGCAGGAGAAGGAGAGAACATGCAAATGTTAAAAAGACCATGAGGAGGGGTGCAAAAGAGCACACCTGAGAAACTATATGCACACATGAGGGCTTAAGAAAGTGTGAAAGAGTACAAGGAAATGTTACAGCAGAAAACAAGTAGTTTGAAAAGAAGGATCTACTTGCCCCTTCATCCGTAGGATTATTTGTCATCCTGACGACTCTTTAATTTTGCCTTTTCCCCTCATTTATTATGGCTTTAAAGCCTGGTAAATTTGTGCTGCAAAGTGGCAAAATGTCCAACTTTCGGATTTTAGAAATACTACACATACACACCTTGGTGGCCTGCAATCATGCTTAGGTGAGCATGAGACCAGTATGAGACTGCTGAGTTTCACAAGTCCATGAATCCATATCCTCAGGGACCAAGGAAAACACCTTCCCATGCATGACAACTGAACACATGTTCAATGCTCACTCAAAGAAAACTCGCTCTAAATGGAATCTAAAAAAAACAAACCCAAAGTCTTTAGCCTGTCTATGAGTACTTATGACCACTGTGATTTAGACTTCCTAGCCTGGAGATTTAATAGAGTTGGGTTTTTCCTCTACTATTTTTGTATGTGTTTATTTCAAGAGCCTAGAAATTTTTTTCAACAGCTTTTTAATCACATGCTAATTTCTAGCTGTATTTCTCAAATTAGAAAAATCAACTATTAGAGCACAGCCAATGTAGAAAAGAACTGCTTACAGGACAAATACGCAAACTGGGTTCAGTGTTCTGTGCTAAAACAACACTTCATACTGAACACAAGTCACTGAGATTGTGTTTCATAAACTGACCCTCCAACATAGGAATTTCTCATTCAAAAGCTCAAAGCCCTTGTTTCAGAGGTTCTGGCACCCATCTCCCACCTGCAGAGTACAAGGCCTCCAGGAAAAGAGGCCCAAGAGACTTGACCTTCTGCCCACTGAGGTAAATGCAAAGTTTTCTACCATTGAAGTAGTAAATAAGGTCAATGAACATTTGTCAGATGTAGAGTAGCTGAAAATTAGGACATATTTCTCAAAATTTTGGCTACAGTTTTCATGCACTCCAGTGTCTTCATGTTCAAGGTGACCTGCTTAGACCAGCAAGGTTTCAAAGGCAGAATGGCTAATTAGCATTATTAATACTGTCCTTGCTGAAGTCACCAGGTGCCCCACTCTGTGTCTTGTTAATCTGAAACATGCAGTGGACTGATAAAAAGCTTCCCACGATTCCTTTTAGTACCTATTTAGGGCTCCCCAATAGTGGCAGGCACTGCACCCCTGCAGCCCCCAAGCAGCCTCTCTGTGCTGTGAGCCTGCAGCTCTCCCTGAGCAAAAACAGGCAATGCAGGGGCTGCTTCAGCCCTGCTTCCAGCATCCTCAGCCACTGGGGATGGCCAAAGAGGGGAACACTCATCCCTCCGTCCTGTTCAGCCTGAAGAAGATGAAAAAAAAAAAAAAGGCTAGAAAGCCTTTCAGTGAATCTAAGACATTTGGTAACTCTGCCTGTATCTATTCTTACAAGCAACACTTCAAACTCAGAAAACACTGCAGTTCAGTGTCTATTTTAGCATAAATATATGCACAGAAAGCTTCTACATTTCACATTCCCTCAAATATTCTTCACAGCTTACATTGTGTAACACATGCTAGTTGCTTACTCTCCTGAGATTTCTGGGGGGCTAAAAAAGACAAGAAAAACAAAATTGCAGCCAGATCTTCCTTTCTTTTCTTTGCTGACAGATGAGACCCTAATCTAAGCAAAGGACTCAGTAACAGGCTTGAAACACTCTGCTTGATAAACATGCGCATATTTAGCAAATGTGCCAGTCCGCTCCTCTTACCAACCCACGCTGAAGGACAAAAGAGAAAAAATTGCCATGGGCATCACATCATGCATTTACAATTTCCAGAGAGGGGTTTAAACTGGTACCCACAGAAGGAAGCCAGCCTGAGCTGGGAACTGCTGCTCAGCTCCACATTACTTCCCACTGAGGAACTGCACAGCCTGGCTGCCAGCTACAGACAGATTAGAAATGGTGCTGCCAAGTGTTAAAAATGCTAGGCAACAGGGTTTTATGGAGAGCACAGAAAGACCTTGAACCTCGCCCTTCATTTCAGAGCAAATATAAGCCAAATATGGAAAGTGTACAAATTACTAGTATACACTAATTTTACTTTAATTGTCAGAAGTGATTGTGCTCGTGCGTAATTACTGCAATGATCTACAATAAGAAAACAGTGAGTTGTATTAAATGCCTATTTTAAAACAAGGACAAAAAATCCCACCCATATTTAGAATTTTAAAGGATAATAATTAATTTAAAATATATCAAAGACTAATGAAAAATCATCCACAATTCAAAATACAATTCTCAATAACCAGATTCCATATTAATTTTATTTCCATATATTACATGCAATCTTCAATAGACTTTCACTGTCAGCTGGTTCTGAACTTTTCTTCCTCCCCCTCCTTAACTGAGCAATTAAATTCCAGAAGCAAAGCTCTCAGTAATTCTGTCACAGCAGTTCTCATGTTCAAAGCACTTTCTGGGCATTAAACTCCACAGCAACCCAAGGAAGTCAGCAAAGAAATGTCAGCACTCCCATTTTACACAAAGAAAAAAATGAAACAGATCCTCCAGAGTTTTTATCCAAGATCAGAGAACCAGTTTTGATTATACACATACTAAGGGACAGATAATCCATGCTGTGGCTTAGTAAAACATTTCTATTTAATAAAGCCCTTAATCACTTGTCTAGAGACTTAAATGTTCCTATATTCAGCTCAAATGAGTATGCATGTTGCTAAATGAATATACTGATGGAGTCCCAACAAACAAAGCCTCACAACAGCACACACCCAGGGAGAAAAAGCCCAGTGAGCAGGCTTTTGGGTGAAGCAAGGGGAAAATAATCCAAAAAATCATGAAGGGCTGAAGCTAGAAGCTGGACTAGAGCCAGAGTCTTTAAGCACAGAGTGATGAGAAGGCTGGCAGAGATGCAACAGCCCTGTCTGTGCTAGCAAATGAAGAGTTCCAGGATGTTCCTGGGTTTTGCAGTGCTATGATTCACACTGTAAAATTGATAAAGAGAGAACCTTGAGAGGCTTTTGGCTGTAATAAATTGCTCTCCCCCAAATACCACTCTGGCATGGCTCAGAGGCCACAAGGTAGGGCCACTTCTCAACAGGCAGCACACACATGGCCACCATGGTTTGGAAACTGCAGAATGTCACCCTCATGGGCATGGGCCTCTCTGTGCCAGCTGGTCCCAGGGCTCCCAAACATCCAGTTTGCTCAGGCAGATGTGAATGAGTGAGCAGCTCACAGGAATGAGTCTGGCACACACAGAGTGACATTCACACTCTGCTATGCCAGATTATATCAGGGTTTCCTACTGCGACTGACAGAGACTGGGATTTCCCAGCATGCAGGGGCTCTGGAGCCTGTAGAACTAGCACATGGAAAACAAACTGTGTCTGCTTTTCTCAGTCATAACCCAAGAGGGTAGATGGCAGTGTTTAAATCTCATCAGAGACAACTCTGACTACAGAATCCAAATAAACCATATTCAAATAACATGAGCAACAGACAGCTCTAACTCACACATCACTAGACATCTCTGTGATTCCCAGCAGTGGACCAGCAAGCTAAGGTCACATATAGGGCTTGCTGCCTGTCATGGGAGCTCCATGCCAAGCCATGTAGGTACTCATCTAACATTAGCATCTGTTTGCTTGGCAGGCTCCAAAAGCAATTCAGCTGACAACTCTGAATTCGCCTCTGGGTCTGTCACGAGATCATATAACTCTGAGACTTCTGGGAATGCCTAATACTTGTTGGATGAAGATCATGCATATCATAATATATTAGCTCCATTCTAAGCATCCCTTAATATCAGTGTTTGTGATCTTCCAGAATTATTCAGGTTGTGTGGCTGGTTTAAGTGTGCAAACTAAAGCCAAGTTCAAAGATCATTCAAGTAGCACTTGTTTGCATCAAGATCTCTTCAGGAAGTTTACATGATGATCCCAAGAAGATAAAAGTCAGATTTTTTGGTGTTAATATGGGTTGCTGTTACTGATGGAACACCAGTCTGCTCCCAAGCTTGTCTAAAATGAACAGGGTAACTATCAGCTTTGCTATCACCCTGCTGCTTTAAGGTTTGATATGCATGTGAAAATGATACTTTAAAAAGGCTTACACAACTTCACATTGTTCTAAAAGCTTGTTTCATAAGATTCAGTTCATAAAAGGCCAAAATCTTTACTTTTTAGCTATATGTGTGTATATATATATATATATATATATATATGTATACACACACACACACATGTATGTATCCAACTGAATAAATGTGAGAAGATGGGATTGCTCATGTGCTTAAAATTAAAGGCACGCTAAACCATCCTATTATGTCAGGAGACAGATGAACTCTTGGCCCTGAAACATTGAATTCCAGAGACAGCTGCAGTATGCAAACCCAATGTTACATTTGTCCTCAAGTTTAAATGCATCGTATTTCTATAATTACTCATTTAAAAAATTACTTAAAAGCATAAGACACTAAAAATCAATGCACCTTTCCCCAGTCTGTGTCTGATAAAGAAACTTCAAACACACTTAACAGCCTCAAGAAATAAACATCCCTGTTTTGGGATATTCCCAATGGACATCAATTACACAACAAGACTAGAACAGCAAATATTACAAATGCTATGGCCAATGTCTGAAACAGGAACCACTTGCTGGACAGGCATTTTCTGTTTTGTTTTGTTGTTTTTCTTTTTTACTTCCACATGTAGCAGCATGCAGGGAATCCAGTCATTATGTAAAAAAGCCCTAAAAGCTCTTTCTAGTCTAATAGTGCAATATTGCAAGTGGGAAATCGGACCATTCTCACTGTGTTTACAGCTATGGAACAGAGACTCCAGAGACTCCAGAGCTTCAAACCTATGTTTTAACACTAAGCAAAATCAGTCCTTCTTCATCAAAAGGTTAAATGCAAAATGTATTTCTTTTTTCATCCTATTGCCAAAACTGAAAAGTCAAAGACAAAATCAATAAACATAAAATAAAAATAAAATAAATAAAAATAAAAAAATAAACATAAAAAATAAACATAACTAATCAGATTTCTGTCTCCTGTACAAAAACAGACCTAGAGGAATTTCCCTGTGAGGCTCTCCAAATCAGGGGGGCTTCAAAGCAAATGGCAGTGGCTCATAAATCTGCAGGCACCTTCCCCAAGGCCATGCCTCCTGCAGACATATTGCTTGAGAACTGCTAATTTTCAGCCCACACAGATAACATTTAGACACCTAAATCCTTGATAGAAGCACAAGGCTCCCAAACTCCCCTAATTCCCTTGAAGCTGTGCCTTGTAATCATGGTTGGTTGGTAAAACACAGTCCACAGTAATTATTGCTGTGCTTTTGAGGCAGAGCAGCCTTTGCTGCAATACAGCAGTTCTGAGACATGAGGCCAACCGAAGCCTCAAGTCTATTTTAATCCCACTATAATTATAAATTATGGATATGTAGTTGAGATGCTTCTGAATTGTTTGCATGAGGGTGTATTTATGCATTGCAGAGGAACACTGCAGAGGAATATCTGAGCTTGAACTGACTGAACTGGCATCAGAGCCAATGTAACAACAGAACGATGCTGTGCCTGAGCCATTGCTGCTGTCAGGACTCACTGCCGTGCCCAGAGCTAACAACAAAACATACCTTTTCACCATCCTCCATTAAGCAATGTTGACAGATCCATTAAATACAGAATGAAGAGAAAAGGTGTTGACAGGTTTCTCCGAGGCAAAACAGAGGAGAAACACACTGGTTAGTTGTTCAAAGGACCATGATAAGGGAAAAGTATTATTACCCAAGTCAGAACCACAGAGAGATGCTGGAAAATTTGCCAAAGACTGGTTGAGTGGAGAGAGACATTGTCTCACCCATGCCTGCACCAGAGTGCAGCTGCCATCAGGCCTCACACTGCAGTGAAGGGGACAGATGCAGACCCTGGCACCATTTCCTAACCCTGGAAGAAGTTGGCTCTCTACAACAATGGTTTTATTTTATGTTGCTCTCCCTTAGTCATGCAGTATTTATAAGTAACAAAAACTCTTTTAGCTTCAGAAAGCAACACATCACTATACTTTTCTAGGAATATCCCCTCAGATAAAATACCTGATGTTTTCAGTTTAATGGCCTCCTATGCACTTGCATAATTAACAACTAATTCTTTGGACAAAAAGGTTTGCCTCTACACATGTTCTGTACTAACTGGAGAGTCCACTGCAAAGCAGTACCATATTGAGTAGGTTGTAGGGATTAAGCACATTTTCCACCACAAACAATAAGGAGGATTTCTGTAATCGGCCTTGCAGAGGGATCTAGATAGATTGGAGCACGGTGCTATGATGAATGGGATGGAATTTCTGAAGTCAAAGTATCAGATTCTGCATGAAGGACAGAGTAACACCAGGCACAAGAATAAATGGGGAGAGGAGCAGCTGGAGATCAGCCCTGCAGGAAGGGTCTGGGGGTGCTGTGTGGCCAACAGCATCTCAATGTGAGCCAGCAGGGTGCCCTGGCAGCCCCAGGGCAAACCCCACCCTGGGGTGCACCAAACACAGCACAGCCAAAGGGTCAGAACAGGGGACTGTCCTGCTGTGCTCAGCGCTGAGCAATTTAAGAAGGATGTTCAGGTCTCTGAATGCATCCAGAGGAGGGTAACAAAGCTGCTGAAAGGGCTGGAAGGAAAGTCCTGTGAGGGGTGGCTGAGGACTCAGGGCTTGTCTGGTTTGGAGAAAAGGACACTGAGGGGTGACACTGTTGCTGCCTGCAGCTTCCTGAAGAGAAAAGTGGAGAGAGAAGTGCTATCTCTTTTCCCTGGTATCCTGTGACAGGCCACGTGGAAATGGAGCAAAGCTGCATCTGGGCAGGCTCCGACTGGACAACAGAGAAAAGTCCTTGACTGAGAGGGTGGGCAAGTATCCAAAGAGACTTCCTAGAGAGGCGGTAGATGCCCCAAGCCTGTCTCTCCTGTTTAGGAGGCAATGCCCTTAACAACACTCCCTAACTTTTGGTCAGCCTGAATCAGTCAGGCAGTTGGGCTACATGGTCATTGCAGATCCCTTCCAACTTAAGTAGTGTATTCTATTTTAATTATTTCACTGTAGTCTTCTCTAGATCACACCTGTCATGTACTTTTTTTCCTCCAAACACTAAAAAGAACCTAGACATGAAGAAAAAAATGTATCACATTATCATTCACAGATAAAAAACAAAGATGGAAGAAATAAAATTATTTTCTCAGGATGCTGTTATTCAGAGAGGATCAAGTCAACCTCCTAAATCTCAGCGTGACACCTCAGAATATACAACAAATTATTGTCTATTAGCTGTTCTTGAGAGTGTTCTTGAGCTTCCTCAACCTTCAATCAAAGTGTGGAGTTACATTATGAGAGTGAATTTCAATTGAAATCAACAGGAAATTGTTTAAATAATGCAACATGCCAAATTTTGAATGTGCTTCCTGAATATTCAGAAAAGGTGTTCACTGCATGCAAGGAAAAAATATAAATTTTACCTTAAAAACAAACAAATAAACAAACAAACAAACAAAACGTTAAAAACCAACCAACCAACCAACCACAAAAACATGGGTGCTGCCTCAAAGTCTTATGAACAGAACTAGCTATTATTTCATTCTTCCATGCTTAGAATGGAGGCCTGAAGAAGGCAGCCAAGGCCTGAAAATTCTATACATTTGTCTCTCTTCTTAAGTCCTATAAACTCCAAGCTTACTTAAGGCAAAAAATCCTTGCAGAAAGACATGAGGAAATACAGGGACACTACTTTAGGCTAAATTAACATACCAGAGGGAAGTACTTACCAGGGTTTTAAAAGTGCAATCCAACACTCCCTGAAAGAACTGAAGAACCTGACCTGTAGCCAAGTACACTCACACAGGGAAGCTGACACAGGCAGCAAAGCTTCTTTTCCAGCAATTCCGCACATAATTTTGAGCTCCTTTCAATAACAAGGCCCTTTTATCTCTCCACTTTCATTGCACTGCTGATTATATACCCTGGGAAACTGTCTGCAGTAAACATCCAACCATCAAGCAGTCACTAAAATATTCCTTTTTCAGAAACTAGACAAATGACAATCATTAGCATAAAGGCCCTATTATGAGAAAAGAAATTTATTGTTGTACTAATGTTTCTCCTGATGATGCAAGTTAAAGAGTCTTTCAAAAGATGTCAGAGTAATACCTGACCTGTTGTACCTAAAAGCATACTGATAGCTCCAGAAAGTCAGAATCAAACCATATAAATTCTGTAATTTTTTGGCAAGGAAAGCAGGACACTGTGAAGCACATAGAAAAATTTCCAACTCTGAAATTTTTTTCTTAGTAACTGATAATATTTAATAGCCAGCTGGTAAAATAATGAAGGAAAGAGGCCAGCAAAACTATGCAAAGCTAAGAGAAACTTCCCTGTACTAATTAGAAACAATGTGCAGCCCGATGACACTTTATAGACTTCAATTAACATACTCTGCAGGAAGGAGCTTTCAAACATCTGTATGATGACTATTCTCCACTGGGATGTCATTTACAGTGCAAAGTATTAAAAACAGGGCCAAAAATCAATTACAATCTTTGTAAATGAGCATATTCTGTATCTAAGGGATTTGAATTTGTGTGGAAATTTGCTTTAAAAGGAGATGCAGAATCTGATTTGACAATGAAAAACAGGCAGCAGCAATCCCCCCCCATCTGATTTGCACAAAATTAAACTTAAGGATCATTAAGATAATAATTTGTATATAAAGTGCTACAACAAAATATTATTTGAAGTCAATCCTAACGAAGCAATGACTAACCCCATGCCAGATCCAAAGAGAGAGTTCACTATGAAAGCTTTTAGTAAACATCCAGAAATACAGTCCATTAACCAAGATTATTTGGATAATTAAAGATATGTACCCACTAGACAGGAAGACACAAATACACAAAAGTAATAGGGAGAGCAGAAAGCAACCAATACCAAGGGAAAATGCTATTTCAACTGGTCCCTATTTAATACATTAGAGTTGAGAATTAAGGATTTTAGCCTATAATCAAAGGAAGCCAAAATTATGTAGAAAAGCATAAATTACCAGACAAAAATATAAAAAATTAAAATTTACCACAGTAAAATAAAAAGAAAAAAAAATAGAAGCAAATAAAGAAGGCTGTTTGAATGGACTGAAGGTTTCTTTTCTCATTTACTGACTTTCAGACATGTAATTTATGTCAGAGAATATGCTTAGAAGGTATGTGAAAATAATGCTGAGTTTCATTCAAGAGCAATGACCAACTGCTGAAAATGGCCACAAAATTTACCAGCCATTTTATCAGAGTTTTTAATCATGGTAGAAAATCTGGCAGTGTTAACCTGACTTTGCAGATCACTGATGACCAAGCACCATGAGTATTTTTTACAGGAAGATGAATATAACTATTCTCTTGAAGGAAAAACTTACTTGTCTTTGTAGGGGCAGATTAACCACCTACATACATGGCCATACTTCAAGAATATATGAAAGCATGAACTAGTGGAGAATGCAGACATTTGCTGAGTAAAGCCAAAAGCATGCTATTCCTGTGCTCTAAAGGTTGTCTTCTCATAATTAAGGAGGAACTAACGTAAGGTGTTGCATTTGACCTTTCAAGCCCTAAGGAACCTGAAAATCTAGCCAAGAGATCAGGCTTTCTGTGCTCTTTACCCTTCTTTCCTTTTTCCTTTTGCTTTTACAGCAATGATTAGAGAGAAGCTGTCAGTCCCCCTCAGCCACTGTGTCATTTGGTCAGACAGGACCTGGACCTATTAAACTCTCATTCAAACTTCACATCCCATTTCTCCCAGTGAGTACCTGTGGAGAAGCTAAAAGGATACCCTGGAAGAGTTGTTTTATGAAGCTACCTCTCTGTTTTGTAGTAAGTAACCCGTCAGATGGGCAATTTTAAAATGCTAGTGGGATTTTTATGGTTAAGGCAGTTCTGAACAGGATGAGATGCCAATCAGCTGTGTATAATCAAAGATAAGAGGATGGAGGATGCTGTCATGGTGCCTGGGCCTCTTCATTGACATGGGACATCATGGCTGTCACTGGTGTTCTGGAAAAAGGAACTGCACAACCTATTTAATATCATGCGCTCTGCAGAATTAAAATGAAGTCTGAATTTCATGAGAAAATTCAAGATAACTAGGTTAATGCAGGATGTCTGCAGCAGAATTTCAGCTGCACAGCAGTCTCAAGCTATTTTGAGCAGCAGCAACTACTTACTTAAGTAGAATCAGCAAGAGGCCACATTCCCTATTGTTTGGGAATAACAAAGCTGGAACACCTCTAACAGGCTACCTAGGGATTACTTCAGCTAAATGCAGCTTTGTTATCAAAAAAGAAAAGAATCTTTTTCAGCCTGACAGCACCATAAAAACTCTCGTTCATACTGAATGACACATGAACAGAGACTGGTGTTTATTATTTTCTGCTGGTTAAAGACTCATTCTTGCTCCCATTGAACTAAATGAAGCAAAGCTGCCATTGATTTCAATCAGATTGTCAGTAGACCTTAAAGATACTAACCATCAGCACTTATTAATATGGAATTATCAGCAGAAAACATATTGACTAGTTGATCTAAATACTTTATCTTCATTCATCAAAACACTTAATCCAAATGAACAGAGACAGAAAACTGAACCCAGACCAAAGGTCAGGCTGAACTTACAAATTGCAATGACTGCTGATGCACATTACTAGCAGCAGCAGTATAATGTGTATTGTATCCAATCAAACCAATGGTCAGAATATTAAGTGGGAAACACACATCCCCACACACCCACCTTGCTTTCCCAGCAGTTCAAATTCTGCCTCAATAACAAACATCCTCCACCTTTTCACATAAAACATGAAATGAAAAAAACACCATAAAAAATTCATAAAACTGTCTCCTTATTTGCTGAAGCTTTTAATTATAAAAGCCAAAAAATCAACTTTTGTCATTATAAATGCTACAAGTCTCATAAAAAGCTCTTAAAATCCACTGGTATTATTTTAACTTCAGAGAAATAATTGATGCACTATAAAGGAGAAAAAAGAGTAGTAAAAAAATCTGAATTTAATTATATGAATGGTATTCTGTATACACTTAATTGCATAGCAGTAACACAACCACTTTCATTACTCTTTATAGCTTCAGATGCCCATTAGCACAATCCCCAAGGTTCCTTATGAATAATTAGATTAGAAAAGGGGGACTCTGATGAAACGCAATAGGATACAATGCTTATGAAACAGCACATCTTGAATCCAGATGCTGACATGACAACATCATGAAGAGCTAATTTGCACATCCAAATTAATACCATCATGATGATAATATAAAAGAAAGATATGCATATGAAATGAGCTACAGAAAAATAATGTCAAAAAGAATTGAGGTACTTATATTGCAAAAATACATCTTTTTGACATTTTAACTCAGTTGGAAAGGTGTAAATAGATGAAATGTCATATTCATGAGCATGGAGATACTTAAACAGACTTGTTAGAATTTAATCCACTATTTGGCAACACATGGGCAAGCTGTTTAATAAATAGTTATATCCATCAAACATGTGCAGCACTCACATAAACAGGTGAATAAATTTCATTGCATTCTATATCACATCTGTTTCTATTTGATGTACTGAATGCTTTTGTACTGTCTGGTGCTTTTTAGGTATATACCATCAACTAAATCAGCAAATATATATTTTTGAGGGATCTCTGCATGGGGCAAAAAAGACAGAAACAAAGAGGGTTTAAAAATGTTTTAAAGAGAGTCAGATATTTCTGCAGCTGTCCTGAGTTGTCTGTGTATTTACATGTCCAAATGGTTAAGTACACTGAACAGAAAATAATGGTATTTCTGGAGAAATAGCTCTACTTCCACTTCAGTGTCTTTGCTTCATGCACAGATTAAAACACAAGGCCACATTACAAGGCAGACTGCCCTTTGCTACTCAAACACCAATGTCAAAGACTGCTCCCCTGTCCACATTTTACAGCTTGTATTGTACATGGATCCTGTTTGCCCTATGTATTTGAGAATGTGTTCTGGCAAGCCTAGCACACAGCTTTTAAGAAAAGTTCACATCAAAATGATGGGATCTCTTTAGAGTGAAGAAAAATTATTGTAAACTCAGAAGACATTATAATTTTACTGAAAAATACAGCAGAAACAGAAGGATAAAAGTAGATAGATGGGACACAAGCAAGAGGCATAGAACTGGAGATGTTATAGATATGATAAAACAACAATTTGAAACATGACTGGAAACTTTCTTACGATGCAAGGGTAAGGAAAACCTCACTAGATGAAAAAAATATACATAAGTCTAATAATAAGTGTTCTTCACTAAGTGTTTAAGAATCTACTACAAAGTATCACTGAAACAAGACCAATAGTATTTAAGTGATATGTATACACTCATGTACTTATCCACAACAAAAATATGAAAATAGTGACAATAACTGAAAATAACTTATGACAAAATTTTACTAACTGACAGGCATATAAAAGAGAAATGTAGATCACGAAAATTTTTTTAAAAACAACAACAAAAAATAAAACCCACAAAAACAACAACAAACAAACAAAACTCAAAACAAAACAAACCAAACAAACAAAAACAAAACAAAAAAAAACCCCACCACAACCCCAAAACAATTCCTTATCTTCACAACAATCATGTCAACACTGTGGAAAAGTAAACATTTTTCTGGATGAAAACCCACTTAGAACAGGATAGTAACAGAGGAAGAACAGTAAGTCTTTCCACTTTGTATTTGTGTAGCTTTGAGGCAGAATGCATTATTTTTGTACATAATATTACATCTACTACATGCACAACAGAAATAACAGGCACTTCATTATTCATTCTCGCAAGACACATCCTTCTTTTAAAAGAAGTCTAAAGTGCAAGCTTCTTCATTACCACAGCCCTACAGTCTTTGCTTACTGAGATTGACCCAATACTGTTTAAATCACTAGGAGTTCCTTCCATGGACTTCAAGGGAAACAGTATCAGGACCAAAATCTACGAGTAGAATACGTTAACAAAACCAAAAATCAAATAACCAGCAAGACACAGAGGCAACATGCAGTGAGGAAACGTATGTGAGGCATAAATGAATACTTTTATTGGTATATGAAAGCATTTTCATGAGCTCTTGCCACTGTAACCCTGATGCTTCCTGTATTTATCTGCCTTTTTTGTTACCCCTTGCTGCGCATTGTGCAAGTTACAAAATTCTGATGGTATGTTCATTTTAATCACCTACAAGGCATTATACACTCCTGTGGCACAGGAAGTGAATAAATAACATGAGGCCTTTTATTTTGAGAACACACAACTAAGTGCTCTTAGTCATGATATATGTTCTACTCATCAAAACAAAAGCCTCAAATCAAAGCAGTTCTTCCGTTGGAAGGCAAAGCACTAAGAAGTACGGATTTTAAAAGCTCCTATGCATCATCTTAAAGCTGAAGTTGTCAACAGTCTCCAAATGCATAAATTCACAAAACACCATGCCTAAAGCCAGAGCTGGTGCACTATTTTGTCCCCCTTACAGTGTGCCTGCCACAGTTTATGCTTTGCAGCAGCACTGAAACCCCTTCCTGGACATACATGGTGCAAACGGATGACATTTTAGTTCCTTTCCCCCCTCATCTGCTTTCCTATAACTCTTCATTATATGCACAAAGGTTGGAAGCTCTGCCCCAAAACATGCTACTCCTGAAACAGTCACATTATTTAGGGTGGTTTTGGCAGACACTGGTTTCGAAATGTATCAGCCTAGGTCTGTGCAGTAATTTATCTGCTGCTATGATCTAATGAAACCCATGTACAATTTCATACGTGCTTTATTGCTAACTTTTCTTGTGGAATGCCCTTACATGAAATGTATGATACAGTATTAGACCTCATTAAATTAGGAGATACACACACTCTATCAAAAACCTAAAGAACACATGCACTAAATCAGGATGTCATCTCAAAGCAGAACACCAATTCCTGGAATGAGAAAATTTAGGCAGGCAGTTTCTATGAAATATTTTAATATTTACTTTACTAGATACCAAAATTTTATAATAGTTAACAAAGGGTAAAATAGTTCTGGAACAGGCCCTAAGCTTTTCAGTGTTTTCTGACTGCAGTCAGAGAACTGATGACAGATCACAACCATCCTGGCAGCTGCCATGGCTTGGCAGAGCTGGGACACCGCGTGGCATGGATGTAACATGTATTGTCTTAATATAGTAGTTCTAAACATAAATGTTTTAAAGATATTTAAACATATTAGTAGGACAACAAGAGGACAACAGAAGGTTGGGTTTAACATTATCTCTGCTATATCCCTGCTGTATTCTCTTCTCACATTAGTCCAGCAAATTTGCAGGTTCTTTTAATATAAAGAAATTTTGTGGAGATAAGATTTGCAATAAAGCTCATTCATCCCTCCTTGATAGTCTCTTTATTACCCTCATTAATATTGCTTTTCTGTCTATAGACCTGTGCCTCCAAGTGCTTCCCCAGTTTCTCTCACCTGAATAGGACTGTGGGACTTATCTCGAGGGTAGTATTAAGTTGTGTTCAGGTATATCCAAGATTTTTATGTATGCATCCAGTCTCTGACTTTCAGAGATCATAACTGGAGCTTTGATTCTCTTTCTCTGGGAATCAACTAAATGCATAATTTGCCT
This sequence comes from Cinclus cinclus, assembly GCF_963662255.1. Classification (NCBI taxonomy): domain Eukaryota; kingdom Metazoa; phylum Chordata; class Aves; order Passeriformes; family Cinclidae; genus Cinclus; species Cinclus cinclus. The sequence continues at coordinate 11,789,589 of NC_085050.1, read as the reverse complement.
GGACTTGTGATAAAACTTAAGTCTATTTAAGTGCATTCACAGTTCTTGGTAGCATAAATTGTTATTAAAAGAAACTCTTGGGAATCAATATGGTTCAGCTTTCACTGAAGCCCCCATATCTTCACAGCCACCTAGATTTCATACTTGCCTAAACAGCATGCACATTAAAGAGAGATGTGCATTAAAGACTGCATCTTTAAGTTGTCATAATATCCTGCTCTGAAATAAAAATGAATGAACTCTAATTAAAAAAGGACCCAGACAAAAAGCAAACTACTAGCAGTAGAGAAAGAGAATTACTGTTTCCCCTTGTTTAAAGCAAAAAAAACCAAAACCAACAACAACAACAACAAAGTAAGAAAAAGCATACAAGAGTCATCACACAAGTCTTTAGCTAGATCTGAAATCTGAGAAATAAAAACAGTGCCGGTTGATGAATTACAAGCTTAATTACATCTGGGATAAGACATTTTAAAACCCAAAGGAAAAATGATTTGCTGAATGTCAGCATGCTCAGATGCCCACCAGCGAGCAGTTCCTCCTCTCTTCCAGGGTTTCAGTGAAGACAACAGACATGTCAACCACAGTAGAAGAAACACAAACTAATGAAACTGTGTGTAAGCTGTAATTACAGTGTCTCAGTGAATGGCACTTGGGGTATTGTGAACAGATTGTACTTGCTACTTCACACAGGGCCTAATGAAGCGTTCCCTGTTCTACAAACTTCACCTCTTGATTTAATTAACCTTCATACCTATACATGCACTACCTACCAATCATAAATGTTGGAAACATTTCAAAAATGTTTCAAAAAATTCAAAATCAACTATGGTGCTTTTAAGCTACATTAGAAAAGTTGCAGAGGTTTGTGTTCAGTTTGGCAGCTCAAAAATGAACAGCAAGGAAATTTTAAGGTTCTTAGAAAATAAAAGCTCATATGGTGAATTTGGCCCTAAATCACCTCTCCTAAACATAACATCCTTTAAATGAAATTACAATGAAGCAGAATTGATTCATTCACAACAATAAAAAGCAACTAATGTTTTACTAGAAGAAAAATAAACATGAAAATAATCTAGTAGAGCCAACTTTATAGAAGACCTCTAGACATTAAAACATGTTCTGTTTTGCAGAAACAATTAAACTCACATCTTAGGTTTGTGGGTATGGCTTTGCCCAAAACAAATACATAAAACTACATTTTCACTGACCCTTAAAAATGGAAAGAACGCTTATTATTTTTGTCCCAAATAAAAAAAAAAATCATCTCAGAGACCATAGCAGTTAATATTTTACAAGTTTAGGACAAGCGCTGGCTGCATACAGCCGCCCTCCAGGCCTCCCATTAGCCTTCATCTTCATGTTTGCCAGATCAAAATTTTCCTCCTGTATAAGTTCCTGCTCAGACTTGAGCACTCAAGCACAGATCTCTACATATGCAAAGGGAAGCTCTGTCTGTTCTCCTGGCAGGAACAAACCCAAGGAAGGAAAACAACAAACCCTCATTTTCTCTTCTAATGAAGAAGAGAGGAACAAGGAGAAGTGTTTTGAAGGAACAAGGAGAAAGAACTGCACCTCAGAGAGGCACCTCAATGGCACAAGAGCTAACACGGCTGCTCCTGGCAGGCAGGGCTCAGATGAATTTCCTTCAGGAAGACTTGGTAGATGTGTAAATGATGAAGCAAAATTGACACTCTTTCTCTGCTTCTCTTCCCCCAGGACTAAAGTTTGCCTAAGATACTTAATAATTTACTTCATTAAAAAATCAAGTTGAAATTACTTAATGCACAAATTAGCAAAACACTCAGAATTGTTTTAGAACATACAGGCTGCATTGGAGAAATATTAGTAAATTCTACACAACAAAATGCAAGTGAAAGCTGCAGAGGTAATTTATGTGACTCTCTAAAGTCATTTTAATAGTACCTCTCATAAAAAATTAATCTGCAAAAGTTAGCAAGCATGACACAGAGGAGGAGAATCAGTGGACTGGATAGAAGTTGGCAGAGGGATAAAAAGGAAAGTTTGCTAGGCACAGAAAATGAGGACTCTTCTTGTATTTTAAGATTGAATCTTCTGTTTTTATATCCAGCTCTAAAGACTACATTACAAGCAAAAAAAATAATACAAAGACCTCCCTAAAAGCCTATGAACCAACGTGATTGCTGCTTTAAAAAGAACAAAACCAGAACCCCATAGAATAAAGCAGAAAAAACCTCAACAAAATGCAACATTTATGGTTACATTTGTCACTCCAGAAGAGAGATTAAGGAGGGAGCAGAAACCTGTGTAATAGAGGCCATAAAGCAGGGTTTTAAATTAACTGAAAATTCAGCCAACCTTGACAACTTAAACAGAAGGCACCAGGTCTGTCCTTTTCCTTCACTGGAGCTGTGCTATTCATGAGAATATCAACCAATGTCAATGTCATTTTGGCATAAAGGATAATAATTGTATTTATGATATATCCCTTCAAGGCAGCATGTGAGACCACTCAAGAGAGCTAGAATATACCACAATACATGAAAATATTTAATGTATTTTTAAGCCTGTACTTTTCACTTCAGTGGAAAATTTGCAGCTACTGTAAAGCAAGATTGTGTTTTGCCTTATACCATTCTGTTGAATAACTAAATAAACAAGGATGTTGCTCCATAATGTAACAAGAGGAGCAGCTAAACACACTTGCTTACCTCCCTATACTGCAGCTACTTACTCGAAGGCCATTCTTCACCTTTGTTATTCTCTCTCTGACTCAATTCTTGGGCTCTGGCTTCATGGTAGTAATTTGAACTTCAAGGTACTTCAAGATGGAAAAATACTGTAATGCCACAAAGTGGCACACTCCAGTGAGGCCAGGGACACAGAGCATGACAAATGACTGAAATTGGTGTGAAATTTGATAGTGAATAGACTCAGAGCTGCTGTGGCAGTAGCACAGATCCTGTTGACAGATTGTCCATCACTACCAGTCTGTGCTCTCAGTTGACAGCAGGGATGCTGAAAGCCCCAAGTGAGCTTTGCCTCTCACCTGGCAGAAAGCTAAATTAGAACCAATGCCTTTAAACTCTCCCAGTTTAAGCCTGAAACTAAAGGCTCTCAGTTTCCAACGTGCCTCATCAGAGGTAGAGTATGTGCTTGACTCTTGCCATTTTCTTCCCCTCTTCTGCAACATTACCAAACAAGGTGGACACTCACAAGTCATCTCCACAGAGAGCTCAGCATAGGTTCAGGAATTCACTGAGAATCTGAACACATAGATTCTAGAATCTATGAAACACATAGAATCTACCACATAGATTAGCTTAGGATGCCCCACAGATTCACTCAGAGTTTGAGTCCACATCAACCAGAATTAAGTCAGAACTGGAAGACTTTAAGCCAAGGTACTTATGACTTGCATACTGAAGCACTCTGTGACCCCGTGTTTCAAATCAGAAGCTGCATTACATGCTTTTAGAAACCTCTATGTGCCATGTGGTACAGGCATTCCCATTTTTTGATCTTTAGACAGCTAGCACTGACCCATTAATTGTGTACACACCAAAGAGGGCTAAAAAATTATACTTTATTGAGGACTTAGCAATACTGGAAGCCACAGGAAGCCACAGGTCAGCAGGTGAATATTTTGGGGTGTCTCCTTGTACCCTCTTATCCTCCTGGCATGAGTGATTCACAAACTCCTCTCACAGTACCTCATGTGAAAGCCACTGCTACACCCAAATGAAGGGAAGGCTGCTGCTGCTACTGTACGCACTGAGACTCTTCTCCAGATGTTCACAACTTGAAGGGCACTATGAGCAGCCTGGCTGCCATGGCAGATTGCCACGGAATCATTCACTTCTGTGGTCTACACTAACACAACTATGAATAGTCCTGGATGACCTAAAAAATCAAGGAAACGGTCAAAACATGGTGACAAACATTTTTGTTCAAACTCTTATTTCCAGTACAAAAAAAAGGACCTTTAGCTTTTATAAACATCAACATGGACTTTCCTTACAGCGATCCCTTTTCCACCTGGAACGGTGAAAGAGTAACATATAGGGTATAATCCTAGATTTCTATGAATTTTGAATGAAAAGACAGAGAACTAAGTTCATGGCAATTTTAACACCCTCAGATTCTGGTAAGTGTCCTGGGCAGACCGTTGAGTTTGTTAATGGAAAAGTAGGGTAAGTTTTAAGCAAGGACAGTGACCTTACTTCTGACAAAACAAAACCCCAGATGAACAATATGCCAGAATTCAAGTAGCACAAAAAAGAGCACAGGCTTCTGGGTTTTTAATCAGACTGCTTTTCAAAGTCCAAAGCTGTGAACTAACTTATGGCCTCAGTTCACTTGTACTTGCTACTATGGCAAAACTTAAAGCCAACACAGCTGATAGCTGGCTTCCCAGAAGAGCTTTTCACAGACCTAAGTAAAAAGCCATTTTAGATCCTAACCAATACTATTACAGATCTTATCCAATAATTAAGCCTAGATTCCCCCTTGCTGTTGTTGGCAACAATCACATGTAATAGAAACAACAGGTGTTTTGTTTTTCCTGGGATTCTGAAAAATTAGGGGTCAATGAATGAAAGGGGTCCTCTATTTCTTGTGTACCACAAAAATAAATAAACTTTGATCTGCAAAATCCAAAGCTGTATTATGTGCCCTGCTTCAGGTTGCAGCTGAATGGAGGCATTTTACCCTGGTGTCTCTGGTCTTCAATTTCAGAATGCAGTGCAGAGCAGAATAAAGCCACAGACTTGGAAAAGCTATTTATAGTGCACATGCCCCAAGGAGATATAGCTAATAACTAATTCATTTCACATCACACATTTGAATGCAATATGAAAACTTCCCAGTTTCTTATCAGCCAGGAGAAAAGACCCTACTGTGGATTTCTTTAATATAATTAAGGATTCTTTACCAAAACATTTTAATCAAACTACATCTCCACAGCACTCTTTCCCTGCCTTAAAGCTATTTTATTAGGAGCTCCATACCTATTAAGTTTTGATAAAAGCACTGATAAAGGTATACTCATTTTCCTAAATTACACATTTGCTCCTCAAATAGTTTTCCACAAGCTAGATTAAAATCCAATATATTACTGGTCATATCAGTAGGAAATAAATGAAAAAATCTGCTGGAAAATTCAGTGAGCTATGTAACTGTAATATCTGCATATGACAAGTTTTTTGGATTGGGCTAGTTTTTTGTAGTAGAGAAAACAGATCAGCTAAGTATTATTCCATGGACCAGATTGCTGAATATTTTATTACAAATGATTAAGAATTAAACAACAGTCAGGGAAGATAAGGATTTGTAGTACTTTAGAGACATCAATAAGCACATTGAATTTCTGTTCTGCTGCAAGTGCAGCAGAAACAAAGCAGCAATCTGACACAAAGCTCAGTGTAATGATGGCCTTCTTGTTTCTCCGCACCCACAATTTTTGTTTTCTTTTGCTTTTCTTCCACATACTGGCACCAGGTGTTAGAACAGCTTGACTCAAGGAAAGTGCCCTAAGAACAGTGTGGTTTCAGCCAGTTCTGGTGCCAAGAAGGTATCAGAAATAAGCTGGCGGGGGAGGCTGCGAGGAGCCCCAGCTGGTGCTCCACAGGAGCTGCTATTGCCATGGGACTCTGATAACTCTAACAGAAGAGTAAGGACCCTTGGAAACAAAAAGGAATTTAAAAAGTTGAAAAATCTCCCATGAATACAACAGGCTATCCTATGGCTCAGACTTAGCAATGACCCACTATTCAACCTGGGCCTTCTGTTACTTCTTAATTAAAAGGCAAGATTTTGTTAGCAGGTTTTATGCTTAAATTAGAATGAGTTGATATATAGAACAATGTGAATGAACACCAATTTGTAATTCAGTGCCCCTCGGGCACCAGTTTTTACTGAGGATGATAACATCCCAATTTCACCACAGCAGAAGCAGCATGGAAATTGTTTGTAACACACAGTAAACATAGGCTGTAACTAGATATTTTGAGTTTACACAGCCTTTTACTGATGTTGTAGGATCAGTGAAAATGCTGGCAAACGACACTGAAGAATATATGCATAGACATCCTAATAATTTAAACATAATTGCCTTTCTGTTCAGCATTCTTAACACAAACAAAAGTAGTTTCCTTGTACATGTAATGCTTGTTTGCAAATTTATAAGTCATGAAGGTCAGTGGGTAAAACTTGAATAAACATATTCTAAATCTCTAATTAAATTTAACAGAAAGAATGCAGATCTCCTTCAATAATCCTTTTAGGTTTGGATTATTTTCCTTTCAGCAGAATATTCTGATAACATTAGAAAGTACAGTTCCATGACCCCTGAACATCCATTTCCAGAATCAGACCTTTTATAGAAAGGATACACTGCTTCATGTGTGTTCATCAATTCTATTTAGGAAATGGAGAGAAGCTAATCTGAGATATTTTTCAATTTTAGATTGACAGAGGGCTTCTGGTTTGGGATGGTTTTTTTTGTTCTGTTTTCACTTCTGTTATTTATTCATTTCACTGTTTATTACATATTTATTGATCATATGGTCTGAGTCTCTGTAATATTCAGAAATGAAATATGTCCTCATTGCAATTGAGCAATAATATATTAACTATTAAAGCAAGGTAAATTAAAGATCATTAAAGCAAGGTAAATTATACTGGCAAATATCCAACAAAAAAAAAAGTTGCAAAGTGTAGTTATAAGAGGGCTTTAAAATACCTGCTATGCAAAATAGCATCAGCTGCTCAGTTTCTCATATTTTAATCTGAGCTAGAGAATGTCCAGAATACACGCCACACAAAAAATGAAAAGACTACACAACTTCTGAAGGAAAGTGACTTAGATTTCTAAATATATTACGGGTACATCCACTATTGAAACAAATTGTCACTTTTAAAATTTTGCTCATACAGTATTTAAAACTTTGAAGAGCACAAGTGCTATCTAGTCATCATATTAAATCTTTAATCGAGACTTCTCTGATCAAGTAAGTGGCAGATAACTTTTTATATGCTAATACTAAAACTAATTTTTATTAATTACTTCCCCAATGTAAACTTTCTAATGGCTTCATTACATCAACAGGTGAAGAAATACAACCCTTACAGAAAAGAAAGCACTAAAAATGAAATATAATAATATTATTTAATATAAACAATACTATATTGGATGTAGTTTCCGTGTTTTCTTCAAAGGTCAGAATTATCTATTTGTCCCAGGAAAATCCAAGTATTTCACTTCTAACTTTTGAAACAAAGGAGCAGTGCAAAGCATTGCCAGAAATGTAAATTCATTAGTTGTCAAATTGCACATTTCAATGGCAAAACCCACAGCACTGCAGATGAAAGATGTGACAGCACATTGGGTTTTTGGAATCTTTAAATGTATAGTATTACACTGAGAAAGCACCTTCCCTATAACACAGGAAAGTGGAAATGTCTTTTTGAAAGCACAAGTAGAGAGGGCTAAGCAATGGTCTCCAGAAGTGTATTTCTAACCTCAGCTCTGCAAGGGAACGTGGTCACCAACCAAGCTGTCCCCTGATGATGTGCCACTACAGGATGCTGATGTGCCAGTCCATCACCTTGAGAGGAGCAGCTGTAGCAGCACTGAGCAACAGCACAGCGAGCACGTGCTCAGTGGTGTTAACCTGCTCAGTGTACAGAACGCTCCCATCCCTGAGCTGCTGCTAAAGAACCAGCCCCTGAGCTGCTATCCATGGCTGTTCTGATTCCAGATGGGCATGCAGGGAGAGAAAATGAACCACTACAAAATCAAACACCATGAAACAATGTATGGTATTCACTGCTTGTATAGAGCAAGGCAGAATAACAGCAACAAAAAATTTCTCTCCTTTACATTCTAAGGTCTGTCTCACTGAGTGCTTATTACACCAGTACAGCCAATCCTCTCCCAAACCAACCTGGAAATTTCTTCCAACAAACACCTGAAATCTGCATCCTTTCCTACTTACTTCCCATGATATTTATTGACACTGAAGAACTGGAGCTAATAACATGATGTGCATATCATCACATTTTAACTCCAGCTAGTATCCAGCTGGAGCATCTTAAGTTTCATTTAATAAGCTTAGTTATATATGAAGACCTTTCATATATAAATAATGGGAAACCTTATGGATCAAGCTCTGAAAAACAAACACAGAAGAAACTTGCCATTGGTACTTTTCAACATACCTTTCTATAATTAATTCATTTAGTGGCTACTAAGCTAGTATAAAATCAGTCTGTGATTATACAGCCAAATGCAAAAGCAGATGACAAAAAACATGAGCAATTTTCCAACATTTCACTGCTTAACTTCATGAAACCTGCTTTTCATTTAACAGTAGCAATGTCCCTGTGTGTCAGGTATTTCTAAATTCTGCCATTAGTAACTATTAAAACTCTCACTTATTAGCTGGATTTTAAAACAATCTTCAGTATTTCACTACTGTTGTAGTACTATCTATGCTAACAGAAATTCTTCAGGCTCTTGTCTTGGTGGAGGGTGGGGTTAAGGAGAACCTAAGCCATCCTCTCTTCTTTCATTTATCAGGGACTGGAGGATAGCCTGTCCACATCCAGCATGTCCAGACCAGGCATTCAACTACAGACCTCATGCCAAAGCATAGGGTTAGCTTTCATTTTCTTGCCTGCTCCCAGGTATTTCCAATGTAGTGCCCACTTTTTCTCTTAGGAAGGAACCTTCCCCAGGGCCTTTTCTGTTCTGAAATTATTTTATTGACCGTCAGAATTTTCCTAAGGATTTAAAATAATGATGGAAGCATGATATTTTATAACTTAAACCCGCTGTAAAATAACATAACAATTTCCTAGAACTAAGAAAATTAATTTACCTTACTCACATTTTAATGGAAGGTGTCCCTGCCCATGACAAGAGGGCTGTAACTAGATGATCTCTAGTGTCCCTTCCAACCCAAACCATTCTGTAATTCTATGATTCAAATGTTTTGACCTGCCCAGATGTTGAACAGAAAGATATAAAATAGATATAAAGACTTATTACAAAAACCTGGCAGTGGATGATAAGGAAGTATTTGACACAGACCACTACAGCTATCCGCATGTCATCACAGACTGCATCACAACCCAGCAAAAAAAAGATCGAGTCATCTTCCTGTCCTGTAATGACACACAGAGTAAATTTATCAATTATCTGTGTGCCAAAGTGTGACCTGTTGATGTCAGTCAGATGAAGAGATAGGCGTATTCTTCAATTATTTCCTGTATGGTATAAATTAAACAGGAAAACTATTGCAACCTTTCATTAACCTCCCAACAAGTACATGTCTTTCAAAACAATTGCAGTCAAGAGAAAAATCATCTATAGACCAATCATCTATAGACCAAGGCTGAACATCAGAGGCATCCATTCTTTAAATCTAATATTCTTCTGCCAGACAACAGAACACAGACTTTATACAGCAAATTCCAAAATGTATGGAACTCACAAACTGAGCATGACCTCTTACTGTGGTCAGCTGATGGTTCAGTCTGTGCTTGGTACAGGACGCCTCAGCACAACATGGATGTTTACAGGGCCCAAATGCACCAGCCAATGTGATCAAGTGTTCACTGGAGAACCCAGATTCTCCCTCAAGTACTTAGTACACTAGGAAAAAGCCACTGGATTTGTTCCCTGGGCACAATACCAAAATAAGGATAAAGCTCAGCATTTGAAGGTGGAGGCAGCAAACAGCTGCAACTCAACAAGAACCAGGAAGATACACACAGAAAACATCCCCCCTGCCTTTGGGCAAATGAAAAGATTTGAATTCTCCCAGTTCAACATCTAAACTATATAAAAATCAAAATTGTAATAGTCTGTGCAACTGGATTAATACTCAACCAATATCATGCTCAGATAAGACATTTAAAATCCCCCCTTAATCAGTCTTAAATTTTAGATGTTATGGACAATCCAAATAGAGGGATATACTATACTGGACATCAAAGTCTAAAAATCTGAACTAACAGTACCACTCCAAAAATATCTTTAAATTGGTAACATGCTATATTTTGAAAGTTATGTCCCTGTAGTGCAGGAAAGACACATGTAGAAGATAAGAGTATTTTCCCACCTAAAACAAAAAAGCAAAGAGAAGTTCTGACCTCAGAAAGCAGCCAGTTGGCACTGAGGTTTCTTGCTCATTCCAAAAGCTAGCTGAGATACCAGAGCAGATACAGAAACCTAATTATTAACTATCATTTAGAACAGTACTTACTGATCTATTTTTTTCCTTTGGATAAGATAAGATTCTACCTTATACTCAAAATCTATGCTTTGTTAGAACATAGTCTGATTTCATTTTACAATTGTTGAGCATAAAAACTAAAATGATACTATGTGTCAAAAAGGAAGTTTTGATTTATGTTTGCACTTTTCCATGGGTAGTAAAACCAAATAAAGTTGCATTGTAAACAATCCCATTGTTTTGCCACTGAAGGCAAGTTTGTGAGTCTCAGGAGAGGCTAAGTTTCCCACCAAGCTGCAGACTCGTAAGAGCTGTCAACATAAAATGCCAGAACCAGACTAGAAGTCTCTTCTAATTAATTTATTTTAAGAGCACTGGTGAAGAGATAGTCCACAAGAGTAGGGACAAATTGTACTGTCACAACTACCCAAAAAGCAACAGAATCAAGAGTCAAATTACATCAAAAACGGTTAGTATACATAACTGTACCTTGGTCTATCATTTGGAAGATATAATTTATCAGTGCAAGCAGTGCAGCTTGTCTACTATATTTAGGGCTAAACCCAGATGGATTCAGTCAAGGAAATCTGAGGATTCTAGATGCCACCAGAGTCGCCTTGCGCACAAGCTTCCTTATAGCTTTCCCTAAAAAACAAAGAAATTCAAGACAAAAATGGTGAAAACTTTCCTCATCTAAGGATAATTTTTCAAGCAGGAACAAAACTGCTGACCCTGTAAGCAAGCAAGCACCTTGTTCTCCCAATCACTTTCAATAATAGAAAATACTTCTTCGGTGGACATTCCCAGACTTACAAAAGTGAGGTACAAACTGTGGCCCAGATCTTTCTAGCTCCTGTATTCACCTACATCAATGCAATTAGCTGAGACTCAATCGTTTCCTCTCTCATAATCCCAAAGAAGAAGAAAGTAACTTTAGAATTACCAGCTCTGATCTGTTACTGAAATAATTAAGTACCCTGAAAATTTCTTAATGTTAAACCCATTGTAGAGCTGTTGAAAGGATTCAACTCAGATTAATCAATTCACCCACCATCAACAGTTCAACAGAATGCCTGCTGAAGTAGTTTCAAGAAGCATTAGCCTCTTCAGTCAATAAAATTTAAAATGGAGCCCACAAAATCACTCTACAGGATCTAGAGAAGAGGTGCTCTTTCCTTTTTAAAGGCAGAATCTTCCAAATGAGACAGAAAAAAGTGGTAAGGAAAAATCACACAAGCATATAAATAAAAAGCTCTATTTCAATGAAATAAACTGCATTTCCATCATCTGAATATAAGGAGAGGAAATTAAGCAACCAGATTTTATATTAATATTGGTATTCAAACCAAAGCAGTCTGAAGTAGCAGCCTCATTCCAGGTCTGTATAGCATCAAAGAAAAAAAGAGTTATGGACCCGTGAAGAAATATCTTCTCCATTTTAATTCACATCTTTCATTTTCAAAAGCCTTTCTTTTCTAGGAGTTACATCAGAAAGGAAATATATGCAAGCACTGAGTGGGTAAAAAAGAATATTTATTATACATTCCAGGTTGATTTCTATGGTTATTTACACATGCTTATATTCAAATTTGCAGAGCTTTGAAATTCAGAAAGATGAAGTGCTGTATCAAAGCTGTTATTTTTATTAAGGCATTTGTCATTATGTGAATCTAGTCTAGAGAGCAGCAATCCACTCAAGTCAGTTACTCAGGTGTGTATTTGCATGCACCGTGCTCTCATGAGAGTGTCTTCTTTCTACTTACATTTGCAGTTTTAAAAGGAATACTTTTAATAAACACTGAACCTGAATCAAGCCCACAGTATTCCTCTGGTGGAAATGAGGCAAGCTCCCTGGGTATGTAGTCATCACATTTCTAATATATAATTTCAAAAACCAGTGGAGGTGCAATATTTACACCAGCAAGGGACTGGTGTCCATCACCACTTGCAGCTTCAGTTTAAGCAGTGCAGAACTATCAGCCTGTGTCTGCAGTGTGTGATTTGTTAGCAAAGCAACATGGACCAAGCCATGGCTTTCAACAACCAACCAGAACACAGAGTAGTCTTTATACAACCAAATTTAAGGACACTTCTCATCTCTCACATTGCACTTCCCTTAAAAAGGCAGAGTTCTACTAAATGAAATCCCATTCTTTATGACTTGCCTTGCAAGCTGGGTGGCAAGCAGGCATAAGAAATTATTAGCCAAGGGCAATTTCTAAGTGAAGTCATACAGGAAAATATAGCTACTTTATGGATGACCCAAATACCAACCAAAAATTAATGTCTTGCATAAATTACTCTTGAAAAAGTAATAAAAGGCAAAAGACACTGCAAAAACTGCTTTTAAGAGCTTGAATATTTGTGTCTGCTTTCTGACTTAAGAATTTTAGATGCTCAACACTTTTTAGATTACATAAACAATTTTTCTTGAATCAAAACCAAATTAAGGTATTTCTAGATCATCCATGCCACAACTGGAAGAACTAATCTAAGTATTTATTTACAGAAAACAATTATACAAAAACTCTGGCAAGTCATATTTCTATTATTTCTCTGGAAGCCATTTGTTGAGATTTTCCACATTCACATTTCAAACCATCATCCCTTAATAAAGTCACTATATCCCTGATACCAAGTGAGAATCCAGACCAGGGACAATAATTGTCACTTAAATACTGTCAGTGTGCTCATGAACACTTTGATTTCATAATCACCTTCAGGATGCCTTCTATGGTGTTTTAATATCCAGCATGGTTACAAACTAGCCTTACTTTCCATAAGTGCCCTCCATGCATTTTAAATGCATGCCACCAAAAGGCTATGCCCAAGGAAAACAAACTCTCATTCTTTGCTGTCCCTCCAGTATCTACAAATTTATTTATAGCCAAAAAATCAATATAAAATATCCCATGTTTTTTAGAATGCAAAAGTATCTGCCATACTCCAATGCTATAATGCCATAATGACTGCTGGTGATTTGTATATATCTTGCAGCTTAGGAGAAAACTCTTTAAAGTCAGTTAAAACCATTAATAAATGATAAAAAGCTCATATAACAATAAGAATCTCTACTGAAAATATGAGAAGATAAAATATCAGTGAACTCTGTCACTAAAAGCACATCTGCAAAAAGAGGGCATGCTTAAAAAAACATTTCCTGGATGTGTGGTTTATATGTATTCATACACCCAATGGCAACAAACAAATGTGAAACACTGTATTTGTTAAATTTGACCATCCAAACCCATAAACTCAAAATATACTTGCTGATCCACTCAGACTTTTCTAGGGTTTTTGCTTCACTCAAAAACATTAGGAGATTGTCCCATGAATATTTTTTAAAGCATAGATTTGACATAAAGAAAAATTAATAATGGACCTACAAAGACTTTAGCCTGTTTAGCTACACAGTGAACGGGGAACAATCCATATTCTACATATTAGGATAGAAGAATCCCAGTGAGATGAATTAATACTTACTCTGGATTATAAGCAAAGAAGAGTTTTTCTCTTCCTTTTAGTTTGCCGTGAAACAATTGGTTTAAGCTCTGCTGGTTTTCAGTTTGTTTTGGTTTTGTTTTGGGGGGTTTTGCTACTATCTTGGGAGCTGGATTTTTCATCGTTGAGCTGACGCAAATGTTCATCTTGATCTCTTGCAAAGTTATGTACCACATGCTTAGAAGAAACCTGTGTTTCCTGAGCATCAATTATGGCTTTACCACTCTGCTTTACTATTCTGGTGGCTTCGCAATGAGGTTTACCTGGGTGTCCAGTGACAGTGAGGAACTCAAACACTGAAACTGAGTTACTACAGATGTCTACAGGCTCATGGTCTCTACCAGCATCATTTAAGGCCTCTCTAAGATTCAATTTCATCACTTAGCTATTATTCTTAGTCAAACCCCTGATAACTAGGAGATGGTTTTGTTCACAGCAAGAGCAGACATATCATTATTCACTGCCAGCATTTTACTCCACAGTGGGACATTATTACCTGTATACAGAAATGAAGGGGTAGCATTTAAGGCTGTGGGAGAGCAAACAAAAGCTCCCATGACACTTCTGTGAGGAAAAGGCAAAGGCTTCTTCAGAATATCCTGCTATCCACAGGGAAAGGACTGTGGCCCTCTATTGTACAGAGAACACATAAAAAACCAAAAAAACAAAAAACCCAAACAAACAAAACAACAACAACAACCCATTTCTAGAAGAAATCCCTTCTCTGTCTAGTTATTTTCACGTCCAAATACATGTTTCCACATAGCCATCAGGTGTACTGTCTACATCTTGATGGACTTTTAGTATGCAGCACTAAATTTATTTAATAAAATAAATATTTACTAAAATAAATAAATTTACTAATTTATCTTTTATAAATGTAATTTCTAAACTGAAATCTAGAAGTTCCATTTTTGATATAGACATGAGTTCAGCAGTAAGTTGCTTTGTATAAAACAAGCTCTGTCTTTTATTTGTCCTGCTGACACAATAGCAGCCTGGGTGGGTAGGAAAACTACCTTACCTTCAAGCCAAGAAGCTTAAAACCTTCTGAAGGCCAGCCAAAATCCACCTTCTTTTTTTCAACAGCTCAGCTATCAGAATAGCTCTCTCTCTAGCTTGTCTTTCTTTTATCCTTGTAGCACTGCCAGCTACATGTCAGCATCATTAGAACTTTAAAATCCTTATAGATTATCTACCAGTTGTCCAGAATTTTCTGATTAGCCAAACAGCAACACCAAAATTGAGCAGAAGTGCAGCAGTCTGGTAATTTTCTATAAGCAAATAATACCCTGTCAGAAACATACTACCATTTAGTAACATCATGAAAAATCATCAGACATGGATACAGAATTTTAAAAACTAATAGTTGTTTAGCTATGAATTGCGGATACCTTTGAGTGATAAAACAAGACAGTGAAATTAGTTCAGTCATTCAATTTTTACCATCATCCTGGTAAAGAACAAGTGCCTTTTACCACCATTAATAGCATTTAGTTACACATCCCAATGATTGTGATATTTTCTTGAAACTCACATTCTGCCATTCTCCCAACCTCTCCAGATTCTTCAAGCCAAAAATACCTGCTCTTTTGATACAGCTCTAGCCTATGTGACCAATTTCTTATTCTGGGCTGAATCACTGCAAAAGCCAGCTGATTGGTTAAAAATAAAAAAAGAATGCTGAATACCATAGCAACTGGCTTGCAGCCTTGCTAACATGCAGGAAGGATTTTTTTTACTTGAACAAGAGCTACAAGTGAAAACACCAGGCCAAAATCAGATCTCGCATAATATCAAAAACTCAATAGAAACACAGAAATTACTTGGCCCCTCTCCAGTCTCCTCCCTGTAATATCTTTTGTGCAGTAGCAAATCTTCAGGTTCTTGCTAAAATACAGTTCAAACAGAAAATTAAAATGTGTGCCATGGTATTGACTCTATATATACATCAATACGTGGCAGAAGCTTTGCCAAAACAAATAGGATTAAATGTTGAAAAATCCAGTAATGGAAGCAGAACTATAATAGAGCTTGAGCTTCAGTTTCAATTAATAGTCATATCACTCCTTAACTAAAAGGGTTAAAAGTTTCTAAAGAGATATCTCCAAATACAGATAAGTTTTAGTGATTTAGTGATCATTTTTAGGAATATATCTAAGAAGTCAATGTCAATACCCTCTAAGAATTGCATCAAATCCATAAGGAATACATTTGAAGCAGCATATTGCTGTGGAATTACTTCAGGAGAAGGTTTTGGCAGGGGGTGGGCTCTGTGGGAAGAGACCAGAAGCTGCCCTATGTTGGGCAGACCCACTGCTGTCCCAGGCTGAGCCCACAAATGACACTGGTGGCACTTCTGTGATAACATATTTAGGAAAGGGTAAAAATCCAGTTTGGCAGCTGGGAGAGAGAAATGAGAAAACATGAGAGAACCAGTCCTGCACATGCCAAGGTCACAGAAGAAGAAAGGGGCAAAGGTTCTGCAGAAATTCCAGAACAGAAATTCTATTACAGCCAATAGAGAAGACTGTTGACAATGCAGGTTGTCCTCCTGCAGCTGATGGAAGACCACAGTGGAGCAAATATCCACCCTGCAGCACATGGAGAACACCAAACCAGAACATGAGGAGATGCCCTAAAGGAAACTGCAGCCCATGGAGAGCCCAGGCTGGAGCAGGCTCCTGGCAGCAGCCGTGCACCATGTAGGAAGCTCACACAGAAGCAGATTTTCAGGCAAGAACTGTAGCCTATAGGAGCAGCATATTACTGATGGACTGTACCCCATGGAAAGGATTCCTGCTGAAGCAGTGGAGAAGGACCTGGGTTGGAAAAGTTCATGAGGGACTGAATTCCTTGGGTGGAACCTCATGGTGGAGCATGGGAAGAGCATAAAGAGAAGGAGCAGCAGAGATGAAATGTTACAGACTGAGAGTAACTCATTCCCCATTCCCCCTGCTCTGTTCAAGAGCGGCAGAAGGTGGCAGGAAAGTTAGGAAGGAAAGACGGAAGCATAGTCCAGGAAAAGAGAAGGGTGAGGGGAAGGTTTTAAGTTTGATTTTTTTTTTTCCCACTAACTTTCCGTATCTTGAATAAGCAATAAATTAATCTTTCTCCAGTCAAGCATGTTTTGCCCATGACAGTAATTGGTGAGGGATGTCATTTCCTTATGCCTTCATCTCACTTTCTTTTCTTGTGCTGCTGCAGAGGGGGAGTGAGAGAGCAGCTTGCTGGGCACCTGGCAGCCAGCCAAGGTCACTCCACTAGAGAATTCTTGCATTTGAGGAAAAGTACAAATTTCTCCTCAGCAACTTAAGCTGCGAAGTCTTTGCTTTGAAGCAGAGGTGGCCATCTGTTCTAGGTTAGCTGTGATAGGTATTTACTGCATTGCACAGTGAAGAGTCACAGCCCTGTCTCTTCTTCAGCCATGTTTAGGGTGGCTTTACTCAGAAGACTCTATTTGCCTGCGTTGGATGCTCACAGAGTTTGGCTTTACAAGCCAGTGGAAATGTCAGCTCTTCTCCCCTTTGTGCATCATTTAGGTATTCAAAACCTCCTATGAAGTACTATCAAGTGAAGAAAAGATAAAATACCCAGAGCTCTTAAACTTTTAAATCAAATCAGTGTTAAGTCCATAACTCCACAGTGTCAAATTTATTTACTTGCTCTACAAGCATAATTTTTTACTGGCATTATGGGCTGTTATAAGCCACTCACACCTATGAAAATATGTATCTTTTTTGCCACAAAAATGAGCAGAAGAGCCTTACTTTGAGTTCCTGAAAACAGTGCCCTTGTTTTCTATCAAGGAAATAAAGAACTATGGGGTATTATACTTCGTAATATGTTTTCTGTAACTGAAAATGGCTAAAAAATGTTTAAGGTCTTTTGATCCCCAAGCTCATGCAGTCTTATAGGAACATCATGTTCTCAAGAAACTCCTACATCAGAGAGTACAGACCTCAAATTAACAAAATGTACTTTGGCTTTGGGAGGTGATTCCATGATACTGGTAAATTGTTTTACATGTTCTGTGCATGTTGAAAATGGACACATTTCTGTTTTGTCTTAGATCTCTGATGTATCATATTAGGCTGATTTCAGACCTGAATTTTTAACCATACATGTGTGCTTGATCTGTACATATCTCAAGATATGTCTGCATTTATAATCCATATATATAGGATATAGGCTATAGAATACAGGCTTTGTTAAACACTCTCTCCAGAAGTATGCATGCCATTTATCTTCCAAAAGGTACTTACTAGATTTCAAAGTTACACTTTCATCTACTTCACATTCCACAAAACAGTGAAAAAAATTGCTAATTTGGCTCCACAAACAATAGATGTCAAAAAGAGAAATAAGTAAAATCAAGACAAAGAGAGTCCAAGAAACTTAGCAAAGCTACATTCAAAGTTTTAGTTGCCCTTGATTTTAAAACATGAGAGTTTCCAATACTTCCCTTGCTCATCAGATAAGAATGCTTGATGGACTGATTACCACAGGCTGATCACTCATGCATTTTTCATACTTTTGGACAGGATTTGATTATCTTTGTTTTGCCTACAAGGGATGAAGCAAGACATTTTTTTTCAATTGACCTGCTACCCCAGAATTCATATCACCTGCTTTCTGAAGAAATATGAAATGATACTCTGTGGTTACTTATGCAAGCACACTTTTTCCAAGAAAGAACTATACATAAATGGATGCTGAAAATACTGTCATGCTCCTGGAAGTATGGCCCTAGCACAAGCAAGATCAGATTTTGTTCTCATGCCAGTATTCTATTCAACTTATGTCAGTGACAATCTATTCTGTTCCCTGAAACTGTAAATTTTCTCTCAGGAGTTTACTATCTTAAGTCAGAACCCACAATGCAGAGGACAAGCCAGAAAAATGGTTATTCATTCTGTGTACTTAAATGTACATACTCATTTTTGCCTATATAAGTTAGAAAAATGTGGATCAAGGGCAGTAACTTATTATAACAAAAAAAGGTCAAACTCAAGGAGTACTGGAATACAAAACTGTCAGTGACCTCAGCTCTGAAACAAGTCCTCCAAGCTCAAATTGGCATGAAATCCATGAAAAAAGAGGCAGCAGAGATCCAGTGACTGAAATACATAATGATAAATCCTAAACTATTGCTCAAGAGTAAGCATCAGAACAATGGTTTGGAAACAGCTGTTTCCAAAACTTTGGGAGAGGGCTACACAAATGGCTCAGAATGTCAAAGACAATGCCAAGATTCTGTTACCCTTTCATTTCTTAGCAGAAAGGCATCATTTCAGCTGAAATACTTCCATTGTTCTTATTACAATTTATTATGACAAAATTATTATGACAAAATAATTATTTAATAGGATTATCAGAAAATTTAAAACTAACTTCAACCATCAGTTTCTTTATTAAAAAAAAAAAAACGAAAAAAAGTTTAGGAATACATATCTGTATGTCAGCCCAACTGATCTGTGTCTGGAAGCAACTCATTCATGTGAAGGAAACTCAGTGGTAACACTGTGGAAACTGCTTCTCCTCCTAAACAGTACTGCTAATACATTAAGGGCCCAGGAAAAAATTACAGAACTATTAAACACAAAAAAGGTATCTTAGCACAAGTACAGTACATTCATACACAAAATAATCTCCATTATTACAATTCAGTGACAGAAAAACACCAAAATCATTAAACAGATGTGCAGCATGCTGAGTCTTATGACAACCTTTTAATGTAGAGCCTCATTCTTTCCCATAATATTTAGATTTCTGAGTTCAACAGTGAGTTGACCTAGGCAGTTCAAGGTGTTCTGCAAACTCAAGATTGTTTGCTTGGTTAGTCTCAGAAGAAGCTGTGTTAAACCAGGAATTTAAACCCGACAAGTCTATCCAAACACCTTGTCAAAGATCCCCTGCATTATGCACAAAATCAGTAGCCCTGCAGAAATATGCAACACTACTCTCCCCAAGAAGTTTTTCACCCTATAATGAAAATAATAAACCATGGCAATGAGGTGAACTCCTTTGCCAAAGGACACCTGTCAAATCTGTAGCTAAATAAGGACAAAGACTCTTTATTTTAGATCAGTGAAAAGCCTACATCTACACATGTGTCACTGGTACAGAAGACAGTATCACTTCTTCCAGTTTTCTGTAGTCCAGTTAAAAAATACAAATGAAACAGCGTGCACAATACAGTTAATGTGGGAGACACAGAAAAAGGAGAAACAAACAAAGAAAAAAGGCTTTATTTTATTGTAGGTATTTAGGGTTTGTATTAACTCTGGGACAACTCGGACTAAATAACAACACTCGCATGGACTGTCTATATAGCATCACTTCCTCTAAGAGACAGCTGTTTTGAAAAATTTTTATTCACTGCTTGTAAAGTGACAAAATACAATCAATGAACTGTAGACACCTTTATCACATTTGCTTTTTGTAAATTCCAAGGTCAATTTTCATAAGGGATTCCTGTAATCAGCCATCTGGGATGAAAACAAAAATGAGTGACAGGTATCCCTACCTCCCAGTCCATCTCCAGAATCAACCTCATAGATGCTCTCCCCTTCCATATTGTCTTTAGGATGCAGCAGAAAGCAATATCTTCCTCAAATGATTTGCTCAGGCTCCAGAAGGAAGCTGGATCCACCACTCTGCAGCCAGCAGGTGATATCTTTCAAATAAAAACATAAAAACAAAGTTATTGAGCCATCTCTGGTATACAACAGATTAATTTTATTAAATTTTTCCCTTTTCAACTTTTCAGGACTGTGTGTCAAGTTAGTTCTACATCCAACATTGCAGCTCCTTATATCAATGCAGTCTCTTCAGTGGGTATCTGAGCTTCTTTTCCCTTGTAAATTCAATGGTGATTCACAGTTCAAACCCTCCACCCAATATAAAGAGGTTACATCAGTCCAAATTACAGGACTCCATTAAGGTGGAAAGTCCTGCTCATTCACATGGCCTGACAGGACTAGGAGCTATATACTATATGGATATATATCATGATACTATAGGGATATATATCATGTGGATACATGATTAGCTCTCCTCTGGCACACTGTGAGTACTGTGAAACCAAATTACATGCAGTTTGCAAACAACTACACACACTGAAAAAACAAACTTCATGTGGGTTCACCTTCTTACAACTCCTAAAGTTATTTTAAGCATAGGTAGAGAGAGAGAATCTCAGTGTAGCAATGGATTTAATTTGCAGATGAGTACAAAGTTGGAAAGTGTAAAGATGGATGTAGACAAGAGAATAAACCAATCTCATGTTTTATTTAAGAGAAGGACAATAAGGGAGCAAAATTTCTTTCCCTTAAATTGAGCCTAAATAGCTGATTGTTTTGCTATTACTGTCCTGTGTAGCTGGTTTTTACCAGCACATTCTCTTTCTGAATAAAAGAGAAATAGCTGTCAATTAATTAAAGTAAGTACTAAGCAGTCAGGAAACATCCTCACATTAGTGCCTTTGAGAGGCAAAAACAGACAAAAACAATCAGAACAGCATGGAGTTACTAGATTAGTTTTGCAGCAAGTGGAGAACTGTCGTGTTAGATGCTCATAATCTAGAGAGCAAAGCAAGGATGAGCTCCAACACTCACATAAGTGCAAGATTTGCAGTATGATTATTTTTAAAACAAAGGAAAACAGAAACCAAATGCATTCAAAAAGAGCACTCTGCTACAAATGAACTCGGACAGGCCAAGAACAGAAAATACAATGAGTGATCAAATGTATGGATGATGTGATACATAAAACTGTTCAGGTATCATTAGTAACTTTGAGCTAGTCATGGAGCCATGTGTTAGCTGTTTCCTTGCCAGTTTCAAATGAGCAAATAACAACTAATTTCTATTTGCAAGTCTGTAGCCTTCTCTTTTGCTTTTCCATGTCAGTAGGAAAGCATTCAAGCTGTTCCATGCAACTGTGTCTTACTGAAGGTATGGAAGAGGGGAAAAAAAAAATTGTATTCACATCAGTTGCCCTGCATTCAACATGAATTCCCTTCTTCAACTTCCTACACAAGAAAACAGTAAATACTATAAACAAATCTGTATTCACACATTAGGTAAAAGAAAATCAATAGTTCAAGTACTATGTCATTTTGTTGATAAAAAGAAGAGCATACCTAGAAGTCTCACACCAGATGAACTCTATTTCTTCAGCTTCTTCAAGCATCTCTCTCAGCATCTGCATACTTTTGTTGATTTTCTGCTGGTTGAGCCAGTGTAGGTGTATGCCATGTAACAGAACATGCATGGCACTGTAAAATACTGAGCAGAATTCCAAAGGAGAGAAAATTGCGTAGTACAGCCATCTTACACTGCTGATGCCTCTTCTTAAACTTGAATCAGTAATTCCAGCTGCTCTTCTAAACCCACCTGCATGTTTTTCAGAAGGTGGGCCACTGCAGTTTGCCAGAGTGGAGACTCAGAAAGGATCCACCATAATGATGATTTTTAGTGATGAAGTATCCATTGTAAAAATTTGGTAAAAAAAAATAAATCCATACTTCTATGGATTATTTTAAAATATTATAAATATTTTACATTTCATATTTTATTTTATGACCTTTTTGTTATAATAATATTTTTAAAATATTAACATACTTACCAGATAAATAAATGGAATACAACAGTAACAGTATCATGCTCTGGCTGTGTATTTACACCTAAAACATGTATGCCACAAATGCTGATTTAGGATACTAAGAAGAACATTAACAATCATAGTTCCTGTTTATAAAAGCAAATGCCCTCAAGCAGTGAATATTGGATTCCCTTGACCAAAGTTGTGCTGCCAATGTCACAGGATTTAGTACTCTTTTTCTAGACAAATAGGTCACATGAACAACCAACCATGATTTTAAAAAGTCAAACACAGCCCTTCAAATGTAAGAACTATTCTTGTAAGTTTACTTTTGGAAAGGTCATCTTATTCTGCTCACATCTGGGTTTTTATGATGAATGCTACAGTCCTCCTATACTAATACAGAATAATAATACAGAATAGTATTATTAATATTAATTATTAATATTAATAGTAATACAGAAACAAGTTTGTATAAAGTAACTGACCAAAGGACATTGTGCACTGTCTAGAAACCAAACATTACATTTTTACCTCGGCCTTATGCCTGCATATGTGGAGAAAAAATAATCTGTGCCAGCATAAATGCCTACTTGTACATCTACTTAGATACAGCTGTTGCACAATCTAATGTGTTCACTTGCCTGTAAACAAGAATGTGTGTCCTTATGAAAAATCCATCAAGTGTCCTATCCATTTTTGTCTTGTACTGATTAAGTAAATGAACTCTGTGTGCCTTTATTAAAACCTGTAGATGTAGAAAGGACTAAATTTCAAGACAGTCAATGCATAAGGGTTGATTACTAAAATTAACTATCAGCACTGAAAAATACAAGCATTTCAGTGCAAGATTACTAAGACAGTAACTGGAACCAAAGTCTCTGCTGCCTAGTTAGAAAATTACTATTATTAGTCTTACAGAAAACTGAGATTAAAAGAAGATAAACAGAAGAAAACCTGTTTTTAAATAATTTATTATTTTGTATAAATTTCATTGTGAAACAAATTAACTGATCTTTATTACACGCTCGCTGTCTCTTCCCACTTGGCATCTGTACCAATATTGCTTTTAATAGCACTTCACTCACAGTTGAACCTTTGGGGGGTGGGGGAAAGGCACTGTTAGTAGACACGAAACCCCCTATTGTTCTGTTCTCTGGCTATGAAAACTTTTAATTAAAAACTGAAAGCAAAAGGATGCAACAGTACTGAAATCTAGAGCAGCTCAAATGTAATCACAGCAACGGAATAACCACAGAGGTGGAATTCTTAGTAATGAACTGCTTCATGCTTGGCTATGTGTTTACCCCTTATACAAGAGAGAGAAAAACCTGAAATGCTTCAAGTCAGCCCTTTCACAAAGGAAAAAATTCCACAGTAGAGAAGGAGAGAAGCACAGAGGAATGAGGTATGATTAGAGTTGTTTTAAAACAGAATGCAGCAACAAGTTTGATACTTTTAAATTACAGAGCATTTGAAACCTACATTTCATTACTCTTCTGGTCATGTAGTTGCATTGTTAGGAAGTTTCTTGATCATCTTGTTCATTCAAATCCTTCTCCCTACTAAGATCATACAGTATGTGCCACTTTCCACCATCAAAACAGAATAAAGCCACCGTGACCCAACCATCATTTGGTGCTGTCATCTGGTCCTTGATGAAAATGCTATCATGAGAGGGGAAAAAAACAATGAACATGTTACTTAAGTCTTAGGGAAGTCTTAGGGAAGTTATTTTTGGTGTTGGGGGAACACAACACAGAAGGAGGCCCAGGAAGAGTCTCAGCAAGACCAGTTATTCACAACTTCTACTTCAGTGTTCTTCACCAAACCAACCATGCCAGAGGCAGCAGGCAGCAGAAAGATGAAATCAGGAATGCATAAATATTTGCATGACTTATATTTTTTCTCTCAAGAGTGGTTAAAAAAGCCTCAGCGCTGTTTTAACCCAAGCCAAGGAGTTATGTTGCCAAGCAGATGTGCAGAAGAAAGAGCGATAGATAATTACTGTAATTAGTCGCCTTCTTCAGACTAGAGCCTGGCTCCAAGTGCTGTACAGTGGGGTGCAGAGAAATCGCATATGCATCCAAGAAAGCCCAATCAAATGTAAATGACTACAGTCCCTTGATCTTTCTGAAATGATGTGGTTCACCCTCCGGCTGCAGATATTGGATTTTGCAGCATTAATCCCCACTAATGTAACGTAATACTAGCACTGGAGTACATGTACATTCTGATAACGACATATGAAGAAGCACAAATTGTGTTACAAAAAGCAGATTGTGACAAGAATATTTATATCTGTGCACATTAAACCTTCAGAGAACTTGACAAGTTTAATTCTCCAAGTCAGAAAGACCACAGTTTTCTACATTTCAACTCAAGTGCTGAGATAACAAACATGCCAGAATTAAAATGCAAAGGAAAGACTGAAGTCACAAAATCACGGAATCTTTGAATGGTATTGGTTGGAAGGGACATTGAAGATCGTCTAGTTCCAGCTACTTGCCATGGCCAGGGATACTTTCTAGCAGACCAGGTTGCTCAGGCCCCTATCCCTGTCTTTGAATGCTTCCAAGGTATGAGGCAACCACAACGTCTAGTGCCCCTGTTTTAGTGTCTCACCACCCCCACAGAGAACAATTTCTTCCTCATATTCAACCTAAACCTTCCCTCTTTCATTTTAAGGTCATTACCCCTTGCCCTGTCAATGTATAGCCTTGCTAGAAGGTGCTCTCCAGCTCTCTTGCAGACCCCTTCAAGTACTGGAAGGGCACAACTAAGCCACCCCAGAGCCTTCTTTTTTCCAGGCCATACAACCTCAATTTTCTCAGCCTCTCCTCACAGGAGAGGTGTTCCAGCCCTCTGATCATCTTTGGGTGCCCAACTCACCACAGTAGCACACTTCTCTGCAAACTCAAAGACCTCAGTAGTCTCAAATATATGTTGTGGGTGCACCTTTTCAAACAGAATTTTTCACAAGTGATTCCTACATAAGCCCGAACTTCTAGGCTGCCACTAGACAGGCATTGCCCAAGGGTACACAGTTAACTCCTGCCCATAAATCTTGGAGGGTGGTGCTATATCTGCTTCTGGAAAGGTTATGTTTCTCAAAGTTTACCATCAAATGGATATCCAATGAATTATCAGTGACCTCTCATAAACAGTCTTGTGTCTCTGCAGGCAGCCAACCTGACACAAGGAGTCCTGCTAAGCTAGTTATTTTTGCTTTCTCTTTATTTCACTTATTTGTTGTAGGAATTTATTCAAATTTAATGAATCAGTCCAAAATTCTTCATACATATTTCAGTGTCTTTTAAGAAAAGATATCTACATTTTATAAATGGGCATAAATCTTGTATTCAGTCAGGCATGACCATGCTTGAGTTGTCCTGCAGTAATACAATAACAACAAGCCTTCCTGACTACCAGACTTGATAATCGTAATTCCTTCCTAACAAGGCTTTCCGAGAAAGTCTGAGTTGAATTGATTCACTGTATTTCACCACTAAGCTGCATTTTTTGAGGTATCTCCATATGGAAATCTCAATGAAGTCAAAAAGAAGTTTGTTATAGACATGAGCATTTTAAAAACTGACAAAATCCTCACTTTCCAATACATTAAAATAAGCTGCCACTCAAAATTTTGCAATAAATGGTCAAGTGCTAAGCAGTTTGCTGGGAACAGCCATGAAAGGATATCTCAATATTCTAATCCTGCAAAATACAGTTCAGGGAGGGGACAGAGATCATTACCAACAGATACATTTCACAACTTCATTCCTCAAAAATATCCATCTAAATTGGCAAGAGGAGTGACTTCTGAGGTACTTCATTTCCATACACATTTTTCTTAATAAAGTTTTTATTTCAAATCCTTACCTATTTTACTCACCAAACTCTTTTACTGCTCCCATCACACAGTACTTCACTTTCCAACTGCTTTTCTTTACATGCACATTGTGACCACTGTGAGGAAGTTACTTCATGCACTAACGTGTAAAAAGGTTTGGCAATTGAGCCATTGTTTTAGCAGAAGTGAGTACCACAAAACCTTTGCCACATTACTCTCTTGTGGGCCAGTGCCATAAGATACAGTGCGGAATGTGCACTGCAAAAAATTCCCATCAAGCTAACACAATATTCTCTGTTATCTTCGGAAAATAATCTTGCAATTTGGTTCTTCTGCTAATAGCAGAAAACAGTAGCTATGACACATGCGGAAACAGTAGAGGCCAAGCTAATATTTTTTAGTGCCACCTGATGATGTTGATAGTGATCTGGAAACAAACTATGTATTATGGTTTCTGTTCCAGGCATACTAATTCAATAACATAGGGCAGGATATTATATCAGAAGTATTTTTTTCAAAGATGTGTCTAAGAAGCCAATTTCTCCAACTTGAGATTTACTATGTAGTCAGTAAGAATCTATGTATTGCTGCAAAGAGTCATGAAAGAGTGAATTTGACACTCACATAAGTTGATTTCTGCATAGTTAAGCTCCACTACTGTTACCAACACAAAGCACACCTTAAAACCACAACCCAACATGACAACCCACAAAGGAAACCATAAAAACACCCCCATAACACATCTCCTTGATAAGGCGAATTTTCAGTTCAGTCTAAATATGGTCTTCAGTTTAAAAAAATAATGTGTTTCACATTAGAGACAATGCTAATGAAACAGCAGGATTTTTCTATTTCTTGTAGGGCTGTCTGTTTCCAAAGAAGAGAAGCTGTATTTCACTTTGAAACCCACATTCCTATTGCAATTAGCAATGTCTCTAGAAGCATATAGTAAAAAAAGGACTAATCAAGATATTGATCAAAACATGATTTGACAGAAACTGTACAGGAAATGTGAATATAAAAAATAAAGTCATAAGAAGAAAGAACAAATAAAATAAAAAAGCCGCTGTCTTTATTATTGGCATAGTTTTACTTGGCAATTTGCAGCACAAAACCAATTTGCTTTCCTTAAGTTTTAGCTGAAGGTCTAAATGAAGCATGCAATACATACACAGTATTTTCTCATCTGTTTTAACATTAATTTTCAAGACAGTGTTGAAAAGCTGAATTTATACCCAGCTGTAGTTTTTATAACCAACCAAGAGAAATTTAGTTTATATGCTAGAGCAACTGTGGAAATCAATTCTTAATCTATGACCTTGCTTACCACAGCTTGAAGTCCTTGCAATAAATGAATGCCTTGAGCCACACATAAGAAACATTTGGTGAATCAGAGACAAATAACACAAATCTATATGTGTATATATAGCATTAGAAAGGTCATATAAAATACAATATAGGCTCTTTTCTTGCTCTAACATAATAATGTTTGAAAGGCAAGACCTGGTAATTGCCTGCATTAATATCCAGGTGGTGAACAGTCACTAGAGCCTCTTTCTTTACAAATTACAATGTTCATCCTTTTAGACAACTTCTTGTAGCCCATTCTTTTCTTTCTTTCTTTCTTTCTTTCTTTCTTTTTTTTTTTTTGGTGCTTGGAAAATGCTAGAATGCTTAGAAATCTCTGAAAATACCTATTTTCTTTGTTCTAGCATATGAAAAGTCTGTCTCTAAAGCACATTTAAGATTCCTTGTGAACATTGTGAAGTGTTTCATCACTTAAAACAGGAAAACAAATGCCAGAGCTCATATGTTAACCTGCACTTAGTCACAATTACCCTCTTTTATAAGATGAATCTCTCAAATCCTCATCCCATATGTTATTACTTATTTCTCACTGGAGTATATGCTAAAATAGAAAAAGAACCCATAGTAATGTCTCCTCATTAATGCTGCACCATTAAAATTCACCAAAAAATCCTGTAAACAAATCTGTACCTCCTCAGAAACACACCTTCCATTCTTGATGCGTTTGATTTTAAAATCAAGTAGAACAACATAGTGCTGGTTCAGCTAATTTCCCCCTCTTGACTGTCTCCTTCCTGAAACACTGATATTCAAATGTGACTGTGACTGACAGTCCTTTTGAGATTAGCATGGCATTATTAGTCTGCACAGCAGGTGACCAAAGTAACTGCTGGAAAGGTTTCCCTTATTTTAACCCTAAAGGACATAATCTAATATGAAAAGAAAGCATTTGGAGGCTCACAATTACCCTTGAATTGGAATTGTATAAAGAAACCAAAACAGAAAGACTTGTTTTCTTTAAGTAAGAGTTGCAGTCAAGATCAGTAGGTGCTTTCTAATGTTAGATTTTCACAGATCCTGTAACACTTGATATTCAGAAGAAAATCTAGATTTACGCTGAAATTATCAGGCTCACCCTACTTCGTTCTACCTGTGAGCATAGGCACACCCAATTAAGATCCACAAAAAACTCAGGAGACTTCTGATCTTCTGTTTCCAGTGTATGGATTTATTCCAGTCTAAGGGCAAGTTTTACAAATATGATACCAAGTACATATTGGTCAGAATTGATGCCTGGACATAGAGAAACGTTCCAGGGGAACACAGTTGTTTTCATACTGAAAATTAAACAGTGTTTGACAATACCCCAGAAGAGACTACTCTTACCAACAGCTAAAGAAGAGCAGGAGGAAGTACAGTCTCATGCACACTTTTCTCAAAAGCATGAATTTTTGCTCAGCAATGAACTTCTTAATACGTAGCTGGAGAGACACTCACATTCCAAACTGAAGCCCCTCAGGTAACAGTGGTATTCTGCAGCTATAAAAGCACATCCAGTTCTCAACTTCCCAAACCTTTTGGGAATGACATTAACCAGAGCTGTCCACAGTGGTTTGTGGGAATGGGCAGCTGTGAGTGGGGAAGTGCACACAGCCTTCCTGGGCATCCCCCAGCTGCACAGGCTGCAGCCCCTCACTGACCTGGGACCTCAGCACCGAGCACCAGGGATCCCCCACGCCGCACCCAGCTCCACCTGCTATGTCCTACGGGCACTGAAAATCACTTGGCAGGCTACAGGCTTAAAGGCAAGTTGTTCTAACTGCAGGAGAGTTACTTGCTCTATTAATTTGCCTTGGCAAAAACGACTTCCTCACTAACAAAGCAACAAATTTACATGACAATGTGGAGCTGTTTATAACCAATGACGCTTACAAAACAAGTTAAGATTTAATATTTGTGAAACAAAGCAAGGAATTCACTGGTGGTTTCGTATCAGCATAAATGACTAATTACTTTAATCAGGAAGCTCAAAAGATAATGAACTTGATTTATTAGAAACACAAGGGCTTGACCTCTTATAAAAATTACTTGCTCTACAGTTCAGGACACATACTGATTTATGACACTACTTGTAATTGTCTTATTTTTAAATTTAATAATGGGTGAAATGAATTAAAAGTAGATTGAAAAAGATACACATTCCCAATCTAATTTTGCTCAATTCCACATCCATATTCATATGTTATGTATATCCCAGTATTTCACTAACAGTAAGAATACAAAACTATTTTGAAAAACATGCAGCGAGTAGAAGATTCATTTGGACAAGATTACAGAAAGAGTGAATATTTTTGGCTTTATCCTACATGACCCCTCATTATTTAGTGATACCTGACATCTGTTGCTGAGACCAGCTGAACTCAATTCAAATCTGGTTTTGCTAGGAGTAACTGAGAGAGTTATAAAAAAAGATTATGATTCAATTATGGCATAGAATTCCATCAGAGAGAGAGAGAGAGAGAGAGAGAGAGAGAGAGAAAGAGAGAGAGAGAGGGAGAGAGAGAGACTGAGTCTGCCTGGAATGTGGTAGTAGACAAGAAAATAACATATTTGCAGAAAAGCCACTTTGGAGAGCACTTTACTCTGTCCTGACCCCCGCATAACCAGTCCTTTACCTCACTAAAGGACCATTTGTGGATAGAGAGCACTTCAGGTTCCCCATGACAAAGCTTATAGATTTACTGCATTACATTTGAACTACACAACACAGTGACAAATTTTACTGTACATATCTTTTAAATAAACATAAAAGCATTCATGTCAAATCCATTCACACTAAAATTAAAATACTCTGTCACCCATGTGAAGCACTGTAAGTTTCTCCAAAGATGATTATCATGAATATTCTCTTTCTGCATATTTATGTTGTAGATTTTTGAGGAACTCTCTTGCATTTCTATATATTTTGCTGAAATGCTTTCATAGATCACTGGTAACCAGCAAAGTTTTCTGGCTTAAGACTTTTGTAGTAATCACTGGAGTGCCTGGCTACTCAAGGACACTGGACATAGTCACACAACTGAGCATGAGTACAGCTGCTCAGTTATTGTAGAGATAATTATTATTATTGCATCATTATTTGCAGAAAATAATGATGAAGGGCAACATGAGAATATTTTCAGTGTGAAGAATATTTTCAGAGACTGGATGATCAGCTTGATCTACATTCCACTCTGGAGCTCAGCTAAAACAAACCATATTCCTCAGGGCACTGCAACAAATGGATTACCATAAAATAAAGACACTTGGCAGCCAGGTTCCTATTACAGCTGCTTCTTGTGCTGACCAGTCATCATGACCTCATGTTCCCCGTGTTTTAATATTCCCTCACACTGTCTCTTTCTTGTCTCATACTTAACACTACATTCCTCTGGGCAGAAACCACCTCCCTCTGTGTTTATGGGACCAGCTGCAACTAGTGACTCAGTGCTATCACAGTTTAAATAACAAGAAAGATATGCATCTGATCCTGATTTGGGGCAGAGTTGAACAGCACATTTGATTAAACCTCTGCATTATCAAAGTCCTTGGAAATTTTTATTCTTGAGGTTAGGTTTTTCATGGTTGGTACAAAGAAGGAAGAAGAACCTTTTTCAAAGAAAAAAGTTTAGCCATCTATCAGTTCTGATACCTTGCAATTATTACCACAACCACATCAAACGCGAGTAAGGAGTATTTTCACCAGCAATTCTGTCAAATAATTTCTTCTTTATCTCCAGCATTTCTTTCAAGCCTGGTCACAGAGATAGGAAGCCCCAGAATTCAGACTGGAATTCTGAACTTTGAAGGATACCCATCACAAGATTACTAAAAGATACCTGCTTTGGTCCATGAGGGGGACACAGGGGACTGACCCCTGCTGTATTCTGTAACCACTCACTGATCACCAGGTACCAAACCCCACTCGTGCAAAGCTGCAGAAAACCATCTGCTAGTGCAGAAACTACAATAGAGACAAGAAGGTATGGGATACATACAGAGTAAGACAGTTTCACCAGGCTTGGGCAGCCCATTTAGCTCTGATATCCTGTGGGAAGTCTCGGTGATACTTATCCAATCTCACACTACAATTGTGGTTGTCTGAAACTGCATACATAATTTCTAAGGACCACTGATTAAGATAGCTAATTTTCTTTGTTGGATTTTTAACTCATGTAAATGCCTTACAAAGGTGCCCTCATTCTATGAAGAGAACCATCTGGAGATTTTTTTTTTTTTAATCCACAGTATTAGAGGTCAGGCAGAGAACAAGTGTTCAGGGAAGGATTTGAAATGTGTAAAGAGGAAGGAGAAATATTAATTCAAAAAGAGTTAACAGAAAAGAGGAATTCTCCTCCGCAAAATGAAGCTCTGATATTTTAGCCAAAAAGAAGCTATTAATTATTAAATACATAGTTGCTCGTTAAATCTGGGTTAATGTGCTGGCTCAGGTAATTTTCTTCACAGTGGCTATTATGGGGCAGTATTTTGGATTTGTGCTGAACACAGGGTTGATAACATAGAAATGTTTTTGTTATTCCCTGATCAGCACTGACACAGAGCCAGGGTCTTTTCTGCTTTTGGTACAAGGCCACGCTGGCAAGGATGCGAGGGGTGCATGGGAAGTTGAGAGGAGACACAGCCAGGACAGGTGACCCAAACTGACCAAAGGGATATTCCAGACCCTGTGACATCACGCTCAGTATATAAAGTGGGGGGAAAAGGAGGAAAGGAGGGACATTTGGAGTGATTATGGTTGTCTTCCCAAGTCACTGTCACACATGATGGGCCCTGCTCTCCTGGAGATGGCTGAGCACCTGCCTGCCCATGGGAAGCACTGAATTAGTTCTTATTTTTGCTTTACTTGTGTGTATGGTTTTGCTTTCCCTATTAAACTGTCTTTTTTTCAACACAGGAGTTTTCCAGCTTTTACTCTTTGAATTCCTTCCCTGATCCTGCTGGTGGGGGAGTGAGCAAGGAGCTGCCTGGGGCTTGGCTGCCAGAGAGGGTAAAACCACAGCAGTTCTATACAGAGCTATTATGACAGTGAGAGTGGTGCTACAGAGCAACATTTACTGGCATGCTGAAGATTGTGCCAACCTGCAAAATTGTGCTTTTTTCCGAAGGAAATGTTTATAAGAAAAAAATGTATGTAAAGCTTGTATTTTAAAAGGTACTTCTGTTATTGCAGCATTAAGACTGGAAACTCATTCTCTCATTCATTTATTTTGTAACAGACGTTTAATTTCATATTTGGTTATGTTTGACAACTCTCATGGGAAGCTAAACACTCTGCTCTGCCACTACTGTGATTTCTGAGACAAAATATATGAAATAACTTAGAAAATACTAGATCAGGTTCACTGGGCAGGTTTGTTCTGCTGAGCTTAGCAAGAGGGAAAGGCTGTCTGGTATCAGTCACTCCTAGGGGCTATTCTGACTTGCACTTGCTGGCAAAAGTCCTTCAAGGACCATCTGCCAGCAAGAACAGGGGGGAGGGCGGTGGGGGGAATCATTCATGTGCACACTTTGGTACTGCCAAGTCCTTCCTTATCCTCAAAAACTTCAAACAGTAGAAGCTACCACAAGCTGTATTTAAGGTGTCAGTATGTCAGTTTTTTCTTCTGTGGAGTCCTCAAAATAGAAGCACTTCACTAGAAGAGACAAAGAGAGGCTACAGAGAAAGAGAAGAATCAAACTGAGCAGATGAAAGAATTTATCTTTTATAAATTTACCTTTTATAAAGATCTTCAAAATGTCATTCTTGTTGTCACAGAACAATGGTCAGCATTATCAAGTACTGCAGGATAACTATAACTAACTATAGGATAACTAACTGAAAAGATACATCTCAAAAGGCTTATTGGAAAGGCAGGGGGACACATCAAATTTACGCAACAGATGTTTGCACTCTAAACTCATATCCTCGAAATTCCTGATATAGGTCTATTTATTTAACTTATTACTATAAAAATACATAACAATCCCAGAGCATTCAAAATAGAAGTGCATTGCAGAGCCGCTTATGTTCCAATAAGAGAACCTTCTGTTTCCCTCAATCAGATTTAAAGATGCAGATCAAAGAGAAAACACTTCAAATTAAATGCAAAAGCTTATGCTGATTTGGGAAAAAAAAAATCATATACTACAAATACATAGATATACATACCCTGTACATATATGTACATATATGCATATTGCAAAGTTAGAGATTAATTGGCTTAGCCTGTCCTGGGTACCCATTCCATGCTCCCAGTTTTATTTTTCTGTAAATGCACCCTTGAAGGCATGAGCTTGTATAGAAGGGCAACAACTGTTCAGCTTTTGGCATGATTAGGATTTTTCTCCCTCTGTGGTACTGGACAAAGAGTATGGTGATCATAAATGAGCACACCCTACAGTTTTACTATTAAAGCCTTCTATTCCTTCTCACCATGCATCTCTGTCTCTATCCCACTATTCATCACATACTTGTAATTGGCATCTAACAGTTAGATTATACTTTGTCTTAGACACAGCCCATGGAAATGTTCACTTGAAATTAGCAATACTGACTTCAGTGAAATGTTTGGTTTCATACCACAGTTCTCTCTGCCCTCTAGCACAGTACCAGATTTTTAAAGAGTGAGCAACAACAGATGTTTTTACCTATCATCAAATCTTCAGTGTAGGTTTTAGGTTTACTTGGCTCATAGAAAGAATGGAAGTATGAAAGAATGAAAGAAAGAATGGATGAAGGAAAGGAAAGGAAAGGAAAGGAAAGGAAAGGAAAGGAAAGGAAAGGAAAGGAAAGGAAAGGAAAGGAAAGGAAAGGAAAGGAAAGGAAAGGAAAGGAAAGGAAAGGAAAGGAAAGGAAAGGAAAGGAAAGGAAAGGAAAGGAAAGGAAAGGAAAGGAAAGGAAAGGAAAGGAAAGGAAAGGAAAGGAAAGGAAAGGAAAGGAAAGGAAAGGAAAGGAAAGGAAAGGAAAGGAAAGGAAAGGAAAGGAAAGGAAAGGAAAGGAAAGGAAAGGAAAGGAAAGGAAAGGAAAGGAAAGGAAAGGAAAGGAAAGGAAAGGAAAGGAAAGGAAAGGAAAGGAAAGGAAAGGAAAGACAGAGGCATAATTGGCTGTCCAGATGAAACACAGTAACTGGTGATACTCTATCTGTAGACAAAGTAAAACAAGATCCTCTTCTGCAGGGAAAATTGTAACCTAACCTGTAAGCCCCAGTCAGGTTAGAAGTAGATCTTGCTAACACTGTTTATAAATCTCTCCAGGATGGAAGAGTCTTTAGGTTTGTTTTATGAGAGCTTTTCCTGATTTGTTGGTATGAGACACTCCTCCACTCCCATTTCCATGCAATTCTACAGCCAACTGCCTGAAACATCAGTTCAGCTGTTTCTATTACACACAGATACTACAAAACTGATCCTGTGAAGAGAAGATGTTTTCTGTATCTAACATTAACACAGTAGCATTTCTTCATTCGTGTCCTGTTCCTGCGAAGGGAAGCCAATAATAGGATCAATGTGTGGAATAGATCTCTATGACACAGCCTCATCTCTAAGCAATTTCAGCACACAGACCCTACATAACCAAGCTCATGCCATAAGCAAAAGAGTATAAATATTAGGAAGAAAAATACCATAATTAGGAAAGTACTAATGATCTCTATCAGTGTGAAACCAGCAGCACCACAGATTAAAAAATGTCATTACTTGCAGGCAAGGCTCAACTCAATTTGCTTCACAGCTTCCTTTACTCTGTGAAGTGCTCAGCTCAAAATCAGCACGAGATCTGCTCAGAACTTGCGTCAGATTCCAGAACCAAGTTACAAGAAAACACACACTTGCACTATCCCCAGCAAAGGAGATTACTCCACACAATAAATCCCTATACATTTACTAACAGGTTCAAAGGCAGAAGCAGCAAGCACACAGTGCACTCGTCAGAGTCACTGCACTGTCAGCTGCAAAACCAGGAAAAGCAAAGTATACAGGCCATAACATCAGTTTTACTTCTGCACAAGAATTTAGCCAAGAGGATATTTTATGGGGAGGAAGATGCAGAAGAAAGCAGGGGGCGAGAAGGAAGCAGCAGCATCAGCATTAATCTAGCAGCACCTACCCTACAGGTTCCCCAAAAGTCTCCCAGTGTTCCCTGCACTACTGGGGACAGCACAACCCATCAGCCACAGGCAGGAGTGGGGCAGGAGACAACACTGAATCAATTACTTCCAAATAGACCTTCAAACTATTCCCAACCATTTAGAACTTGGCAGCTAAACCTCAAATTAAAACAAACAAAAATAATACCTACCCAAAATCCTACGAGAAGCACAACCCCAAAAACCTATTTACAATTAAAGCTTCTTTTCCAATTATGCATCAATACTTCTGAATGTTTTTTCATTGTTCTGGAGGTTAAAGAACACTGCCCCATTGTCCTCTCCCTGACATAAATAGGCAGCCTGCACTCCAGCACTCTTACAAAATTAGGTACACCAGCACAGAGACTCCTTTCTCACAAATCAACAACGTTGGTGTGAAGACTAGTAAAAAAACCCCTCAGAATTAAAAAAAAAAAAAAAAAAAAGCAATTGCTATCCAGAATAAATGTAATTCTTCAGTTATCTCCACTGCCTCCATCATAAAGAACAAACAGGACATTGCTCTTCCAACCTGATCACAAACTTCCAGAATACATTTTTTCATTCTCTCCTACCTAATTATCAAATTAAGCTCTTTTCCTTTTGATATACCACAGAGCAATATAAATGGCACAAGGTCATTCAGCACTTAACACAGAGATAGGATCTGATAGATTGTTACACCAAAACCTCTAAATTCCAACTAACAGCTCAGTTTGTAAATTCAAATCAATTTCCTGGGATTTTAATCACTGGGATTTTCTCATTACAGATTAATAAAAATTAAGGGATTGATTAAAATTTAAGTGCTTTTTAAGATGCATCTGTTCTTTAAAACAAATTATCTTTCCTGGAGCATGTTCTTAGGTATTTTTTATAAAAGAACACATTTCCTAATTTACTTCATCTCCCTGTAAGAGCCTAGAGTATTTGATCAAGCAAAAGAAAATATATAAAAATCCACAGCCTCCTGGCACAAGTCATTAAAGTGCAGGAGACATTCACTATCAACTCCAAATGCATAGTAGATAAGCCTAAGAAAGAAACTGCAAACAGTATTTAAGTGCAAACAACCTTCCTTTTGCCCCAGAAAATCTCACAGTTCTAGAGTCTCAGTATTTACTCTGCTAATTTTTCATTTGCTGCACACTAAAGAAGAAAAATCTTATGAAAAATTTAGATTTTATCAGCCTCAATACTCCTGAGCTTTTAGGTCTCAGCAGGCTTCCTAGAAATTGAAGAATGACAAAAACAAAAAGAAACAAACAAAAAAAGGGTTTTGTAGTTGATCTTATATTTTGACTTTGTGAAAACTCAGCTCATTTGTGAGTCAGGATTTTATGGAATGCAGAGATGGCATTCTCATAAGGCTCCTGAAGGAGGATTTACATTCTGTATCACCTTTTCAATTTTGTCTGCATATCTCATCCTCCATAAGCAGCATTTTTTTGGTTGAACTGTTTTCAACATCTGAGTTCAAATACTCTGCTACAAGATTAAAGCTGACACTCTCAAAAGCAATTTCAGCAGGCCTAAATTTTCTAGGCACTCAAAAGAAAATAGCTAAATGGGTGAAATTGTTCTTGTGGGACTTGGGACACTATCTGCTTGTCTTTTCCTTGCACAGACTCTACTATAAATACACATTACCTGCATCACTGGAATATCCAAAGGTGTAGGGTGGGTTGGCTTTATGTGTGCACAGGAAAATGTATTCCCTGCCCTGTAAGAGCTCATGGCAATGCTTCTGCAATGAGTTCCATTTGTGGCAACACTTAAACCTTTACAGATGCCATAGTACTGCTAATCAAATTTTAAACTAGGCATTTTTCAAATACTCTGTTATACAGCTGGTCATTGCTAATGGTACCACGTCACAAACCACTGGACTAAACCTGTGAACCTAAAGACTAAGGGACAGTAAAAACGTAGTCCTTCATGAAACCTAGAAAGACAAGTGATAAATTCCTTCCTACAGTCCCAATAATTCTAAACAATAACATGATAGAAGCCTGTGATAACTATGTGATAAGTCTGTCAAACCCGTTGCACAGCCTGATAGTGGAGCAATGATATTTAATTTCTCACAGCTTTGGCACTTTAGTCTCACTTTTACCTACACATACCAGTGGCATAAAGCTTTGATTAGAAGGCACTTCCTTCTGTTGTATCTCAGTAATTTACTTTTAGAAGTCCATTGCTGACACTTGAAACATTTCTAGGTGCCTCAAATAAACACTTCCTTCTGAAAAATCCAAGAGTACACAGTTCCTTCCAGATCATCACAGAAAGACCAATGTACTTCACCCTAACGCCAAACCTGCTAGGGAGACTTTTCCCAGACATATTTCCAGAAGACTGGGAATAAGCAAAGTCCTTCCTGTATCTATTATAAACACAGATCTATATTATCTTCACAGACTGAAAGTCAAGAAAGGAACAACATTGTAGCATGGGGGTTTCCAAACCTGCAAAGGCCACACATTATTCAATGTGAACCTAAAGTGTTTCTTACTCCTTGTTTGCAACCTCTGTTTCTGACACTTGATCCAAAATTCTGACTATGTCTCTTAAACTCTGTAATCTAGTGGTTGGTTAAAAAAAAAAAAAAAGTTTGTAAATTGAGCCTGAAGCCTCAATCCAATTTACTGCATCTTCAGGAAAATATATCCTCTTGAAAGACTGGTTTAACCTTCCTCTACTCCCTGTCCCTGAGCAGAAGCTCTGAGAGGCTCTACAATCACTAGCATACAATTGGAGGTAAAGACAAGTTGATAAAGTGGAAGTTTTTGAGATGGGATCTGTAATTATGAATGTAATGCAAAGCCTCTTCTCATGTAAGCAGTCACAGTAGAAACACTAGATTTGTGTAAGTTAGGACTCCAGGATCAAGGAGTTCTGGATGCTCTGGGCCATACATGCTGGTTTACACATGTGCTACTTTAGATCACCACTATTCAATGTAAATATGCAGAAAAAAATCAGACTCTGTATTAATCAGTATTCACAGAAAGCAGATGCAGAGACAGAAAGATGAATGTCACATGAATAAACACTGTGTGAAGAAAACAGTCTCTATGACCATTCTTTTGTGTTTGTACTGATAATGTATTTTTGTACTTGAATTTAAAATAAAGTCTATTATAAAAAATGTTTATTTGTGATCAGATTTATAATTATCTTCATAGGTTTACATGGCAACAAGGGAGGTTTGAGCTGAAATTCTGGGCTTAAGGTGTGTGGGAGACCAACTCTGGACCTCTCTACAGCTTTGTCAACATCAGTAAG
Source organism: Cinclus cinclus (assembly GCF_963662255.1). Lineage (NCBI taxonomy): Eukaryota > Metazoa > Chordata > Aves > Passeriformes > Cinclidae > Cinclus > Cinclus cinclus. The sequence continues at coordinate 11,750,644 of NC_085050.1, read as the reverse complement.
AGATTAGCACTCTGCACTGAATTCAAAAGAGCTGAAAAAAAACAAATCCATATGATTTATTGGCACCATACAAACACTAAGTAAGGTGACTTATTATCAAATGTCCTAATGCCATATATTCTCATGACAAGGTTCCTCAAACTCTTTTCCACTTTATGGATCAGTCTCAAATGACTTCTCAACAGGACTTTGTCATTAATTTAAATTATGAATGGAAGTCAACAGCTCCTGCTACCTGATAAAATTAAAAAAAAAAAATAAGTCAGGAACTGTTTTAGCTGTATATGGAATGAATACTGTTCTGATTCATATCCTTTAAAGTTAAAAAACTAAGAAATGCCTTCAGGAAGTCTCCTTTGACTAGGAAAATTAACTCTTCCTACTCTATGATCTTGAGGAAATAGACAGGAACAATGCTAAATTCATACCATTATTGAATTGTACTATGGTCTCTTGTTATCACACCTGTTTACAAACAGCCACAGAAACAGAGTTAAAGTTAAGGGCCTCAACTACAAATGACAATCAAGGCATTGCAAATCCTTCACACAGCATTTGAAACTAGAAAAGTAATTCACCATGACCTAACAGCTTTTCTAAGCCTTTGTTTCCCATTTTCTCAGATTTATTTCTGTGTTTAAGAGATGTAAATTTGGCTGAAAACATAATACATCTCACTGTATTTGAAGTATGTAGTGCTTAAGTAACTCCAGGAATCTATAGGAGAATTAATTTGCCAAACTGGTAAGCATTCATCATTGTTGTTCTGAAAACTTACATCAGTCATTCTTACCTCTCATATAATTTATCACATATTTCTGTTTGGATGACTACTATCTGTTGTAACTGCAATACATCCTCTTTATTTTCATATAGTGTAAATGTTTCACGTCTAGCTTTAGATAGGCAGATTTCATTAATTGTAAAATAATCTAAAAAAGAACATTAGTTTACCAGCTTAATTGATGTTAATATCTAAATTACATAGTAATTATGAAAAGAGGAATGGTTAAGATACGGCTTTACAACAGAAAACTAATCATTCATTCAGATACTGGAAACCAACACTTTCTTATCAATTTCTGGTGCATTTCAAAGCATGCCTCCTGGTCTAGTGCCCTACAGCTCCTCTTGCACACATGGCTGCCACCAGTAACTGCTTTTCTGTACCACATTTACAACCAGGCTGCATTCAGTTATTAACATGCCACTTCAGAGACATGTACATAAAGCATTGACAAAGTCTTTAACAAAAAAGACAGCAAAAAGAAAAAAAAATGTACAGGTGTCATCCAACAACAAAGAAATATCAAAATGTGACAACAGTCAAGCAGAATAATACAACCTCAACGAATCCAGCCCACACTGCTTTATGATGCATAAACTGATTATCTGTTAAAGACTGGTGGCTCACTCAAGACAAGGGGCCAGCCTCCATCCCACAGCCTGTCCTGCAGGAGCCCCTGCCCTGCAGCAGTCTCTGCACAGACAGAGACTCTTCCACCCACTCACCTCCAGAAGTGACTTCTTCAGAACTGGGCTGAGGAACATTGGCAGGACAGTGTGGGGAAGCTTGCATTGCTGCTGCCCTTGCTATACCTGTCCTGTGGAGAAATAGAGGACTTAATTTCCAGGGCTGTCAGACAGCACCTTCCACATTACAAGTGACGGAAAAAGAAATTAACTTGAAAATGCCTGATTTGAGCAAGTACGTTTTGGGGTGTAGTGAAGAAACCCAGTTCCTACAGAAATATTTGGATTACTTTCACATCTTCCATGGAGCTCCGTTTGCAGCAAGCTGGATTCTTTGGTTCACAAGCTGATGATGCTCTTGCTAGTTACCTATGCAGCAAGCTGAGATATGATCACTGAGAACCAACATAAAGAGACAACCTAAATAAAATAATTAAGGAAGTCATATTTAAAATAATCTCTCAACTTTGACATGAACAAAACCATTGAGTAGCTCTCCCTTCTACCTCCTTTTCAAAAAGGCAGTTTTCTGCTCTTTACACATTTCCTTTACAGAAACCATTACTATATGAATTACCTAATAGAGGAACGGTTACTTTGCTTCTCCTGTCCAACCCATTCCACAGAAGCACTTTAATTTACTTCCACATTAATCTACATAGGATTACCACATCCTAATAAAGACCTTTTTCCTTTTCAAAGGAGAAAAGGAAAATTTCCACAGTTCTCATGGTTTCCAGCTGGGACTGTAGTTTTCAGCCACCAATTTTCAGTATGACACATTCAAGTGATTTGTATATCCCAAAGTGCAATCCGTTAGAGAGACAGAGACAAAAAAGACTATCTGAAACACATGAATAAATTATTCTTTTGAGCATGGTGATGAATGCAATGTTTTTCAATTTCCAAACCAACTCTCCAAAACCCCACTAAAACAAGTGTGTTTATTCTAAAAGTGATCTCTGTATCTTTCAGGAGTACCATGATGGGGTTTTTTGAGGAAACGTCAAGTGTAGACACCAAGGATTGGAAGCTAATGACCAACCACTTTATTCTGGTATGAGTGTGCACTGAATACTGATGTTCACAGGCAGGAACAATTTCCAGCAATTAATTTGAAATATATCAGCCTTCATTGCATTTGCTTAACTTTGGTCAACAGCAATGTTAATCTTGCAAGTGTACTAAAAGACAAGACAAAGCCGATACATGTGATGTTTATATATAATTCAGAACTCCTGAAAAGCATGGAAAGCAAGACAAGAAAAATATGATCATTGTATGGCAGAATAACTCTACTAGGGAAAAAAAAAAAAAACTAGCCCAAAAAACCCACACACACTTGTATTGCATCTATTACTTCAACTGAATAGTAAATGTAGAGGTAAATAGAATTGTTCACTTCTTATTTGGGCAAAACAGACTCATGCATCAATCGCTTCCTTAACAAAATACCTGACAGCATACTCTTTTTTTTTTTTTAATTTGCACCTGCATATTGTTTTTCTATAAAGTTCCCAGTTTCCTACATAACTAACCCCTGCAAAGTAATGAAACAGTTTCTCTCTCAATATCTGCTAACTGGAGTATAATTATAGCTTTCTATGAGCTATGATTATAAACAGACTTTGCCAAAATGTTTGGAAGAAATCTCCAAGAGAAATATCAATTGGTCACATATATAATATCTTATTTAATAAATCCAGTATATTCAAATATAAATTTGGTTGGCTCAAATAAATACGAATGATTAATTCTGTTCTGGGCACTACAAATCGATTTCCTGTTCACCTTTTAAGAGAGTGATTATTCTCAGCATTAACAGAAATTTTATTAAATCTGTTCCTTTTCTTTGTGTAAAAAAAACCAGTGAATATCAGAAAGAAAAAGACTGCAAAGAACCTGACAACTTACGTTTTGTGTATAGCCTAAAGCCCTCTCAGAGTCCCAAAGAGGTCATGACACATGAATAATCTAGATATTACAGTAATTGATGTATTGACAGTACTGATCAGATCTCCAGAAAAAATAATTCAAATACTTTGAAATATTTGGAAATATCTTCTAATAATCATTGAAAGGACTAGAACTCCTAATACATTTACTCTCACTGAAATATAAACTGGTAAAGGCTAAAACTGTGAGGAGAGGAACCTCTACAATTGAAAGCAAGAGCTGAATTGGTCATAGTGTGGATTTCTGTTTCATTACTTTAGTATCTACAAGGATATCCATGCCACGGTTTTCACTTTGATGGTACCATATATTTATTTCAAAAACAAGTCTTAAGTGTTTAACAAACAAACACCTTATGCATTAGATGCGTCAAAGAGTCTTTCCTTTGCTTACATCATCCTGATTTTCTCCCCACAAATTACTGTTCTCCAGCCTCCTACAGTCTACACTGACCTATGTACACCAAGCACTTCAAGAGGCACTTTAACCATCTGGGACATTTCTAATAGGTAGGATCACTTTCACTGTCTGGGAGAGTAATTAATGGAATAAAAAAAGAAAACAACTTTGTCTCGAGGAAGATACATTCCAGAGATTAGTCCAATTCAAACAGAAAGCTCTTCCATGACAGAAAGCACAGGGTACTTTTTAGGATGAATATGTACTCTGCCACCAAATCCAAGCTAGAATACCCCTTCTCCCACCTTGTTTAAATCTTATGTAGAAATTCTTGTGCATTTAAGAACTCTAATACAACTCCCAGACTGATTCGTCACCTCCACCAGAAATTTTCCTGTGAGTCCTATAGAAATCATTGTTTTTTCTACACTACATCTTCCCTTTGAAAAATGAAGAAAACACACCTGTCAGCCTCCATGACTTGAAAAAAGAAATGGTGAGCAGTACACTGTGTGGACCTTTACATGAATGAATCCATGCATCTATGGCTGCAGCAGTGGATTCTCAAGTGACAACATTCAGGTGGTGCTTGAATATATAACATTTCCAGTTCCCTGCAGGTCTGAGAGGACTGCAGTCCCACCTTGGTCTCTCCAACCAAAATATAGCTGGTGAAATAAAATAAAACATCTTGTACTTACCGTTGAATTATATCAGTCATCACTGCTACAGAGCCCTTACTTAAATCCCAGCATCCAGAAATGATACTGCTGGTACCTGAACTTTAATGGATAGCCTCCACAGAAAAAGGAAAATGCCAGTTTCAATATACTGCATGGTATGGTTTTGCTAAGAACCTATGATTTCATTAATGCAAACTAAAAATAATATCAATTTCTTTCAAGTCCACTGTGCACTAAATATAATTTCTACCATTGCTATTTGAGATATCAGATAAAAATGCCACCTTTCTCACTCGTAAGAAAAGAATCAAGTCTTTCTTGAAGCAGAAACACCTAAGGCTATTTGATATATGTCAAACAATCTTGGCAGCTGGTGGTAGGCAAAAACATACACTGATTCATGAAAAAAAAAATACAGAAAATTCACTCTGGTGCCAGCCAAGCTTAGGGTATGTTCTGTACACTGTAGACTGCAAGACGTCTAAAACAGCCACAGTAATAACTAACATCACAAACTCAGTGCTTCACCTCCAAGTTACAAATTAAAGGAAGGCAAGAAATGGAACTTCAGGAGGTTCAGCAAGAAGTGCAAAATTCTGCACTTGGAGCAGAAGAGCTCCAGACATCTGGCTGAAAAGCAACTGGCCTGGAAAGGACCTGTGGTCATCCTGGATGCTAGGCCAAATATGAGTCAACAGTGCTTGACATCAGCAAACCACATGCTGGCCCAACACTAGGAAGAAAGTGGCCAGAAGAAAGGGAAATCATGCTCCTCTCACCCCTGACGGGGCTATGTGTTGAGCAGTGAGCAAGAGTTCAATGCTCTTCCTCAAGTGACTGAACCAGATTATGATGAAATTAACCATTTTTAAAAGACTGATTAATCGAAGTGAGTAGTTCTGAATGTGGCACACAATTTTTCTTCAAAAAAATGCAACTGTGTAAATTCTTCACCCAGAGTCTATTCCTTTATAGTGGATTAATCTTTCAGGTTTGTCCTCAACCAAGGAACTCTGGGATGCTCTTAACAGGAATCACCAACTACAGAAAGACTCCTCATCAGTTTAAGTGTTTAACTAAATGTTCTGCACATAGCCCAAAAACCCTTCTGTGCCATTAAGACACTGTGAACTTTCTGGAATCTGTAAAAGCATAATTTAGGAGGATAATATGAACCTAACAAATTATCACAAACTCAAATGGGCAAATGAAGGGGAAAAAAATTACTGTTTTCTTAAGACATACATTTTTAAGGTTCTGGTAGACACAACCCTAAAAAGTATCTGTAACAAAGAAAAATTATTTAAGGGCTACAACTATGTTACTGACATTCATGAAATATCCTGTAATTTTTTTTCAGAGAGATTTAATTACACCTTTCATACTACTCGTGCATTAAAAGATCTTCCGGTTAGCATTAATTTGAATTCTACTGCCACATAAATTAATACAATTTAGACACATTTATCAGCCCTTTAAATAACAAAGTGATGTGTCCAGGCAGCATATTCTTGAAAAGGAGAAAAAGACATACAATTAAAACCTGAACTGCAATTACTTTACATTTCAGAAAGTTAAAAAGTAGCCTGGAGCAAATTACCTCTCAGAGAAAATCTGGAGAGCAGTTTTGCTTCAAGCAAATACTTAACAGTATTTAAAAGAAAACAATATGAAGCATGAGTAAATCATATAAAAGACCAAAGGGTCAAATAAAAATAAATGGGTTGTACTCAGGTTAGTATAAATCTGAAGGCATTAAGCTCCTAAGGAAACTTGCAAAGACAGTATTGAAGTCACAGTATTCAACTGGATAATTTGGACACTGATTTTAACCTTAAATTTAATAAATCATAATATGCATGAGAATTTCCAAATAGATTTCATAACTCATTATGCAAATGAACTAAATTATAACTCTAAATAGCTATAGTAGCTACAGAAAATCTGTTCCGTCCTGATGAACACAACTGCAGTAAGCCCTAAGAAAACTAAAAAATCCACATGATTTTAGGTCCCAGAAATTTTTGTGCTAAACTGCAGAATGTACTTACATTTCCTGACAGTAGTAGGAAAATCTAAGCTTCGTAGATTCTAACGATTTTGAATATTGTAGACAGAGTTCAGCCACATTTTCATCTCTACCTACTGCTGTCCTAAAGAACAAAGCCAGCAATGTTATGGAATCTCTGAAGATTTAGCACACTTGAAATTTCCAGAAAGATTTTTGGTAAGCACTGAGATAAACCCTTCAAAAAAGCCTTTTCCAGTACCAGGGGCTACAAACTACACCCCCACACTATACAATGTAGTACTGAAGACAAATGTAACTAAGGTTACTGTACAAAGTAGCTAGAAATGAATGCAGAGATTAAGACAGATGAATAGATGTATAGATGCAGAATAGATGCAGAGGTGAGACACTGGAACAGGTTGTCCAGAGAAGCTGGGTATCTTCCTTAAAAGTGTTCAAGGCCAGGTTGGATGGGGCTTTGAGCAACCTGGTCTAGTGGAAGGTGTCTTTAAGGTTTCTTCCAACACAAGCCATTCTATGAATCTATAAGATTAAAATCATGACTCAAAGCACAAACAAAATATGTGGTTTGTATATATATATATATATATATATATGTATATACATATATTTTTCTGGACTTACAATATATACATAAAGTACAGCCATGCAAAGCCATGCACCTGGAGCCAATCCTGCTCCAGCCAATGGCAGGTTCTCAACAGACTTCATTAGATACTAAATGACAACTACACAAAGGCTGTTAACAACCTGTCAGGATTTTAAAGATGATGTTGTTGCTGTTTAATAGAAACATGTACCGTAACCTTAGTGTCCTAACAAACCTAGGTAGTGCATTTCAGCTTTTTAAAACTTACCAGAGTAGAAAAATAAAATGAAATTAAAATAAAAATGTCTAATATTTAGTCACTGTCATTTCTATAGCTGGATGGCGTTACAGACTGAAATGTTAATGGTTAGTGACTCAGTCAACCATTTGCAATAGCAGCAGGCGCTTTGCTGAGTTTGGATTTGCAAGGTCACAGCCCAGGTGCAGAGGGGCTGTGTCAAACCCCACCAGCAGAGGCTACAAGCTGGGGTTTGAGCCCTGTGAGGGAGAAGGCAGGTAAGAAGCAGACCCTGCAGAGGTGGGATAATGCTTTTTATCACCCACTCATTTGTACAAGTTCTCCCTGGAGAAGGACCAGGGCATTCCCACATAGGCCTGAAGGTTTTCATCCCTTCTGATGGGGCACAACTGGCTCAACCACACTGGCATCAGAGGCAGCTGTCATGTCTTAGGAGGTGTCATAAACCACCAAAGACCCTCTGAGTAATTTTGGGGCCTTCCACCAGAGGATTGCATGCGATCCACAGTGTTACAGCAGACAGTGTAAAATCGAGCCCCCAGTAAGGGAGGAGGTGTCTGACATAAATCTGAGCATTTATTAACCCACTGAACTTTGTGTTTTGGGAGCTTCCCCCACTCCCAACTGATCAAGATGGAGATCATCACCTCAACCAAAAGACACCGAATAGATGGGGGGTGATATCTCCTCTCCACTATTTACTCTTATCCTTTGCTTCTCATACTTTCTTTCATTATATATTTTCTGAAGTGGTATCTTTATACTTTTGTATTGTTATATTACCACAGATAGAAAATAACCAAAATGGCTACATACCTCCTTTCCATGGCAAGCACATTATTCTAAAATAATCCCTACATAAATATATAAATAAAATATATATTTAAAAAACAGTCATTCCAGTATAATTTCATTCTAATCTGCCCCAAGAAATCTATAACAAGAACCTCAGCCACCCTCACCTTCAGGGGTGAGTCATAACAAATTACAAAGAGAAAACGTCATTAGCTTTTCCCTTATAACATGGTAAAAATTCTCACCCTGTCCTTCAACCACGTCTGTTGATATTAAGATATTTAACTGGGACCTTACCCAAGAAGGCTGCTAGACATCTCCCCAAAAACTCCTTTCCAGTAAAATGGTGTAGAAGAAGGGACTCTTCAAATTTAAAAAACACCATCCCCCTGCACCTGAAGGTCATGTACAGATCAATTAATCAAGTCCAATATAATTTTGAGTCACATCTGTGTCCTTCAATGACAGTAAAAGAATGGTACTGCGTGACACTTCCAGGTCTTGTTCTCACAAAATTCAATGGATATATACACAGAGAGCAGAAAGAACTTGGCAAAATGTACCAAATGAGTTGTGGTTTTGGCTGGACTCGATTTTTGTTGTTGTTGGTTTTTTTTTTTGTAATAAAGATTCCTGGAACTCAAACAGTAGCAAGTACTGCAGATAAAAGCCATGTATCACTGCAATCAAGTCAAGCAGCAAATGGAAAGGAAATCATTTTAGTTGAGCAATGAATTCTGTGTCCTTATTTCTCTCCCCAGCAGCGCTTGGATCTACATATTCTTGGTGTCTCTGAAGTCTGAGCAGGGAGTATTATTTCCAGAGAGAAATTCGGAACATTTAAAGCTTTAGGGTACTGCTTGAACAAAGATGGAACAGTTGCCTTCTGGCAGGAATTAGAACTGGCATGATAATTTTGCAAAAGGAATTAAAAGATGCTCTGGAAAGTGGCCAAAAGGAAATCAAAACAGTATGAAGACACATACCAGAAGCACATGAAAAGGAACTTCAAAACAGAGCATTAGGTTTAAGAGTTAAGGTTGTTGTAAGTTCTACCCTGTTGCCCTGGTAGAAGGCTGTGTGAACCAGGGGAAAATGTTAATTATACCTGTGAGCTACTTAGTGCAAATATATTCATGATATTTTTACATAATTTCCAGTCTTGACCACACATCAGATGACTAGGGGAACAGAAGTATTTTAGATTCAGCCCAAATTTTGAACTATATAACTAATCAACATAGCCTTCTTCAAGTTCTTCAAATGTGGTATATTGCTGGATCTGAGAAGCAGACTGGGGAAAAAAGACTATCTGATAGCCAGTCTGACAGCTATCTGTGACTTAAAAGATCTTAAATACAGGTAAACTATAGCTCATGCCCAATATCACATTGACTGTTATAATATGAGTAACCTAATATGAGTAACCAGTTATTTTACAGAAACACAACATAAAAAGTGGACCATTTTAAAAGCAGCTAGTTTTGAAAACAGAAATGCAAATCCATGGAAATTATCTGGGTAGTCCCACAGCTGAAGAGACAAGCTCTGGGGATTTTGATTTGTAGAAATGTTAAACTAATGTTAAACTATTATGATGAAAGAGTGTTTCACCCCATCTCTACTTTAGCCTGATGTGCTGCTATTGAACTCTGTCAATACTCTGTTCATGCTTCCATAAATAGAAGCAGTTTTTGAAAAATAAAACTGAAAAAAGGTAAATCTTTCTGTGCTCCATCAGAAGGTTTCTCAGCAGGGAAAAAAGTAAGAAACAGAAAAAAAACCAATGACTACATAAACTCACAAGAACCACCACTTACAAGCTAAAACACAAGACTTTAACAAGTTCCTTGTCCAGAATGTGTAAACTAGTGAAGTTACTGCTTTTATGTGAAAAAAAATGTGCTCAAGTTTGCTTCAACTGTGCAGCAGCTATCCTAATGTCAGGTTCTACCAATAATGGCATGTCCTAGTTAAATGTTTAGGTATCTCTTGCTGTCACATGTAGTCAAATCTCATCTAGCAACTTGTATTTATTTTAAACTTGCAGGTATTAGCACTATTTACCTAATATGTCTTGCCTTGCAAAATCCTGCGGGGTTTCACTTACACAATGAAATCTCAGATTTTGAAGTCACAATTGCTGGACTGCAGTGCAAAATCACCAAAGGCAAAGTATAGGAGACTCTGGTAAGCTCCTTTATTCCTTTCCTCAGTTTCAATTATTTGGATTCTGTTATTGTGTTAGAGTATGTCTGTGCCCATATGCACAAATTTCTCAATTAAGATTTTTGGATCAAAGGTGGCTTAGCAAGAGGGATGTTAAAGGCTTTGAAATATTTGCAACGTTGCAGAAAATGAGACTGCCAAACTGAGTAGTTTTTCAAGAAAACAGTGTAAATTCAACTGTTAACAATAAAATGACTGAGTTCAGTTGTTAAAATGTAAAATATAGGAATAGCTTTCTGTGCTAACCTCAATATAACTACATCCATCAAGTCTCATCTGTAATAACCAGGCTGGTGTTTGCTCTGTGGAGTCCAAATTGCTAATTCTTCCCATTTACAACAACACCCTGGCTTTTGGGAACAAAAATAATTTTCTGTCTAAATATACTTACACTTAACAATCAAAAATTAATCCCTCTGCAAACAACTCTCCACACTGCCAATTGCCTTTGTTAGTAATTATTTATAGGGTAGAAGCATCAAAGATTTCTGCTTTCACGTTTAACATTATTACTAGTAGTACCATTTCCCAGGTACATCCAGGATAGCTGTCAGACATTATTCCAATATGATTATAGTTTGTATTTCCTCCCTTCCTTCTACTGCACATAAATATTGCCTTATGTTATAATGCCTTATAACAAGGTGGCTTTGAAGGAACACAGCAGTAAGCTTCACTACCCTGGAAGTCTTCACCACACTGACCAAACTGGTGCACACTGAGCAGGTCACAGGGAGCAGCAATGGGACTCTGATGACAGATGGCAACTTTGCACCAGCAGAAGACAGCACTGCCCATGGTCCCCTGTGCTCTCAGGAGCTGGCAGCTGTGGTGGTTCCCCCCCCCTGCCAGCAAGGGACAAATGTAAACCAGGCCAAATTTGCTGACATTTTCTAAAGAAGCCTAAATTGGTGGGATAACCAGAACCTCTTCCCCTCTGCTCTGATACTTCCCATGTGATGGGATTGGCTCCAACAGCAGCAGAGAAGGAAAGATGAGCATCCCAGGCTACAGATTCCTCTGGAGAATTGGGCAATTTGCTGACAATAATACCATCCATGTCGCTTTCAAACAAATACCCAATTTTAATGGCCTTGAAATTAATTTGAAGGTATGAAAAAGTAAAAGATATTTTCAATATAACAATTTTAAATAAAAAACTGGGAAAAATCAATACAGTAAAGAGCTGATTGTTTTTACTCTGTACAAATCACATTCGGCATTAATTTCTGCACCACAGTTCAAAGATAAGGCAACTAAAACCCTTTACTTGGATGTAGTGTGAATTCTTGCAGCTAGTAAATCTTGAAGTTTTAATATAATTGGCTGATTTGCAATATCATAATTGCAAACAGATGCAACTTATTTGTTTTAAAACTAGCACCTTTTGTAACATTTACATAGTAACACAGGCCTGTGCTCTACTTTCCTCATTTTTCTGAAATGCATGTGGAAGCACAGAAATGTCTACTCTATCAAGTAAGGACACACTTAACCATGGGAAATAAAATTCACATTCAAGGAAACAGTTTCTCAGAAAGCTGCAGCTCATTACCACCACAGAGGAAACTCAGATATTCAAGGACACTGCTTCCCATGCCATGGTGTAAGGAAAGTTTTGCTCCAGTCACAGACAAGTCTCAGTCCCCTGACCAGCGCTGTCACACAGACCAAAACAGTCTGTGAATCCTATGGACTTGAAGGACAGTGCCCTACATACCAGCTCTTACTGCCTCCCAATGCTGAAACTTCTCCACAGCCATTCCAGGACTTCTAGATTCACATTTCAAGCACAGAAACTGGTAGGAATACAGATACACCAGAAACATGCAGTAGCAGTCATCCACAAAACTTCTGTGAGTGTAGCACACACTTGGGTTCCAAGTGCACACAACATGCACAAAATTATATTCATATTGTACCTGAGCAATGAGAAGAATCATCATCCATATGACTTTACTTGACTCTTAGTAAGGCATTCCAGGAAATTCTGTAAGATGTAATAATTCACATCTACCTATTTCAAAGAGACTGCATATATGAATTCTGCTTTGAGCTTCACTGCTGATTAAAAAGAATATACTTGACCTAAATCTTCCATTCAAAAGAAGACTACAGAATACACGTCTGACTTCATCTTGTACTGGTTATTCCCATACCACAGATCTGCATGCAACAATAAAAGATATAAAATCAAGCAGGGTGTCAAATTAACATGTAGCATGACAAAGAGTCTCATGTGCTGCCTTGGCAGTCAATTCAGTCCTACACTCACAAGCCCACTGTGCCTGTTTGTTGAATTTTTCTAATTAGTTTTTTTTATCATTTAGTTTATTCGTTGAAATTTTCTTTTTATCACAGCACAATGTAGAAATAAAGACATTCTATCAGAAATTATTTATTCAATAATAACAGCACACAGATCCTGATATACAGCTATACACTTATTAAAGACCATATGCCAGATTCTATCATAAATTGAAACCTCTCAAACAGTACAAGGTGATGTTTTGTTGACAGGATAAAAGTTTAGAAATAAATTATTGATAAATGGTGACCAGCTCATTGCTTGAAAACTATATTTAGTTTTTATTTGAAATGTTCATTTAACATTTTAGAATAAGCAGAAAAAATATGGAGTCATTAAAAACTGAGAGGAAATAAGCAATAATTTACTTTTAATTCAACTCTGATGATCTTTGTTTCTACTAGAAACTTCCCCAGATACTGGTAGAGCACGCTATGGCTGTCTCTATTGCAAACAATACCACCACAGGCAGCATTAACCTCATAATGTATCCAAATGATATTATTTTGCGCCATCACTGACTATTTGCAACACCTGAGTCACTCGAACAGAAGTACTGCAAACAGGAAGAAGTATGGTAACAGTAAGTACAAATCAGACTTGAGTGGAATTAGGGAATAATAAATAATAATAAATAATAAAGTCTTTACTTTCTTCTGTACTCTAAGTAAAACACACTGTTGTTACAACACAGATGTTCGCATCCTTCTCTTTTTTTTTTTAACAGATGGATCAGTGAATATGAAAGAAACAAACACTGCTATATTTAACAATACAGATCCCAAACCCTGTCAAATTAATAATTCACAAAAGTCACTGAACTGCATAGCATGTTGTGCTGAGATTTTATTAGGAATCTAATCTCTTAATGTACATTTTATTATTTGTCTTTCACTGGAAAAATACAGTCTTCTTTTATTTGCATTAAAGCAATGATCAAAACAAGAGCTTTTTCACCAAGGTAACACTGCTGAGTTCCAAAGGAACTATCTTACCATATATATAAGGCTGCTTTGCTCAGTGAGACTTTTACTCTTGGTAAAGAATTGAGGAACATTCATCACAGACCAGTAAAATAGACCACATTCATGAATAAGGGCAAACTTAGCATTAACCTAAGAACTATGGAAATAGTTGATCAGGAAAGTGCCTCAACATGGATAGAAGTCTGTTTAAGACCCTTTCTTGTTTAGAAAAATCCCAAATGTCCCCATAATAACTTTCCCTAATTTTCTGTGATTATTACCTTTCCCTGGCCACAGGGAAATCAGCCTGAGATCAGCCAGCAAATACTTTGTGTTCTCTTAGCACAAAGCCTTACTATGGTGATTAAATAAACTGTTGATGGAAAGTTTCAAGGATACAACTAGTAATGATGTAGTAACACAATGTAAACAGTAAGGGTGGATTACCTTTTTATGGCTGTAATAAAAGATAGTCAACTCTTCTTCATTATAAAATATTCAGTGTTAGTGTATAGTGTATCACATTTTAAACTGGTGCAAGAGCAACATCTACCATTCTCTACCTTCACCACTTAAATATATGATGTATTGCTGAAATGCCTGAGGTTTACATGGAAAACATATAGAAAATATACTGCTCAGTACAGTTTTCATAATGATATGCACACTAAATAAACTGCTCCCATGGTGAACAGTGACACTTACTCTACCTGCACAATGCTGTTTAGGTTTACGTCATTCAATACTTTTAAACTGTCAGTTTCAATTAGAAAAAAATCTGGCAGAGACAGTGAGCTTACATGGATCATATTTCTATGCCCATGTTTCATCTTACACACACATTGCACAGCTCATGCCCTGAACTTCTGTTTTAAAGGCTTATATGTAGCTCAATCTAATAGTTAAATACACAATAAATATTTATATTTATGATGTTTCTTGAATGCTGGCACCTGGAAAAGCTCCAGATTGCTGCAAGTATGCTCTTTTTCAGCTCCTTGTTGTCACTGTCATGGAAGGAGCTTGGCTTTAGCTAACATTCTAGATGGTTCTTTTCTTTGGTTAATACATCTTATTCACTTCTCCAGGACCTCTGGCACTATACAGCAACAAAATACATCTATTATTTAGGTAGTGAGTATAAGATCATCTGCTGATTACATACGCATGGAAAGAGAGCCAAGGCTGCCCTCAGTTCCTAAGATCAACCCACCAAAACCACTAATCCAGCATGAGATTTATTCCTTTGCAAAAAGGAAGATTGTAGCCCAGCCTAATCACACTTGGTGAAGCTTTAAAGGCTACAGGTGACACTGGTGAATAACTGTCATGTGGAGAACATGACATGAAGATCCAAAGTTAACTGCATGCCTTTGAAACATGTCCTGCAGCTCACATTGGTTTGAAGTGCCCTCTTAGGACGATCTAACAACCAGTCCTTAAAACTAACTGCGTCCTTGAAGGGGCAGGTCTCTTGAGGAGGCAGTAACAAGTTAACACTAACATGCTCCTGCTCTTTGGGAATGCTGGGAACAGCAAATTAAGAAACTCTATAGAGTCCCAGCCTAGGATCAACCATCCTAACCCAAATCCTGACTCATGATTTCTTCATCAAGTACATTTGGCAAGCAAAATAAAGACAACAATATTACGAGCCTAATAAACGTAGTATGAATGGAGTACTTTGAACAGGTAGCTGGTACTGCAGCATGACAAGCATTGCTGACAGTCTAATTCACTCTGGCTAAATCTATACTGCCTTTTCTGGCCTTGTTGGACTGAATTGCTGGCCATGTCACCCACACAGACATTGCCTTAAATATCTGTGCTGTGCAGATCCAAGCTTCAGGCAGTACCGATGTTTGATTTTCCTGGATGCTGAACCCCACATCCAGCAGCAGGTTTGAGTGAGTAATCAAACAGATCAGGCTGCAGTGCAAGCCAGTGTGACAGCAACACTTCAGCTCTGCCTCCATGGCTTCACCCAACTAAGCTGCATGAATAAAGATTACAAAGTCAGCAACATCACTTGGATGGAATAAACCTTACTAATCCAAATCTTCAAGGCTACCCACAACATTCATCGGAATATCACTGTGAATAAAAGAACCAAATCCATGCACAGAAAGACATAAGTATATCCTGTTTAACAAGGGACAAAGCTATGCTTCAACAAGGTTTACCACTATTCACACTCGACTCAAGTTAAAAAAAAAAATGACACAAGCAACTAGACTAAGAATGAGCAACAATTTCCAGGGTAATTCTAAAACTGCTTCTAAATTAGTTCTGTAAAACTATTTAAATCATCAATATTCACAACATAAATCCTGAATTGCTGGAGGTTGAGAGGAAGTTACCTCTTGTACTTTTCTTATTAAGGAGAAATCAGTGATCTAGACTGACCAATGGTGAGCCTGAGCCAGCAGAGTGATACTTGTTTGCTATATTCATCCAATTAACACCTCAGGTATTAAGGTCTAATTCAAATTATATGTGACATGTTTATGAAATAAAAGCTCATAAATAAATTTATTTTTGGCATCTGAAAATTTTGATTATGAAGAAAAGAGATACTAACTTCTTTCATTAAGGCACAAAAAAGGCCCCAAAACTGTTTTCATTATCTATAGAGGACTTTTCTTTAATATCATTAAGAACAAAAAGGTTCCTTTATTCTCTATAATGAATATTTCACATGGTTATAGTTAAATATATTTTATACTGCACTGCTGATTCTCATTATTATTCAAATATCATATTTGAGGACATTAATACACCATTAATATGATTAACTTTTTCACAGAAGTTAAGCCATATGGAACCAAATGGCACAATTTGGCCACATAAATGACTAGATAGTGTAGGTCACCTTCTGCCCCACTGCACCACTGCAAGTCCACTAGCTCCACTTGCACTTGCAGGCCTAGACCAAGGGAGGAACATGTGCTTCTCCAGAAACTGGAAGTATAAACAACTTTTTATTCCTTCCCAAAACAGAGATATTCCATAAAAAGGCAGGGATCCATTCATATGCTAGACTTGTCTGCATGCAACCTGCAGTATGTCTTCCTGCCTGAGAAGCATTTCTTCAAATAAATTAGGAATCACGGAGGTGAAACACATCCTTTAACACAGTTTGGCAAGAATAGTAAATTTTGTTTATTATTTCTGTGCAATCAGCAAAACACAGAGTAACTGAATTAACCTTGCTGTTGAGTAAGGGAGTGGCACCACTGATTCCTGCCACTTTTTGCCCCTACCAGGAATGCAGCAGCCATACCAGGCAATTGACTGCTCAGAGTCAGATCCTGTGTGGCTGATCCCAAAGCCCCGAGACAGCAAAGTGTATCAGCAGTCCTGCCAGTTTTACCATTGATCTTAAGTACAAGTAACATCAAAGAAGCTCTAGGACTGAAGGACATCCTCTGCCCATAAAGCATAGAAACCTCTTTTATCCCCCTTCCCCCAGCTCACAGTTTTCTTGCCCTCTCCCCAACAGCCTCTGTACAGTAATGAAGGATCATGTTTCTCCCATCCAACCCATCTTTTCCCATTCCTCTCCTCTCTCCTCAGTGCTCCTACAGTTGCTGTGGAAATAACACATTTTACTGACCCAACACCTCCTGGGCAGCTGGTTCCCACAGCTGTGGTGCAAAAGGCAATTAAGATAAAACAACTCCGCAATGAATCACAAGCCTGAACAGATCTCAGAGGTCATTTGGTCCATCCCTCTGCCCCACGGGAGGCTCAGCTATCCCCATGTCATTTCTTGCAGACATCTATGTCACCTGCTTTTAAAAACTTCAGCGATAAAAATTACACAAGCTCCCTAGGCAATATATCCCAGTGTTTCACCACCTTTGCAAAGAAGTTCAATCTTTTCTCACAGCTCTCATTTTCTAAGCCTCAAATCTTTTTTGTCTTTCTTTACAAGTCTTACCAGATCTTTTCTATTTTGCTCACACAAACAATTCCAATTAAAGCAGTTTGCTTCATAAACTACTTTTGAAAGTGATGATTGAAAAATTTACTGTATACTGCAGCTGGAATTATATCACCTTTTTCCATTGTGCAACCATAACACCATCTTAACGACTTTAAATTACAAAATTATTCACTTTTGCTTGTTTTAATGCCATATTGTAGCTGTGCATATGCAACAGGAGAAACAGGGCGAGGTAGTTGCTGTTGTCATATGTGTGTCTATAATGCCTATCACCAGAAACAGTATAACAACAAATCAAAAAATTGTAGAGATTTAAAAACCAATTCAATTTTCCATAGTCAAGGTAAAGCCACACTTTTTACAGACAATCCCAATGTTAGAAAATAATATCCTATCAAAGAGATGAAATCTGACTTTGCTGAAGCAAGCAGGTTTGTTAGGAACACATTCAGTCCACTAGCAAGAGCAGAGCAAATCAGATTTGGCTCACAGCTTTCCTATACCCTGAATTCATATGTCATCTGACTGTTTGGACTTTTTTAAATCACTGAAAAAGTAAAACAGGAAGAGAAGTAAAGCAATGCTATAGTTAACCCATATCTTCATGATTATTGCTGGCTTTACTTTCCTCAGTGAATAGTTAGAGGAAGAAAGTACATATACAGGTTAGAAATACCTCCTTTTGTATATTAATTTAGTCTGCTGCATGGAATAGCAAGGACAGAGAACACCACTTACCAAGATTTTAATACTCTGAAAACAAAATAAAATTTTGGTTATTCATGAACAATAATGAATTGGTAACTTCTCTAATACACTAGACATGACATAAATAATTTCTTCATTTTAAAGATGAAAAGAAAACTTGGGTTGAACCCAAAGAAATATAACAAGGTAACACATTATTTCCTTTCTATCATTGCTGCATGTTGCACTTAACATGTCGCAGGACCAAATACAAGGCCTGTGAAAGCACTACAGGCCTTTACAGATGAGGAGTCCTAAAGTTCTTTCATGGAGCCAAATCTTCAAACAAAAAAAAACAAACAAACAAAAAAAAATCACACAGAAGAACAAACAAAGCGTATTTTAAGCACCAGTTTAACTAATGTATTCATTATGCATTTTAAACAAAGTGCATCAATGAGAAATTAAAATTCGTGATGATCCTCTTTGAGCTGAAGGTCTCCTCGGAAAAATTTCACAGATAAATCCATTCCCTCATGATTTCCAAGACCTTTTAAAAGGTGTGGCAATGTCAGAAATAACAGATGTGAAGAATTCTATTATACCTGACAAGCTCTGCATTCCCAACAACAATTACACTAGTCCGTGATAAAAAACTAACACTTTGCCACTGAAGATTTCAAGAACAGATGCAAACATATTTCACGAGATTTCTGATCACAGGGAAAATATAATACAGGTCAGCACTGATATTCAAATTGTATTTTGACCCATTTCAGACAAGCCCCTCCATGTGCAATGACAGAAGAACATCCAGTCCTTATGATGCAAGTATCAAGTGAACATAAAACATGAGAAAAATTTAACACTTGCCCCAGCAGTATCACAAAAAATACTAAAAATTTCCATCTAATTTTCAGAACATCCATGACATATAAAAGAGAATACGGATTTGCAAAATCCATAAGGAATTCTTTTCCTCAGATTACAAAACAGGAAGACTTGAAAATCCAATTTATAACATAGCTGCACATCTGAAATTCACCATGTATCAAGTACACTGCAGAAATTATACTGTGCATTTTGCAGAATCCAAGGCATGAATTTACAAGTTTAAAAAAAGTTTCTGAAAATAGGTAACCACATCTCAAAACATAAATCATTCTGAAAAAAAACCACATCAACCAAAACTTCAGAACAAATTTGAAAATGCACCCACTCATGAACCAGAGTGCAAAGAATGTCCTAGAGGCAAGATTAGCAAGCAATTACACCAGTCACTGGTAACAGTTATATTATACAGTATTTTTAATCTTTCTTCTGAAAAAAACCGCATTGTGGTCCCAGTATGACAAAATCCTCCTACTGTTTTCTCCAATCTAAAACAATTCAAATCATCAATAGTCTAGAGAGCATCAGCTGATCACGTTTCAGGACACAGCATGGGAGTATTAAGTGACTGAGCATTGATCAAATGACGGCAGAATCTGGAGACTGTGTCTCAAGGAGTATTGGCTGACCCTGATGTTAAGTACATTCATATTATATAAGCCTACATTGAGTTACTGCTTCTGCTGCTGAAAAGTGGTGTTAAAACTGTACATACAAATCTATTTGCAAAGTCAAGCACCTACGAACACATTTCTTCTGTTCAATCAATCTTAAAATGGCCTACTCTTAAACCAACTTTCTGACAAGGAAATACAGACCAATACCTGACCCAACCTTTTCATGTTCTCAAGGTAAATTCTCTCAGCATTTAATTTATGTCACCTGCAGGAAAATTCCTTTTTATGTAATAACCTACAAGTCACTGAATGTTTTAAAATGAAGGTGCTTTTTCTCATGTACCTTGCACAGATACAGGGGATGGAAAGAAGGCAGAAGCATTTCAAAAGATGATGCTTACATATCCCTTCTAAATGCCTTCTAAATGTATACAGTTCTCTGGGGAACAATCAACTGAGCAATGTCTGTAATTCTCAGGATATAATTACCAAAATGAGATGCATAACCTTTACTACACCAGCAAATAGCTAACTTTACAAATTATTTATCTTACTTTGGTGCTCTCAAACCTTATTTTTTTTAAGTAATCAAGTGCTTCCAGTCTTCTACATTGCAGCTACTGTGCATTCAATGCCAGGTGCTGCACACCTCGCTAGCAAAAACTCAGCACAATGCAAGACCTTCTCCAGCCCGTGTAGCTTCATATACTGCTGTAGCATGACAGAATGTCTTTGGGATTCAGCAAATTCAGATTCTGTTGCTACATCCCACAGAAAAACGCCTTGAAATTCCCCATGTTTAAAAAAGGAAAAAAAGGAACAGCCTACATCTCCAAACATGACAGTGCATTCCTGGCATAGAACATGCAATGCTAGAAGAGGAAAATGACAGTATTTATGTTACCTTCAGTCACATAGTTGTGGTCTCGCAGAAAGCTGTGGTTAATTTTCCGTGTGTCCGTGTCCTCGCCCATTTACAGCAGGATTACTCAGCATGCCTATCCGCAGTGGACTGATAGCATCAGCAGAGGTCGTCACAAGAGCACCATCCATGCTGCCACTGCCTAGCAGAGGCGGGGAACACACCGGGCCACTGAGCACAGCATAATGAGAGCTATTGAGGCAGCACAGATTGGGGGGGGGGGGGGGGGGAATAACGACGCGGGGAAAAAAAAAAATAATAATAGTAAAGAAAGAAAAAGAAGAAGCGGGAGAAAGCCGGAAAGCCGGAGGGATAAAAGGCTCCGAGAGATTACGGGTGCAGAAAGCCAGTAGTGAGCTCGCGTGAAGGGAATAGAGGCACTTCTCCCAGAGTTAAAGAATAGCCCAGTTGTGTCGCCAGGTACTCGGAGCACAAGCACAAGCTGCGGCTGGTGCCGGCGGCGGTGCGGGGCTCAGCCGAGCCGAGCCGAGCCGAGCCGAGCCGAGCCGAGCCGAGCCGAGCCGAGCCGAGCCGAGCCGAGCCGAGCCGAGCCGAGCCGAGCCGCTGTCACACGCCCGTGCCGCATCAGCGCTGGCCCCTCCCCGCCCGCCGCCCGCGGCCCAACCGCACCGCATCTGCATGGAGCAAAGTGAAAAATGACACTGCAGGTAATCATTTCTGCTCTTCTGCCGCGGAGATGGGCAACGGGAAAAACTGAGGGAGGGGGCGAGGGAGAAGAAACTTCAAGCTGATTTAACGCGTTTGCATCGACACGTACCGCACACGAACATGAGGCCACGATTTTGTGCTAGTCGCGCTGTCATCTGCAGCAAAAGCAACAGTCGTTCAATGTCAGCCTCTAGAAATATTACCGAAATTGTCAAATATGTGCCTGTGCAAAAGGATTCGTCAGAGGCAAGGCAACCCTTCAGAGGATGTAAGATAAAATAACTGTTATTTATCTTATTTACCCCCGGTTTTGTAGATAAATGTAAAATTACAAAGTATTTAGAAACAACCTCTTTGGATTCCCTGTACAGGAAGGAAAGGCTGGACAAAAGGAACGTTTGCAGGTCACTGGTTTTCTTAACCCTGCTGCTCTTTCACTTCATTATCCCACCATCTAGGTAAAGCAGTGTTGAAATATGTATACTCAGAAATATGAAAATAAGTAGAAGAGGAAAATTACTCTCTTGAAGTATAAAATAAAGCTTACTCTTTAGTCCAAATGCTTCATGGTTTGTATTACAGCAAAATTCTTTTAACTGAACAGACAAAGAATTTCCTTTAGCTTTTGGTATCTATCCAAGAAACCACAAATTGCTGCAGAAAGTATGTATTCAGAAAAGGTAAGCACCACTGAAGTTTAAATATTTGAACAGAAAACAAATGGCTGTATACCAAAACCACCAGTACAGCATGATAAGGGAGTCCACAACCACAAAACCAATTGAGGAGAGAGAATCTGTGCTTTAGGCCCTGGAATTGAACATGGAAAGTACAATTCAGTTGTCAGCATTACTACAGTATTTTGTGTAATACTGGATCAATTTTTATCTTTTTTTATTATTATTTGTTTTTCTTTCTTTCTAATGAACTAGGACATACAGGTCTTAAAGGAAAATTCAAGTACCCTGCTATTCCTATAAACTGTCATGTGACTTTGAAAAATGTAGAGGACTATGTAAAAACCTGCTCAGGGATAAACATATAATTTCAGGATTAAGCAAGACTGAGAGGGAAAGAATAGCAACAGAATGACCTTCTTTTTTCATTAATAAAGTGAAATAAAACAGAACCATATCCAGCCTGCCAAGTAAATATTGTAAAACCTTCACATCTGAGCAGGTGGAAAAGCTAGAGAAGTTATTCCATACTTGCACCCATACAGAACACATTTTACATGTATGTGGGTTTTGGGGGTGACAGTACTAGAAATGTTATTTCTGCATTGACAGCATCAGTCACTGATGCTGTGGCGGTACCCACAGCTCTCCAGTATCTGCCCTATCCTCTTCAGAAAAGAGGAAGGAAGCCTTGCAAATGCTCATACTTAGTTTGGACAAAATGGTTCTAATCTGTGTGGTGGAGCTGGTTTATTTTGCCCTTCCCTGACACCTTATGTTCTCACCTTGGATTTGTCTTTCCAAAGACAAAAGGGTCTATGAGCATAACGCACTGCACATAAAATCCCAACTCCTCCGAAGTCCTTGGCAAAGAGTACAGGCCAGTTTACTCTCAACTACTTAACACAACACTTACACCAGTCTGTGTCAAGAAGACACCTCCCTTCAGCATCTGTGCAAACTGCCTAGCCTTACAAAAGTCTATCCAGATCCTTTTGTAAAGCCTTCCTTCCCTCCAGCAAATCCAAAACTGCAATGGTGACCGGCTGCCAGCTTGCTATAACTCCATTTACTCTATTACTCCTTGTGCTCAGCTATCCACCCAGTTTTTACCCAGCAGAGAACACATCCATCCAAGTAAAGAGCTGACAGTTTCTCCAGGAGAATGTTGTGGCAAACTGTGGCAAACACTTTAGTAAAGTTCCTGTAGGCAACACCAACAGCCTTTCCCTCATCCACTAAGTGGATCACTTCACCACACAATGAGATGAACTAGGTCAAGCCAGACCCACCTTTCATGAGCCTGTGCAAGCTGGATGTGGTCCCCTGATTGTCTTGTACGTTCTGTGTGATGTTGCTCGGGGTGATCTGCTCTGGGACCTTCCTTGGCACTGAGATCAGAATGACAGGCCCCTAGTTCCCTGGATCCTCCTTCCAACCCGTTTGATAGATGGGCTTCACATTTGCTGACCTCCAGTCCAGTGGGATCCACCCCTCCCAGTCACTCAGGGCTGCTGGTAAATGATGGAAGGTGCCTCTGTGAGCACTTTCACCAGCTCCCTCAGTCCCCTCAGCTGGATCTCATCCAGCCCCATAGATTTGTGTGTGCCTAAATGGTGTAGCAGGTTGCTGACCATTTCTCCTTGGATTATGGGGGCTTCACTCTGCTCCCATCCTTGTCTTCCAGCTCAAAGGAATGGATACCCAAGAATAACTGGCCTTACTATTAAAGACTGAGGCAAAGAAAGCAGTAGGTACTCAATCTATTTCCTCAGTCTTTGTCACTATTGTTTCCCCCTGCATCCAATATGGAATGGAGGTTCTCCTTAGCCTTCCTTTTGTTCTTGATGTATTACAGAGTGTGGATTCCCCTGTGAAGGTAACACTGAGAAGCTTCCTCCTATTTCTGTAATGACTCCTAAAACAGAAAGACATGTCACCCTGCAGGGCATTTGATCCCAAAAATCAAGCTGCACATTTGAGTAAAAATGCATAGGAACAACTTGTATTTGCAAATACACAGAAAATGAGCATGTGTTCTCTCTTTTCTGAGAAAAATAATTCTATAGAAAATTTATTATTGAAAAGAAGTAGGTAATAAATTATGCAAATGATCAGTACAATCTCAAAAAAGTCACACTAACAGTCTGTAAAAAAACCCATTGGAACCATTTTCTTTGTAAGTACCTCTACATTTCTGTGGCCATGGTGTCTGCAATTTCTACAGTTGTTGAGAGAATTCTGCCCTTCTTGTTGTTCCTGCTCTTCCTTGTAAACTCCTTAATAACTGTCCTTTATTTGTCCTCAATCAGTTCAAACTTTACAATTTCTATGGTCTTTCATTTAGAGCCTACACTGGTCATTTGTTAGGTGTAATTTAAGAAGTTGGAGGTGTTTCCATTTTTCCTAAGAGCCAAGTGGACATTTTTTGGTGAAGTCAAAATTGTAACTCACATCCAGAGATAATTTTCTCCATACATCATAAGAGAGGTTCATGGACAACTTCGTTAGGCGTCACATCTGGGTCAAATCACACTTACCTTGTTCTTCATATTTTTAAGTTTAAAAAAAATCTCATAAGGAGGAACAGAATGAGGAGGAAGCCTTTAACAAAAACCCTAGACAATATTCCCAGTGTGCATGCAAATGCTTTCCCTTAGATTATGAGCCAAATCCTTACTGTGTGGCAAATATTAGCACTCCACTGACTTAAGTAGGTCAGTTCACATGAGAAAGATTAGCAAAACTCTGCTCTAAATTTGTAGCACAATGCAAATTTGTGAGCCAACATTTGCAGATAACTAGCTGTGTCATTTTAAAATGCTACTTATTATCAATCCCACCTATAACCTACAAAATTTGATCTGGTCAGATACCCAGGGAGAAGGTGGTGAGGAAGGAAGCTTTAATCAAAAATATATCAGTTATTTGGACTTTCATAGTAGTTCATAATCCTACTCATAAAACATCCCTCTAATTGAGCTGAATACAGTACAGAGAAATAAACCAGTGTCTTATTGTACCTTTTTGTTGTGTCCCCTGCCCAGTTGTTGTTGTCGGGCAGGGGGAAGTTACAAGGTTTGTGAGTGCTGGCCTTTCAGGCATTTAGCTTCTCACAGAAACCTGTAGTTTCCAGCCAGCATAAAAAGACCAGGAGAGCAGCTCAGACTTTTCCCACAGGCTTTATTATCGTCCGTGAAGGGCTCAGGCCACAAATCCAAAGATGGGGGATCACACATGTAATTTTATAGGGTCTGGGGGGATCACAAGTAAACCAATGGAAAACAGGGTTTATACATTTTGGCCAACTACATTATCTTTCTTTGTTTGGGACAACCAATTATAAAGAACCAAACCTAACCAATAATATTCTAAAAAGATAAAAAGAAGACCTTGCATTTTTCTAGCATGAATCATTCTAAACAAGTAGTTTTTCTTATCTCAAAGGAGATTCCAGGGGGCTGTCGAAGGACTAATTGCAGAGGGATTCATCCCCTCTACATCTTATCTTAAAGAATTTATAAGTAAACTATAAAATAGAAGAGTTACATACAGATAAGCAGCAACATTTAGGTAAACAGTGAGTCAGTAATGAGGATGGAGTCCTGGTTTAGAGCTTTCTTCAAAAGAAAATCATTAGAGACTGTGGAGAGAAGCAATAAACTGGATTCAAGAGGTTGAAAAATTACTGCATAACAAGAATAAAACAAGCTTAGACATAATAGGAGGAGAACTGGCCAGCAGGTCAAGGAGGAAAGTGAAAGGCAAGAGCAGACATGACACAGATGCCAACACAGACTATGGTTGTCAGTAAGAGTTAAAAGGAGCAAAACAAACAAAAAAATGGATCTGTGCCAGGAGAAAAATCTCATAGGACAGGGAAAGAAAATATTTAAAGAGATTAATAAACCTACATTTCCCTTTGTCAGAGTTTTGGGCAGAAGAATCAGAGAAAGGGGAGGTAGAAGAGAAAAACAAAACATAAACCAGTCAACCAACCAACCAACCAACCAACCAAAAAAAAAAATAGCCAGAAATGTAAGCCAGAGGCAGCCAGTACCCTGAGGAAGGAACCAAACCAAATAATATTTATGATACAAATGGAACTGAGAATGTAAGGATTGGTAAAAGTGTAGTCTAACAGTAAGGAAGGGAAGATGATGAGAACAAATTTTTGCCTGAATTACTTGCTTGCTCATTGCATTTCCAGCAGGAAGCTCTGCACCAGAATAGAGGGAGGAATTAGACATTAGAAGGGAGTTAATTTTGAAGGTTACTGTGTAATTCTGTTTATAAACACCTGTTGAATACATGGCCCTCCTGTTTTGCTCCTGCAGAACATTTCTGTTCTTCTCTTAAGCATATTTTCCTGAAGAGCCTCTATTTAGCTTTGTCAGACACTAAGAGAACAATCTTTAAAAATTAAAACTCTTAATATCTGAGATAGAACATCATCAGGTACTCCAAGTCTCCATTTTACCCCCAAATTCATCATTCCATCTAAATTAGAATAATTAAGTTTGAACTTCAATAGAAAGAAATAGTAGTGGAATGCTTAAATATTTTCTTCATCTAACTAAACTTTTCATATACAGATCATTCTGTACTTCATTTAATAAAATACAGTGGCCTTAAATGAAATTAAACTGAATTTTCAATTGGCACAGAACTTTATTAGTAAAGAACAAGAGATTTAAAGACTATGATGGTAAAAAAACCCCTTAGAAGTTGCACAAATTTCACCAGAAGCAGACTATCTTAGAATATTACCTTAATTTAATGTTTGTGACATCAGAGGAGGGTTTTAAGAGCTTTGACACCATTTGCTTCTAAACATATCATAGTGTCAGCAAACTGTGCAGAACAGTGCAAAGTTCCTTCCAGTGAAAAAAGGTAACACATACAATTAGTCCGCTGCAGAAAAAATACAAAAAAATATTTAGCCAACCCTTGACTATCATAGCTTATTGCATCTGAATTTGCTTGCCGACAAAAAATGTTTATAAGCCAGATATTGTCTCCCCTTTATACAGGTACAGAGATATAAAAGCCCTGCTACTGACTTCTCCTGTTAAGCCATTTCCAAATTAGTTTTGCTGTTAATTTATTTATTCAAAATGTCCACAAAAATAAAATTATATAGTACAGTCATACTTCTGTTCCAAATACTTTCATTTGAAAGGACAAAGCCAAGAGGAATGTGATAAAAAGCTATTGCCCCAGTCTTCCTCCAGCTCTACTCAGCTTGGCAGAGAAGGACTCAGAGCTCTCAACCAGGCATAAGACAGCAAATTCACTCCCTTGAGTTTGTGTAGTTTTCCTTTGCAAGTCCTTCTGAAGTCCATTTTGTATTTGTTTAATAGCCAATACAATATACATTATAAATACTACCGTGCAGTTCCTTTTTTTGATTATTTCTGAAAGCTAAACTAAAGCAAATGGATGCTGCCAAAAGCTAACGTAAAAAGCAATAGAAGAAAAATCAATCAATCACAACTCTGAAGTAAAAATTAATTTTGTCTTATTTTAACACTTCATAGGTAATCATTTCTAATCTTTACATGTACAGCATTTAATTAATATTTTGCTACAGTCTTCAGTTACATTTAATATTTAATATTTAAAATTATGATGCAGCCCAACAATTTTGCAAAACCTAATGGCTGCTATCACAACTGGAAAAATATGTCATTATTCAAAAAGGGAAAATTTCTTCAACAAACTACGTCTTTTGCTAAGCTAAATCTAAAAATGACACCCACACAGAAGAAATAATTTATTTTTAGCCTACATAGTCCAGACACAGAGTAAAACTAATGCCTCCCAGTAGCTGGTGATTCTGGAAAGCAATTAAAAGTTATCATTGAGCAATTTAAATTACAGAAACCAATTTCTGTCAATGTCTTTCACCCTCTCTGTTCTGGGTGAATGTTACATAAGGATCCTGGGCTGAGTCCATGCCTCTTTAAGGTTTGCAGAAAGCCAGAGCATAGGATGAACTGAATACACACCATGCTCACAGTTTTATAGAGGGAAGGCAGTAGTCTTGCTCTTACTTTTCTGTGATGTGCTAATGAGAGTGGTGAAACTAATCAATATGAAGAGCTCTGGGCCTGACTTAATGATTTTTACTAACTGAGA
This sequence comes from Cinclus cinclus, assembly GCF_963662255.1. Taxonomy (NCBI): domain Eukaryota; kingdom Metazoa; phylum Chordata; class Aves; order Passeriformes; family Cinclidae; genus Cinclus; species Cinclus cinclus. The sequence goes on along the minus strand of NC_085050.1, from coordinate 11,722,403 downwards.
GAATGCAGCCAAGATATTTTGGACATAAAGGTTCTTGCAAGAAGGCTCTGTGAAGCAAAGCAGATGCCCTGAGCTATGACACTTCTGTTCCCCCAGGACGCCCTTCTGTTCCTCTCTGGGGCCACTGCATCATTCTGGCTGCAATGGAGGTTTCCCCATCCTACCACAGCAGCTGCACACCACAACCCTCTCTGAGCTCCATAATGATATGTTAATCCAGTCTGGCAACCTACACTGGGTGCTGCTTTCAGGTGTTCACTATGAAGAAAGGAAGAATTTGGAAACATAAACAGCTCCCTTTTAACTGGCCTGAATCAGACCAGAGCAACCCTGAAGCCAAAGAGCTGGAGCTGTGCGTGAAACAGCAACTGTGTCTTTGCCTGGTCCTTCTGTGGTTCAAAGTCACATCTAAAACAAGTCCTGCAACCTATCAGCTAGTGAGCTCAGGGAAGCAGATAATAAGAGCATGAACAAATTCCAGGAGTGAGTTCTGCACACTCTAGGGGCAAGTTTTAATATGGCAAATTTCAGAATACTGTAACAGATTTCAGTGGGATCTACATTTAGCAAGAGATGGAAATCAAGGCTGCAAAACCACGGGGGAAGGAAAAGCAGAAAGAACAGACAAGATGCCAAAAGGAGACACTGGAAGTCTTCCCAGAACTTACTAATTTGGAGGTTAAGCCTATTCAATGACTGCAGCAGGAATGGGAAGAGTGGTCTAAGAGAAAGCACAGGATGAAAAATAAAAGACCGAGCACTAGTGCCATCTGTGAGGCTTTAGCCACCTCATTTATCTTCCTTATTCTTTTTCATTCTTCCACTGCCTTGCCTATTTAAACCAAAAATTACAAGAGTATAAACACTGTCTTCTCTACTGCAGTCATTACATAGAGACTGATGCAGGACCTTTGGGAAATGCTGATACTTACGAGACACTGTTCCTAGCTAAAGAAGATCATCTGTTTCTAAAACAAGCTTCTGTGTCCTCTAAAACACAAGGCAGATTATTTACTCCAGTGCAAACAACACCACAGTAAAAGAGAAATAAAAAAACATAGGAGAAGGGATAAAGATGAGTTTCACGTAGAAAACCTCTCAGTGAGAGAGCCTGTCACTCTGCCAAGCAAGCCAGGGACCCTGGTGGAAAAAAAGGAAACAGAGCCTGAAGAAGAAAGTAGGCTTGGGGACAAGTGTTGAAACAAATGCTTCCAAATAGCCTTTAACTTTCTACAGAGGTTACTCTGCTCCCAATTTTCTCAAATTGAAATGCTAATACAAATATAAATATATTCCAAACAAGAAATACTATGTTAGGTTTGGTATCATTGCATTACATGCTGGAGAAGGCCTATTACTAATTTTGCTAATTTAGTTTAGTCTTAGACATACTTTATGCAGGTATTAATTAACTCAAATACAGCATCACTTGCACGTTGCCTTATACCTAATGTATGACACAGCATATACTTTGATACTGCTGTTTAGTGTGTATGGGTCACTTTCTCTCTAAAGGCATGCCCTAGGACAGCATCCTCTCTCCAAATTACCCTCCAACTTCAGTAAAGCTCACTACCATATTCTCCTGCTGTACAGGGAAGAAAAAGTCTTTAAATGTATGTCTCTACATGCAAGTCTTTAAATCCTGCTGCATATAATTTATTTAAACTAAAAATTTTTATGTTATGCCCTTTCTTGTTCACAAAAACCAGAAAATCTACCCATGCCAGTAAAAAATTATGAATTTGTAAAGCAGAATTAGATCCTAAGAAGGATGGTTAAAGTTCTGCTGGAGACGGCTGGAAATCATGTAGGAAATGTTTCAGTGGCTGTTGAACAGATCACAAGCATCAGAGCACACAGTGCCAGAGGCTGCTGATGGGGACTGTCACAGCAGTGGAGCCTCAGGACAGAGCTGTGTGCTGCCTCCCCAGCAAGGCACCCAGCACACTGTCAGAAATGCTCTCCAGACAAGACCTATCACTGCACAGCCAGGCGAGGCTGCAATTACAAAAATAATTTCATACCGTAAGACAAGATGACCCACATCTCAAATAACTTCTGTAGATGTCAGGCTCTGGAGTGGCACATAAAACCTGCTGAGACTGAAAAGCCTGGAAAGAGAATAAATAAGAATCTACACATGTATACATAGTGGAAAATAATTATAAAGTTGTCATTTGAAGGCACTGGACAATCCAAAGAAATGTTGCTTAAAACACAGATCAGAAAGGTGCCTGATAAAGGAATTTATAGCAGGGATACAGGCACTGTCAGAACTTCTTTACACTGTGTCGACATATTTATAAAAGAAAAAAAAAGGAATTGGGAATAGAGGGAGAAAAGCAAGTGAGAACAGTTTCAAACCCATGCTAAGGGTCATATTCAGCCTTCCTGAATTGCAATGGACCAAAACACACATTTCAGCAGTACCCTGGTGTGGCATCTGGGTGGTTACACTACACAAACCTACGACACAAACCACAGAGAAAAGAAAACACTTTCTAAAACAGCTTCCAAAACTCAGCATTCTGAAAAAATTAAGCCACTAAGATACAGAAACCTCAAGAGATGGAGCTTGAACAACTTCAACAGAAAAAAAATCCAGAGGAAAGAGATCAAAGGAAATAGACAGAAAAAAATTTCAGTGCAAAATCAAGTGAGAAAACAGGAAATTCTTTTAAATACTACAGCCAATCATAAAATATCAGAAACTGACTGAAGATGTATAACACCTCTGAAATATTTGTTAGGAACTATAGTGAAAGGACAAGGAGTAAGTTCAGGTGCAATTTGGTGCAAATTGAAAAGGGTGCAAATTGAAAGAGGAGAAATTTATGTCAGATATTACAAAGAATTTTTTACTGTAAGAGTGGTAAAACACTGGAACAGGTTTCCTATGGAGGCTGTCACTGGCCCATTCCTGGCAGTGTGGAAGGCCAGGTTGGATAAGGAGTGAAGAAGGTGGGAGGTGTCCCTGCCCATGGCAGGAGGGGTTGGGACTATGATCTGTAAGGCGCATTCCAACCCTTTAACATTCTATGATTTTTCAGACTTGAAGCAAATAATTAAAAATCAAATCAAACTAGGAGATTATATTCACTCTCACATTAAAATGCAAACCATAGGCACTCTTCCTAATATTTTGCTAACTCAGACCTCAAAATATTTCAGGTAATAATAATTCAGAAACAATTCTTGCCCATGGCAAGCCTATTAAATAAAATCAACATACAGGATCATTTATTACTGGTTTTGAATTCTATACACAGTCATACAAAGATGTCAGTTTGAGGGGAACTTAGCCCAAATGACTTTGTTATTCACAGGACCACAGAATAATGACATGATATCTCACAGGACATTCCTTCCTTTCACCAGCGTAATTTATTAATTCAGACAGGTATAATGCAAGCAGCTTTTTCTCCAGCATTACTGTGCTGGTTTTACCCTGGGGGGCGGCACACTGGGAAGTTTTTCTCCATGAGAACTTTCTCTGTGAATTGATGGGACCAATTGGAGGCTGCTTTAGTTGTTGACAGCCTGAGAAATCAATTGGAAAAGTCGGTTCGCTCCGTGGATCGCATTTGAAGCAAGTAAACCCCGATAAAGCTCTCTCGCATTTCCGACCTCTCACAGGGTGACACTGACCTGGCCCGGGCCGGGCTGGGCTGGGCTCGGGAGCTGCCGGGCCCCGTTTGTAACCAGGGCCCCGATAACCCCAAAAGCAGCAGAGCCCATTGCTGGGATCCTCGCCTTGTCCCGCTGTGGCCGTGGCTCGGGGGGCCCTGCCCTGCCCCGGCTCGGAGCAGCCCTGGGGTGGCCGAGCCCGCCCGGCCGCCCTCACGGGCTGGGGGGAGGCAGCCGGGCCCGGTTCGGGAGACCCCCCAGGGCTTTGTGTGCTGGGCAGGGCAGAGGGAGAACCCCCGGGCTGCGGCTGGAGCTGGGGGCGGGCAGCGCCGGGGGAAAGCCATGGACACACGGCCTTGGCACCCATTTCTCCTCTGCGTGCACTTTGCAGTTTTCGTCCTGCCCCTGAGATCCTGACACAGCTCCAGCATGGCCTGGCCCAGGCCCTGCGACTTCTGTGTGAGGGTTTAACTTTTCCAATGCTCAGATAAGACTTACAGACTTTCCATCCTTCCTTGGGTGAAAGGGAGAAGAACAGGAAGGATACACTAAAGTCAATTAAGCAAAAACTAAGTTTCTAGATGAAAAGAGAATGAGGAGATGCTATGAAGGTTGGCTGAAATATCTTTTTGTAAGTTATAGGGGTGGACTGTACTTCACGAAAAAAGTCCTTTAAACCATGAAAAGAAAAAAAAGACATGGGGGGTGAGCAAGGTGTAAAGTGTTTGAAGAATCCTTTGCCCCAAGGAGAAGAGGGGGATCTCTGTTCCTGGGAATGAAGTACGAACAGAGAGAAGTGAGCTGAAGAGAACTTTTGCCTTTGAGCAGCTCATCCTTAAAAGTAATGCCCCATGACTTTTTTTAACATGGCCCACAACTCAGTTCGGAAAAGACTGTAAAGTGAGAGGAAATTCATGATGGCAGATCCCAGGCGGCTGTTGATCATGAAGAAGTGAAGTCAAGAGAGAACTGGTGATTTCCTCTTTTGGTAAAAGATCCTTATAGCTAAACAAAAAGAAACTCCTCTCCCTAAACTGAACTAAAAAAGATTATTTAAGTAAGGAATTGACTAAAATGTCTCTGTATGTTAAGATGTAACAAAGGGGAAAAGAAGAGCTGGTCTGAAAATCTGTTCTGAATTTATTATTATTATTCTTTGTGTTGTTAATAAAGTTGGTTTTTTTTATTCCCTTTTTAAGTTTTAGGCCTGCTTTACTTTTACTCCTAATTCTGTTTCACAACAAAAGGTAAATATATTACAATTGGCAAACCTTAAACTATTACAATTACCTTACACCACAAAGAGTAGTTGCATATTTCTGTGTTCTCCAACAACTAAGATGACATGCAAATGCAGCCATCTTAAGCACCTGCAGATCCCAACCATCCTGGGCCACAGAGGCAAACAAAAAAAACCAAAAAAAATCTGTTCTAGAAAATGATACAGCGCTAGATTTTTTTTCTTGTATATAATATTTACTGCAATATTGCTAAAACAGCCTCAAGAGAGAGGAAAAAAAATAGTTGTGTCAATATAAACAATGATTTTGTTGTTAGCCTTTCCTCCAGATCATCCAAATATTTAAACTACTGTAGCATCAGATGTACAGTAACAAATGCTGCACCTGCTGTAAGAGCTGAGATTTTGGAAATAATACTTAGTTGGCAAAACAAAAGCTAAAAATAAATTCAATCCATTTAAAATGGGGAAAAAAGACCAACCCACAGGAAAACAACACATAAGCACTCAGTGGTGGGAGAAAAAAAAAAGTAATTTGTATGCAAAAATGTAGAAAGAAAGCTAGTACTGAATGGCATTAAAAGTTTGCAAGACACATTAAACCCAGAATTCTGAGGAATATGAAATCCCATACTACATTGCAGTGAACAGCAAATGCACTAAAAGTTCTGTTCCACTTCTGGCCACCCTCATAGCAACAGCAGCAATCAAAATTCAGAAAAACGGAACAAACCACAGAGATGATCTGACATGGGAATTTGAGAATTCCAAAGTAAACAGTGACTGAGAAGACTCCTGTAGGAGTCTTCAGCTGAAAGGAATGAAAGCACAAACATCAAATGAAATAATTTTCATTTTGGCTCAAGACATAGTAAGCACAAATTAAATTACAGGAAAACTTATGAGGGAGAGTACAAGTGGAAAGCTATTAATTGATTTTCAAACTTAATGAAGGACTAAGCACCTACAAATTAAGTGCTGCAATGAGAACAACAGTGGTGCCCGGCCCCAAGGAGAATTTGGAAATGTGAGGTAAAGTGCTTTGCCTACTCAGTGAGGAAACCTCCCACTCAGGGGAGTTCCCTAGAACCACCACCCAGGAACACTGAACACAAATATTCAAATATTCTTTCCAGAGATTAGAGATCTCAAGGTCACAAAGGAGACATGCTTTATGATACAAGATCTAGACCCTAAGTATGAATATAACCCTAAGAGGTGGTGACACTGAGTGTTATTCCCTGAAAAAAAAGGGAGACAGTCCTCCCTTATTATATAATTGTATGCTGTTAAGTCATATAGGAAATACAGTATAATTTCCTTTAGTTCAAGAGAAAAAAGAAATCTGGGTATGGACATTTACCATATTTTCTGCTTAAGTTACTCCAGGCATTAATAAGAAATGTATTATTTCTAAAAGCAGAAATCATCCCAAGTAAAATGACTACATCTGTGTGATTTAGATCCTCACCATGCCCAGGAAATCTGAAATTTTTGAGCCAAACCTGAGGTCAGTTTCAAGTCTTTGCATTGACAATTACTTTATGTAACAGAAAAATAGTCACCTGAACGGGATCTGGAACCACAACTGCGTGCAACAGTGTGTAAGAGAAAATTCAGCTTGGCAAAGGGGAAAACAGGAGCCATTACCAAATAGAGGCCAAAATGCCTGAGCATAACAAGTTGTTGGAGAAGAAAGGTCTGTTAAACAAAATCAAGACCCAGTGCCTCACTAACCACTTTAACAAAAAAAAAAAAAAAAAAAAAAAAAAAAAAAAGGGGAGGGGCGGCCACTTAATAGTACAATTTTTGCTAAACTCTGCAAAATTATATTTAACCTTACTTATAGCTAGACAGGGATTACACAGTTGCTGAGCAAGCATAAATGCTAGGCCTTAGCACATCTGTAGTCTGTGAGAGAATGAACTAATTTCAACTAATGAACTGCTGAGCCAGCACAAGGCAAGGACCAAAGCATGGGAAACACAATGCAATAACAGTATGATTAAGACAATTATAAATCAAAGAAACGAGAATGGTGTCTCTCAGCTTCATGGAGCAACTACCTGGGGAGGCATGAAAAAAACTGTCTATGAGACACCATACCCAAGGGACGGTGACCAGCGATCTGAGGATGGAACAGAAGCAGTAAAACAGGTGAGTAGTCTGGGAAAGCAGGGAAGTGAGCTGTGGTTATAGCAGTTTGGCAGGAATAAAGGCAAATTCAAAAGTCACCATGGTGGGCACAGCAGAAGAGGATAAACACTGCAGACCCCAGCAGCAGAAAACTCACCTTTTGTAGAGACATCAAGGTTTTTCTTTGAAAAACCTTGATACACCAGGAGGGATGTCCTTTGATCCCTCAATGCCATGAGTGCAGGCTGTAAGGGAGGGGTTTGGTGTATCTTACAGGCTGGGAGGGCATAAACACATTAAGGTAAAGGTGCCTACCATAATCACAAAATTACAGAATCACAGAATGGTTAAAATTGGAAGGGAGCACTGGAGGTCACCTGGTCCAACCTCCCTACTCAAGCAGGGTCCCCAAGAGCACATTTCTTTGGATTGCATCCAGACAGCTTTTGAGTATCTCCAGAGGAGATGAAATTACATATGCTAATGACTATAGGCTGTTCCTCACACCCACTGTCATTTATGTAATCTCTTCAGTTACAGAATTCCTCCATCACCACCCCCACTGCCTTTCTTACCTCATCATACCCTGCCTCACAGTCTGATGCTGACACTGCTCACGATCCTGACTGGTTTTGATTATCCCATAGCTAAGTGCCACTGATTTTTACTTGTCATTGCTTTGCTTTGCACATAAACACTGTCGACCTGTATAAGCTTTTAAAAAATCCTATCTCCACGTGAAATGAGTCTTCTTCCTTGCCAGATAAAGCTGCTGCACACCCCCTCCAGCAAAGCTAACTCACAGCTTAAAACAGTGTCAAAAACATAACAAAAAGGAAATACAATTGCATTTTCTGTTAGGCTAAATGTATGCATGCAAGAAATACTCTAAGCCTGGCTTGAGCTTTCACAGCAATTTCTTAGTTTCAGAAACTTACCGGAGAAATGAGAACAACATGGTAAATTTAGCCATTTCCTCAACGTGGCACCCTATGAGCTTGACTACGTATATTCAAGTATATTTATGCATGTAGCTAAGCATTGTTTAGTAACTAACCATAAATCTCATCCTCATATCAATTAAGCACTTGTACAGATTTTAATATGCAGCTATATTATCAAAAAAATCTTTCAAATAGAATGTGGCTGAAACATCTGGCAGTATGCAATTTGCATAGTTTTATTTCAAGAAATTTAATCTAAAGATTTCCTCAGTAGCGCTCTTAGAAGTGTAATTTCTGTAACTCCTTGGGACAGTAATTAAGAGTGGTTTCTTAATTATTCAATTTATCTATAATAATCCAGGAAGATTTATCTTATATTTGTGCCAATGATGGGAGCTTTTCAATTTCACCAGAAAACACAAGAATAGACCAATAATTTTATACAGTATCATTTCAGAGGAAACACAGTAAACTATTTATGATATCACATTGCTACACTGAGGCAAAGCTCAAGAATAAACAAGCAGGTTAACGTATTTCAACAACAGTTGAAATAATAACAAAGGAATAGAAAAGGAACAAAAAAATTGCAATTCTACATTGCATTTAACCATACAATTCTCCCTCTGACACTCCAACATCTCACACTCATTTTGTGAATATGGTAAATTTGCCCTAACCTCCACTGTGAAGCTGGGCTGTCCCACACTTATTCTTTCAGCTTCAAGATCATTTTGCTTGTTTCTTTCTTAGAATACTATCAAAACCCTTGAAAATTTTACAGTCAAATATACAGTCACATATAATGAGAAATACTTGTTGCCACAGAGATTCTTCAAAATTCTGTTCATGCCAACACCAGTAAAAGCTCTGCCATTAACAAGAGCCTAACCCACCTCTACTACATTTTAAGGCCAAGAGCCGATGCTATTGCGTTGCCTATATTCCGTTTGGAAAAAAAAATCCAATTAGAATGGATTCATGACAAGCTAGACTCTGACCTTTACTTTTGACTTTGGCTGCCTTTTGTTTGTTTGTGAGGCCCTGTAATTGTTTATACACAATATAAATTGAATCTGTGGCATGTGAAATACAGGCTCTGCAGCCTCTGTAGGTAACCTAGGGTGAGAGGTTAAAAAACATTGACATTATGACAAATTGCTGTAATTTGAGGAATAATCTGAAATCCTGCAGGGACACAATTGAGCCTGTGAGACTAGTTGTTAATGATAATAAAAGCTGACACAGTAAAAATGATAAAATTAAGAAGAACACCCAGTAATATAAGTACCTCCACATATGACATTGACAATCCAGTTAAGGGGGCCAGTAAAAATATCACTGGTGAGTAACTTATTACTCCATTTCCAGTTACAGAAATCTCCACTCATTTGTGGAAATGCTTTTGTCTTTTCTGCTTACAAGCTATCTGTTTTTCATAAATTTCAGAACATGCAATTTTCATAATATCATCTGTAATGCAAGGTCACAATTCCACTTTCTGATTAGTTTGTGTCTATGTACCGGTAGATAAAACCTGTATTTTTCATATAGTACACCCATGATACCTTTCTCTGTCTCTCTGACACATCATAAACCAGCTGGCAACATAAAATATAAATTGGCTAGCTGTAAGAACAGATGAATCATTACTTATTTTTTTAAATTACTTATTCTGTACCAAAATAAGAGAGACCAATTTTACAGTATCAAATGGCAAGTGTAGCTGCTAATTAAAATTGTATTTTTTAAAAAAATCCCCAAACTTGATGAGTATCATTTAAGATTGGGGTGAAAATGATCTTTCAAGGTCATCTAATACCCCCTATATATATTGCTGTTTTGAAATATTACCATTTCTCAGAATTTAGAAACATTAGTACTGAATTTTGCTCTGGCTTTGATTATGTATTTTCATTCTCCAACAATTCTTATATGTAATGGATTAGTGCATTTCATTACAAGAATCTTAAGATTTTTATTCTCTCATACTAAATTGTATCTTTCACAGGCCTCACACTTCAGATTACTATTCTCCACTTTGTGGGATAAGGGAATAGTGTCTTCTCACAAATGCAACTTACATGACATAAACTATAAGCTGCTAATGTGAAAAATATCCTCAAAATCCCCAAATTAAAGCTAACCAGTTTCTTGACATTTCTTCCTTCTGATAATATGACCATCCTGGAGTCAAGAGTTTTCCATAAGAATTTGGCTGTATGATGAAGAAACAAAAAGGAATACAACAATGGACAAGGTAGACTGACAAAACCTGAGAAACCACTAGAATTTGTTTTAGAAATGCAAGAAGACTGAGATCCATTCTTTGGACTGGATGCTGTGATGAAGTCTAAAACAGTAACACCAGTGACACTTGGCTTGCTTCCAAACCTCTTCAAGCTTAATCCCTAAAATAAACACTCAAACCTGAAGACTGGAAGGTTGAAAAAATGCTGTGTCTTTATTCATAATTAGCAGCCAACTGCGACACTTTGTTATAATGTATAGAATGAATGCAATTGATCTCCTTTTAATGGCAAAGTGCATTTACAATTATTTCCAGGGGTTTTTTTTACATCACTGAAGGCTATGCATGAGGATCCAAAGCTGCACATACAGCCTGTAATCTTCATGCAGTGGATTTTGAAGATAATGACTGTTACACAGATCATCCAGTGCCTTTTGGCACACTTCTATGTTGCCTAAGCATGTAAGTATTCAAAGTTTTATATTGCTACATATTGAAACATTCTGAAACTGCTACATTTTTAAAAATTATTTATCTTTTTCTCGCATTATCTTATTTCTCATTAGATCTTTTATTTTCTCTACTGCTCTCCATATCCAGAAGCTTCTCACTGACACCTGCCAAAGAGGGCATGGGACAGGCCAATCAATTTTCTTCTTATTAGGATTTTCTTTTGTTGGGGTGGAAACCTTATCAAAGGAAACAGCTTTCAAGAGCCCATCTACAGAACAAAAAGGGGAAATATTGCCCAACCGAAAATAATGCACAAATTAGATTTTCATTCAGGGAACACTATTTAACGACTTCACAGCTGATAAGGAAAAACAGCATGAAACCCTTCACTGGTGTCAAGCACATCAAAGCAACAGTTCCAAGATGACTTCTTCAAAAACCAAGGGTCCCTAGGATTGATTTGGTAATTTCTTCACCCAAAGTGCTGTCACTGATCTCTGTGTTGCTTGGTAAGCTTCCATCAAGTTCTGCAGATTCTTCATAAAGGTCTCCAGATCAAATAGCTTAAAAATTACCAGTAATGAAGTAATATTCAAAGAGGAGTATTTCCTGCCAAATAAGACTTTCAGAAAAGCTTCTACATCTAAATGTTGTAAACACTCAAACTGTAATCGAGTACACCACTAATTAGTATGAAAACTCTTGTATATGGGAAATAGCCCTAATTATTTGGTTTGTCAAAAAATAATATTTTAAAAATTGATTTTAATCTTTGGTGAGAATTAAGTATTGTAAATATAAATGCATTTTCAAACTGTACTATAAGAAAGCAAATGTAATTACACAAAGCTGATGAATGCTTTATCCTATACCAGATGTTTTTATCCAGGTTTTTATCCTTTCTTGATCACAACAAAGCAGCACAATAACAACAAAATCAAGGCTACACACCATGGATCCCTTTACTCATTTCCCAAGGACCTTCACAGATTTCACAAAGGACTCCCTCCCTCTTCAAGCAGGCTGATTTTTTTAGGAACTTTTCCATGCAGTGTGCAGGACTGGGGCCCTTCTTGCTTTGTTCTTGTACAAATGAGCATCCACTTTGGTATACTTGGCACTAACCCCACATTTCTAAAATTCAAGTGTTTTTCTGAGCCCATGCCCAGCCCTAGAAGAGAACAAAAGATGGAAGAAAACTACAAAAGTTGCATAGCTTCTTATTTTGACAGTATCATTTTGAAAATTCTTATACACCATAATGTGCCAAATTTGCAATTTTACTACCTGTAAAAGCGACAAACAAAAACTGTAGTAAGACCTGAAACACAAACTATGCACAGTTTGACCATACTACACATGCTAAAGGAGAATATCTGGTACATAAATGAAAGACCTTTTCCAAGATTTTTTTGTTTAAAAAAAGACTGGATGTGGCACTTAGTGCCATAGTCTAGTTGACAAGTGGAGTTAGGTCCTAGGTTGGACTTGATGACCTCAAAGATTTTTTTCAAACCTAGTTAATTCTGTGATTCTTTGATTCTTTTAGGCACTGAATCACAACTTATGATGAAAGACAGAAAATAAATTATAGTAGAATTGCACTGCATTTCTACAGAGACTTACAGGGAAGAATCTTAAAAATAATGCTGAAAATAGACAACACAAACACATAATAAAAGGTCTCATATGTATCTTTATGTATTTGCTGTGGAGACATTAAGCTATCTGAAGAAGCAGCTGAGCTTCCCCATATGAACAGATACTCTCGAGTCTTCCCAGTTTTCAAATACATTTCCATAGAGAAATATCTGTATTGAAGAAAACAGATAATAATATAATTTATATAAATATATAAAAATATAAATATATGTGTCATCATAATGATAACATTAAATATAAAATAAATTTTAGAGCTTGTTAAAAGTTGCAGAAGGAACAACTGAATGTATCTAGTAGTTTCCAAAGATAGTTTACAATGAACAATGAAAACCTCTTTCTTGGTAGGAGTACTTAGGTGTTCTAGTGTTCATTTCAAAGATGAAGATAAATTTAGATTTTATAACTAACTCAATAACACATTTGAACAGGGATTTAGTGTTCCCCCTGGGAACTTCAAGAATGAAAAAGAAGCCAGAGCAAACTGTGACATGGTTGCACAGCTATAAAATGTTGACAGCTAAACAGAAGAACTGAAGTTATTTTTCCCTTCTTTAAGCAAGCACCATAGTTTAAGGAAGTAATTGCCTCAAGGTTTCACAGTAAGTCTAAGGACTCATAGCCTTGGGAGCAGCCTCTGCAGTTATTAATCTCAGTAACTTTGCATGAAGACATTTTAAAGGGCAAAAGATGCAGAATTTAATATTAAATAAAGATAAAACATAAATTAATATTGCAATGACAGATAGGACACTGACCTTACTAATACCATTTTTATATAGCATCTTTAATTAACTTAGTATATATATGGAACACACTGTTTTATATGTAAAACACTTGTTTCAAATCATCTACACTTCAGGAAGATTATGGAGAATTCATTAGAACAGCACCATCCATATTAAACACTGTATGGAATATTATCTTGAAGTAGCATTTAAGCTAGGTACATAAAATTGCACATTACATAACTGGACACATTGTAGAAGAATCTGAGCATTTACTACATGCACAGATTTGGGACCTGGCTTTCATGTCACATCAACTAAGTAGGAGCTATAGTAGTATTACTTGGAAATGCTGTCACAGGGAGAAAGCAGAAAGAACACACCCTCATTTAACTGTCATGACTAAAAATTCTTTTATGCAATTTTTAAATTGACAGTGCAGTTATAGGTGCATTTCTCACTTTTATATCATGTTGATGAGGCCTTTTTTCTCATTTTTAAAAATACACTGAACTTCACGTAAACTTTAGTGAGGATTACAGGACATGACCCATTTTGAAGGTGCACCTTGCTTTCGACAAAAAATGTGTATTATCTAACACAATACAAATAGGTCAGTGCTTCTGTTCTAGTTCTTTTTGTTGTAGCTAAAATCAGTACAGACTAAAATTAATACACACAGCAGATAAAGAAAATAGAAGTTATTACCATAGCAATACTCAAGAGATACAATTAGGTCACAAAAAACTGGGGGGAAAAGAGCAGAAGCATCACTTCAAAATCAATAGGCATTAGGAAAGATGAGTTTAGCAAAAACTAATTGTGCATTAAGCAAATAACCCCAAAGAAAAGAAAATGTGTTCAACAAAGGTTCAAAAACACATAACCAGTAATTCACATCACCATAGTATTACCCAGAGCATAAGGTGGTACGCCAGTAAGCCTTGGAATATTAAGAAGAAAATCATTTCAGCAGCAAATCAGTAAATTGTGTTCATAAAATTTCAGTAACAGAAAGTTAAGGGGCTGATGAAGTAGCTTATACTTAAATCTGCAAGTGTAACTCAAATGCCATTTCCTTCTAAAGTTACAACAGGCTCAACAAAAAGCACAAAGTGTTTTTCATCATATTTATGATGCAGCACAAGTCAAAGAGCAAAGTTTTGCCACAGTTCTGTTTTCTTGTAGTCATAACTGAGGGTCTGAAAAAAAAAATCAAAAATCAACAATTGTAGTTAGAAGCCAGAATTACTGGTGCTACAGTTGGTATCATGTAGAAAGCTAGCACAGGGATGGTGAAAGCCATGGAATGTCCTTTCTGTTCCTCATGGAAATTCCTCTGGCTTCTTGTGCTGGCCCATTCCCCCTCCTACCTCCTTCCTCACTTACTCAGCTATGGACACAAACCCTCTCTTTTAAATAGCCAACATATCAAACATATAAATTAACATTATAAAACCTCCTTACCTTATAGTTTTATGTAAAAAACATGCAAAAAGAAGAAAATGCATATACCACCACATGAATAACCAATACATGCCAATTATTTAATATGCACTGTATAGATTACATTCTCATTCCACAGTCATCTTTTGTTTGTGTCTTTCAGAAGATCAGCCCTAAGGGACAAGAGTATAATATTTGTATGCTTAGCAGCAACATTTGTGCACCACCATTCTCTTACATAATACTGCTTGGTATGACGAAGTCTCCAGTTCTGAAAAGGACAAAGTCAACAAGATGCAGATTCAGAAATCACTTTTCATTTACAGCAGTTTCTTTTTTAAACAGATGTTCCGTTTATAAAAATGAAACTCAATATATTTGAACATGAAGAAGAGTGAATATTCAACACTTGCAAAAGCAAATATGATTTGGAACTGCAAATAAGAGCATCAAATCAGCAGTACACGCTCAAAGATCCCTATATCTCAGTATCCTGACAGGAGCAGCAGTCTCAGGAGGAATATAAAGAACAAGGAAAGCATAGAAAAGCCTTTCCTGGGGGTCTATAAATTTGTAGGTCAGGAACTACCTCAGAATACAGCTTTTGGATTTCTGTCAGTCTCTCCCAGATATTTCTTCCATGAATGTATGCAATTGTTCTTGAGCATATGAAAACTATGGATGTCCCTGTGGCAGGAATGTTCCACAAAGTGTTGTCTGTCAGGGCATTTTTAATGGTGTATAGGGATATTTCTGCATGAGCAATTATTGCCCAATTTACATATATTTTAATCAGAAAATAGAAAATCTGGGGTCGCTTTTTTTTTTTGGTAATGAAATGCTTTCTAATTAGAATATATCAAAGTTTAATGTAGTGCTTTTTAGATGCGAGATCAGTTAGGGCTTTTAGGTCTAGATATTAGCATGTTGCAACTTTTGGTAAGAAATTGGCAGCATTCAGAACAGCTGCTGGCTATTAACAACAGCTTGCCTCATACAGAAACATGATATGACCAGCAGCATCCTTTTACCGTGCCTGTGGACCAGAAATGGAGACAGTCTAGTGCCCTACTCCAATTAAAGCTGACTGGTTCCCATCCATACTGCTGTGAACAAGCACCTTTCAGATCAGCTCATTTCATATCCACATTGCACTGCACCCGGCTTGTAACTCTTCTGGGCTATATGTGATGCCTCAAGAATGTTGTTTTGCTGGGTTTGGTTTGGTTTGGTTTGGTTTGGTTTGGTTTGGTTTGGTTCAGTTCAAAGTGCTTAAAATTATGAGAAAGCTGTGCTGCACAACCACAGCATCAGAGCATGATGCCAAAAGCACATGCATAGAAGTAGGTCAGGTTAGGGCATACAGAGATGCAAGTACTGTTGGGGCAGAGCTCAAGGCTGGCACAGTTCAGATCTATACTGCACAGAGCAGATCCTGAATACACTACACTTCTTGTGCCTGGGTTTGCTCTTGAAGGGAACCACTTCAAAAGGAAGTGCAGGAGCTAAATTATCACATCAAGTGAGCAGAGCATGGGGTCAAGCCAAGCTGGCACCATGGAGACACTGTGGCTTTGTCTACATTGCTAAGCTAGAGACAGAGCATGGGGCTGGGTGCTGGCATGCAATTTATGTCCCATTAAGCTGTTGCAACAGCTCCCTGAGCAGCTTTTGTCTGTGCCAGCTAGTGTTCTCCTACAGTGTCTGGGAATGGATTGAGGACAGCACAGGCCAAGGACCATACCAGTGGGTAGTTCAGATGTATCATGCAACTTTGCTTTAGAGAGGAAAAAGTTTAGCCATTAAGATGCAAATTTTTATATTTCTTGGCTTTAGAGCCAAAGCAGAAATCCTGGTCGCTTTTATTTACTAGTACTGTCTCTTTACCCCAGCTCCATCTGCATTCCTAGCCCAGCATGACCTAGGAGCTCAAGGCACAATCATACCCCTTCCAACACCTTCCTTCCCTTCACAGAAGTAAGGTCAAAGCATACACACACACTGGTAATAGTGCAGTTGAAACTAAAGAAACACAAGACTTTCATTGTCTATACTAGAATTAATTATATGAGGAAAACCCTCCATTATGCTTTGGTAGAGAGCATTGTAAAATTCTGCTTTCTCTGGCTTTGAACTGTGGCCCTAAGACACCTCTCAAACTCAGAACACATTTTATTGTACATAAAATAGGCAACAAGTAAAAAACAAGAAGTTAATATCTTTCCCTATACATAGATGTCCAGAAAACTAAGTTTTCAGTAGTTGCAAGGATCTTGTGAGTACAGGTCTGTTAAGGAAAATGCTGTACCTAATAAGGAAGCAGGTTTGGTTCCCCAGTGACAACAAAACTGTAGTAAAGAATGGATTCAACACTACTTGCATTTAATCAGAAATATCCTGTTTTAAACAAGACTGAATCAGTTATCAGTAAATCAGTGAATAAGTAATCTCTAGATATTAAATGAACTTTACTTTCCAGGTAAATCCATATAGAATTTGCTTTTAATTAAAAAAAAAATCGTCACTGCTTTTAGATTAATCCCTAACCTCTGGTTGGTTGTTTTGCTTATTTGATTGTTATTATTTTTCTCATTTTGCCATGGCACTGCCCAAAGGCTTGCTCAGGTTGATGTTTGAACTTACATTTTCTGAACCATAAATAACATTAGCATTAGCATTTACCAAAACCAGCCATATTCAAAAGTCATAACAAAAGACACAGAAAAATAATGATAACAATAGACAGACCAAAGAATTCAAATGAACAGGCTCAGTGTCCCAGATTGTGATCAATGCAATGTATCAAAACAATACAGAAAATTTACTGTGTGATTAATCTTTGAAGGTATACCACATTATTAAAAAACTTTCTCCTAATACAGTGAAGAAATATAAATATATTTTCAATTCTTGTGTTTTTTGCACATACAAAAGACCAACATGAGACCTCTTCTTCCAACAGAGAAATTACCTGCTGTACTATATGAAACCAAATCCTGAATAGTTTCAGAAAACAACTATCTAATTAGAGTCTGAAAATACAGGCCTGTAAAATTTTAGAACAGAAAAACTTGATGAAGAAGTATCTCTACTTTGAAAACTTACTGTCTTGCAGCACACTTTATTTTGAATTAATTGTAAAAGTTAAAAAATAATAAAGGAGGCAGGAATACAAATGAAAAATTAAAACCATTTTAAATCAAAGTAGCACAAGTATTCATGAGGAAATATGGAGGCATTAACATCCAGATCTGGACCTGACTGTTGAATACCAACAGAGCTGACAACTGTTATGTAATCTGGAAAATTCACAAACTCAGACCAGCTGTTGACTGAACCAGCTTGTACACCACACACAAACCATCTGAAGAGTGGGTACCTGTCATCTCAACCCACCCACAACAGAAAAGCCAGAGACTGAAAGGCTAAGCAGAGTGACTAGGTATGTAAACTGTACACATGTCCAGAGACATAGCCATACATCTAGTCATACCAGCTAAGGGAATCTATACTGTTTTAATTCACAGCTATTCTGGGCAACCTGGTAAATGTAACCTGTTCTCAGGTCAAGCCATTTTCCAGAATTATTTCCCCCACTATAACCCATAGGTTGAGGTAGGTAGAATGGCAACGGACAGCTGCAAACTCCTGCAAAAAGCTTTAACAGGAGTCCATTATGTGAGCTGAACTACCCAGCATAGAAAAATAGTGCTAAAAATAGCAGTGAACAAGGCAGGAAGATATTCAACTCTGTTACTGAAGGTGAAAATCTCCTCTGCTATTTCAGAGGGGAAACAAAATCACAAAGAGCTCTGTTTTGTTATGCAAGACAACAGACTACTACCTTTGCCCTTTTTTTAATGGTATCTTCAAAATTTACACCATTTCACTATGGTTGTTTATATACAGATACAACTTTCTGGGATTTTTTTAACCATTTATCAAAAATTAAATTCATTAACAAATACTTCCCCAAATCTCTCCCCTGTATCAGGTACTATGCATATATTTACTATTGACTAACTTTTTCAACCATTTTGGTACTGATCTTTTCAGCAGCAACAGCTGCGGGCAGCTGAAAGAGGAAGGAGAGAAATGGCTGAAGAAAGACTCACAGGGAAAAAATAAAGATGATGGAGATGTAAAGGACATGAATCACAATTCCAGAGTTTCAATTTACTAAAAAAACTTCTAGAATAAAAGCTCACACAGATAAAGAAAAAAATAATATGAATTTGATCCAGTGCAAACACTGCAGCTTGGTTCTACAAGTGTAAAAATCTCACAATTGAAATAAAAATAATCACTTCTTGACTCCTGAAGGCTGAAACTGAAGCTGAGTAAATTCATTTAAAAATTAATAACAGCAGCAAAATATTTCTGCAGAGAAAACCTAATTTCCTTTAATGCTCCCTGTCCATGACCTCTGCAAAGAACAAGAGCATGTGCAACACGCAGCCTCCTGTTTCAATTTGTCTGCCAGTGTTGGTGAAATAAATACAGAGCAGGGAATGGTTCCATTCTCATCAGTCTCGATTCACCATTAGAGAGACCCGTATGTCATTTATTTATTTATTTCCAATCAGTAAGTTCAGGTCTTCAGGCTCAGGCTTGTCTTTAGCAATCTCTCTACTCACCCCCTCTCTCACCAGCACCACTCCTTACAGCTGATGGCACAAATTACTATGCTAATGCTTACAGTAAAAGCAGTGAACGTGGCTTCTCTCCAAAACAGCAAGAGGGAAGATTATAAAGTCATAATTTCTGATTGTCTCATAAAATAACTGCCCAGGCATCCTGTGCTCCATCTGGTCTGTGGTTATCAATCTGTGCTACACCACCTCACAGGGAGGACTCAGGCTGGGAGGGAGGTGCCATGTCAGATGAAAACAGACTGGCTTCCTAACTGTGCAGGGCAGTAAGACTGAAACTGGATTGCTAATGATTTTGTGGACTTCTTTGAACAGAGACAACTACATCTGAACTAGAAGGATGAAAATTAATGCAATTTCAGTTACTTTAAATAACTCCAGAATATTTAAAAGCTGTATCTCTTTCGAGGTTAACCGGATTTACATTAGATTATTTTGTTGTTCTCATTATATCTCCACTCAACACCATAGGTGAAACCAGATCCTGTAACACTAGCTCTCACCGTTTTATACTGCTCCCAGCTTTCAAGCATGTTGCACACCAACATCTTTGTTTTAAAAAGACTTTTTGTGACTCAGTACATCTCATGTTGCCTTGGTTAAATTCTTCATGCTTCTTTTCAGCTGGCACAGTAGTGACATAGCTGCTGTTTGTTTCATTATACAGGCTGAAGCCCTGGAGTCTGGGCTTTTGTTTTCTAATCACTAAATCAGGAGAATGAGAGGACAGATTTCATTATAAATATTAGAAAAATACCTTAATTTGTGCTTTCAAAGCTAAATAGGCCATAAAAAAATAAAGACCCCAGTTAGTCCCCATTTCCTCCAGAACCATCTAATTAATTTTTCATAATAAAAGGAAGGTTACAGATAGGGTAATTGGCAAAAACTTTACTGCTGAAAGACAGAGTGGTCTATTATGCCCCCAGAAAACACACCTTGCATGACCTCTTATGAAGGGAAAAAAAAAATCTATGAGCAACCAATATTTCCTTTTAATTGGAGCTTTCTATCTAATTCTGCCTTGCTCATCTTAGTTTTGTGCTTTTAAGCTTTTGAAAACATCAGGTTTTCTAATAAGCACTATAGAAGCTAGTCAGCATTTGCTTGAGCTCTGAATTCCGTGTTTTCAGACAGGCATTGCAGTTTATTCACAGCAACACTCACATTTTGTTTTGGGTTTTTTCCACTGTTTTAAAACTAAGCTCTCAGAAACAAAACACAAACCAAAGATAAAAAAAAAAAAAAGCAAAAAAAAAAAAAAAAAAAAACAAACAAGAAGTCTAATTACAGCTTCAAAAATATTGGGCAAAAAGACCCTGAAAACTTGCTGGACTAGATGTATCTAATATCTGTAATGGCTATACACATGGAAGGCACTTCCAAAAGAGGCAGCTTCCTAAAAGGACACACGGGAAAATGTGGCTAACCATGGCTAACTGTAAGTCTTCTGATTCTGTAAAGATCAGTGGAAGAAAGATACAGACTGATGCGTTTCAGAGATTCCAAGAATCATAACCAAGCCCCCGGGTGACTGGGCCTGACCTCCTGACCACACCACACAATTCCTGGCTGAGTAAACTAAATTGGGCAGGGTGGCAGGTTAATGTGTCCCTTCAGCTTAGTGTCTTTGTACTGCTGTTCCATTTAATCCTTCTAACAAGTTGCTTTTCCATCCCCAGTTACTCAAAGAAACAGACCATCCATCATTCACTTTCCAATTACAAAATACTTTTGTTGTTGTTTTTGCCATTAAAAACAGATTAGCTATGTTTAGACTCATCACTGTCAGCTTAGGCACCCGGTTCTACTGAAGCTACTTGATAGAGACTCCCTGATTTTTCATATTTTATGCCCTATCATCACATTTAGTTCAATTTTCCAAAACTAAAACTTCCCCATCCACACTGATTTAAATATTTTATTGGGAGGTTTTTTGGTCATTTTAAGGAGCTGTGGCTGACTTATTCAGTCAGGCTCTGTCTTGAAACCAAATATGTCTGCTAAAATATCA
The DNA here is from genome assembly GCF_963662255.1 of Cinclus cinclus. Taxonomy (NCBI): domain Eukaryota; kingdom Metazoa; phylum Chordata; class Aves; order Passeriformes; family Cinclidae; genus Cinclus; species Cinclus cinclus. The sequence goes on along the minus strand of NC_085050.1, from coordinate 11,701,250 downwards.
TATCACATTTTTAAAGTTCTATGCCAACTTCTCTCATCCAGAAATTGTGCAGACCTCTTTATTTTCATATAAATAAATAAAAATTCATTTATTTAAAATATCATTTTTCTATGTTCATCCTCAAGACCATGACAATGTTAGCTGCTAGTTCTGTAAGTATTACAACTCAATTTATTGCCTTACAAGTAGTTCTAAAAAGCCTTTCATGCAGACAATAAAAAATTATGCAATCAACTTCAACAGAAAAATTTATGATCTTTTGCCATCTGTGAGGGAAAAGATTTCAGGCAGATAAGGATAATATGAACATCTTACTTGTGCAGGTTTTTTAATCTTTGTAACAGTGCAGGCTGAATCTACATATTGCCAAGCAATCAAATACGTTTACAGGATTGTGTGTTATATTTAAAGAAGTGGGCTGAACTTTCAATTCATAACCAGGGAAACATCTTTAGATCTCAATCTAAAAGCCATCCTTGAATTATAAAACCTACACTGTCTTACACAGGGGAGGTTCTGAAAGGCTTCAAGAGGCCTCTAGGACACTGTTGGGAAGTCCAACAAGTAAAGCAAAAGCTGAAACCCCTGGAATCTATCCTGTGTAATGGTGGCTTTTAGCAATGGTACTTTATTAGTGCCAAGAGCTTCATGTGAAAGACCAGAGCCTTGTGTGCTAGGTACCACCCAAAAGCAGCTCTATAAATTCTCCATACATTTATCTTCTAAACCCATTAGAATGATAGTGCAGCCCACTCCAAACATTATTGCTGAGTAAAGCTTTTAAATGGAAGTCCATTTTCTCAGTTCTGACAGAGAAACATGCGGTCTCTATGCTACAGCCTGGCACCTCCAACCTGTCAGCAGACCTTAGGAAAACTAGTAAATTCCTGGTAAAGACAGCCATATGATAATTATAACAGTAAAACAGACCATAAGAGCCTGAGATTGGTTCCACAGGGCAAACTCCAAGAAGGAAATCAGATAGAAGATGAGATATGTACAGATAAACTGATCTCTGCTATGCAGAAGATCAGATTGAAGGAATACTCTACTCACAACACAATGCTCTGGAAACAAACTAGTTTAGGTACTGCAAGCAGCACAGAGAAGTCTCCTCAAAACAGCACAAGGATGGAAAAGGAAAACAAAACCAAAGCAGACTAGAATGGTTCTCTTCTCCTACAGGACTTGGCTCTCCCTGCAGGACACAGTCCTGCACTATGCAGCCAAACCTTTGATGTCCACATGCTGTTTTACATTTAACGAATCCTTACCAAAGTAGGGACACAAGTAGCATCAAATACATTCGTGGGTCTGCAGTGTTCAGAGGTGGGGGTCACCAGCAAGGGCTTGGTTTCCTAAATCACTGCATCTTGTCTGAGGAGGGAACCACTGCTGGGGAGAGGCAGAACTCACCTAACCTGGACCAGAGAGAACATATTTGCACAAAGGCTCACTAAATCCACTGCTTTGGGATTGTTTTATTTTCCCTAGGAAATAGAGACCAAGGCCATGAGCAAGAGAAAAACACTTTTCACTGCTATGGGTAGGGCTATCCTACAAACTTCCTGACCAAGAGTGTGGAGGGGTTTTAACCACACAGACATCTGCTGAACGGACATCACAGCACAGTGCTGGCAGGGCTGGTAGTGGCACTGCAATGGTGACAATTTCCTAACACAAACACTGAAGGGGCTCACTAGCAGTAATGCTGTGTAAGCTGCCACTCACAAATAGGGATAAACCTGTTGTTGATCCTTGTCCAGGGGCCTGGGTTGCAGTGACCTCACGATGACTGGCTTGAGGACTTGGAAAAAGGCTAGAAAGTTAAGCAGCAGAGTGAGGATGGAGTTTAGAACTGCAGATTGAGGTTTATTTAAGGAACAGCTGGGTAAAATCTCAGGAGAGCAGGCACAGGGAGAACCTGATTTTTGAGAATTCAAGCAGAAGGAAGGCCCTGTGGAAAGGCTAGGAGTACCAGCAATATGCCCACTTGTCTTAGGAAGAAACTTTTTGATGAGCTAAAATTTAAAAAGAAAAAGGAAGGTGAAACCAGGACAGGCAAAAAGAAAGAGTACAAAAGCACTGTTCAAAAACTTGGGCACAAGCCAAGGGAGACCAGAGCCCACCTGAAGACAAGTCTAGGAAGGGAGGTTTCGGGAATGTAGGGAAGCCATGAGTATGACAGCTGTAAAAGGAACTTCAGAAAAAGTGTGGGTGACAGACAGGAGAGAGAACACAGTGACAGACAACAAGAGAAAGACTCAATGTCTTTTTTGGTCCCCATCTTTACACAAAAGTCTTCTGCACATAGCAGCACGCTACATGTAGGAGGCTCGACCATGTAATGTGAACATCCCTTCAACCTACAATTCCTGGGACTAAACCATAAAGTCAAATAGCCAAAAGTACTGCAGAACTTAAGTGCAATAAAGGATTTATCTTGTAATCACAGTGCACTTCCTGTTTGTCTTATAATGACTCTCCATACTTGAAGCTACATATATCCTTTAAAGAAATATTCTTGGGGGATTTTAAATGTAATTTACTTGTTTCAATTACAGCTGTGTACTGAGTGTGAGCAGGTCATTCTGAAACAATTTTGAGTTTGTCATTCTCTGCAAATTGCAACCAGAGAAACACAGACTGTCTCATCAGTCAAGACAAAACTGAAGAGACATGTTTCCAGTAGATTTTAATGGCTCGTAAGTGCTGATAATTTTTCCTGTTGTACTCTAATGCCCTGCATCAGTGCTGTGAAGGACAATCAAGCAAGCTAGAGAGAGCTGGAGAAACAAGGTGGAAAGCACAGTTGCCTTAATCTGTAGAGGACATCTTCTTCCCTTCCCACCAAAGTGTCTGAAACACCTCCTTATAGTGTTTTTCTAGATCCTTTGTCATGTCAGGTGATGTTTGCTCTTACTCTCTCCCCTGGGTAAGCAATATTTCAGGAGAAAAGTGTTTTTAACATTTAGGCTGTTGTCTGTGACTGTAAGTATTCTTTATGCAAGGAAAAACGAGCAAAAGTGTTTTAAGAATAAAAGCCACTTTTACTGTGTTTAGAGGGAATAATAATACTAATTTTCCCTCTTTTGTTAAGTGAGAAATTGTGAAACATTCTCATGCTACAGAAAACATGAGAAGATTACCTAAAATTATCTTTTTAACTCCCAAGATATCACATGTATAAGAACTTATGTACAACATACTGACTTGTCTCTGGTCTCACCTAAACTGAACCCTGGAAAAGGCCTCATCCCTTCCCCCAAAATAGTCCTGCAACAGTAGTTTCACACGATCTGGAGCAGAATGGCAAGCACTACAGCTGACAACACTGTTCCTTTAGCTTGACAGTTACTTTCTAAAATTAACCTTTCATACTTAGTTACTTAATCTTCCTGCAGTCCAATTATGAAGGCATATTGAGCACAGAATTAACCTATAAATATTAATGAAATCATAAGCCTTGTCTATTGAGCATGGAATTGATCTGTTATTCTCCTGATAATCATTTAAATCTATATAAAGAACATATAAACTCTCAATTAAACAGTCAAAATCATGCAAAAACTCCTGCACCTCTTTTATAAACTGCAGAACATAGGACCAAGAAAATAAGTTATACAGGATTATATTGGAAAAAATTCTTCACCAAAAGGGTTGTAAAGGACTGGAGCAGGCTGGTTGAGTCACCATCCCTTGAGGTATTTAAAAGATTAGTAGATGTTTGGGACGTGGTTTAGTGGTGGACTTGGCAGTGTTAATATTTGGACTCTATGATCTTAAGATTCTTTTCTAACCTAAATTATATAATAAGTTTGTTTTTTTTAATTTACCTTCAAGGCAAAGTATATATCTGCTATGGCTCAGAATTAAATTCTATAGAAAAGAAACTGTTTTGGAGATGGAAATATTATTTTTCCAGTTGGATCTAGCGTTTTATTTGATATTTCCCACTACTCTGTATTTCTTTAAGTTACTAAGCTGGACAGTTTTTTAACACAGAAATAGTCATTGTTATATTTTCATTTTCTTAAAGAGGTATATATATTTAGAATCTCACATTGGACTAAATAAATAAAAGCAAGCAAACATACATAATTATATCTGTGAATAAAACGAATAAACACAGACAATAGTGAAAATGTCTGTTTCCAAATAGCCAAAATGACTTGGTATCCAAATAAAGATGAGATTTCTGCTTCTATGAACATTATACAAACTCTGAGGGAGCTATGTAAAACAATCCTACAGAAACCTACATTGAAATGTACTAAAAATTGACCTTTTTTCCTCTCAGAGTAAAAAGATGAAGAAATCAACCCTCCGTGACCCACAAACCAAGTTTTGGTTGCAAAACCTCGTGCTAGTGAACCTCTGTGAATCTCAGCATCCATCAGGCAAACAGACCATTAAGGTCCCAGCTTCCTCTGGACTTTACCATGTAACACTGAATGCAGTGATACAGCAAGCACTGCAAACTGCCAAGGCATACTGTGGAGTGATTAAACTCACATCCACAATCACCAAGAGAACAGTAAGATCTGATGATTTAGTACTCAAAGGGATACCATTGTTAATGTGGGATTTTTTTCACTTTTTTGAACTTTGGTGTCAAAAAGACAGAGATAGGTCTTTCAAGGACTTTCAAAAAAAATTACATCTCATTAGACTCCTATTCCCCATGAAATTATAGAAGTGCAAAACCAGTGAAGATAATGCTTTTAAGAATGGCTGCAGCAAAATATAGTTATGATGAAAGAATAGATTTAAATCAGAGGCAAAATGAGAATAGAGGAGTCTCGTCCTCTTTTCCTAATCCAGCACAGTCACACAGCTTTACCTGAGTAAAAGCTTCAAGGACTGATTCACATGACAGAGGCCAGAGCTGATGCAAAAACCTTCTTAGGTGGTACCTCAGTTCAGAACCTCTGTGTGGAAGAAGGCTTCATAACCCCAGAGATCTAATCAGGGACCAACTCAGACACAGGGAGAAACAACTATAGCTACCAGCCTTTCTTTGACTATTAATGAAATTATAACCATAATGCCACTAACTGCCAAACTGAAACAGAAATCTCTCCAGTGTCTCTCCATGTCAGGCCATGTCACTTCTGTGATAATGGATTGTTTCCTTCTCTTAACTTCATACAAAATTTTTAGTTTGCCATAACTGTTTCAAAACCTATTCTTTTTTGTTCAAATACACAAGAGCATTTTATCTCTACCATGAACATTTACTGATATTTCCTTTGAAACCTTGAATATACTTCCAGAAAACAGCAGTATCCATGAGAGGACAGATACAGAAAGTGATTTTCCATCTATAATTTACAACATTCACTTGTGATAAATGAAATATCAACCAAAAAATTAATAACAATATTTTATACATAAATCTCTGAATAAAACAGTAAATTGACTTGTGTGGAACACAGGAATTTCATTTTCCTTCATAAATAGCTCACCATCTAAATCCTGAAGCAAAAAAAGCCTAACCAAAACACCAAAATCTTTACTTTTTATGTGAAAGAAATGACTGACACAAACATTTCCTAATGCAAAACAAGAAGTTCTCCATATATCTGAATTTGTCCATGGCTTAGTGGAGAATAACTGAGACTTCCCTTAATTAAGTGAAGTCAATTATTTAACAACTAAAGATTCAACTCAGGGAACAAAGATCTTGAGAATTCAGTGAAGACACACCCTTAGGAGATCTTTGCATAAACCAGAATTTAACATTTTTATTTAATACTTGTTCTGAGAGAATAACTCACAGCTTCAACTTGACAAGTTAACTAGTCATTGCAGAAAATTTTAAGACATATGTTTTCTCCAAAGGGATCATGGTACAAGTTAATTTTATACAAGTTTAAAAGCTAAATTAGGGCTTTAGGAAAAGCAGAGATTTGATGTATTGTATTGATACACTTATCACAACCTAAATCCTGCACTATATTTAAAAAGAGAGCATTTGGATATTTAGCTAAATGGAAATAACTCAAATTATGAGATACAGCTGTAAAAATAACACCTGCTCTACTCATTCTTCCTTGAGGATCTGGTTAGATTAACACATATGTAATACTTATGATTTATTCATTGGTTTCTTAGTAGAAACGTAAAGTAGCTAGACTGAACTATAAAAAACAGGTTAGTATAATTTCTCCTTTTATCACACTTGAGGAATAGCAATATGAGCCCTGTCAGAATGTGCATGGATTTCTTTCCTTGTTTTAGAACAGCTAATTTAAGGACATGATTCAGTTATCACAGCACAGATACATTAGGCCAGGAAAATACAGCCAACACTACTTTAGGAAATCTTGATTCTCAGATTCTAAAATTCAAATACAGAACTGTAAGGTATAAATGCAAAGTAACGAACAGTTATAGAAATACAACAGGAAGCTTGGTCTTCTCTAAGCACACATCCTTTAAACAGTTAATTTAAAAGAAAACATTTGAGAGTCTGGTGATTAATACCTATTGCACTGAAGTAGTTACTATGAGGAAAACAGCACAGTTCTCTCTTAATACCCTACTGGCCTACTGTGGCTTTAATATCAGCTAGACCAGGAAAACTTTGATAAATCCTGACAGTTGTTTCATTAATGTGGTATTTCTAAAAATTATATACTATAATGCATGGAACTGTAACCTGAAGTGAAAGGCTTCTGCTATAGAAGTGAGACTGGTAAAGGGATTTTTGATGAAATAAGAATCACCCCATATCTCAGTAAGTTGCTTTAAGGCAAAGGCAAGGGGCTTTAGTGTACAGTAATTAAATATCTCACTGATTTAATGATCATTTGGTAAGGAAATAAAAAATAAATTGGTAGTCATTTGTGGAAGCACTCAGGCTGTGGGGAAAAGCCCCCAAGGAAAAGACTTCTATGACCTTCCTAGCAAAGGCATGACGGTTTCAGCTGATAATAAGAGATACCTGGCAGAGGCACCAGGGTTGTTTGGGCTTTTTTGGAAGGTGATAATTCATAGGTCCATGCTCTCTTGACTGAGATCTGACAGATTTTCCAAATAAACTTGTATAATCATCAGCCTAGGTTATTTTACGAATTGGCCTCAAAAATATTCAAAAATCACATGAAATTTTCCTACAGTCTTCAGTGTGAACCTATTTTGTATATGTGTTCCAAACTTCAACTCAGTTCCCACGGAACTATGTTAGAGTCAGCTCCAAGAAAAGCGCAGAGGATCATGGCTTAATGCCAAGGGAAAACCCTTGCAGGAGGGGTGAGTAAAAAATCACCCCCAGAATCCTCCAGTTCCAGCATGTTGATTATTGCCAGAAAGTTCTCTGCTTCCCTTGCTGTCATTGGTTCCTTCTTACTGCAATAATTTTAATATTCCTAATCGCCCTTCGCTATTGGACCCCCTCCCTAAACTCCACCCTAATTCCTCCCCTCCAAGTTTATAAATACTTCTGTCATTCCCTAACAGCTGCTTTCATCCACCTGCCCTCATACATGGAGCTAGGCTCCCTATACCATCTTTCCCAGTTTGTTCAGTACAAACTGTTCAGCTTGTTGTTTGTTATTTTCTAGTATTAAAGTTTTTTAGTTCCTGAACAATCAGGTCAGATTTTCTTTCTGCATAAAATCACTGAGTTCAGTGTAGTCACTGACCCTAATAGCTGGGCTAGGATAGGAAGCTACAGAACTAAAAGCCATTTAAATTATGTTGTACTAGAATAACATTTCAAATAAACTTCATGTTTACAATAACAGCAATAAACAACACAGTTGTTTAAGTTACATTTTTAACTTTTCAAGCACATAAGAAAAGAGCAATTGAATGAAGAAGAGTAGGCAATCATAATGGAGCCAGGCTGTGTCCACAAGGATGTGGTGTGTAATAAATAGTGTGGCATATGGGGACTGTCCATTCCTATTTACACACTGTTCCAGTTGGCATTACAGCAGAACAAATTTTTCAGAATGGATTTTAAATTCTGTGGTATTCTTAACTTATGAAGCACAAAACTGGATTTCTCCTTTTATGGATGAAAATTGTTAATTCAAGTAAAAGATCACTGAATGTTAACAACAGGTTTTGAATCAGGCTCAGCCATCCAGGATGTGCAATTATACTGAACAGATGTGCGTGGAATAAAAAGAAAGGACAAAAGCATCTTAATACACCAAAAATTATGTCCTTACATCTAGGTATTGAAAGTAAATAAGCCAAAGTCTTTAAAGTTTTACTCAAGCAAATTACTAATAAAGCCAGCAGCAGTTTGCTCATCAAGGTCCTTAGTAAAAAAATTTAAAACTTACGGGAGGACTACTGCTCCCCACAGAGGCCCCCTCATAAAATTAAGATCCATATTTCTTACAGAAAGTAGAAAGAAAAAAGGAGTTTGGGGCCTAAAAATTGTCTTCACAGATAAATAATTATTCCCCGGTTCTGTCAAAAATTATTCATTTAATGCTGCAATCACTGTGAGGAAATCCACAGTTCAGGTTATGAAACAGGCCAGACACTTGATCATCAGTGTCTCCCTGAGCGCTTGATGCTGCAACATCAAAGCAACAAGTGACAACATTTGCCAATAAAAGCTTTCACAAATGAAATAATGAAACAAAAAGAAAAAATACTTTAAATATTAACTGTTTTTAAAGAAAAGTAGTATTGTCTTAATATTAGAGAACAAATAGATCTATTGCACACCAGTTTCATCAAAGCAGTCCAGGTATAGTCTCTAATTTGTCAAAGGTCTCTCACTGTACATACCCTAAAAATGTTAGTAACACTTTGCACAGAAGAATCACAGAAACTAGTATTTCCTAAATATGTGCTTTCTCTAGCACAAAATGGCAACAACAGTGTGTGGGGTTTTTTAAAATTTTCCTGAAAATTACTGAGTATCTCCCTACAACAGTGAGTTATCATCATTTGAAGCTGTTTTTTCAACTTCTCCAACAAAAAACATTAACTTTCAAATAGTGACAATTTTCAATTACATTCAGTACAATGTTTCCAACTCTTTAATTTTATATGCATATCCCCTAGGTAGACTAACAAGTGTTTTCTTAAATTATATATATGAAATCTAAGTTACACAAAAGCAAACTGTAAAATAAGTTTCTATTTTTGTCATACTCTACATTTGATCTACAGCTATAGCATATTTTCTAAATTTTCACCATAAATATCCCTATGGAAAAACTGCAATCAATGCAGTAAAATACTGCATGTCTAGTCAAGCTACAAGAGAAGACAGAACTAAGAGAAAAAAATTAAAGACGGTACAATTAAATATATAATCAGAAGATTACTCTGCTGTAAAAAAGGAATTGTAAAAAACAAGAAAAAAAAGCATTTCACAAATTAGTGTTAAAACTTGGGTAATGCCTACAGACAGAGTTACAATACAGCTATAAAGACTGTTAGCCCTGAGAGAGGAACTGCTTTGTTTTTTACATGGGAAAAAGGTACACATCCACAAAGGGCTGGGGTTTTTGTCAACATCTTCATCTGCCTGATCTCTGATGATTCTGTCAGACATTTCAGTACCAAGGCAAGGCACAGAGAGCGCAACAAATAAGCAGACCTAAAAGACTCTTCAAGCTAGACATAACTAGAGTTTTCCCTAAGGAATAAAGGGTTCACCTTCTTCTTCTTACCAGCATAAAAGGCAAAACCTTTCTGTGATTCTGTGTAAAACCAAGAAAAGCTGAAGGCAAATGCCACTTCTTTAAAAAAACAAAACACTGTACAGTTAAAGAGGTGTACAGTACACATAAAAAAGCTGTAAAATAAGGGCTCTGTTATTCCTTTTTAAAATCAGTTACTGTTTTGAATTTACTAAAGGTTGTTCCTGATGTTTAGAACACCATGATAGTGAATGCAGACAACTGCCCTTAAAATCCAGCGTACTCAGAAATGTTGGGAGCCTTAAGCTGTGAGTTTTTGCATAAAATCTAATATATTTACCTACTATATTTATATATGTCTATATATGTAACTATATTTACACAGTATCATGCTGGAAAGAAAATTTTAAACGATGTCAGAATAGTGCTCAATAAAGTTACAATTAGTTTAGACTTCACTGACATCAGGAATTTGAATCACACTGAACAGCTGGAGGTGACTGGGTGGTGAGTTAGCACAACTGCTTCACATCTCTGCAGGTCCATGTGCACAAAGCCCATCTCACCTGGCCACAGCTATCATTGACTGACAAGAACTAAAATTGCTTCCAACTAGATACTGACATACTGACTAAAGACTGACAGGATGAAATTTTGTAGGTGCTACCTGCATTTATTCTATATGTTTTTAATCACCCTATTAATGGTAAAAGGAAGGATAAGACCAGCCTTTGTTCTCTATTGGATGAGGGAGGGAACTTAGTAACTGCAGATGAGGAGAAGGCAGAGGTGCTTAATGCCTTCTTTGCCTCAGTCTTTAGTGGGAAGACAGCTTGTCCTCAGGACAACTGTCCTCCTGGATTGGCAGATGGTGTAAGAGAGCAGAATGGTTCTGTTGTTACTGAAGAGGAGGCAGTGAGAGAACAGCTGAGATGCTTGGATGTTCATAAATCTATGGGACCAGATGGGACCCATCCCAGGATGATGAGGGAGCTGGCAGATGAACTTGCCAAGCCATTCTCCATCATTTACCAAAATGGCTCACTAGTGAGGTTCCAGATGACTGGAAGCTGGCCAGTGTGACACTCATTTATAAAACGGGTGGGAAGGAGGTCAGTTAGCCTGACCTCAGTACCAGGTGAGGTTGTGCAACAGTTTTATACATCATGCAGAGTTTACAGGATGGCCAGCGTATCAGCCAGCAGAGGTTTAAGAGGGGCAGGTCATGTTTGAACAACCTGGTCTCCTTTTACCACCAGGCGACCCACCTGGTGGATGCAGGAAATGCTGTGGATGTTGTCTACTTGGACTTCAGCAAGGCCTTTGCCACTGTCTCCCACAACACTTCCTGGAAAAACTGGCAGCCCATCATGGCTTGGACAGGAGCACTCTGTGCTGGGTTCAGAACTGGCTGGATGGCCAGGCCCAGAGAGTGGTGGTGAACAGCACTGCATCCAGCTGGGGACCAGTCACCTGTGGTGTCCCCCAGGGGTCTGTGCTGGGGCCAGCCCTGTTCAATACTTTTACTGATGACAGGGATGAGGGCATTGAGTCCCTCATTAGTAAATTTGCAGATGACACTAACCTGGGAACATGTGTTCATCCGTTGGAAGGTAGGAGGGCTCTGCAGAGAGACCTGGAACAGTTGGATGGATGGGCAGAGTCCAGTGGGATGAGGTTTAATAAGGCCAAGTGTCGAGTCCTGCATTTTGGTCACAACAGCCCCCTGCAGTGCTATAGGCTGGGGATGGTGTGGCTGGACAGCGCCCAGGCAGAAAGGGACCTGGGGGTGCTGGTCAGCAGCTGGCTGGACATGAGCCAGCAGTGTGCCCTGGTGGCCAAGAGGGCCAATGGCATCCTGGCCTGGATCAGGAATGGTGTGGCCAGCAGGAGCAGGGAGGTCATTCTTCCCCTGTACTCAGCACTGGTGAGGGCACACCCTGAGTGCTGTGTCCCGTTCTGTCCCCTCAGTTTGGGAAGGACGTTGAGACACTTGAGCACATCCAGAGGAGGCAGCAGGGCTGGTGAGGGGCTTGGAACACAAACCCTGTGAGGAACGGCTGAGGGAGCTGGGCTTGTTCAGCCTGGAGAAAAGGAGACTCAGGGGTGACCTTATCACTCTCTACAGCTCCCGGAAAGGTGCTTGTAGTCAGGAGGGGGTTGGTCCCTTTGTCCAGGCAGCAGCTGACAGAAAGAGGACACAGTCTTAAGCTGCGCTAAGGAAAATATAGGTTGGACACTAGGAAAAAGTTTTTCATGGAAAGAATAATAAAGGATTGGAATGCTTTGCCTGGGGAGGTGGTGGAGTCACTGCCCCTGGATGTGTTTAAAAAAAGACCAGATGTGGCACTTGGTGCCATGGTCTAGTTGAGGGGTTAGGGCATGGGTTGGACTCTGTGATCTTGGAGGTCTCTTCCAACCTTGTTATTCTGTGAGTCTGTGATCTTCCTGCCAAGAAGTCCTGTCTTCAGGAAAATTTTAAATATTTTTATAGTAAGTTAAAATGTATAATAATTGCAGCCTTAGGTCAGCAGTTTCCATCTTCTGTAAGACCTGTACCACTGAAAATGTACTTCCACAGTTCTTGGAATAAAGAAATGTTGATTGTTGAGAAGAATCAGGCATTCAAGAAAATATAACATACTCTACATGACAACATGGAAAAAAGAAGTGGCTACAGGCACAGTTCTAACCATCTTAAATAAAGAATGAAGAAGATGGAGAAATAAAAAAATAAGGTAAGATTCTAGAAAAATATTTACATAACTCAGAAGAGAAGTGCCTTGAGGAATATAAAACTCTAACAGCATATGTGAACAAAAAACAAAAGCTGTATCAAAAGGTATTTGTTGAAGATCAAATTTTTTGCTGATGAAGACATTGTAAAAATGACATTTTAATTATCTGTTTATATTTACAGGACTGGAATAATAACCAGTCTAAATCCTGTACATCTGTTGCTGTATTTCTCAGTATTTCAAGGACACAGACTTTACCCTTACCCCATACTGGCCACCTACCAGTTAGATTTTCCTTCTATATACATGACATATTCTTACCTTGCTAAAAGCCAAATTACTGGACCTGATCTGAGAAAAGCAATCTCACACAAACTGAGCAACTGCATCAGAATGGGGTGGCAAAAGGGCCCAGCACAACAGCACTGTTTATCCAAGCAGGCACAGCCCACACTGCTCGTGCCATGTCACACTCCAGCCATGCCAGCTCTTTTCCCATCATCACATCTCATAATTAAACACATGATGTGCCTGTCACGTTAGAAGTCATCTGAGCTGCAGCAATCAGAATTCCTGCTTCAATAATGTAAATCATCTTAATGCAACCCAAACCACCTCTCAACCATCAGCAGCATAAACAGCCCTTGCACAGCGTTCACACACTGACCTCTGAGACTTCAGGCAGTGCTGACTGTCCACTGACAGGTCTGCAGATGTGAAATGACAGACTCAGCCATAAAAATACAACAAATAACCCTTCTGATTTTACTACTTGTCATCTACTACGTGTATTTTTTAAAAAATCGTGAGCAAATCTCCTTTGGGAGAATTTCAAAAGCTGTGATTTAAAAGACATTTCAGGATTTTCAGAAAAGAGAGGTATCTGTGTTCTATATCCCCAAATCCCACCTGAAAGAGGGGAACAAAGCCAGAAGCTACGACTTCATGGTTTCCAGCAATGCTTTACAACTGTTCCCTGTAGAAAAACAGCTATCACCTTGTCAGCAAGAGTTGATATGAAAAGTCAGATTTCTGCTCCTCCTGAAGTCAATGAAAGTTTTACTGTAGCATTCAGTAGGTCCTAAATTGAGTCCCATTAGGGTAAAATTAATTTTTCAATTATTTTATCCTTTTTTAAAAGAGAGCTAAGTGCATTTTTAAATATTATTATCACCTGCAGAACTTTGTGACATTGTAGCAATTATAGAGATACTTGATGAGATTTTCTGAATTTTGAAAACTAACCAACAGAAAAAACACAACAGGAAAGCAACACAAATTTACTAAGTTTAGTTTAAATTGTTTATAATGTTTCATAATGTATTAATCAATTTGATATGTTGCATCTTAGTTTTCAGATCCTTCACTTGCATTCCTGGATGTATTAAGCATCATTACTGCAAAATGCTACTTAATGCTAGGTATACAAAGGAAGTATGGCAACCTCCTGAACCCAGTAAATTAGTTTATATTTCTCATCTAAATCCACAGATTCATTGCTCACATTGTTTTCATTTTGCAGTCAGTTAGAACTCCAAAGCCACAAGACTGTCACAGCAGATAAACTTTCACAAATTTGATTTCTTAAACTTTAAATATTACATAGAATTATTAATTTATATATATTATTACCAGATATAATTTGCAAGTTAAATGTGGTTTCTGAATTTGACTTTCTTTTTCACAACTATAAGGCTATAATGTTTTTCTGCATTTGTACATACCCTTGAAGCAGCTAAAGGCAATTGGAAAAAATGTTAAGATGCTAAAACAGTATTGTTTTAATTAGCAAGAGACTATGTGAGAAGGTAATTACTTCAACTTGTCTCCTTAATGTACTCTTTTTCATGCTAAACATTTCTGTGAAGCAAACTATTTTCATTCAAAATTATTTTTTATTTCTGTAGTTATGTGAAGTCTCTCCTTCTCCCTCAGGCACACAATTCTTAAAAAGTTTTTTGCCAGCGGTGCAAATGCAAATAACCAGAAATAAAAAACTTCAGTATGCAACTCAATGACTGCTACATGCTGGGATCATCAAAACTGTGACTTTATTCAACATGTGAAAAGGATATAACTCAGTCGATGTCACCCCTATAGCTGTCTTGTTTTCTCCATACTACTCATTGTGTGGCCCAATCCCTTATATTTTCTATAGTTTATACCTTTCTGTACAGGATTTCCACTGACTGAGTGTAATTGCTACTCAGCAATTCAGCATCCCAAACTAGATACCTAAAAACTAAAACCACATGATTAAGACAACACATTTTAAAGTGCACTGCTTCTCACCTTGCACAGAGACATCACTACAGGGAAAGAGATTCCAGCTCTCCAGAATGCTAACAACATGTCTTCCAATTTTTGCAATAGATCAGACACAGCTTATAGAACACTATTCTGCATTACACTACTCTGATTCATCTGCTCAACTGGGTGAAAATTAAACCAGCATCATAGTATAATCATTATACTAAAATGCATACATGTCAGGCATTTAAATTAGACTGCACAGACACTTGCACACTTGATATGGCAAGTGCGAAGTGTTTCAGAGAAGGTTTTCAAAGGTAAAAAATTTCCAAGTTCTTAAAAAAAGGAAACATATTCCATTAGATGACAGGAAACCTGTTACCGTATACCTAGTACCCTTGCCACTACACAGAAAGCAGTTTCTCATACAGACATTTTTGTCCCACAGGAGCCCCATCACCTCAAAACAAAATGATGTTTTCACCACATTCCCAGTCTCTGTTCAGGCAGCTTCAGCATGTAACTGGAATGACCAAGTACTACCAGTGTCCTCCACACACTCAGAGCTCTGATTTCCTTTACACCTGAGCTCCACAGTGCCAGTCCATTCCTTCAACCCTGGCATCCTTTTCCAAGGTACTCTTGATGGCCAGTACCTGCTCT
Source organism: Cinclus cinclus (assembly GCF_963662255.1). Classification (NCBI taxonomy): domain Eukaryota; kingdom Metazoa; phylum Chordata; class Aves; order Passeriformes; family Cinclidae; genus Cinclus; species Cinclus cinclus. The sequence continues at coordinate 11,685,976 of NC_085050.1, read as the reverse complement.
ATGTCAAATCAGTGATTCTTCCTCTACTCAGCCCCTTTCAAGCAGACACAGAAAACGCAATGCAGAGTACAGAAAGTTGTAAGACTTCAATACCAAGTAACATCTCTGATTCCAATCAGATCAGAACTGCAATTACAGAAAGGTCAATTCAGCTCTGCATAAGGGAACATTCCCTGTATGCTGAGCTGACAGAAAAGTGGGGAGGAAATTCTATCTATCCACTTCTACCAACACTAACATGAGATTATTTTAAAAATCGTTTTTCAGAGATATATAAATTAGTCAAAGAAGAGTGGGTATTCACAAGGACAGTCAAAGACACTCTTGAATATCGTCAAATTTTTTATATTTGCCCTGTCAATTTGAAGTTCCTTCTTCAAAGCATGCAAGTTCTAGAACTTTTTCGAGGAGAAGTTGATAGAATTCTTTCTCTTTTTAATGGGCAAAAGGATACCAGGAATTTCCTTTTGTGGCTTAGGGTCAAAACTAAGTTGGCAGTCTTAACTAGATTTTCCTGTGAAAAGTCAGCCTGAAGCCAATCCAGGGAGAAAAAAATTGTTAGCCTCAATGGTTAGGAGTTGGTCCAAGTTGGAGACTGGAAATACAATCCTGCAAAAGGAACTGTATTACCTTCAGTAACAGAGAATGGTCAATTTCTGTCAGAGTTAACAAATAGAATTCAAACATCTCTGTGGCATTTTTGACAGGATGTCAAAAGAAATGTTTGCAGGTAAATGTAAAATACTGAAAATACCTTAAAAATTAAACTGAAGGGTTTTTTTTAAAATTACCTCCTTCTAGCTCATTGTAATTAACAAAAATGCCTATTTTTAAATTAAGAGAATAGACAAAAATCTTTAGCATACGGGACAGTATATTCTACATACCAACCCTCCATCTACTAAGAGTGACTAACATATCAAATCCTATCTCATACCTAGCAGCCCATGATGCAAGCAGATGGTTTTAATCCCACCAAGGAAATTTTCACCTCCATTAGGAACTGTAAGGTGACATGGCCATCCACTTTCATCAAAGTCCTAGGTCCCATTAGGAAATCCATGTCTCTGAGGACCTATGCACGCAGTGAAAGTTACATGCTGGAGGAAAAATGTATGCATAAGTAGAGTTACACCAACTTTCTCCTCTGATGGCAGTAAATGTTAAAACTATGACTTTGTTCCCAATACCAGGCAATTTTGCCACTACACAGAAAGCAGTTTCCCATATAGGCATTTTCATCCCACAGGACCCCCCTCACCTTGAAACACAATGAGCTTGTCATGATTACCATCAATTCCTGGCAGTATTGACTGTACATTTCTCTTCCCTGAGCCTGCACACACAGTGATTAATTGTATAAAATAACTACATCGAGTCATCCAGCAAAAGTTATTGATCAACTTGTAATGAACACAAATGTAAACTTAGTGTTTTCTAGACCCTGTGTCTATTTATGTATTTCTATTTCCTGCAGATAGATCAATTTAAAGTGGAAACATTTTGCTGTTTTCCAGTTATCTCAAATCATCCCTCTGCAGTTCTTAGTTTCCACTGAAGTTTGCCACTATTTATTTCACTTTGAATACTAGAACTCCAACTACTACATGTAAGAGGAGAGAAAGAAGAAAAAAACATCCTTGTAACTATTCATACAACAGAGAAGCCCCGAATATTACCAATATACATTGGGAAAAGAAATTTTGTAAGGATGTTGACGGGAGCTTATGATCACAACACAGTTCCTTCCCAAAACCTACATCCAAAGTATTAATCTTCTTGTTTCAGTGGGACATAGAGCCTTATGTATCAAATTTTATCCAGGACTCCACTCCAACACCAGGACACTACCTGAAGATTCCTTGAAGAATTGCCATGGTTCACAATTCCCAGTCACCTTCCCCATTTTCATAGAATTCAGACACAGTGAAGTCACTGTGGAAAGACTAGACCAACTCTTGATCAGATGGCAGCCAGAATTTAATTAATCTTCATGTTTTTACCTAGTAAAAAATTGTTGAGTCATTGTGAATGCTTTAATTTTCAGATGGAGTTCAAATTCCAGGTTATAGATTCTTACCCAAGAAAATCTGCATTTCATGCTAACAACTTTATTTTAGACATATGTACAGTAATACTGTGCAGTTCCTAACTGGCTTTTGAACACAATGAAATGGAACAATAAAGCTTTGGGCAGAGGGTTGCAGAATGAATTCCCCTAACCCTGGCTTTGAGGTAGGCAGTGACAGTCCCTATAGGACTCTGCCGAGCAGAGATAACAGGCACTGTCAAAACAGGCTTCCTAGAGCAGATTGCCTAACAATCTGGGAAGGGCAGGATCCAATGATTTCCCATGAAGAACATTTTCACATCCAATCAGTCTTTCAGCTCTGCCCAGACTGTCCATAAAAAAGCTCATGCAGCAGGCTAAGCTGTGATGGAGGGCTAAGAAAAATCAGTCTGGTAGAAACTAGATGAAATCTAAATTAATTTTTTTTGTAGTTTACTGAAGAGAAACTCTTATCATGAACCTTCTTTATCTTGTGTCATTTGCCCTTTTTTATTTTATTTTAAATGACTGGTGAGATACAGTTATGCTGTGGGTTTTTTTCCAAATAAATTATGAGTTATTAGCATATGCCACAGTCAAAGGGAATTTTTTTAAAATAATCATGAATACTCAATCCAGCCTACAGATATAATAATCACCCATGGGAATGGGACTCAATATACCAGTCTTCAAACATCATGGTCTCTCTCTCCACTGGCCATACCTGAAAGGCTAAGAAACATCATATAGGTATCCCAGCCAACCAACTTCTGGTAATCCTGCAGATATTGTTTAAAAATACTTGCTGTGCTCATTAAGTACTATAATTGAAATATTTACATCTTTCTTATTAAAAAATACAAATTGAAAACAAGGACACTTCCACCTCTTCACTCACTGTGATAATAACTAAACACGTCTAAGATGACCAAGCCAGCAGACTTAGCCAGCAAAGAAAGAAGCCAAAAGTATATTGAAAAGTTATTATATTCCATATGTTTTGGGATACTTTGTAATGGAACCTTAAGTGACAAATGAAGTTGAATAACAAGATGCATGGCTACATGCAGATAAATATCGATTTATTTATCCTTGGTAGGCAAACAAGTAGACCCCATTAGCTGCAGGTTTAGTAATAGAGGTAAACAAACAGAAAAAAGTAGAATTAGATAAGGAAATAGACCAGATTATATTTCGCATTCAATATTACTCTCTTCAAAATAAATGTCAACAGAAAGACAGAGATAGTAGTATAATCAATTTGACATTACAAGGAAGCAAAAATATACACTAATCCAAATGGCCTCTTTTCAATTGTTTTATTTCTGCTCTGTTTCAAAAAATACAGATTCTAATACTAAGAGATGTGAAATGTGAATGTAAATACCTCTGGAAATAAAAATTCACGGCTCTCGTAGCAACTGTGTCTCATACACTTGCATACATGCAGCATTCTGCATGGTATTTGGGGCAAGCTTTTGTGCTTTCACAGCAATTGAATTATGGTTGCTGTGGGAACTCTATCTTTGAGTTTCTTGACTTGTGCTCTCATCTAAACCCAAATGTTACATTCACCTAGGTAAGCATTTGTTGGTTTTCCCCAGGAAAAGGAATCCACGTGAATGATTACATACTTAAGCATTCTTTCCAAAGAAACAACACAGCTCAGTGTCTGGAGAAGTACAGAGCTCCAATCACTGTCACACTGCACACTGCATACACAAGAAATAAAATAGAGACACACAAAACCTGGGAGTCAAATGTGGCGGGGTACCTATAGAAACAGTAATATGTGATAATGCCAGTGAAAGTTTGGGGTTTGTGATCCTCTTTTATTTGTTCAGCTTTTTAACAACAGGGTTTGAATACATTCTTTCAACCATTTGATGAGAGGATACAGAGAGAGAGAGATACTCACACAGTTGTCAGATGCTTTGGAGCTTCTTTGTAAGAGTGATTTTAGCAAGTGTGAGGGGGTCAGTATTGGCCAGGTCAGCATTGTCCAGCCCCAGCCAGCACAGGCATTGCTCTGGGTACTTTCTGAACTTGCAGCAAAAGCAAGCAATGACCACACAGGTCTGACATTTGATGTGTCATGTAGGTCGCAAGCTGCTCTAGAGATTCACTGCAGCATGGCGGGGGAGAGAGAGAGAGAGGTCTTACTGCTTCTAGAGATGTTCTCCAGCATAGGTGATTTGTTTCATAGTAGAATCAAGAAGCTTAAACTTTGAGTTCCTTTTTCTTGACACAAAATATTCTATTTACTATTTCCCCATGGATACATTTTCTGATTTGACATAATCAAGAAAAGGGGAGTCCTTCAACAAAGCTCTGTGCATTTTTGGAATTATCATTGAACAATTATGCCTCTAAAATCATCAGACTAGAAATCACAAATACCAAGTTAATATTGCAATATTCTTATACTGAAATAAATTTCAATGAACAGCTGCAGCTTCCAAAAGTCAACACAGGTATCATGGTTTAAGGAAGATTTTTGATTAATGTGTAGGAGCATGAGGAGAGGGAGAAATCAAAAAGCAACACAAAGTCACAGATCCTGAGGCACAGTGGCACCTTTCTGAAGAAACACCAATGCACACCTACACTCTCAATGCACTCAGCAGACTCTCAAGATGTTTCTATCTTTTTAGGAAAAGTGGACATTCCACTAGGGCAAATATTCTTGGGGAATAAAACTCAACCCAGAAAAAGAAATCAAAGCAAAATATGGCTGTGATGCCCTGGTTTAGAATAAAGGAATCAGCACACACTGAAAGTAACAGCCTGCTAAGATCAAGGAAAACAAAACAAAACAAATAAAAAAACCAAAAACAAACTACAAGAAAAATCTCAAGGGAAATTTTAAGATGCAGTGCATGAAAAATATGAATTCTTCTTATTTAAAATGTATTATATCTACTTTGTGTACCATTACAAAGGACACCAAGTTAGTTCCTCTTGCAAATAAATGAAATCTGAAGCATGGGATGTTTCCAGAATAAACAATCAATTTCAAAGCAGAGTTTACAATGTTAACACAAGGACTTTACCAGAGAAACTTGAAAAATAAGAGTTATCTGACAAACAAAATGATATATCAACAACAACTAGTCTGTATTAAAAATTTCAAAGATCACAAAGATTACTCAGTAAGAGAGATTTAACAAGAAACCATCAAGTCTTGCAAGGATAACACTTCCACTTTGCATCTTTAAGTTTAGCAATAACACAGAAATTTATTCTGGGTATAAAGAGAAGGAATATTAATATAATTTGTATGTCCCAAAGAAATTGTGGGTTATTTTCATTTCAGGATCTCAAGATCACTAAATGTGGTAATTAGTTATAGTAGTTGTGTGAACTGGAAAGGCACATCACTAACAATGCAACCAGGCTGAATAGTTTTACAACTCACTTTTGAATGCCACATGCCCTCTCTATGAATAGAATGTCAAATCAACAGCCTCTGTTAGTGTCTAGACATAATTGTCTCTGAATTGAATACATCAGCGTTAACTACAATACCAGAATGGTCCCAACTAAAATAATGGAACTGTTTCTTGCACCATACTTCTGCATATTTTGTAAAAATTACACAATACAATAGGTGGAGAAAGATTTATGAGGTTAACATTTTGCATATTCCTGCAATCAGCCCAACTGTCAACTCTATTCACTGTGACATGAGCCACTATAAAATGTGCTTGCAAATCAACACAACCAGGACATCTGGGGAATGCATTTGGTGGAAAACTTAAAAACTTACAAATAGGCCATCGGTTTTTCAAACATACAAATATTTTAAAATATTATATATTTCAATTGTAATAGCCATGTTCAAAATATTATGTGTATAAAAAAACAGTATTTATTTATGTATTTATTCTGAAGCCTCCTGGAGGAAAAGTCAAACGCATCTACACTGATCTCATATAATTTTCTTTTGATTTTTATCAAATGAAACTTTGCATAGACATAATAAAAAAAGTGTATGTGTGTACATCTCTGAGCATGTAAAAAAATAGAAATTTCAAAACTATTTTACAAAATAACTAAAAATAAACCACAGACTTCTTCCTGTTGGCACATTCAGACATTAGAATGTTGTGCACAACTGCACAATGTAATGTCTAAATTGTCTAACAGAGCAGCTTGCATATGTAATCTGAAGGCCACATGATGATACCACATAGAGCTATGAATGCAATCCAGTGGTACTTTCTATGAAAGCAATCATATTTATGGATTTAGTAATTGGAAAATTGAAGTAAGTCCATAGCAGGATACTATCACATGCAGGAATATTCAAGGTCAATAACTAATGAAATGCTCCATTCTCACCCTTCACTGGAACCACAAGGTCTTTTACTATCCTATACTTATCTCCAGAAGGATAATCACAGGATCATTTAGGTTGGAAGACACCTTTAGGAACATCCATTCCCACTACTAACACCACACTGCCAAACCCTCCACTAAACCATATCCTGAAGTGGCACATCTATGCATCCTTCAAGCATCTTCAGGAATGGCGACTCCACCACTTTGCTGGAAGGTGTCCCAATGTCTTAGCACCCTTTCAGTGAAGAATTTTTTCCTAATATCCAATCTAAACTTCCTCTGGCACAACTTGAGGCCATTATTACTTGTTTCTTGTCAGAAGAGACAAATCCCCACCTCTCTACAATCTCCTTTCAGGTAGTTGCAGAGAGCAGAAAGGTTCACTCTGAGCCTCCTTTCCTCCAGGCTAAACAACCCCTGTTCCCTCAGCCACCCTCCAAAAGACTTGTGCTCCAGACCCTCCATCAGTTTCATTGCCCTTCTCTGGACGTGTTCCAGCACCTCAAAATTTGCACAAAATATATAAGTTGGTCACCCATAAATATATAATGTACACAGTGCTGTATTCACTCTTCTTCATGAAAAACAAATATAAGCTTTCTAATATTGAATATACTCCTAAGCTTTTAATGACAAAAAGACCCAAGGAATATATTAGGCAGTTAAAAAAAGTCTCACCTTTTTCTCAGTACTCCAGTTCCTCTTGAAACAGTCACATCACTGCATCAGTTTTTAACACAAAGTGACTAACAACGAATCTGAAGGTACAATAGTTTGATAAGATCTATCATTACAGCAAGTAGCCATCTAGGGTTCCACTAACCAATATCAGAATCTAGGTTAAATCATGCACTTGAAAATATGCTCAGGATGCTTGGGAAGTCTGGTCTCCTTCCTGACCATGAGTACAAGTTTTAACAAGTACATGTTTTAATGCCTTCTCCTTGTACCTCATTGTTCTTTAGATTTATAGCCCACAAATTATCAGTGGACTCACTATAAATTGCTCTGCAGTGCTAAAGAAGTCACATTAGAAGCATATTGTAGTGTGCACATTGGTTTTGCTATTTTACAAGTATATATTACTATTTTCAAAATACCAGCCGTATGATCGTACTGACAGGAGAGCTACTCCTAACACAGAAAAAAAATACTACAGTGACTCAGAAGCCATCTCTGTCTCACATGAAGTTGCACTGAGGAAGACCAGCCACCACAAAGTTCTTACTGCATGCTACAGAAAACATCTATTAAAAATCTATGGTGGGCTAGTCAGAAACATCTACATTTAAAAAGATTGTGCAGATTAAGTAAAAGGGACTGCATTCATCATGTCCGCCAAAGGTTGTGTGGTATTTAAGCAGAATATTTAAAAACATACACTGAACTGATACTGAAAACTGAAGGAAATTAAAGCACTAAGTCTCTAATGCTGTCCTTAGAAATCAGCAAACTATGAACTGAGTGACCAAAAAAGTATCACATCAAGCCTTGGAGTCAGTATTAAAATTAAAATTAAAAAGAAAACCAACATAAAAATTCTATGGTGGGGGGTTAAAAGAGATTTTGCCAAGTTCAAAACTGGTAGAAATTTATGTGGCAGCTCCCTCTTCTGGATCACCAAACCCTGACAATTCAGTGAGATGGAAAGACATAAAATCTGACTAGTAAAGAACACCTTTTCACTTTTGGTGGGTTTTGTCATGTACCATTAGGCAGTCACACAGACACTTGCAAGCTATTGCCCCTTATTTTGAATAAGTTTATATTCAAGTAGTGTACTGAGGGAAAGGAAGTTGAAAATACCTGAATAGTTTGAAATACTCTGGAATTTTCTCATCAGACAATAAAAACATGCAAGAAAAAAACTATCTGAAATTATAGAAAATACTTCTGCTTTCAATCTCTCAGCATTTTACCAAAACATGCATTTAACAGAAATGAACTGATCAATGAGAATAGTACAATTCAATTTGTGTGGCCTGCAGTATGACTTCTGAATCCATATTTGCAGAAGTTACCTTTCTGGGCTGCAATTCTGGGTTGAAACAGAAGAATCTGATCTTGAAATTTCTTTCAGCTTTGACAGGTTCATACATAAAAATTCCTTGCACAGTAGACAAAACTTCTCTGTGCATCAGCTCTTCAGGCACTCTGCAAGACAGCTTTGACAATTTTTACACGTTTCTAAACTGGAATTGGAAAAAATGGAAAATTGGTACTCCCTGTTCCTATATAAAATTCATCTCCATAAAGGAACCGTGGCTTTCTGACTTGACCTGTAATTGAAGAGGAGGCTTTGTGAAGACCTAGTGATTTTTCTGTATTTCAGCTGGGACCACAGGCAATTCTATACTCTAAATTCTCTACCACTATTCAAGCTGAATGACAATGTTTGACTTAAATATAAAAAATATTCTAAATGGCAAATTTACAGCCCAAATGAAAGCACTGTTTACTTCATCAGTGTAATTATTGATAACAAAATCATTACCTGAATTAAATTATTGAGTTTTTAATGAGGAAGATGGTGCATAAAAGATGCCCCTGTTAAATTCTGGACTAGGTAACTTGAAAGCATGATTTTTAACTTGCTAATAATTGCATAATCAGGCCCACAAGAGTCTGATTTCATCTTTCATAAAATATATGCCAAACTGAAATACCAAGGAAATTTTGATCAATCAAGCATAGATAAAACTAAAATTGCCAGGGGTTATTTGGATGGAACTGAAAGGATCATATAACATGGAAATCACTGGCAAGAGTGAGAGAGAGGGAAAAGAGCTAAGATTTGCTACGCAGGCACCTGCTGCAAATGGCAGACCTTCAATGACACAGAGGAGAGACATCTTTGTCAAACTGTACAACAGTCAGTGGACTGAGACCACCCACAATTCCTTTGTGGAGGGAAGACTTACAGAGAACAAAGGAAAAGTAAAACCAGCAGAAACCAGAAAATCCATCCAAATATGTAAAGGAGCAGACTAGAAAGCAGCGCCCCATTAGACCTGCTGTTTACAAGCAGAGTAGGGTTGGTGAGAGATGTGGTGGTCAGAGGTCATCTTGGGTACAGTACAGTGACCAAGAAATGATAAAAAGTTTCTGATTCTTGGTGGAATAAGGAAGATGATCCACAAAACCTCTAGCCAGTAGGATCAGAGCAGTGACTGACCCCTGTACTCAGATTGTACAAATTCTAGCACTCATATTAAGTTCCAATGGAAACCCTATGTAGACAAGGATTTTATGTATCATTGTAATTAAATCATTTTAATGTATTTTTAAAAATTAATTCATTCTATAAATTCAAACCAGCTCCTAATCAAAACACCAAAATAAGAAACAACAAATAAAAAATGTAAATAAGTTATCTTTTCCTTTTCATAACAAGTACATGTACTTTGCAGTATTTTATTGACAGACTTTTTATAATAATCTACAGAAATATCTGAATTAATGATTTTTACAAAATCCATGCCATGTATAAAAAAATAATAAAAAATACCGCAAATGGACTTCTGTAGAAAAATATCACTAGAACTAAAGCTATCATAAACACAATTCCAATATATCCTAACCCTTCCTCTTTGCCAATCATGTTCAACTTCATGTCAGATTGTACAGCAACAACTAGAAGTATAATCAAATACCACATATTCTTGAGTCATTTACTGGGTCTGGTCTTAAACAACCACATTCAACATTATAATGGGAGTAAATTATGATGACATCACTTCAAGTAGAAGCCCTTTCCCTGTGCTGCAGTAGCTCTCCAACACAAGTGACAGTTAACCAACCAAATACCAATAGAAGTCAGTGCAAAGTAAAGCATGGATGAAATCCAGGGACTTGCTGAGTGTATAAACAGGGATGTGTGTTGTAGGACTGGAATAACTATTATCCACATCCATGGCATCAAAGGGGCTATCAGGGTACACACAAGCCCTGTGACACACCTTACAGCACTATATGCAAGCTGGCAGCATCCTAGGCTGTTGAAGACTGGAAGTGCCACTTGCTGCCATGTTCAAGTTGACATGGGGGTGTTTAGTCATAGGTTGGACTCAATTTCAGACATCTTTTCCAACCTGATTGATACTGTGATTCTGTAAATGTGCACTGAGGTGAGGCAAGGGGAGTATCAATCCCTTCCAAGCATTCTGATTTCTTGTGAATAAAAGCAGAATTGTGGTCTGCAGAAAAATCACAGTTCAGCTTACTACATCTCTCGGTCATTAGTCACATCCAGCAGGGTTTCATGAGAAGAAGCCTGATTTTCTTTTATGACAAAGTAACCCACTTAGCTGATCAAGGGAAACCACTTGATGTCTTCTTTTTGGATTTCAGTAAAGCTTTCAATACGGTCTCTTACAAGATCCTTCTGGACAAAATGTCCAGCACACAGCTGGATAAACGCATCATGGGATGGCTGAGCAACTGGCTCATGGGTGGGGCATGATGGGGTGACAGCAGACTGGGGTCCTGTCACCAATGGGTTCCACAGGGCTCCATCCTTGTCCCTGTGCTCTTCAACATCTTCATAAATGACTTGGACATGGGACTGGAAGCAATACTGAGCAAGTTTGCAGATGATACAAAACTGGGAAGAGCTGCTGACTCCCTCAAAGGCAGAGAGGCCCTGCAGAAGGACCTCAACAAATGAGAGGGCTGAGCAATCACCAACCATATGAAGGGAACATGGAAAAGTGCCAGATTCTGCACCTGGGATGGGGCAACCCTGAATGTATGGACACACTGAGATGCTGGAGAGCAGTGCCATAGAAAGGGACCTGGGGGTCCTGGTCAGTGGCAATTTGAACCTGAGCCAGCAGTGCCCTGGCAGCCAGGAGGGACATCCCTGTCCTGGGGACATCAGGGACAGCATCGCCAGCCGGGCAAGGGAGGGAATTGTCCTGCTCTGCTCTGAGCTGGGGCGGCCTCAGCTCGAGTGCTGGGGGCAGTTTGGGGCACTGCAATGTAAGAAACATTAGTTAACTATTAGAGGGTGTCCAAAGGAGGGCAGCAAAGATGGTGAAGGGCCTTGAGGGGAAGCTGTGTGAGGAGTCACTGAGGTCACTTGGTCTGTTCAGCCTGGGGGAAAAAGAGACTGAGGGGAAACCTCATTGCAGCTACAACTTCATCATGAGGGAAAGAGGAGGGGTATGCATTGATCTCTTCTCTGTGGTGACAGTGGCAGGACCCCAGGGAATGGCCTGAAGTTGTGTCAGGGGAGGTTTAAGTTGGATATCAGGGAAAGGTTCTTCATCCAGACAGTGGTTGAGCACCGGAACAGGCTCCCCAGGAGAGTGCTCCAAGCCTGACAGAGTTCAAGAAGAGTATGGACAATGCTCTCGAGCACATGATATGATTTTTGGTGATGTTGCTGTGTGGGACCAGGAGCTGGACTCAGTGATCCTTGTGGGTCCCTGCCTCCCAATTTGGCATATTCTGTGATTCTGTGATCTCCAGGCTGGACAACTGTAATGACAGTTTTGTAAGAACACCATCCAACTAAGACAGAATTACAACATCCATTCACGGTGATGATCCTTTGAAAGAAATCTTGGCAAACAGTGAAGTGCTAAGAAAAGGACTGTTACCATGCCTTTTCATAAAAGACTAAGGAAAAATAACTTATTTTTTTCTGCCACAAAAGGACTGGGAAGTGAAAACATCTGCAGATGAGACTTCCTATTTAATTAGACCTTGCTAATGAACGCATGACTCACAAGAACATCACTTTAGTTGCAGGCTTGTGCAATCACATTGCTTTCCATGGAATTGGTGAAATAATGGAAAAGACAGTATTGAACCAAATCCAGACTTACTGTCTTTGATTGGAAACTACAGTAAACAAAAAGCTATTGGAGGTAAACCTGACAGTGATTAAGCTCATATTAATCAGTTCACAAGTCTTCTAGTTCCTTAAACTGGTACATTGTTCAATTGTACTTTCACAACCAAACAGTAGATTGTGCACCTTCTCAATAAATCTCCCTCCAAATTACTCACACATGAAAAAGAATGTTACAGCATAAGGTAAGTAATAGGAAGGTTCACATCACAGTTCTCAAGGTTAGCAGATGCTAAAAGAGCTCTCAACCACTCAAGAGCATAAAGTTAAAATAGACGAAAAGAAAATTTACACAATCATAAGTCTTTGATAAAGTTACTTTAAGAGTGAAAACTAAAAATAAGAGTTTTGACTGAAACTCTTCATTAAACATGTAATCATTCATATCTAGAATAACATAACACCAGCATAGAATTCACAGCCTAAAATATTTCAAACATTCTTTAGCTTACACTGTGTGCAAGAAGTTAATGTGATTTGGAACTTAAAGCAAAGGCTCTAGATTAAGCAATCCTATTAACAGTCCAGTAGATCATTGGACACAGAGCAAATGATTTGACTTTTCAGAAGTCCCATGTTGCTATCTGCTTAATAGTTGACATTCATCTTCTAAGAAAATCACACCCTTAACATCTATATTTCATTCTTGAAGCCTGTAAATGGATACACTAATACTGTTCTTCATACAGCTTTTGTGGGGCTGCACTTACTTTGAGCAAAGTGCTTCTAGATTTTTAGTATGAATAAAATATATTTTGCACTTAGACATTAATTATAGAAGTAGCAATATTTGAAATAGGATTTTGTTTCAAGGCAGCAAGACTAAATCAAACATGATTATCTTGGCTTTGATTGTGATATTTCACTTACTATGCTCTATTTTCCTTGCATTTGAAATATGCAATTTTGCTTTTCTGTTATGTAAATTAATGTTTTTCATCTAACACATCTATTTTTGGAAAAGGAATATTTTTTTTTCCTAGGCTAAGACAGAAGTGTTGCAGAACACAATTCTGAAGTCTAACTGACAGAGTACCGCAAGGTCAATGCAAGCATTCAATAGCAAAAGCAGCAAGAGATGCCCAGAAGACTAACTGAACTTATAACATTAATAAGCAAATGTTTATATACACAGATTTCTATCTAGATATATAAATCACACTATAATATTTAATATAGAAAAACTAGTCCTTTTATCCATCAGTTAGGTGATCCTAACCAATGCAGCTGCAATTACAAGTTATGGCCTTTCTGAAAAGTGGAAAAAACTGGGATAAAGAGAGAAAAGAAACTATGTGATGGGAGTCAGAGGAACAATCCATTTTAAACTAAAGATTCTGTCTAGCTCTGTGTAATTTATTTTAGAGGCATACTTCAGCAAAATAAAAGGTTTGGTCTTCATCCACAAACATTGTCAAGCAAAAGAGTTCGAGTCACCTGCCACCATGGACTTTTCTTTGAACTATTTTTCACTTCTGCAAAGTGTGGTGATTATATTGCTGTACAGGTTCCTAGATATAAGTGGCATTAATAGCCAGCATGTACTCTGGAAAATACATGTCATATTTATATACAACACTATTAACATAAACAGGTTTACTACCTACAGATGACTTTGATTCTACAGTTTGTGTGATCAAATTACATTACTTCAGCTTGTTTCCTGGTCTCTGAATTTCACATATTTCCATGCTGAGTAAAGAGAAAATATGTAAGATTCCTATTTAAGTTGTGAAATAAAATAGGGAATCCAAAAATTGGCAGCATTAAAGGGAACTGAAGTCAGGGTTAGCAAAGTAATTTAAAAAAACATGCCCTGTGAAAAGAGTTGACCCAATAAATCACAGGAATAAAACACCTGTTGAGAAAAAAACATTATCATCTCAAGGCAGTGGTGAAACACTGGTATTTACCCAGACAAATGAGGTTAAGAAGCATATTCTACTAATTCAGATCTTTAAATGAAAGTAAATGCCAACCTAAAACCCATTTTCAGCATTCTGTGATGCCTCAGAAATGCTGTCAGTCTCTCATTACACTCCCTCACACGGATATAATTTCCACCCCCATCTATCATCATCACATCTGGTTTGGTATGCAGTTTCACCAAAAAAAAAGAATCACATAGGCAAAAAAATCACAACATCTTTTGATAAATGCCTTAGTATGCAATTGTGAATAATTACACACACTAATAAGTACACCTTGAAATATAAACCACCATGGAATAACTGGAAAGAAAAACTTAGTCCAAAACTTTGATCAAGCTATAGCTTATTATTAGTACACTGAGGTTTAAATCATTTCTCAAAACAGAAAAAAAACAAGACATAACAAAAAACTTCAAATCCCAGAGGATCATGGATAATAGCTGAAGAGACTCCATACAGGTAATCTTTCTGCCTGCCCCAAGGCAAGGTCTGAAGCTCTCTCTCTTCAATGTATGCTTGTGAAACAAGCATTAAATATCTCAAATGAGTGGGATTTCATTACCTATCTAATTCCTATATTCCAGAGTTTCCATGTTGAAAAGCTTTCCTTTATGTTGAATCTGAAACCAATCTATTACAGTGTGCCACCTTTCTCAGTATTGGAAAGTTTTTCAGTCTAACTCAACTTCTGATGCATTCTAAACCTTTTCAAAAAGCAAATATACTCTTCTAAGAAATATATAACCCCAGCAGACCAAAACCAGTGAGATGAGGTCTTAGTTCTACTTAACTCATTGACAAGAGATACTGGAAGATTCTCAGGGGCACTGCACACTACACATCTGGCAACCTGGAAAACACAGATTCGCACCTAAGTTTAAATACTCTGCGTGTTCAAAATCACACAGAGTTTGAATACAGTGGAGAGACTTTCCTGCCCTGACACCCAAAGACTACTCTTCTTCTGATCACAGAACATTAATAAATAAAACTTTCCAGGTGACTTCTTTCTTCAAAGTTAAGGAATGAAAAAAGGCCAGAAAACTTCCCAGCGCACCTTGAACCAGCACCCACTGATGCCAAGGCCAAAGGGACTCATGCCACCTAAGCTGATACATGCAAAACAAACTTTTCCCCCCAAAAAAGCCACACCAAAAACAGCCAAGACACTTTCACAAGGTCTGGAACATGCAAACCCACCGGCAGATATCGCTTTGCCAGCTCACCTCCACACTTGCCCTTGGCCGCACTGTGGGGCGCCTGTCACGGTCCCTCTCCCACCAGCGAGCCCCGTTGCCCAGAACGCTGCCTGCCGGGACAGCATCCCTGTACTCACCTTCAGAGACCTCGAACTCGGCTGCTCCATTGAGCTGGTAGAGGCACCAGTCAGCCGCGCTCTCGCCTGGGGGGCCGCCGGCTGTGCGGGAGGAAAGGCACAGTCAGTCGGGCACGGGGCCAGCGGGGGCACGGCGCTGAGGAAGGGACAAGGGAGGAGAAGCAGAGAGTGGGGAGGAGAGATGGAGGGGGCTGAGAAGGGAACGGAGGATGACAGCGGGCAGCGAGCACCGGGGGAAGGAGCGCGTTTCCAGATACCCTGTTTGTGGGACATGGGTGTTGCCCTCCGGAATGCGCCCACCGCTCTGAACTGTTCTGTGCTTTGCTCCCAGCGCCCAGGCTCGGGCGCCTCCTCCTCCTTCTCCCAGCGGAGCGGGCGCCGGCAGCCGCCGCTGCCTCGGGGCTCTCGGGGAGCCGGGGGAGGGAGGACGGGAAGGAGGGGAGGCTCCGCCCGGAGCTCCCGGCGGAGGCGGCGCAGCCTCGCCAGGACCCGCCGCTCCCGGCAGCGCCAGCCCCGCCGCGGCCCCGCAGGTGCGAGAGAGCCCCGGCACCGCGCAGTCCGAGGCGAGTCCGGCCACGGCGGCTTTGGTGGGATGCGGTGCCCCAGCCTGGCCTTACCCCGAGCAAGAGAGCCCTCCCTGCCGCCCACCCCGTCTCCGTGTGAGCTCCCCGTCTGGTGCCTCCCGTGCCCGTGATTCGGGCAGCCTGGCGAGCATGGGCGCGCATCCCGGCTGCCCCGAAGGCTGGACGCACATCCCTGTGGGGGACACCGCACATCAGGCACCCGCTGCCGGTGTCACCCACTGCTAGTGGCTCTAGTGCTGCTCCCGCCTCTCCCACGGCTGTGTTCGTCCCATAGCAGTCACCTCAATTCTCTTACAGTCCCTAGGCCGCTTGGGCTACCTTACTGATTAAGGGTGCAAATGCCACAGAAACTGTCTGGGTATATATACACTGCAAGGCTGGAAAGTGGGCTTCATCTGGTCCATGAGCCCCTGTTGATACGCATCTGTCTTTACGGCATCCCTGAGAGGTTAGTAAGAAATCAAACCTGTTACCAAGTAAGTCTATAGGGCTCTGTGTAGTGACCTTTGCCTTCAGTGGGAAATGGTTAGGGAAATGGCAAATCATAAAACTCTGAAACATTCAGCTAGAGCAAATATATGTTAATAAATGCCTTTATTCTTAGAGACTTCCACCCCAAAAACATGTCAGGAGAGAAACGTAAAGGTACATTAATTGTTCTGTTCAGCAGGTGACTTTCTTGATACCTAATTTAAGACAATTGTGACTGCTTAGCTTGTAGTTGGCGGCATCCTGCCTACAGTTTCTGCCTTATCAAGGTAACAGTGTCAGATGCCCACGTATGGGCACAGTTTGTGTCAAAAAGAGCAGCCACACTTTGTGTAGGCAAATGAGAATAGCTTAAGAAAGAACAGAGGAAGACTACAATCAAGTCATACTATGAGATTAGGAGCCAACAAGAGGATAAAGTATTGATGCAGGCAGCTGTCATGGCACAATTACATTGGCTTCTTCGTCTTTTTGCTATTTGTGAAACAGTATGTAAATGGCAGGGAATAATTGTGTTTGGCATAAATTCCACCTGACATACCTACATTCATCCCTTCTTGCAGCAAGCAGAGACCCTCCTGATACCTTTAGGTGTGTAAGTAAACTGTGGGCAGTTTGATTCACTTTTCCCTGATAAAAGTATTCTGTTTAAATATTTACATTCTTCTCCACTGCATCCAAGTAGTCACATTGTGGCCTTTGTGAAAGAAAAAGGAGGACAATTACAGTTTCTGAAGGAAATTGTTTTAAAATAGGAGTAACGTTCAGCGAATGTTCCCGGTTACTTTTAGAAACAAAGCAAAACACCGATACTTTAGCTTTCCTGGGAACTTCACCTAAATTACAAAGATAATAATGCCTTCTGAGGCAAAAGCACCAGTTTGTTTAGGCAGTGTGTGTATATATATCTCCAAGTCATAAGTTTTCTGGATGTGCATTAGCATTCTTGGAACTGAAAAGGTTTATGCTGATGATTTGAGGGGGGAAAAAAGAAGCATAAAGCTGTATTAAAGTCATCCAGCTGCTTATAGTGGTACTAACTTCCACTATAAATTATCTATAGACCTTGATTGCTCTTCATGACAATGTATTATCAAAAATAAAACTAATCGTAGCATTCCAGTGTTAGCCCCTTCTTTTTACAGAAAACTCTAAACCATATGAATTAGCAAAGGCTCTGTTCTGGGAGAATCTATTCATATTAGATTTAAGTTTTATGGAATGTGGCCATCTTTTATGTTCAACTTGTTATTACTGATTTACATATAATGTTTTTCATTCTGGAGTTCAATCGTTTATAAACTTTATATGTTAGAAAACCCACCAAGTTTGGTATGTAAAGCAGCACATGTTTTTTTCTTTCTAAAATGGGGGAATCAATACAAATTGTGTTTACCGTGTGTAATCCTTTTTTACAGGTGTCTAGAACATTGAGATGGGATAATTTACGGACAGTACTAAGATATTTGTGATAGTTTCCTTCAATCACAGAGGGATGACTAGTTTAACTAAGTTTGGGATCTAGCAATGCTAAATCCACACCAAACTTGAAGGTGGGAGCAGTTACCCTCCCTCTTGGGATGTTCTTTACTTTTACACTGCTGGAAATGAGCGAGGACTTTGATATGATGATATTTTTGTCATTTCAAAATTGTAATGTTGTTAAAACCGTATGATTTAGTCAAACTATAACTTAGGGAAGGTAGTTGATTTATACTATAGTGTATGTATTTTAAAGAATCAAAGTAAAAAAAATAGTTTAATCTGTTTTGGTTTTCAATATCACAATGATTTAATTGGCAGAAAATGTGCAACTGCTTACAAAAACTTCTGAGGAGAGTGGACTATATTATAAGATAATTGGTTTTTTTTAGCTTGGGGTTGGATTTTTTTCCCTTTTCACTTGGACTTTATGCAGACAGAAGTGTTTATCTTTTCAGTTCTCAGCACAGAGTCCACCCACTCCTAGCAGCGACGAAACAAGCGATAAAAACAATTTCAACGGGATCAGAAGTTCAACCACATAAAATTTAATCCTTCAGTTTCAAAACGTCAGAGATGCAGACAATAATCCCTAGTGAACTAGTGTGCAATGAAATAAAGTACTCGCGCTCAATTCAAAGGAACTTCCTAAAAACCAAATAGCTTTATAGGCGTCCAAGATGCAGAACTCGGGCTCTGCCCGAGCAGCCCGGTGTTATGGAAAGCCAGCTCCGGAATTCCCAGCGAGCGCCGCTCAGGCTGCGGTTCCCATCCCTCAGCCCGCTCCGGCGATCTCACACACCCGCGGCTCCGCTCGGGGCTGAGGCGGAGTCACCCCTCGGGCCTCCGAGCCTCCCTCTCGACGGGAGACTCCTGCCCCTCATTTAATTTATTTATTTCATTCCGTACGGGGAGGCGGTGCCGCGGGACGCGGAAGTGCGGCGGGAGCGCCGCAGCCGCCATGGCTCCCCCTCACACCGCGCTGCTGCCGCTGCTCCCGCTCCTCGCCCTGCTCCCGCGGGCCGGCGGCGACCTGCGCGCCTTCGTGGTCGCCCACAGCCACATGGACGTCGGCTGGGTGTACACGGTGCAGGTCGGCGGGGGAGCCGCACGGGTGGGGCGGGTTCGCTGCGGCCGGGGCCGAGCCGCAGACAGCGCTGCCCGGAGCCGCGGAACGGGGCCCGGCTCGCCGCGGGCCGAGCTCCCGGAGGAGAAACGCGCAAATCCTCGGCCGGTGCAGCTCCTGCCCCGAGCTGGCCTGGTGTGTCCTCCATCCCCTGGTGTTTCGGGATCCTCTTCTGGAGGAGGAATGGTTAACGTAGGAGCCGTGCCCTTGGACTGTGGGTTTCTGGGTGCCTGTGTTCACTAGGATGCTCCTGGTGGATTTATTTATTCATTTTTTTAAAGGGAAGTCTTAATTCCATTTGATGGGGCTTTGATTATGGGGCAGGTTTTCATGGTCTTTATGTTTATCTTATTACAAAGCCAAAACTCCAGGAAAACCTGTCATTTCCGAAGAGAGAAGAGCAGGATCCCAGGTTCTCAGTGGCTGGAGTGGGGTTGGAGTCTAGCATCTCTGAAACATAGTAGCAAAGTAATTTTTGCTAAATATACGAGATGCAGAGCAAAATAAATCTGGTGGGGCCTGATACCTTTTACATTTGGTAGTCAAAATCCTAAAATCTTCTTAATTTGTATGATTTTCTTTTCATTTATGTGTGAAAGATGCTGTGAATGCTTCACTCACCAGAGTGAAATGGCATTAGGCTCGCCCGCTAGCTCTGGTGTGCATATCTTTTGTTTCCCCTTTTTAGGAAAGATTAATGAATTCTCCTTTAATACTTCAAACTCTTACTCAGAAATTGCGTAAGAGAACACAAAACTAAAACTTCAGATCCTTAGTTAAAATTTTACATAGTTTAAGTGTCTAATAATCTTGATTTCAAACAACCCTTATGGACCAATAGGAAAATAATTGAGGAAGAAATTATTTAGATAAACCCAACAGTATTTTAATCCGTTCCTCCTATACTCAAACGTTTTCCTTCTAGTGGTATGAGCATTTTTACAAAGGTGGCTGGATTTTTGTTGTGGAAGGCAATGGGCTAGGAAGTTAATTTCTGATTTGGATTACCTCATCTCCTTATTTCAAATGGTAATTTTCATGTAGGAAATTTACCTAAATTGAAACTCTGCACTCATATTTTGCATATCATGCCCGTTAGTTTTTCACTGGGGAGAGATCTATGTGTCAACTACTTTAAGATGTACATTTTGTGGTGCATGTTAAGTACCAATAGCTTAAGTAGGTAAGTGTTACCTTATCTACTTAGTAGTGTAGATAACACTAGATTTTACACTTAGGTTAGTGTAAAATAACTGTCCAATAACATGCAAATAACTTTGTTACAAGGACAGACAGACATCTCAGGAAATCTTAGGCTGCTGGCTTTTGACTTTAGACATTGTAACTTTAAACTAGGTAAAAGGTGGAAGACTGAGTCTGGTCAACAAAAATTGTTCTGGTCAAGGTAAGTGTACAAAAAGTATCTCTTTGCACAACTTCAAAATTAACATGGTGTTGTTAATTTGATACCATATCATAGGGTATAACACTATGGTAGATTATTTGATGGGTGCAGCTGTCATATTTGCATTGCAATGGAAGTCCATAGGCCTCATTCTGAAATAGAGGTGTTTTTAGGAGCAAGATAGGGTAGATGCACAAAATCTCACACTTTCACTGATGTTTCTGTGTCAACAGTTGAACTCATTCTCAGGTTCTTTTACAAGCTTGGTTTTACTCTATCCTAAAACATCAAGCAAAATAGAGTTATTTTTCATAATGGTATAATTTACAGTAGATGTATTGCTGCATTTTACTGGTAATGCACAGCACAGAGTCATACTCACTCTGAAAAAGCAATTCTGGTAATTCAGGCCATCAAAAGAAGAGCTGGAATGGGAGAATGGAGTGTGGGGTCTTTAACTATGAACTGGGTAAGTGTTCCCAGTGTGTCTAAAAGAAAGCCTATATTGGTGCTGGTCTTGGGAGAAGCTACACCTTGATCTAGTCAGGAGGATGTTTTCTGAAGCAGAAGGGCCAAAGGCTGTATGTAGTCAGAACTCAATCTTTCTGAGAGTACAACGGAAGTGTGCAACAAATGTGTGGCTTTTGAGATCTCACTTTTCAAGCCTGGTGAGTGTTTGAAACAGCCCTTTTAATTTAGGTAAAACAGAGCTTTTTTTTTTTTTTTTCCCCCCAGGAAAGCATGCATGCTTATGCAGCAAATGTCTACACTACTGTTATAGAAGAGCTAATGAAAGGAAAACAGCGCAAATTTATTGCTGTGGAGCAGGAATTCTTTCGACTCTGGTGGGACATGATAGCAACAGATACACAGAAGCAGCAGGTAAAATGCACTAGAGCCATGCTTTCTGCTAACAAACAATTCCCACTCTTTTCAAGGGACAAACAGGGGCAAAGTACTTCACCATTTGCTTTTCACCCAGGTCTGGTGTAAGCTGCCTTTGAGTCTAGTACTTAAAGGACCTTAACTCTAAAGGCAGTTGCAACAGGTTAAATCCCAGCTATAGATTAGAGCAGTAAGAGGCAGTAACCTTTGCACTGGAGATTTTTTTACACTTTACAGTTTTGTTTCATTGGCAACTTACGTATCTGGGGCAATGCTACTTCAAGTTAAAACATCTGACACCTAACTCTGATCAAAAGAAGGAGCTCTTTTGTTCTTTCCAGTTAGTACTGCTCAAAAACTTTGTAAACAAAGATAGTACAGCAAAGCAGTGACTGTACATTTAATGGCAGGGTTTTTTCCTAGTAACATCATTGTGAAGTTTTATTTGTCACTTCTTCTTTTCTCAGACATGAAACACAAACACACTGAATCAAAGACTGGGCTGATAGGCTAGCAGCTGGTTATTTATTTTGGATCCTAAAACCAAAGGGTGTACAGGTTCAACTTCCCATAAGTACTTATTCAGCATTCCATGGTCTGTTTTGTTACCAGGGTCCAAACAACATTTCTTTATATTTCAGTTTGTTTAAAGTTCCAGATGTTTGAAGCATCATGTGAAAAACACACCTCTTGTCTGTTTTTTTGGGTTTGTTGGTTTTTTTTGTTGTTGTTTGGGTTTTTTTTGTTTGTTTGTTTGTTTTTTTTAACATAGTCCTTCAGTGAATTTTGAATCTTCTGTTATGTTCT
Organism: Cinclus cinclus; assembly: GCF_963662255.1. Lineage (NCBI taxonomy): Eukaryota > Metazoa > Chordata > Aves > Passeriformes > Cinclidae > Cinclus > Cinclus cinclus. The sequence goes on along the minus strand of NC_085050.1, from coordinate 11,663,680 downwards.
GTATTCAAATAACAGCCTGTGCATAGCTGATCTTTGCATGAGAGATTTTGCTGGGTTTATGCAGTTTACAGTTATTGTGGGGCCACTCTGTCCATGCTTGCCTGTTGTAGGACAATTTTATTGTAGATTTCTTAAATTAGAGAACTGTACTGTAAGTGGGGAAGAAAATAACACAGGAACTGCCTTGTAGAAGGTCAGGAAAGTCCTCCAGCTTTCAAAGGTGAGTTGGTCTTATTTCGAGTACATTCTGCTGTAAGGTCAAGGCCCATGTTTCTAGTATCTGTTCCTGCTATTATGTAGAAACCAGAATAATGTGTATCACATTTGACCTTGGTAGCGCAAAATTTAGTACCTATGACTCAGGGTTAAGTTACCTAGCCTAATTATTTATAATTGTTGCTTTTATGCATTGTATATTCAATCCTCTAGTTACTTTTTAGTTTCTTAGCCAAAATTAACATGGTTAAAACTAATTCCTCTTAAATCTGTGTGCCTAACTTTGAAACTAATTTGGAGATAAATGATATATTTTTAACATTAGCAAGTTGCAAATATTGGTCACTGAAATTAGGTCACTCTGGTTACTGGCCTGCTTTTTCCACTTGAACTCTAGCACTCTAGCATTAATGATTTTCTGTGGTATAGGCACTATGGGGTTTTTTTTTTGTTTTGTTTTGTTTTGGCTGTTTTTGTCATTTAGTGCTTTACTTGGGATATAGGATTTAATTCTAGTGTGTTTTAGAGTGTCTGCTTTATATTGGAGCTATAGCCTTAAAAACTAGTAAAAGGTACAGCCTAGATACAGAAGCTGGTTTTTCAATTCAGACAAGAGAATATGTAAGAGTGAAATGTACTGCAGCAGTATTCAGCCAGATAGGAACCTTGTAGATCTTAGTACATGTTATTTACACAGAATTTTCTCATGTGAACCATTCCTATCTCCTTACTGTGGGTTGATGTCTGGGTGCTTTAAGTAGAGGGGAAAAAAAAAGATGTGTAGCCACTTCTGTCTGGTTTGTAGTCATGGTAGCCATGGTAGCATGGTCCCAGGGATCACAGATATGTTCTAAAACCATAGCATCCTGCTGCCTATAGTACTACTGCATGTTTCCTCCATTCGTCCTTCCTTTTGCCCCCCTCTGATCAGAAAAAGCACTTGTCTTTACAGATACTGTTTTCTTTTCTTTTTTGGGAGGAGGAAGATTGGATGTTACTTAAATTAGTTGAATTATTTTTGTGTTTCCAGACTCTCAGTGGTTCCACAAAACTTACATTAAAAAACATTTCTGTGGCCCCAAGTTTGGATCAGAGGTATATTTTGGACATCCATCCAAATGGGGAATAATAATCACAGATTCTTTTCATGTAGGTCAGGGCCAGTTCTGTGCTGACACCAGATATCAGTTATCTGGTCTCCCAGCATGCTAATCAGTCACCACAGTCGGCTGGAACTAATTTAGGAATGCTGAGCCCTGAAGCGTTTTCACAACATCGAGAAGGAGAGAAATGATTATAATCAAAATTGACAATCTGGCATCCTATCTGAGTAGACACTGAAGGTTCCTGGGAAAATAAACATAATAGCTCTAAAAATGGCATCCTACATGACAGATTAAAAAAAAAAAAAAGTTGAGGATTTGCATAAACTTTACTTATTGGAAGTTTGAGATATCTCTGAATTTTTAAAGTAACTAAAATAAAACGAGAAGACTCTTAACACTCTTAGAAACGGACATAGGCTATTTCTTCCTCCCTCCAAACACCACCCCCCACTTCACCCAGCATTTGCTGAAGGCTGCATTTGTCACCACCAAAAGTTGAGCAGATTGTTGACATTTTTTAAGATAGGAAAAAGACCAAAAATTAAGGTTAGCAGTGGGTTATTCAGGCAGGCAAACCTGTGGAGTAACTATTTCTTAATAAAGCATTCTGTCAGTCACAAACTGAGCAACTTGTCTGTGCCCCAAAGACAAGATAGATGCATATGGAGTAGAAGAGAGATGTTTGTGGCCACAGTGTCATGGCACAGTCTGTCTCTCTCCTGATCTCACAGATCTAGTTTCCAGCTAAAACCCTGGGAGCCTGAATATTAGTGCTTGCCTGGGGCTCCATTGCTGCTTGTATATTGCTCCCTCATCCAGCCACCAAGTGCCTTCCCTAAGCCAAGCTGGATGCAGTGGGAGGAAGATTTTGGAAGAAGCATTAATATCTTCTGTTTTAATCCTCCATCTCTAGCTGCCTTGAGGCAGGATTACAGGATGCTGCCATTGCAGTGTCTGGTGTTCAGACAGTATAAAAAGGCACAGTAACAGCACTACTGAGAAACACCAAAAGGTCCGTGTCTGCCTGGCAGTGCATCCTTTGTTCTTGTTACCTGGTTTCAGTGTAAGCTGGATAAATCAGTGTGCACCACATTGAAATACTTTCTTTCTCCATTATTCTCCTTTAGATAGCCTCAGAACAAACAACTTTTTATCTCACTTTTGGTCCTAGATGCCTTCTTGACAAATGTTGAATCTAGTTAATGTGCTGTGATATCAAATGAATTTGCAGCCTTTGTATACAAGACTTTATTGATGCTTATGTTCTGTGTCTTAATTTCAATATGCCAGGTCCGTCAATTGCTTCAGGAGGGACGACTGGAATTTGTCATTGGAGGACAAGTGATGCATGATGAAGCTGTGACACTAATTGATGATCAAATTTTACAGTTGACGGGTATGCATATTTGCATTTAACTTTTTCATTGTTATGACCTTGGATGTTTTATTTGGTTTTCATTTTTTCTCTCCAAAACTGGTATTATTTTCTGACTTCTTAAGCACTAATTAAAGCATTTCTTATTTTTTACTTGCTGGTGTGTTATTCGTATAAAAATCATTGCTTAAAAAAAAGCCATTAGTTTTGACATGACAGTTCTGCAGCAGGCACAAAGGTTACCAAAAGCTGGTTTGTCAGGTATAAACTTGTTTGGAGCAGAGGTCTTTTTTTTGTGTGTGTGTTTGAGAGCTTAGATTCCTGGGAAGATAGTTATGGTGAAATTGAAGGTATGAAACAATCTTCAAGAAAATACCTGGTAGCAATTCAGAGTGTGAGGAAGTTGTTTGTTTAGGCAAGGTATTCTGTAGAATGGGGGCCAGGGAATGTAACTGAGGTCAATTAAATTCATTGAAGGACTTCCTTGATGAAGAAAGCCCCATTTGTAATCATTATCATCTTCTGTTAAAAAGAGGTGCATATTTCCAAGAGATGTGCTATTTGCCATTTTAATCCTCTAACTTTTGCATCTAACATGTGTATGTTACACCTGTCCATCTGGTGGTTTAAAGAATCTTTTAGTACATAGGTTTGCTTGCATTGTTTAATACAAACAGGAGCAGGATAACTGGTGCCACCACTGTGCTAGAGATGTCTGTTTTATGCTCCGAGGGTGTAGCAGGGAGGGCACGTGTTAGCACCAGCTGCCATGGCTGATGGAAACTCTGCTTGTTCCAGGGCAGCTTTCTACCTGGGACAGTAAAGGGACAGAAAACATTGCTGTTGTTTTCTTCATCTGACTGCACAGCACCACTGGCCTTGTTCCTTGCTTGTCAGTGTTTATCAGAAGCACAAGATTTGCAGCTGCTTCTGTACCTCAGTACACTGTGGCCAAGAGAAGGAGAGGACATTAACTTTTCTTTCATCTGACTCCTGTGTTTAAAGGTTGCTTTATGGGCTTAGAACATTGAACCTAGGACTTCTTCAAATAAAATACTAAAATAATTGAAGGATCCTTTTGTTAAACACAAACACATCTTTTCTATTCATTGGAGTTAGCTGGAAAAGACTAATTATTTCTATTTTAACATTTCACTCTGTGTAAACATAATCTTTATTTAAAATAAAATTCAAGTTTGGTAATTTATTCATCAGGAACAAAAGTTTTAATGTATTTTAAAACTCTCATTTGTTTCTCCTGAAAACACTCTGCTCCGTTTGAGTACATAAAAAGAAAATGGATTGTGTGGAGTTCAAGTTGAGAAGACATTTGGGGTCTAGATCTCATGTCTTCTCTTGTCTGTCCAGAATTCCAGTATTATGGAGGAGCCTAGAAAACTCTGCTTCAAATGTAGCTCCATCAGAATACTTAAACTAAATTTTAGCTAGGGAAGACATTAACCAGGGGAAAGATGAAGTGAAAAGAGGCCTTGCACCCTCACTTATTCAAATGTGACATGAAAATTTGAAATGGAGTTTTTGCAAACCAGAGAAGATATGACTGTATTTTCAAATAGTTCTGATCATAATCCTGTAACCATGAAATAATGATCTGCAATTTTTTTTTTTTTAATAATGAGTATCCAAGTGCAATATACCTGGGTTACAAATAAAATCTACTGCTTTCCTGTTTTTTTTTTAGTTTAATTCAAATTATTTTTCTGGGTTTATGCTGTTGTCTGGGCTTTCCTAGTTTGGGGGTTTCTTTTTTCAAAACTCATTTCTATATTAGTAACATTAGTAACTACATTAGTAATATCAGTTGTAAATAATATCTTGTATAAGTTCACTATAAACTTTTGGCTTTTGTCTTTTCATATGACTGATAATCATATACATGCTAGGTTTGTTTAGTGGATGGCTTGCTTCCCTGTTCCTTTGTCATTAATATGAGACTGAAATTTTCTGAGAATGGGTTTTATGATTTGAGCAAACTTAAATTAAGCCCCAGGTTGCTGTTTTCATGCAGACTCCAGCCTGGCTATTAGCCTTAACTTGATCTGTGTCTCTGTACTTTTTTCGAGACCTGTCTCTAATCATAATTCCTTTTTGTTATTAATCTTTTATAATGTTAATAAGTTATACTTGGCATAACATTGTCAGTATGAAACGTTTTGCTCTGAATGATTGAATTCCCAAAATTTTGAATGCTTTGGGAAACAGCAACAAGAAGCTATCCTTCAAGTGCTCACCTGTAACACTATATGCCTATTAAACTTACGAAAATAACTTTTAGAAGTGTTCCTAATCTGAATAAATTTTGCTTTACAGAAGGTCATGGGTTTTTGTATGAAACTTTTGGCTTCAGGCCTCAGTTTTCTTGGCATGTTGATCCTTTTGGAGCTTCGGCTACAACACCAACTCTTTTTGCTCTGGCTGGTTTCAATGCTCATCTTATTTCTCGTATTGACTATGATCTGAAGGCTGACATGCAAAAAAACAAGGTAAAAATACCCTTGGGAATGAAAACAATGCTGGCCTCTTCTTAACAGTAATCTAAACCATGACTTTAAGATAAGAATCTCTGTCTTCTGTGCAAGAAAATGCAGGTATTTCTTGTTTAAATGGGACATGCTGATTGCATATGGTAATGGTGAAACATATTAAATCTAGGTTATATGGTCAATTAATGTCTTCATGACTTCTGATCTGTGATAAAATGTAATCTAACCTGAAGAAGACACAAAATGTGGGCAAATGGGTAAGTCTAAATGGACACTGAATTAGGAGTGTTTGGAGACATCTAGGAGTCCCAGCTTTCCCTGAGAAAATCTTGTATCTGTTGGGTTTTATGTGAGCTGTTTGAAAATGTAACCTTTGGGTACAATGTTGTCAGGCTTAGAACATGTATTTGTGCCTGTAAAATTAATGATACTGGGTCAATTAAAGTGGCAGCTAGTCATGGTTTTGCTGAATTCAGGTTTTCTTTCATGTTCTGCCTTCTCTTGCACAGTGTCCCATACACAGTAAATGCTTTTTGTATCACTGTGTTGGACCCCGATCTGTCATCAGTTTTACTCACTACATTATGTGAAAAAAGGGTTTTTACCACTGTGTTCTGGGCACTAGGCAGTTTTTATGAATCTTGGGTAAAACTCAAGTGTTTCTGAAGAAGACAACAGAATTCATGTTGAATTTAGTGAAGCCTGGACCTACCACCTTGTGTTTGCAATGATTTGCAGTACTTTCTTTCTGTTAAAACCTTTATGAGCTTTTGACAATCTTTGCTCGGCTAGTTGGTTTTTTTTCTGGCCCTTAACTGTCTGAAGGCTTCCAAAGCAGTAAAATTCTAGTTCAGTAGAATTTAAACATTAACATCAGTTAAACATTGATTCATGACTACACTGACTATGGTGCAGTCAGACTTCATCTGGATTTTTTTCTAGCTTACAGGTGTTCAGCTTCCTTTGAAACAACCGAGGTATAATGGCTGTGATAAGCCAGGCTTATACCTGGATTATAGTATGCTTGGCAGTGTGCTGCCTCCTCTCCTGCATCAATTCTAATGGAAAGAGGCACTGATGTTGCCTTCTGTATATAGTGTTTGACCTTGCCTGGGGTACCATTGGCGCTGGTACCCCAGAAAAAGCACTTAAAAGTATTAAAAGTAGTGGAAGGGAAGATGGGAACTCTGAAGTCTTAAGATGTTAATGATTTATTTTTGTGAATGTCATCAAGGGTAATGGTTTCTTATCTCTTTTTGTTTTCCAGAAACTTCAGTTTGTATGGCAGGGCTCTCCCTCCTTATCTGAAAGACAGGAGATCTTCACCCATGTTATGGATCAGTACAGCTACTGTACTCCATCGCAATTACCTTTTTCAAACAGGTCCAAAGATTTCCTAAATATGCATAAATGCTATTCACTTCTGAGAGTTTATATTATTGGGGTTTAAGCATTTTCTATGACTGTTTTCTTTCAAAAGTATCCTATTGCTTTCTCCTGATGTGTGGTAGGTCAAGGAGATGTCTAGACTCTGTAGATCTGAGTAAGGATTATTAAGCTTAATAATCCTTATTTCCACCGTAATAAATTAAGTTTGCTCAGTACCTAACTACTGAATTCTCGAAAATGACACTTAGTAATGGCAGGCATAAAAAAATACCTTTTAATATTGACAGACTTATTTTCTTAAACCAAGAGGCCTGAAACATAGTATGGCTTTCATCTACTTAAAATGCAGTGAGTGACTTACAGTGTCAGTCTTTATTTAAAAAATAGAATAAAAATGTGAAACAAATTAATTACTGCAAACAGAAAATGTCCAAAGCAGAACTGGGGTCTTTTTTCTCTGCCTGGAAGTAAAGTTTTAAAAGCTCCAGGAAGCTCAGTAGGGACTTGGCTGTTGCTAATTGATTTTCTATGGGAGATTTTCAGCATTATCTTGAGCTGAGATTGTATATATTGTCCATATGTAAACTAAAGCAACAAAAAAAATGCCATTTATTTTGTGAGGAAATCTGAGAACTTTTGAAAAGTTTCTTTTGCTTACTGGCTTATCCTGTAAAATACTCTTTGAAAATCAAGTCTACATGGGGAAACATTCTCATTGTTACAAAGCTTGCTAGTTTGTCCTATGTTTTTTTTGTTCTATGCCAGAAAGCAGCAGGGACTTGAAAAGTTGCACAGTGTTGAAAGAAAACTGGAGACTCTTCCCCCTATTTCCACCCCCAAATAAATACTTAAACCTAAATACTAGCAATGAATATAAATGGATTTTTTTTTTTTGCCTCTTAGTCCCTGGGTATGTACTTTTTATACCAGCACTTTTTGATGTGTTTTTCCCAGTTGAGTAAATCCTGTTTACAGGTTACTGCTTTCTACTTCTACTTAGGTCAGGATTTTTTTGGAATGGATTTGCAACTTTCCCAGATCCACCAAAAGATGGTGTTTATCCAAATATGAGTCTCCCTGTTACAGATGCTAACCTCCACCTGTATGCACAAACCATGGTGGCAAACATTAAGGAGAGAGCGGCCTGGTTCCGGACGGGGGACGTGTTGTGGCCATGGGTAAGTGCCTGCTCAGTGTTTCCTTTAGAAGAGACAGGTACATTCCAGAGTGTGAGTGGATGGTACTTGCTGCAGTAGGTACTGCAGAAATGCTGGTACAAACAACATGACATGAAGTGCTTTTCTAATAATTGTGGTCTAAATGTCTGACTAGTAATGATATTTAAAATTTCCTTCTATAACCTGCCAGTTGTCTATCAAGTCTTCCACCCTACTCAATATAGAAAAAAAGTGACAAAACTGTAAAGATAACCTCTTGCATAACTATATATTGCAGTACTGCTTCCTTTTTTCAGCCTTTGATTTGTCTATTTAAATGATCTCCTTTTTTAACTGCTTAGCCCAACATAATCCTGTGTTAACAAAAATTGCAGCATTACAGGAAAGTGTATGACACTTATGCAGTCATGGTCTTTTGTAGCAGGTGTGTAACCATTTTCTTATACAGTCTTTGTATTTTAGCTAGAACCATAGGCAAGCATATCCCAGCTTGGTCATCCAAACACTTTCTTCAGAAATATGTTGTGTTAATTACATCCTACACATACATGTAGCACTGATGTGCTCATGCTGTTTTCAAGTCCGTCGGAAAGGATAACTTTGCCTAAACTGAATGTACAGTCTGGTTTCTAATTTTGATGGATGCTGTATGTCTCATAATTTCAATATTAAAGGATTATGTGTGCTCTTTATGGGCTATTACACCATGATATCTGTTGTTGCAAAGAACTTCTTCTGACTGATGCAGCTTTGAGTCACTGATTTGTTTTTCTCCTGTGTTTATGACACTGAATTATGTTGAATTTATTATTTTTGTAGAGAGTGAGAAGTAGAATATAACACTCTGTAGTTGTGCTAGAGTGAAAATTGTGCTGCAATGGGGAGAAGTTTTGTACAATCCAAATAAATCCCTAACATATAGATCCAAAACCACAGTTCTGCAGTAATGTATGAAAACTTCTGGGTTTCTGTGCTTGTGATAATGCTATGTAAAGAAGTAGAGACAATATATGGTTCTAAAACTCTATGCTTTTTCATGATTTTTTCATGTATGCAGACAATCTGTGCAAGTAACCTTGCCCAGTCTTGATAGTTTTGTAACTAATATCAGTTATATGGGCAGTCAAAATCAAAATAAATACCCCTGAAACATAAACTAGTGTTAAAAATTATCCTCCTTAATTATGTGACCCAAAGTCATTTGGCTGTTCTGTTTTGGGAATTTCAGGGCTGTGACAAGCAGTTCTTTAATGCATCTGTTCAGTACTCTAACATGGACCTGTTGGTGGATTATATTAACAAGAATTCTGCTGAGTTTGGAGTGACTGTCCAGTATGCCACTGTCAGTGATTACTTCCAAGCAGTTTATAGCAGGAATCTTACATGGGAAATTCGGGACTCTCAAGACTTTCTTCCATATTCAACAGGTAATTAAGTTCACAGCTGCCTAATGTCTTCCTCAAATGTACATATGTAAAATTTTAATGAGGAAAAATGAGATAAAAAGAAGAAAAATGCCTTATAAAATTTGTTCACTCTATGAAGTGATGAGTTGATCCCAACTTAGTTGTGTAAAAAAGATGGCTGTGTGGCCCAATAGAACAATGTCCTTTTTTTTACTGTTTAAAAGAACTGGATTATGCATAGCTTAAACCAGAGGTAGAAAATGTGATGTGGAGTCATCTGTGAATGTCTGGAGATGCTACAGGTAACCAAGGGACCAAGGCAATCTGAAAGCTCTTGGGGTAGTCCCGTGTTACTACAGAGGGATGGGGATTCCCAAAGTGAAACAGTCGATGTTGAGGATTTGGTGGTCACACTAAGGAATTGCAGGAAATATATAATCTGGTCATATAGACTTGAATGCCCATTAATGCTTGTTGCATCCATCAGGAATCCAGTTTGTGAGCTGCAAATCCAATCTTTTATATAAAGCGAAGCATACTAGGTAAGGGTGACCTAATCCAAACAAAATACTTATGTAGACCCCTAAAGTCTCCTGTAGGAGAAAGTCTTGCCTTTTTCATTAAAGAAAACGGTTTGAAATTCTGAGGTGGGAATGAATTGTCTTACAAATGAAGTCTGAGCAAGTAAAAATACCATCAGTATTTCTGAAATTTTGTAATACAGCATTACAAAAGTTCTTTGTAGTTCCTTGTTGCTTGTTTGCACCTTACCTGCTGCACTAACAGCTTTTCAAGCAGAGCTAAAAGTACTAGAAAAATACAAAAAGTCGTGCCATACCCAACATCCCTTTAATTTTTTTCCCTAATAAATATACCCTTTTAGACCTCATATCAAAGTATGCAGAGAGAAGACATAGCCAACTACTCAATAATTTATTTTATTGCCTGGTTTATTATTAAAATGCCATTGATTTCATTAAAACACTTTTCTGTATAATTGTAGCTACCACTGCTTTATCACATTTTTTGGCTGTGTACATATATTTCAGACTGTTCTGTAATGTGTCTCTCAACTTTTCAATTAATAAAAATAACCATTGCTTCCTGTGAATCATGGCATGGAGTGATCCCTGACTCCATCACCTCCCTCTAGGGATCATGTCATACCTAACAACTTGATGATAAAAGCATTGCCAGCTCTAACTGCTAATATCCTTTTACATCTGGGTTCTTTCCTTTATCTTTTGACATAATTTACCTGCAGGATTCAATTGCTATTAGCTTGCATAATAGCAGCACCTTCAGTGTTCCAGGTGGGTGCCCACACAGAGATGTAGTTTTTTTTTCCCCAAATGAGTTTCTGTGCCTTGCAATTGCAGTATAGATTGGAGTGCACTTTCTCCCACATGCTGTTTTGCTTCTTGATGATTAATCCTCTCTTATTCTTGCTGTGCCCTTTTTTTCTGAGTCACTTGTTGGGCTCACTGTCACTTATGACATATGGAAACTCAAATTTTGAGTCCCAGATAAGTATTTCCTTCTACTCTGCATCCATTGTACTGTGCTGATATGTATGTGTGGTTCTTGTAACGTTGAAAAATAAAATTGAATTAATTCTGTGGAAACTTCTAGTGTCTTTCAGGTAAAAAATAATTTGTCCTGAAGTTTTTTGAGCTAAATATCCTATTTTCTAATTATTGTCTTTGATCTTGGGCTGATAGCAGATTATTACAGTTTCCTGTATGCTCTTTGAAAAACACTTTCTGCAACTTCTTTCTGGAAAACCTATTTATCACTAGTGTATTTTAAAAGAAATTTCCCCCAAATGAACACTCTCATCCCTAAGGAGGATTTGAAGGTTTTAAAAACAAATAATTGATTTCCTAGTTCACTCTGTGGGAAACTGAAACATTAACACAAACAGAATGTTGAAATACTTTCCAGTAACCACTTGAGGGCATCTTTTGATGTAGTTTGAAGTGCTGCAGTAGTTTGGAGTCATCCCATCACTGTTTCTACTCCATTTTGAAGAAATTAAGCTGAATTCCTTTGACTAGAGGTCGAAATGTAGTGTGCATGCATCAAGCAGTTACCAAAGATTAAAATCTATTTTATTAACAACTACTAATAATTATATATACTTCAGTGAAACTTTGAAAAATATTCTGTGCAGATCCACAAGGAGGAAATTCCCATAAACACAGGTTAACTTAGCTCATACTGGCTTTGTATCAAACTTGCATGTTTCTAGAACTGTAGGAGAGATGATAGTTTTTCAAAATGCATGTTCCTGGCTAAGTTTCTTTGTAGGCTTTATGACCTTTCCACTTGATGGCTGCTGTGTAAATCCCCAGTAGGATTCATGTAAGAAGTTGAACACTAGCAGTAGCAGTAGTAGTAATAATAGAATAAATGAAATGGTATTTTGATGTGTATTGAATCTGTTCCACTCTAAACAGAGCCATTCCAAGCATGGACTGGGTTTTATACTTCTCGGAGCACATTAAAAGGAATTGCAAGGAGAGCAAGTTCACTGCTTTATGCTGGAGAGTCCTTTTTCACACAGTATGTCTGGAAACACCCAGAAGGTTCTATTTGCAAATGTAAAGCCTTAGAGCAACTTCAGAGTCTTAGATGGGCAGTTTCGGAGGTAAAGATTGATTTATTTTCTCTTTTGAATGAAAATGTTTATTTTCCAAATGAAAAGTTTGCATAAGTGTTTCAGTTAGAGTGTCTCAATATTGCTTTTGTATTTTTGGAAATAACTTTCCCCCTTTTGCAAATCATAAGTAAGAATGAAATAGTTTTTCAAAAAAATGTCTTGAAACATTATTTCAGCCTCTTAACCATGCATTCAAGACATGGTTACTGGCAAATGTTTTCTTCAACCAGTGAAAGAGTATGTGGTTTGAAACTTTGCTTATGGAATTCTCTTTCTTAGTGTTATTTTTGTTATTTACAAAATTTTTATTAAAAGTAAATGAAAACAAAACACAAGTGGAACTCATTGAAAACTACTGGTAATCTCTACTTCTGCAAGTTAGAAGAGGAAGGACAGAATTGTTTTTTCAAAGATCAGCAACTAAGTGATTAGCCTTGTATCATTAAACATTTTCAGTCATCAGTGCTGTCAGTAATTTTTGTCTGCTAAGGTAATGACCAGATCTAAGTAGGAAATGAAAAACCTGTCTTGTTACAATATATTTGCCACATTCTTGGTTTTAGTAACTTGTTTGGTTTTTTCCTCTAAGGATGTAATTTTAGTATATTAAAAGAGGAATATGTACAGAGGGAAATCTGTATGCATCTTGTCTTTGACCGCTTCATGCAGTATGTAGGAATGCAGAGTAGGCAGAATGTGAATCTGAATATAGCTGTCATCTCTTATTGTTTTAATATGTGTGTCAGAAGTTTAGTTGACTGTTATGCTAATACAGGTGCAAACCTGAAGTTGTCATCCTGTTGCACCTTTCAAATTTCTTTTAAATATAAGGTCCAGCACCACGATGGTATAACAGGCACAGAGTCTCCCAAGGTGAAGGACATGTACATGAATAACTTGATGTATGGAATGTTCAACGTAAAGAAGCTAATGGCTTCCATAATCTTTGATATCAATAATGCAAAGAAGAATGGAGAGGTCTATTCTTCTGTTTACACTACAGGCTCAGGAAAACCAGGTACTTACTGCACAGCTTTTCCAATTTTCAGGCTACCTTATGAAAGCTATCATCTTTTTCTCCAAAACAATCAACATATTATGTACATCAAAGTTCTGTGAATCATGGCTAGAAAATCCTGTTTGCCATATGAGACTCAGGATTTCTCAGCTGATGTTAGACAGAACTTTACCTCAGTGCATATATTAGACCTAGCTCTCAGATTCAGACCTCAAATGTAAAACAAGGGGAGGAAGAGGTGCTGATCAGAGTAGTCACTAAACTGACCTCACTCTGCAATAGAGCACTACATGATAACAAGCACAGTCTGAGTCAAGAAATGTTCTTGCTATAATGTACTGCCAGCTTGTGTAAAAAATGTATAAGGATTTTTAAGAAGTCTGTTCTAAAGACTGTACAGTCCATTTTATCTTTACCTTGGAAACTTTTTAAACTGTCAGATGTAAATAGTGCTGTGGGCTGTGCAACAGACTGATTTGGATTTTTACAGGGCTGTTTTTAAATTAGGCTTCTCATTTGATCTTCTGTATAACTCTGATAAAGTTAATACTGCATGACAATGAGTTGTAAGCAGCTTATCTTCACTAAATGCATTTATATACAAGTCAGGTGTCATTTTCTGAATGCACAGTCTTTTTTGATTGGGCAGAAAACAGAAGAATAAAGCAGAAGAGGTTTTTATGAAGGACTATAAAATGTTTTTCTTTTTTCAATCATGAAGTTTTACTGCAGGGTTTTATGTTAAAATTTTATAAGGATGTTGTATCTAGACAGATTTCTTAAATACTTTTTAATACTACATTTTAAAAATGCATAATATAGTGACTGCCAGTTTTGTTTGTTTGCATGCATAAAGGTGCTACAGATGTTGACCAGTATGTTGTTGTCTATAACCCACTGGCATGGAACATCACTACCTTTGTCACAGTTTCTGTCAGCAATGAGGAGATGAGTGTATATGATGAACTGGGGCATTCTGTGCCAGCACAGGTACTTCAACTTTGTTTCTTTCTGTTACTTTTCTCTCGTCAGTTTTCATTTGACTGTATCCTACCTCCTGTTGAACTGGGATTTTTCTACTTGTCCTTCAGGGGTTGTTTTTGCTTGCCTCTTGTCTTAACAGAGAGACTTTTTTAACTGCCCAAAAGGACTTGCTGCTCTTGTAGTGTGTTTGGTTTGTCTTTTGCATGTCTGCTGTATGTGACCTGGTGCTTCTTACCTTATTTTGTTTTCTCTAAAAAGCACTGTTTCAAATAAATCCTTTTATGTTGAAGCACTGCCTTACAATTGACAGCCCAGTTTGTACAACTGACAGATTGCCTTGGGGAGGGACAAGAAGAGAATTAAGAAATGTAGATCTTAGAAACTGGTGTCAGTCAGTTACCATTTGATGGCTCATTCTGTCATAGCCAAGCTCCAAGACACAGCCAGCTGTTCCCTGGGAGGGAAGAAAGTGGCCTCAAGTGAAAGCTAGCACTAGCATTTCTCAGAAGCATCTGCTGTACAGAATGGATCATCATCAGTGGCTTGATAAACCTCCAGGAACATTTCCTGCTTATAAGGCCTGAAGAGGCCTGATGCAATTCCAGATGCTCTCCTCTGTCCCTGAGATGCCAGATAGTCAGCAAATTCTGCCAGCTGCAGTTTCTGTGACCTGTGGGTTATGATTGTGACTGTGCATTAAAGCACAGTGTAGTCAGGTAGTGATGCACAGCAGCTGTCCCTTGTTCCTCTACATGTACATGTGATGGCATAAGACCATACTGCCTTTATCTGGAAACCATCAATCTGTTTGGGCTGGCCCATGGTCATGCTTGCCTGTCAGTCACTTACCTCCCAGAAGTCTTGCTGTCTGAATTACTTCAGCCTTGTAAGATACAAGATTGATATTTATTCAAGGCATTTATTCAGAATTTAGGATGCCCTAAAGGCAAGTTGCCCTTAGTTTAAAAAGGGAAAACTCTCTGTACCACATTGATCTGAATTCTCTGTTGCTGGAAGTTACTCTTACATGTTTGTGGATAGTCACTTGAGGCTAAGTAAAATCTCTTCAGCAGTTACGACAAGGTGGTTTGGGGTCTTTTAATTCCAGTATGTGCAATTCAAGAGTGCATTCAGATTACACACTCCTTCCTTTTGTGAGAAATAAAACTTTAGCTCAAGACATTGGTGTGAATATGTGGCTGAGAGGAATTGAAGCTTTGGCAAGTGCTCTGCTGCCTTTTTCACCACATGCACGAGTATCATGAAGGGAGAGAATGAGAGTAGACCCTATTGATGCCACTATTGTTAGGTTGTCTGTGGTGTAGCTGGACATATGTCAGTCCACAGTGTGAAGGTACAAACAGTTTGCTTGAATTGCTTGTTAGTCATAACTAGCCTCTTTGTCTATAGAATCTGTTCAGTATTTATCTAGTCCCCTTTTCTTTCTCCAAATCAAAAATAGAACTAAAGTATATAATATTAATGGGCAGGATACATGTAATTGAAAGATGATTAAAAATTGTTTAAGGTATGTCAGTATTACATAACACTGGTGCTACTTCCTTTCCCTGTGCCTTCTCTAAGGTGAAGGTGCATGTTGGTACTTCCTCCTCTTGTCATGAGTTTTCTTTTTTTGCACTAGTGATGTCTCTTGTGTTGCATTTGTCATTTGACTGATCAATTTAATTTATTATTGTATCTGCTCATATAGACATTTTGCAGTGTGATCTTAAATCGATGATTGCCTGTTCACATTAAAATAACCCTTTAATTTGCTTAGCAACTTTTTCCTTCACTCAAAAGGCTCAGCTTAATCCAAGTTCACCAGGTTCCCAATTAAAAGCAGCATGGATCTACATTATAATTTAGAATTATAAAAATGGCATGCTTAGAAACTTGCTATTGAAGTGGAAGCTAATTTTTATAATTTAGGGCTTACAACACATGAAGGTAATTGCCTTACTAATTCATTTTCTGTAATGGAACATTTTTGTGTTCACTAATATACAGGTTCAAAGCTCTGTGGAATCCCAGTCTACCTATGATCTGTATATTCTAGTTGCAATAAGTGGTCTGAGCTACAGAAAATACAGTATTAAACCCCTGGATGGTAAACAGTCAGCATTTATTGGGAGCTCAGTCAAGTACAAGCGGAGAGACTTGACTCGTGCAGATCAGCACAGTCGACAGTTGTTCCCTGTGGTTAACAACTGCTACCAGATTGTGTTTGACCAAAACACCAACCTGATGCACAGCATTATAGAGAGGTGAGATTGTCTGCTTCTTTCAATAGTGTTTCAGATTTTGTAAAATGCTTCATAAAAATAAGTCCAAGGGCTGTATTATGTGTCTTAATTACAAGACTCAACAAAATGTTCTTTATGTTCTTTAAAATTCTTTTTTATCCCCATTTCACATGGCCTCCTTTTAACAGGACACTTCAACACTAGCACAGGCATGATTCCATACTACTTCTGTGATGTTGCCGTGTTTAACTTTGCAGTTGGTCTGAGATGACATATCACAGTAACAACTAGTGTATCAGCAGAGTTTTAGTGTACTTTAGAACAAAAGAGGATTATGAATGTGCATTTTTATTAAAAATTACTAAGTAAGCTCATACAGTACAGCTACACAATGAGTCTTAAGTGATAAAGTAAGAGCTTATACTAAGTAGTGTTTTGCAAGTCCCATATCACTCTTTCTGTGATAGAAAGCTACACAACTGTTTGAAAGGAAACTTCTAACTAAGGAATTTCCATTTAATCAGGTAGATAAAATGGAAGAATTATCCAGATTTGGGTGAGATTTGAGGTTTTCAGATGCTTTCTCAGCTGATACGAATTGGCCAAATTTCTTCATCTTCAGTGCAGTTGTGCTGTGTTTCACTTGCTCAGGATTCAGATTGTCACCTATTTATATACTGATGGAATATTTGACCCCTTTGACACTGGCATGGTCATGGCTAGATCTTTCACCTCTGCAGTTTTGTTCATAATTCTGCCTCCTAGAGCAAGAACTTGTTGCCTTGTTAAGTATTGTTACTTATTATTGTAACTTGTTACTTGTTAAGTATTTTAATAATACTTATTAGCTTTCAGAGTATAGCTGGACCTTAACTAAAAATCCTGGTGTAAGTATTTTCTCAGAGTGCCTCCAGATCATAACTGTCTCCAGATTCTATGAGAAATACAGTGTAGAAGAACAAAAATCTAAATTCAGATTCCAGTTTTCTCCATCCTGTTCTGGCAGGCAGCAAGAACTGGAATTCCACCTGTAAGGGAAATGAGATATTCAGTTTCTTCACAAGCCTTCAGACAAGCTCAAAATGCTTGAATTTCGGAAAGTTTGCAGTGGGGTAATGGGAAAGAATGAGGCCTCACAGGCAAAGTTGGGAGGAAAGGCTGAAAAAAAATGGGATCTTCAATTTGGAAGCCTTTTACATTCAAGTGCAGCAGGTAGAACTTCTAGATCCTTCCCCTGCGCTAAAAGCGTCTCATAAGAGGAGGAGAAAACACTTGGATATTCTCCTCAGTTATTACAAATTGTGGGTAGCTGGATTAACATGAGATAAAATTTTTGGCAGTATAAATTTGTATGCTAGATGAAGTGATTTTTCCTGTTCTCACGGCAAACTGCCAAAGGCAGAGAGGGCAGCTGAGAGCAGCATTTAAAATTGCCTTCATACGACTTTCTAAAATTTGTCATAGAAGACATGAATAGCTGAACTGTAAGTTTCAGTGAAGAGAGGAGGATATACAGTAGATAGTGAGTGATTGTAAATGTTGCTACCCTGTTCATTTGTTACTAGTGTTAGACATGGAAACTTGCATCAAGCTGATTTTACCTAGCTACAAAATTAAATGACCCTAATTATTCATTAGTGTGGTGCAGTGTACCTCTTCTTTGTGAAATGGGTAGTTCTAATCCTGTAGCAGATCTGGCATCAAAACAATGAGGTAATATAGATGAAGTTTAATCTTAAGATGTTTCTCTTCTACAAAAATAGAAAATTATATAGAAACTCCATTTGCTTACAAACTGACATATATCTTAATGGGAAGCACTTTAATTCTCTGCTGTCCTCATTTACTCAGTCTCACAAAATCAGTCCACTGTGAAGAAACAGTTTTTTGTACTTACATTTCCAGCCTCATTCCTGTTGCTGTTCAGCTTTGCATTTATCATGTACAAAATGTGTTTGTAAGTTTTATAATTTTTACTCTTCTGTGGATTCTCAGGGAGACTAACCAGACTGTCCAGTTCACCCAGGAGTTCCTTGAGTACCACATAAATGGAGACACAAAGAAAGGACCCATTTCAGATAACTACTTATTTGCTCCAAATGCTTCAGCTGTTCCTGTATCAAAAGCAGTGGGGTTGGAAGTGATGTCTGGAAACTTGATGACAGAGATACGGCAGTATTTCTACAGGTACAGCACCATTACAGCTTTACTTCACAGGAATGCTTAGATATGTATGAGGTTACTTCTGTGCAGTTTCTCCTAAACCGTGGGCTCTGTGTATTTGTACTCTTTAGTATTTAGACAAAAGAACTATCATATATCTGCTGAATGTGCTGCTGAGGAAGTGACTTCTATAAACCATAGAATTGTTGGTGTTAGGAGGACTGTAAAGGTCCAGTTCCAAACTCCCTGCAGGGACACCTTCCATTAGACCAGGTTGCTCAAAGCCCCATCCAAAACCCCATCCTCTGGCTTCAGGGCCAGAGCCAGAGCCTTTTGCACCTCCAGGGACGGAGCATCCAGTGTTTCTGTGCAACAGTGTCTTGCTACCCTCAGAGTAAGGAATTTCTTCCTAACATCTTATCTAAACCTACTCTTTTTTGGTTTAAAGCCATTTCCCCTAGTCCTATCACTACATGCCCTTGTCCAGCTCTTGTAGGTCCCCTTCAGGCATTGGAAGGCTGCTCTAAAGTCTCTCAAGAGCCTTTTCTTCTCCAGACTGAACAATCTTAAACTGTCTTCATAGGAGAGATGCTCCGTGCTCTGATTGCCATTGTGGCCCTCCTCTGGACTCCTTCCAACAGGTCCTTGTTCTTCCCGTGTTGAGGGCCACAGGGCTGGGTGCAGTACTATGGGTAGGGTCTCATGAAGGGGAAGCAGAGGGGCAGACTGTCCTCCCTTGACCTGCTGGCTGTGCTGCTTTGGAGGCAACCCAGGACATGTTTGGGTTTTTGGGCTTGTGAGCACATATTTACCAGCTCATGTTGAGTTTCTTATTAACCAACACCCCCAGTTCCTTCTCCGAAGGGCTGCTCTCCAGCCTTTCGCTGCCCAGCCTGTGTTTGTGCTTGGGATTGCCCAGACACATGTGCAGGACCTTGTACTTGGTCTTGTTGAACTTCATAAGGTTCACATTGGCCCACTTCTGAAGCACATATTGCTACAGGAGGGAGGGATGGACGTGGAGATTGTTTAGGGTGATCCTCTGTGGTACATTTCTTAATGCAACTTCTGTTGAGAAACTGGTTCTGTACAACCCAGTGAATATTGCAGCTAATATCTTACATGGATGGAAATTGAACATAATGATAATTTTCATAACTGTGAATATCTATCTTGAAAGCAAATCAGAGACAGGAGAAATTAATTCTTTATAAGATCACTCTGTCCCATGATGAGCTAGCTACCTTTCTGTGTTAAAATTTTATCAGTCTATAAACCCTTCATCCTCTTTTAAATCTGGTTGTTTGGTTGAAGTCTTTTGCTTTACATGGCATTGCTCAAGGATTGTAGCTGAGAAGGACCTTTGGAAAGTAGTGTGGAATTCTTGGTATCAAAATTGAGGTCACCCAGATTGAAAAAATGCATGTATTCTATGCAATGTAAATATGTTGCTTAGGGCAGTCATAGTAATTTTTAATTTGTTGTTAATTTTGAGAAAAACAGAGCTTTTGTAATTGAATGAAGAATCCTCCTGACACTTGTAGCATGAAGGAAACTTACAGGATATCACTTACTCTGATTGAATATCTCCATATTTGAAAGTTAAATTGAAATTAAATATAATTGTCCATTAAATAAATAGAAAATGGGCAAGAAAGTTGTCTGTGTAGGATGACATCATGAGTGCCTTGCAAGTTTTGTCATAACCAATCAAGTACCTCACTTTATGAACTCTGCATCCTTCCTCTCATTTTTATAGCAATGTTGCTTCTCAGGACTATATATATGCAGTGTATACCAGGCTGTATTCAGTACCAGAAGGCTACGATGGGAAACTGCTTTGCCATAGGATAGAGCAAGAGTACAGTGTTGGGCCTTTGGAATTAAATCGTGAAGCAGTTCTAAGAACAACCACAAATTTGAACACCAGACAACTCCTCTACACTGACAACAATGGGTATCAGATGCAGAAAAGACCATTCAAGGCGTATGTGAATAACACAGTGGCTCGGGTAGGCACAAAGGTGTAATCCAAAGTTAGTTGTGTCTTTGTTCTCCGTCTCCTGGGTTAATATTATCTCTGCCTGGTTTGCTGTATGTTTACAGAACTATTACCCTATGGTCCAGACTGCCTACATCGAAGATGATACCACAAGGTTGATGCTGCTTGCAGAAAGAGCTCATGGTGTATCAAGTCAAGGGAATGGACAAGTCGAGGTGACGTATACATTTTTATTTCCTTTTCTACATGAATATAATTTCATGGCTGTTGATAATGTAAGTGAAACCTGATGGCTGATTCCAGTTTTGACTTTTGCCTTCCCAATACAGGTGATGCTACACAGAAGAATATGGAACAACCTTCAGTGGAACCTGAATAACAATCTCACTTTGAATGACTCTTCAGTGGTTCGCCCTGTAATTTGGCTCATTTTAGGAACCAAGGCTGCCACCAATACTTTGTACCGGACAAGTGGACTGGCATTAGAGCATAGGCCAGTAGTAATGTTTGGAGCATTATCAGGTAATCATTCAGCTTCTTATGCTATCTTCAGCATCTGAAGGGCCTGTTTATGTTGCTTTGATTTATGCTGTTGAGTTTTTAAATGCAGACTTCAAGCCTCCTGTGAGGCAAAGATAGTATGTAGTGAGTTAGGAGACAGATTTAGAGCCTGCTAATTACTTTGCATGAATTTCAAACATGGATGTTGTCCAAGTATATGAAATGTTTCTCTTGTTAAATAATTATCTCTACTTTCAGGGGAAAATAAATTTTAAAGCATCTAATGAGTACAAAATGTTCACACAGGGAATTAGTGCAAAGTCTAAAGTGCACCATATATCAGCTTCTTGGATGCTGAGTCCTTAATGACCATACTTTTAAAAATATTTGTTTGCCATATCAACTGAAACTGAAGCCTGGTAGTGAAATTTTAAACTGCAGTGAAATTTGTTTTGTGGAAAGTGCTGATACAGTTTTCTAGCAGTTAAAATCATTCTGCTTTCTGCTTTGTATCTTGGAAGGCCTTGGGGGAGAAAGTGTGTCATCTACTTTGCCTCTGCCTTGGCAGAATAAGAAAAATTACTTTTACCTTTGAAATGCCCTAGCCAGGCTTTTGTGTGTGATGGATGTTTACTGCTTGTTTTGCTTTATTTTGCATGGAGAAGATAAACCAAAGTTACCTGGACGACTTCAGCAGAATTCAGTCCATGATTTCCCTGTAACTGTGCCACCTAATCTTCATCTCCAGACTCTGAGCATTCCAGGGTGGAGGTACAACTCTAATCATGCAGAGCAGGTCCGCAGCATCAGCATGGGTAGGTGCCTTCAAAAAGGTGGCTGGATGTTACACTTAAATAAGCTGGTTTTCTTTTTTCCTCTCTTCTGTGGCTAGTATATTTATTTATTCAAAGTGTTAAATTCCTCTGTCAAGGAAGTTAATTGTGCTGTATTATTTCTCTGCTTGAGTAGTAAAATATTTTTCCTACATGAGTTTGTCATGCCTGTTAGTGACATTCCTGTCAAAGTGGGAGCTGGTTATTTCCTGATATTAGTCCTCCTGCTAACTTCAAAAAATAGGAATTAAGTTCAAATGGTGAGAGTTCAAAGTTTAAAAAAATGTTTAAAGCTTGGGTTTAATTTCAAAGTAAGAAAATATATGCATTTTGATTTCTTTCAAAGGTAAACAAAAGCAAGGTGATGCAGATTTCAGTCGTGTCCTGCTAAGAATTAGACATTTATATGAAGCTGGAGAGGATCCCGTGCTGTCTCAGCCTGTGATGGTAGATCTAAAGGTAAATGTAATCCTTCAAGACAATACTAAGTGAGGTGTTTTCATTCCAGAGAGAAATGGTTCTGGATTCACACATCCTGTGTACTATAAAGTACACCAAAGATGAATGTGAAAGTATTAGTAGAACTTTAACCTCAGAGGGAAGTGAGCCTTTTTTTCTTGTTTGGCTTTGCAACCCAGAAGCCATTACTTCAGATGAAGTTGCCATAGGCACAGCATGAAGAACTGCTAAATATGGGTAGGACTGGTTCTGCTGAGCTCTTGGTAGTGTAACACTTCCTACAATACCTTAACTATGCAGAAAGTAGGACTCTTTTGTTTTTGAAACAGAAGTTACTTAGTTTGTTTTTGAAAATTAGTTATTGAAAATTGTACCTATAATTAATGAAATGTGAACAGGATTAAAGGAAAACTTTTTTTTTTCTCTACAGTTTATTTCTGTGAGTTGTTCAAACTTGGTCACTTCATCGTGTACTAGCTTTTTCAGTTTCATGTTTATTTGATCTTTCCTATGGAAGTACATTACTTTATACTCCATGGTAGGGGTTTATTATTTTGATTTTCATGGCAGAAACTTGGGTAACAATGTGTGGGATTCTCTGTTTCAGTAAAAAGCGAGTGTGAGTTTCAGCCCTTTTAATGGATTATGTACTACAATGCAGAGGAAGCTTTCAGCACCTCAGCTTTTTATTTTGAAGCCTGGTGAATCTGTATTTGCCCTTGTGTTGCAAGGCCTTGCAGATTTTTAAAGTCTCTCTGCTCTAATTTACAGGCCAATGCTAGAGTTGAAAATTCTGTCTGGTCTTACTGTGTACTTGGCTGGTGAGTTGATACTATTGTCTATGAACTCTTGTTTGATTCCTGGTGTTTTCTTTACTCAGTCTTTGCTGAAGGGATTGGGATCAGTGATGGCAGTGCAAGAGCGATCCCTCACAGGCACCTGGGATGTGAACACTTTGGAGCGGTGGAAATGGAAGACTGCACAATATCCAGGCAAAAGTAGGTGGAATAAGGTGGCTGGTGTCCATATTGTTGTTGGCTGTTGAAGCTTGGTGATTAGTCTAGTTAAAAATCTTTTTCAAAATTGCAATATTAGAAATTTATTATTTTGTATGACAGACCTAATACCTGTCACAGCCTGCAGGTAGGAACATTTAGCTAAGATTCCCTGCAAGTACCAGACTGTTGTATTTATCTGATAGCTTGCTTTGCCTAGAAGTGTCAAAAAGCTAGGAATCTTTCTGGAGTTTTCTTTGTCCAGATAGGAGTGGCTACTTTATGAGTTCACACTTGTGACACAGGTTGGTTTAGTCAGATGCTGATGAGTTTTGTTTATCTAAGCTTAAGTCTATGCTGCAGAAAAACAGCTGCAGTTAAATATTTCTGCTGTAATCAGCTTAAAGGACTCTGTAGATATTATTCAGGTTAGGGCTGACACTCAGATCCAATGTTGTGGGTAACTTCATTTTATTCCTCATTCCAGTTAGTTGCTTGGATAATGTCCTTACTGTCACTTACATACATACTGTGCCTTGTAAAAAGCTTGCAGAGGTTTTGGAATGGGCTTGGTGAGAGTTTAAATCTCTATTTGACCTGCATCTTGAAGCTTGCTCTTTATTCATCATGTAGAAAAGATGCATGACTCGGGGTCATTGCACATTTTCTCTATCAGTCAGTGTGTGAAAAGATAAATTGTTGTGTCTTTTAATATTTGGAATGGCTATATCTTAAGCTCTATAATACGTAGAGTTTTTAGGGAGGAGAATCTGCTCAAACACTAGCTTTTATGGAATGGATGAGTTAAAACTGATGTGATAGAATAACATGTCCATTTGAGTAAAGCTGCTTTAGTAAATTGCCAATGCTTTTGTGTTTTGCAGAGTTCTTCAACAGCACAGAGACCTCAGAGGACTTTATAGTAACTGTTCACCCAAAGGAGATAAGGACTTTCTTTGTATACTTTCAGGTTCAATAATGTTTGATGATGTATTTCAGGTGAATATGTAATATCTTCAAAGTTTTGTTTCAAGATACAAGTGATGATCTTGAAAAACATTCTACTGCTGTTAATGAAAGAAAAATACATTTTGCAATAAACTTTGAATTCAGTTGAGTCGTTGCCTGAGCTGTGGGGTTTTTTGTTGGTTAATTATTTACTTTTCTTTTCTGAAAATTGTTCAATTCAAAAAAGACCTGTGTTGCAGAGTGAACATATTAAACATTGTTTTGCTTGCTATTGGTGGTTTTAAAGTGATTGCTTCTGTGATGCTTCACTGCAGACCACTAACAAAATCATGTTAGTCCTACAGTCTTGAATTGTCTTTCTAATTAATAGTTAATTAACCTAACCAAGAGATTTCTCTTAATGTTTTTATTATTAGAGGAGTTCCAAGTCACAGAACAGTGACTGGTCAAGTGGTGTTCTAAATCACAGGATAGTGCTTGGTCAACTGGTGTTCTGTTCCTACATGCAAGGAGAAATGCCTGCTGTGTTTCAGCTACTTTGTCTTCTGGGCAGCAACTGCAAGGTTTCTGCTTTGCTGTAAACTGAAATGGAATGTATTGTTTTCATTCCTTTGCCCCAAGTTCATTTAAATGGTGTTTCTTTAAGATTCAGAACTGATGAACTTTGCCTGACAGAATCCTGGTCCTGGATGTGTGTCATGGTTGGGGTAAATTGAAGGCAGTTTGACAACAGAAGGTGTCTTATCCCATGGCCAATAGTGGACTCATCATGTAACCTGAAGGAGGGACACTGTTCCCTGAGATGCTGTGAACTTTCTTACTTCTCAGGCTCAGAGAATGTGCACAGTGGTAGCAGGAAATGTTCTGATAGCAGCAAGTCCAAATTAACCCTGGAGTAATGTATGCAGAGGTTAAACTGGCAGTGAGGGCAAATTCTAAGCAGATCTGATTGAACAGTAGAAAGAAACTTGGATAATTACTAACTTTTCCAAGAGCTGGTATGGATTTTTGTCAAAAACATGCTGCATTTTTTCTATTTTTGTTCTTAGCTCTAGACAGTGTGAATGTGTAGACTCTTACTCTGTTCTCATGCCATTGGGTGTCTCTACTTATTTTGCTTATTCACCAGGAAAATGCCCATAGCTGAGATGAGAATGAAGTCAGTCACTTCACTGCAGTAGTAATGATGAATTTTGCTTGGTGAAACACTGTACAAAGCTGTATTTCTGATGAGTGAAACATAAAACTGAAAGAGGAAATAGAGAGTTTTAGTAGAGAATAAGTGTGTTTTCAGCCAGTTAATAGCTCCAGATCTAGAATAATGTAAAAATGACATTTTACTGTGGTAATTGTTCTAGTTTACTTCGGCTGTTTAGCAATGATTTTCTCCACATGGAGACACTGTTCAAGAACAAAGGAAAAAGAGCAAAAAAGGCCCTTCCAGAATACCTATTGGGAAATAGTTATACTGAAGACCTGTGCTGGTGGTCAACTTCTCTGTGCAGACAGCCTGTTTTGCTTCTCATTGAATTCACTGTTGAAACTGTCACGTTCAGTTACCAGATGAAGAAAGGTTCTTTCATATTTTCTGATGGTTATTTTTCATCCTTAGCTGTAAATATTTAGTGATGTGCCAATCAAACCTGCCCTAGTGCAGTGAAAGCCATTTTCCTGCAACATTAAGCCAGAAGGGGAAGTACATACTAACAGTTACTGTAATGCAGTAAACCATGATGACAGCTGGTTTTCATTTTGTTTTGTGCATGTATTTGGGAAATGAAATGTGTTCAACTAAGCCATTTTTCTTGCTTCTACATCTTCCTTCATTCCCTGCTTGGTTCTGCCGTGGAATATAATGCATGAGTTACACAGGGATATGATTGTAATTCCTGTTTTTGTGACTGAAATGGTGTTTGCCAATACAAGTGATGGTAACAGTAAGTCATGTTGATAGATCATAAAAATTCAACTTTCCCTTCAGTGAGCAATTGCATGGTCATTCCTGAACAAGCAGCAAAGGATCCTACAGCTGCTACCTGTGGGCACTGCTTTTCCAGGTGGCAGATTGAACTAGGCCTACAAAAACATTCTTATACAGGGTAATATAATGAGGAATGCCTCATTACCAGCTGTTTTATCTGTTTGAGAAAATTGCTGTTTTGACTAGTGGAAGCTTTCTGATTTAAAGTGAAAAAATAACATAAAAAGGAATATTTTATCTGCAGTTATTTCAGTGCAATTGGCCATCAGGGAATAATTTGCCAGAGTCAAATCTTGTATTGCACCAGAGGCATCCCAGACTGTGGTCTGTAAAAAGCATGGCATTCCTGTTAGAAGAAGATGTAATTCCATATTTTGTATGTTCTTTTTCCTGAGAAGTCTTAGCCTAAGCAAATGGGAGCCTGCAGGCATTCAAATCTCAGTAGAGGGACCTGTTTACTAATGATCCTTTTT
Source organism: Cinclus cinclus (assembly GCF_963662255.1). Classification (NCBI taxonomy): domain Eukaryota; kingdom Metazoa; phylum Chordata; class Aves; order Passeriformes; family Cinclidae; genus Cinclus; species Cinclus cinclus. The sequence continues at coordinate 11,637,220 of NC_085050.1, read as the reverse complement.
TTCCCCTCACATAGATGAATCTAGTGAGGAGGAATACTGCATAAAAATAACACATAAAAAATTGATAGAAATCAAGCCACTCAAATACTGCTTCAAACCATACATCAGACAGGACCTACAAAAGAAAGAAGGTTGATGTGATGTTATAACCAGAGGAAAAGTCACACATGTGCAGCATTATTTGTGCTGTGGTAAGCCTTGGTGTTAGTTTCACTTCCACACACATTCTCCTCAGTGTTGCTATTATTAATAAATTTTCCCAGCTGATAATTACACCTCAAAAAAGCTGCTCTGCCATTTATACATGTATTACAAGCTCTCAAACAAGTCTGACATATAGGTGAGGTGAAAGAAGAGGATTTAGCTCCCCTTTGTTTAAAAGTTTCAGGTAATTTTCAGTATGCCTCAACTGGTGCTCTTTGAAGGTGACAGAGAAAAGTATTTGGAAAAGGGATTTGTGGGAAGTGTTTGGAAGACACTGACTCTGCACTGAGCAGCTGCTCTGCAGTCCTCTCCGGCACACAGGTGAGTAAGTTTACACATTTAGAGAATCCAAATTCATCAGTGCAGTTTTCAAGGTTAAATATGATTGAGTTGCAGAAAGATCCCATTAATAATTCTTTCTGTTGTAGATGCTTTCCTGACCCACATAATTATTTTGTGTGCTACACTTCTGGCAGCAAAGTTCACTTAAGAAATTGTTATGCCGTATTTTTCCACCCACTCAGCTGTGATGAGAATTTATGGGGTTGTGTTGTAAAATGGTACAGAGAAGTTACCAGGGCTAAAAATAAACCTTTCAGCCAGCCCCTTTTTTGTGTGCTAGTTCATTTCATCTCTGACAGTAAATGCTTTGGACTAAAACCAAGGTATCTCTTAGAGTAAATACAAGCTGCTATCAGCACTATGGAAAAAGCTTCACCTAGTTTCTAGACAAATTATTCTGCATGTTGGAGCTGCCAGCTGCACAACTCAACACTAAAATCACAAATGCAGTTATTTAAATGCAAAAGAAAATACTTTTTCCTTTGGCTTTACACATGCATCTTTGAACATGCAATTTTTTTAGTGCAATCTAAGTCTTTGATCAGTATTACTGAAGTATGCATGTGAGCAGAATTATTTACATAATGAAATAATATCCTTAAATATAAATTATTTGCTGTATTAATCCTTTTATTAATTTGAATTTAAAGGTATCTGTTATGCCCTCACTAGTTCCAAAAGATGATGAACAAGTCAGCTCGATACAATCAGAAATGGGGTTAGCCTGCAACACTTTGTGACATTTCTCTTTGCTATCATCTTCCTTTAAATTTTACATGGCAATCTAAATAACACTGAAACTGTGTCTGTAAGGTAGGTAGAGAGAAGTAAATGAGCTGGTGCAGTGTGCTTTTATTGCTGATAACTGGAAAGGAACAATGCCTCAGGCTCTAAATATGACTGTGTCATCATTACAAAATGTTCAGTTGTTTCTGGGCATCTGCCCAGTGCTGCTAAAACCTGATGCTAGTTCTAGGAAATTGGTGGCTGACAGATTCTTAATCAAGTTCTTAATGTAACAGATTGATATTCTTAACATGTTCTATTTGATTTATTTTTCTTTTTTATTTTTTTTTTTAATTCTGTCATTGCAATTTTGATATTATCCAATTGAACATGTTTTTGGGACAATTTTTCTGGCCTGGTAACTTTGCATTTGAAACATGGAATAAGATGGATAAGTTAAGAAACAAATGCAATGTTTTGTCCAGGGAATGTCTCTGGCCAGGCCATTTAAGTGTTTCTGGGTTGGAGCCAAAAATCAGTGCTGGACAATATTAAGCAGCATACAGTTACCTACATTTGCAGAAAAATTTTTAATAATTGATGGCAAATAAGTTTTACCCTTAGCTTGATGAAGCAAATTAAGTGATTTTCTTTTAACCCATGCTTATAATCTTCCTGAAATAAGCTTTAATTAATGTACATGGTACTGGTATTTCATTAACGCAGCTGCACCCGTAGAGGTGATGGTTGATGCACTGCATGCAGGATTCTGGGGCCACTTCAAGTGTGATCATGGAACTCAGCCTTCCTCTACTGCTCCTGCCAGTGGAGCTCTGCTGCTGTGAAGGCAAAAGTGCAAAAGAACTTCTCACAGGAGGGAAGAATTTAAGCAACATTTCAACAAGTAGGCAATAAAATGTATGATAAAGAAAGATAGGAGCAATACTTGACTTCAGTGTAACCCACGTGCAGTCATTGTCTCAGGCTTTGGATGACATTCATCTGGCTGGCTGGAAGAGGCTGCTGACAAGCACGTGCACAGCAGCTGAAGAAACCTCACCTTGATATAGTGCTTTTAAATGAAGGATTTTAGAAGGAAAATGGCAAATGCTCCCATGAGACCACATATGGAAAACCAGTTCTCTATGTCATACCAGAAGAGAGGCTAATCTAGGTTGAGCAGCAACCAGTTACAACACAGTTTAAATTTTAAAGAAGAAATTATTTCATTACAAATAAGAGGGCTGTGTTCTGAAACAGCAGTTTCACAGAGCGTAGGGAAAAATTGGGTTACATTTAGGTTGTATCATTGTCACCACATGAGGGAAGAGGAAGTTAAGCTGAAAATTTGACATCCTTTCATTTGATGTTTTGCTGATCTTCGATCAAGGGAGCCTGATACAAACACTAATAATTCTGTATGATGATTATAATTTCAATGAAACTTCTTTTAACAGTGTGTTTTGGCAGCTTAGGTAAGTGTTGCTCTTTTTTGTTTTGTTTTGTTTTATTTGTTTGTTTGTTGTTGTTTTCTTTGGTTTTTTTTTTTAGTTTGTTGCCTGTAATACTTGAGCTGGATTTCAAAAAAACTTACGGTATATCCACCTCAAATACACATGTGAGACAAGGAGAATATTAACTATTTTTTCATAATGCTGAAAGCAAGATTAAAAAGCATGAGAAATCCAAAAACATTTTCACAAAGAAATTGCTGCAGGCAAAGTGTAGAGGAACAAATTGAACACTTCAACACCCAAAATGATGTTAGGTTAATGTATGCACCATCGTTTTAGGACTTCTGACTTGAATATTTATTATGACCAATGTTGAATGTGGAATTTTAAAATGCTGAGGAGGATTTATTCTAGATCACATAAGTACTGCAACACAAAGCAAATAAGGATTCATGATTCTTTTTCAATACAAATTGCAGTGTCTAATGCTAAAGGCATTCCACATGAATTAAAAAATTAGCAAAAGGATTTTTTTCAGTGGTATTTTTCAGATAAACAGTAAAGTCACAAGATGGAAATGTAGCACAGTCAATAGCGCAACTGTGTTTTAAAGAACAAACCAAATGAACAGAAAAACTGAAATTAGTAATTATTTCTTTAACTTGAACAGTGTCTAGGTTGTCATTTACACACTGCATCAATTCTTTCCCTTATTTTTTCTGCTGCTTATATTACCCCTACACTGTCCATATTATTCTCTACAAGTTTTTAAGTGTTGCCTTGTAAAGATGAAGGTGTCTCTCTCTTTTACATCTGATAAATGTGTGGCTTTTTCTATGGATAAAGTATAAAAAATTATTTGCATATTTTTGATAAAACTGATCAAATGCCATTTTAGGGTGAGATATGAAAAAAATTGTCTAATTAGTTATGTCTTGCTATGAACTGTGCCTGAGTGATAAACAGGATAAAATTTAGAAGAAAATCATGCAGTTTACTCATGTTATTAGTTCTTCACTTTAATGTTATAAATGATAGAATAAAGAAAATTATAATTCTTCATAGACCATATGAAACTGTCTCAGCAGTCATGAGAATAGATTTTATAGGATTAGAACTTTTTAAATGAGCATCGATGCATTAGAATGTAAAAAGAGTTATCTGATATGCACACTGTGGTTTTACTTTAGAAGAAAATATTTTGTACATATATTGCAAAATGTCTCATGTATCACTCATTTTGTATGCTGACAGTGAGAAAGATATGTTGAAAGCAGGAAGAAAGAAGAAGTTTTATTTCTTCTGATATTGTCTAAGTTAGCCAGCTAAGAGACCTGATGAGAGAACAGGGGTCTGTGTGGCTTCTCTTATTAAGCAAAGGAGATTAATTTAATGTTACTACTTGGCAGCAAGTACTTGACGGAAGAAGTTGAAACCAAATGACAAAACCCATCTCTAAAATGCTGTATGCTTGTCATTCATTAGAATCAGTGCTGGACAAGAACTACATGGGGACAAAAATTGCAATGTCTTTCATCTTTAACCTTGATGAGTTTTTCTCTATTAACTAATGAATCATTCTGAACTACTCCTTTTGAACATTCTTTATCTGGCAGAGAGTGTTTAATATGATTCAGACACAATCTCTGTTTATAAAGCTTTTTCTTGAAAATAAAAAATATGCTTATCAGCAAGTATGCAGAAAATCTTAATTTATTGTACACAGACAATGATGGAGGACTTTAACACATCAGATTAGAAGTTTACTTGAGCCAGAAAGCAATTGCCATCATTCAAGGGAGAAATGAGTAGTAAGCAAGCTTGAAAATTAAGGTCATAATGATTTTACAGCATTAATTGTTATTTTAAATGTTTATTTTAGTATTTAAAAACTTATTTAATGCTTAAATTACCTATTTTAAATACAGTTTTAATGACATATTTTTGTTGCTTTACCTTTCATATTGATGTGTATTTCTCCATTAGCTACAGGTCTTGGTAATTTAAGAGTCATCCAAACACCAACAAATATAAATCTGTCTGTTGGAGACTACACTGAAATCACCTGTATTTGGGAAAAAGCTATTGAGAGGTATAGAGCAAGCTGGTATTTTGTTAATGAAGAGAACATCACTAAAAATATATCATCACAAGTTCTCTATTTCAACATCACCCATGAAAACAAGGATGTGCTAGTCATCAAATCTGCCAATATAAATGACACTGGATTTTACTTCTGTGAGATAATTATTGAAATACCTTCCTTTAAGAAACTACTTGGAAATGGGACAACAGTGATTGTTGAAAAGAAAGGTAGGCTAGCAAGAACGTGTGTGTGCCATTTCACTCATCATCATAAAGATTCTTGAGTTTGAACTATGTTATGCGCTTCCTGCTTCTCCCACCTTCCTTCCTCAACACTTTGGATCTCAGGATGAAAGAGACAAACACAAAGAGGGCCTGAACACCCTTTAATGACAATTGGCTTAAGCTCTCCTCCGTTATGTCTCCCGTGTAGTGTTTGTTTTCGTCCATAAGGATTTACTAATAGTAATTATTACCTAAGGTTTACACAGATGCTGTGCACGACCTGTGTGTTTCACACAAGACCCCACCACAGCTCCCCCTCAGAGGAGGACAGATGTGACACTGAGTGAATCTGCTGTGTGGTTACAGGGGGCTGCAGTGCTCACATGGTTACTCTGCTCAGTAATCTGTAACCTTTACTAACTGTTTCATTTTTTTAATTACAAGTTCTTAATAAAAAGCTAGAAATAAATCAATATGGGTGATATAGCAGTATGGGCCCTATTATGGATTTGTGCCCATAAAGTTGTTGTGGCTAATGGTTTTCTGTATGCTGTGTCTTCCTCTTTTGCCAAAGTCATATGCTAACTTTTACAGGGGAGCAATTTAAGGTCTCAAATTCTGAGTTAAGCATTGAAAAGCATGAGTACAATTAGTATTCACACACAATTAAAATTTTCAGCAATGGGAGCGAGACCCATTTAACTTTAAATAATTAATATAAGGTGAGACACCCAGAAGACAATTTACCTCACTTCTGTCATACAGCTAACTCAAGAATTATGCACCAGTTCTGGAAGACACTGATCTTCAGCCCTCTTTATTCCTGTGAAATGCAGAGGAAGACCAGGGGACTAGCTGTGATTAGGCCTTTAGCATTATCAAACATCACTCACTCCCTGACTGGTCAAGTCACAGGAAGCCTTTCCAATCATGCGGTACACTCCAGTTTTGGGCAGTATTTTATACTATGGTCAGCTGATACAAAGAGAACCACAAAAATTGTCAAAAATTTAGAAAATATTGATGCCAGAGAATCAATGAAGTAGTATTCAAAATGGTGGGAAATGAATGTTGATTATTTTAAATCTTTAAGAGTCCTTTAATGTTCTAAAATGAGTTAGGGATTCTGATCTCTTACTTGGTCAAGTACAAGCAGAAAAGACTTGTGTTAAATACTGGGAGGAGGGGGAATGCCAATCCGCAGGAGCTGTAGGAGGTTCTGACATTACTGTTCATCAGGCATGCATCCCTTAGGAATGGGAAAGTGACCTTGCACCTGATTCACCCTTGAAATATTTTTTTTATTTTACTTGCCTTTTCTTTTCCTGTGATGTTGTTTTTATTTTATCTTTAACCACTACATCACTTTATTTAAAAGACACAGTTGCAGGAGCTCACTCACTGGGAAGGAGATATTTGGAAACATGCGCCATCCTCCCTTTTTTAGTGGTGGTGGGAAGTTTGTATCTCTGCTACAAGAAGAAACAGCGCTCCACCCTATCTGGTGAGTTACAATATTTCCATTCGCTCATATAAGTTACATGTTTGGTCAGAGATGGCTGGAGAGGTGCACTTCAGAGGTATTTCAGTGTGTAGCTTTGCTCACCTGGTCCTGGTCTGCTGCGGCATCTGGATCTGACAGGAGGGGTCAGAGGCACAGTTTGTAATTCAGGTGAGCGTTCTTGCAGCCACTTGCTTTCATTATTTATCTTTTAAGGAGAATCATCATATAAACTGAAGATCTTGACCTGGCCTAGTGTATTTAAAAATATCAGTTCTGGTAATTTCTGGCTGATTTCTGACAGAAAAAGTGAGGAGCCAGAACTTAGCTCTGCATTGTAGTCTCTTAGTCCTGGTAGTGACAACTGTAAGTGACATCTGAAAGACTCAACCTTCAGCATATAGCTCTGTTTTTTTCAAGCTGTGATTTCTCTTTAATTAATTATTAATTTGGGTTGTAGGGCGGTTTGGAGGGCAGTTTTGTTAGTTCATTTCAGTTTTATGTTGTTGCTGGGTTTGGGTGTTTTTTTCAAAATCTAGAACTTTAAGGGTGGAAGAAGTAGTAGGAAAATAATGGTGAATGAGAAGGGCGCGGGACAAATACAAATGTATGGCAGCTGTGGGCAGAGGGCTCAGATCAGTGAGATAATCTAAGGCAGACTCTTAAGTAACTGTTTGGGTGTCTTCAGCTTATTTCATTTACTGCCTCCATACCACTCTAGTGCTGTCACCAACACTAGTTGTACAAGAGCTCTGCACTCTTCATTCCATGCTTATTGAGCTCTGGTAGAGTACAGGTGTGACTCTGGAAATGGACAGTAAGCAAGCACTGACTGCAACCTGGGTTTTGCTAAGGTGCTGCACAGCTTCCTGTGCTGACAGGACAGCAGGAGCAGATGCTTGAGATGGAAGAGCTTCATGGGAGAAATGAATCCACCAGGGAAGCAGCTGAGGAAAACTCATCATCTAATTCTGCTGAATGGGTAAGAGGTTTATAAAAGGACTTGTGCTATGAGAGGATTTTCAAAGTGGACTGTACAGAAGGCACACAACAACCTGCTGCTCCTAGCGTCTTCCTACGCATGAAAAGGTTTGAAGCAAAAAAACCACACTCAGAAATAAGAGTAGTAAAGTAGTATGTAGTAGCAGTATGTAGTAGCAAAGTATTGAAATCTGGTGTTATGTTTAATAGCATCCTAAAATTATCTGGAGAAGAGGGCAGGAAAAAACAAAGGATATTAATATAGAGAGTGAGTGGAAGAAAGAAGCATAGGAGATGTAAAAAATGTCAATAAAGTCCCTTTAATATGTAATTGTGTGTCAAGCTCAAGGGGCTTGGACCAGCTTCAGCTCATAGGGCCATTAGAGTAGGTAGCAGATTTCTAGCAAGATCCTTTTCCCATACAATTATTCATATTTTAACTACATTAAAACATAAAGTGTGCAAGGGAAACAAACCCTAATTTAACCCTTAAATAGACAGGAGACTGCAGAGTTTCCATTGCAGTCAGCTGGACAGGCTTGGTCAAGTCACACAGAAGTGATAAAAAATTCTCAAGCCTTTGGACACAACTGCAGTTACTGAGCCTACAGATTTCCAGGTTCTCCTATAAGAGAACCTGGCTGAAGCCTTGATTTGGTCACATTGGTCCTGTGATCATGGTGAGAAGAAAATACCAGTATACAGGTAGTAAAACAGTGATATCTATCTTTTCTTGAGCAGTAGTCAATGCTCTAAGAAAAAGAAAATACCTGGAAAAATTAATTCTCTGTCAGTAGATTGACACTGAAGCTCAGAGACTTGCTTTCACTGGTGATATCATAGTAGAAAATCATAAGAATACAAGGCATAATATGGTCTGGTTATACTAATAAAATATTCTAATTACTAGCTATGAAGGGATTACTCTTCTGCTTGTTAATATTTAATGAAGATGTAGGAAAACAAGACTGAGAATGAGAAAACAAGCATCCTAGGGGGTGCTGAGTGAAAAGTTCATTAGTAGCCAGTTCCTGCTCAGGATTTGTGTGGCTAAAACTACTCCAGAGGATGTGTAAATGCAATTGCAATCTTTTGCAGCTGCTTTGTAATTTGGCAGCTACCAGCAGCAGTGATGTGTCCTGACATAGGTTCAGTATTTTCCTTCAAGTAACAGACCTTTATGCTATTTTAGTGAAAGCAGGAAGAGTGATTTCATAGTGGCATCTTTTTAAATGTTCAAGCATAATTGGATGTTATAAATCATTCAAGAGATCCAGTAGGTTAATAAAGCCAGCACATACAATGTGTATGGATACTACATTTCAAACAAATTAAGCCAGTAGTGGTGAGTAGATGCTATGGTGTCTCTGGAATTGCACTTACTGTCTTTCAAATGTACTGCAGAATATAATCACCTTAATTTTTTTTTTCTGTTTGTGAAAAACCTCTACTTACTTGGGAAAAACTAGTCTCACACTAGTTTTTAATGTAACTTTCAGTTTTCTTTTTAAATTTGGAAATTTGGTGAATATTCTGGGTAGGTTTGGGCATCGTTTCTAGAACAGTGAAAATGAAGGTTCTGTCTGCTTCTGCAAAGCTATTTACAGTCTCATGTTTTTTTGCAATTGTTGGTGTTGAAAATGCAATCCTGTGACACAGAAATTGAATCAAGCCATGGATTTTATTCTCACCTGTATTATATATTACAGCAGCACAGCAATTAGGTCAGCTGCAAGTACCCAAAGTAACTTAACCTGGGAGTTAAACCTCATGGCAAAGCTGGCTCCTGTAGCTGTGCTTTTAATATGCAGCACTTGTCTCTGTCGATTCATCCCATGTTTCCTCAGCTGAGATGCTCAGGGAGTGGTTCCCAGACAGTTCTGCCAGCTGCAGGGGAATTTGACCTTTGAGAGCATTCCCAGTGCAGTTAATCATTTTTTTTTTTTATCTAGTTCTGCAGGTTCCAGCCAAAATCTAAGCACTTGTGTAGCATTAATGCAAACTTTCAGCTCATGGTAACCTGCATAATGCTCACTCTTGGCTGGGGGTTCTGGTTGTTCAAAATGCACAGAATTGTGATCCAGATTAGTTGGCCTTCCCTACCGTGCCTCCTGTTTGACATTTGTCTGGCAGGTACCTCTCTGTGTTGAGTGTGGTTCATCAGAACACAGACAGCAAACACCCCATAGCAGAGTGTGAGTGTGAAGACAAAAAGCTACTTCTTCATTAATTCCACCCATTTATTCATTTATGCCATCTCAGCTTGAGAATTTGATTTCATATGTCTGTGGGAACAGGTCTTTGTGTACCTTTCTTTATTATGAGAGCTTTAATTCTCATGTTTTGCTAAAAGATTTACCTATGTATGTTTAGGAATAGGATGACTTTTGCTCTGCCCAGAATAGTATCTGAGTACCACAGCATTGTCTAGTTAAATGCATCAAAGAGCATCCATCCAGAGGGAAGAGTATGATGAAGATTTTTTGAAATATCAAAGATTAAGGGGATAAAAATGTTTCCCATTTCAGATTTAATAGAATGTGATCTAGACTGGAATTTGACATCTTCAGTAATCTATAAAAGTATTTTGTACCTGCTGCCCGGTTAACTGAGAGTTGAATCTGAACATAGGAAGGCTTTGCCTTTTAACATTAGTTCGGAGACATTCTTTTCCTCTGTAATTGTAATGTCATGGCCTGTGTTTCTTTGTGTTCCCTGGGGCTGTGCTGTGTCACGGGTAAAAGTTAATTTTACATCTACTTTATGGGTAAAAGTCTTGACTGACATTTTCTTTGTTTTTAAGGCTGTGTCTACACTTTATGAATCACCTGAAATTTTTTGCAATGAATCAAGAGGAAAAGATGACAAATCCACCGTGACTATTGTATCCAATGGAGCAGATGAGCAAATCCCACAAACTAGTGCAGCTGAAAAGTCTAGAATGAGACAAGGATCTGCCATCTACTCTTACATTCAACTAAACAACATAAACTAAACAAACTAAAGCTAACAAAATGAACTAAACAAAATAAAGCTAAATAACTATGAAACTGAAAAATGTGATAATTTGCCATTGCAAGATGGATTACGTGTTTCCTGTTGAAACCTTGTCAGTGGGAAAATATACAAGAAAATCAGTTGGTTCTAAGCAGTTTTTGAATGTTTTGTCACTAACAAAACCTTCTAAAGAGTCTCTGAATTTGGAGGATATGTCATTTAGAAGACTGTCTTCAGCTCTTCCTCTGGCATCCAGAAAATACTGTGTTACCATACTTTGAAAAAACTTCTGGACTGAACAACACTCTCAACAAAAGCATTTCTTCAGGAAGCCCATGTATGAATAGGAGACAGTAGAGAAAAAAATGCATGGAGTCTGAGCTCTGAAACTGTCATCAGTGCTGACCACATTATAGGCAGAGAGGTATGCCAGAAAGGATTATATTCCAGTGGAAAGGGATTGTTAGTGTTAATTCACTCATGTTAGTGTTAATTAATTCACAAACTAGGAAAAGTCTTTCAGAGAAAGAGGTCTCCTACACACAATGAAATACTAGGTTTAAATTAAGATATATAGAGAGAGACACAGAGAGAGAGATACAATGTATAATTATTGTCTAACTGGTTGAGGAGGGCTGCTTGGAAGAGATAGGTGTGGTAATGCTTGTTCCACTTTTGCCAGCTTTAAAACTTTTTAAAAGATTGCCAAAGTTGAAAAAATTAAGGAGAACATGGCTTCCAAGATCCAAACTGAAGTGAAGAGTTTTGACAGCAAAGCTAATGGCAGTTGTACAAGGGCTGCTGAATGCTCAGAGTGGATATCTGAAATGTGAATGTGTTTATGTACCAGAGTCATGTCATCTTCTGTTAATGTTTTCCTCAGAGCTTTGCTGGAGGCTAGAACATCCTGCCATCAGCACAGGTAGAAACAACTTCACTGCTCAAGATTTTTGTCCAGCTTGTAGCTGGGCAGTGCAATAGACACAAATCAGCATTCCCAGAGCCCTTAAAAACTGTTAGTGTAGTCTAAATTGACTGACTTGCTACTAAATACTGTTAATGTAATCTTTGTGGCCATACAGCATGGCTCGTGGTGTGGCTCTGTCTGTGCTGTGCTGACAGCAGTTTCACAAAGCTGCCTCTCAAATTACTGTAACTCAGCTGTGTCTCACTGTGCTGTGGATCCTCTTTCTTGGGTCGTTCTGTAACCTGCCCAGAATTCCCTACTGCAATAAATATGCTGCTGTCTGAACTAAACTGTAGTCAGTGCTCTGAGATTATGTCTTGTATGAGAGAAATTGTTATAATATATCTCATTGTATTTATGTGTAAATTGAATAAAGCAAAAGAATATTATTTTTTTTCTACTTGAAGTTCAGGTGTTTTTAAATCCTGGTGGGCTTTTTCCTGAAACTCACTGTTACATTACGTTTCTTTTACTGCATGGTGAAACTCTATGGTGTGCCATATTCCTTTAAGGATCAGAGATGAGGCTGCTCTGGATTCCCTCAAACCCTGTAACTTTGTTTGCTACACAAGAAAATCATAATCTGTAAAATGGTGACCTTCAGCCCTAGTCCCTGTTCAAGGAAGCTCTCAGTTATGCATCCGAATTTTAAGTGCGTGCAGTAAATTTTGGTCTTTCTATATATTGCTGCTTACTTCTCTGTTTAATCACAATGGGAGGTACAGTGTTCAAGAAAATGTTAAAGAAAACCACAGCTTAATCATCTCCAAATCCTATTTTCATTACATTTTGATTTAATGTGGCTCCTAACAGTAAAGAATACTACCTTCTTAACAGCTGCTCACATTTTGTATGTTAACATGGTTATTTCCAACATCTGGCAGTAGAAGACTACTTCAAATTTATCATGACCTATTTTTATCAGTGGCTAACAGTGGTGGCTATGAGCCAGCACGGTATTTTTAGAGCTCTAGCTTTTGGCACCTCTGTCTCAAATATATTATCTTCTCTGCTTCTGTGCCACTTGGGAAGCAATAAATCTTTCTGTGTTTTAATTCTTCTTGGCTGTTTTGTTAGCTTTAAAACAAAAGAGTGCTCTGTAATCAACCTCAGGTCATGTTCTAGCATGCAGTATGATCTCAGTTTTAATTGTCTGTTTAAGTGATGGGTATATAATGAAGGCATCTGTCTAATAACAGAACTTGAAGAGAGTCCTGGGCCTTTGCTTTTAGCCATTTTATTGGCTATTCCCTTTTGAACAAGCTGCTGAAAAATGATGGTTTCATTCCATTTAATTTGATGTCCAAAATCCTGTGTTAAGCACAGGCTGAAACACGCTGATTTAGGAGCAAGTATGGCACAACTAATTCTAAAAAACTGCATGCGTTCTGTGCTTTTAAGGTCCCACCAATGTACTTGGCTTAGTCATAGTCCTACAAACGAGGCTCTTTCTCTCTGTTTCTGTCACACTTCCGACCCTGGTTTGGAGAGCTAGTACAGGAAACTTGAGCCTGAACTCTCTCTCTTCCCAATTCATTGCCAAACCATGCAAGGAGTCACATCTTATTTACTCTACCTAGCACAAGGGTAGCTATTCTTAGAGATTGAGTATGACCTGGCTTGACCTGCACATTTTCTTCCAAGCCCTGGACTGTGGTTCTTTCCTCTCATAGTATCCATGGAAGAAGATTATGGAGCAGGCATTCCCAGCCCAAGTACACCAAGGACCCTCAATGGCAGGCAGGATGATGAGGTATCCCAATGAATGTGTTTGCAGAGCAGCCCTGTTTGTGTGTGGTGCTGTGACTGATGTTCTGTGCCTGATAACGGGGCTGTCAGAACAGCAACAACCTTGTGGATTAACCCTGTCTGGCAGCTGAGCTCTGCACAGCTATCCACTCACTCCTGCCTCGCCTGGGTGGCTGCAATGAAGGCAGCTGCAAAGGGCTTTTTATTATCATTGTTTTTGCTAAGGACTCTTCTGTTAGTACTTTGTAAACAGGAAACTGCAAATACCACTGACAAACAAATACGCAGATCAAAAAAAGTGTGAAGCAATTTCTCTAACCAAGAGAAAGGTGATCATGTGTCTTGTTTTCTATATAAAGTGAAATGATGAGATGGGAGGAAGGATTTTTATCAACACTCAAATAAAACGGCTTTGGCTAAGTTGCTGTGGTCTGGTCCTGCATGCTGGTGAATTCTGTTGGCTGAGAGAATGTGGCAAAAATTAGTTCCTTGTCTTTTTACCAGAACAGAGTCTATTGGGAGGGCATGGCAATATCTTGCCAAAAAAGCTGCCCTTCCAAACCTTGTTTCAGGAAGTATTCAACTCCGTAGAGGTGAAGGAGTACAAAAAGGATAAGGCATAGAGGCAACAAGTGCAGCATCTGAGTTAGGTACTATTAATGGACTTAAGACAACCAGAGATCAGAGGTATAACTGAACAACTTAAGAGTTTGAAATCATATCAAGGAACTGGGCCTGTCACATACATTTGCTCTGAAATGTCTATTCTGTTATCTGCTGATGTCCGTGTCTTGTCCTAAACTTGTATGCCCACAAGGCATGAATGCTAAATCTGTAAGTTGCCAGGTCTAACACAATTGCAGTCCGTGGTTAGGGCTTCTGATACTCCTGTGGAAATAAATCATAAAAGCAAGTAATAGGTGTTGCTCCCTCTTTTACCTTATAGCTTTTAATTCTGGAGAGAGGAAAATAAAACATAAGCTGAAAACAAAGACAAAGAAAATGGTTGGGTAGTAGGGTGGAAGACACTCCAAAAATACCATTTTTTTTTCTTAGATAGAAAAAACTCTGCTTTTTCAGTTTAGCAGAGGTACAATATTAAAAATTGTAAGTTTCTTTTTAAATACAGTCTAAGCTTAATCTAAACTGCAGATCTAAACTTAAAGAGGGTCTGCTATCCAGCAAGAAAGGAAATGGAAAGAGTAGTTACATTTAATTCAAACCAATTGCCTCTTGGTAGAAAGAATTGCAACTGCTTTCTCACTTCAGCTGTGAAGTGTGGTAGCAGAGTTGCGTAAGTGGTGTCTGGGTGCTAAGCACAGGGACACCAGACAGGTACAGGCTGCTCCTGAGACACCATAACCAGTCTCCTGGCACAGCAGTGGCTATCTTAGGCAAGAGGCATACCAGGTAGGACATCTAGATAGGTATAAGTACATTCAAAGGATAAATTTTGCAAAATAATGCATCCCCTGTGTTTGTATTTGTGACCACATTTCCTTAACATAATCAAGCATCCTCTCTTTTAGGTGAGACTCTATTCGTGGTTGGATTCCCCTTTCCAAAACAAAGGATTCTCCCACTTCTGTGCAGATAATATTTTATTTTCCTATTTGTGGAAAGCCTTCTCTTTTTCTGATAAGTGAAATCTGAAGGTAAATAATCTGTTACAAAATCAGGCTCTAGTTTCATTACCCCCCTCTGTTTCCCGTATTTCTGAGCCCAGTGTTTCCTGCTCAGTTAGCAGTGCCAGAACTGCTGAAAAAGCCCCACTCCTTAGTTGTACTACACTGTGTGATTGCTTTCAGGAAACTGCAAGCAGCTAGCTTTATAAAATGTGTGTACCTGGGGAACCTGGAAGTTCCCACTCCATCAATTTGCCTTGTAAATCTTCCCAGCATCTATGGATATCACCTCATTTTACACACAATTCTGGGATAGTAGGTCAGTCCTATCCATATCCACAGTGTGCACATAAATTAATATTTCAAACTGAAAAAAGTTTTTGAAAAAGGGGAATGCATAGGCATTTCTTTGATGTATTTGCATGGACACTCAACATTAAATAACTTTCTCTTAGGGATTCCTTCCTCTCAGAATTTTATTTTTTTTTGTGCAATGAAGGAGAAAGTGTGTTGCTTAATTCATGCTTAAGGATGAGAGCTTAATAGAGCCAAAATATTCCTCCCTGCATACAGAACTCTCTTGATAAAACTTTCTTGGAACTGGCATATTCATTTCTGCAGGCTGTATCTCTCTATAACAAATAAGAAATTCCTTCAAAGGTTTACTCAGTTGCTTTAAGTGTTACAAAACAACCATCCTCCCTTATAACTCTTTCTGACCCTTTCTGATTTTTCATCTCTTTTTCCTTTCCCTTTTCCTTTTCCTCTTTGTTTTACTTTTCCTTTCTCTTGTCTTCTTTTTCCCCTATTTTTTTCTGACCATGCCATAGGCCAACTTTTTCCTGTGCTCACCACAGTTCAGCAGGTTTGGCTGACATTTGAGTGGGATTTTACATAGGCATTAAAGTAGAGCAAAAGACACTTGGGCTGCTGTTGTGAGAATGGCTGAGGAATCATGGATTTAGAAACTACAGAACTTGTGTGGACAACATTCAGTTACCTTAAGGTGTGACCTCTTTTTCTGTCATTGCAACTAAAAATAAAAAGTACTATTTGAAGACCTAATATCAAAAAAACCTTAAAACTGAAGTATAAAAGAACCCTGCAAAGAATGGCATCCTGGAAATTATTCAAAAAAGGAAGGAAAAACTAGACAGAAGTATTTACCTTGCAAATATCAATTTTTTTGCTGTAAATATATTCATTGATTTTACAGTCTAATGTGGCTGTGTCTCATGCACCAATAAATGTGTTTGATTAGAGTCAGTCTGCAGTATTGAAAGTGTGTTTCCCCTGGCACAGTTTTGCCAGATGACAATGTTACTTCTCCAGCTCTCAGCTCAGGAAATCACACAGCCACTTAGCTGACCTTAATCTTATCCCTTTTACCTGCCTTTAAACTTCACTGAAATGCTATGTGAGCTTATTAATCACATTTTAAAAACACATTTTAAGGATATTATGAGAAGAAAACGATAATAAAACAATGAAAACGGGTCTGTCTGTAGTTAACAGAATGTATCCAGTGTGTCACTGAACAGCACACTGGGCTTGTAAGAACTCCTCTTCTGCCTGTGCCCCACCAGTGCCTGTTTGGTCTGATCTTTTTTCACTTTTTTTGCAAAGCAATATAATAATTGTATCATTTGCTCACTAGACATGAATAAATTCACCATGTATTGTGGAAATGAAACTACTTTTTAAAACTGTTAACCAGACTTACAGAAAATTTTGAGAAGTAGTGCAAAGTAAATGAAATGTGTTGATATTTGAAGTTCAACAGACTATCCAGGACACTGGAAAATTGGGGAGTTTGATAATTTTATCTCAATGTAGAAAATGAAATGTTTGTTTATTGTTCAGATGTTACTCTCTTGATAAGAGAAATAAATTGTTTTTCATACTGCTGCCAAGAAACAAGAAAAATAACAAGTTTGTAATTTCAGGTTATGTCTTCTTCCTCCTGTGCTTCTTCCACACAGATAAGTAGCAGATTTGTGGAAATTGTCAAAAAGCCCTTCTCATGTAGCTTCCTGCACCTTTAGGAATAAGATGTAAGGGATTAGAAACTCTAGTAGAAATTTACCAGTTCAGCTATCCCATTTCAGCTATTCCTGCCTGTGACAAATGGGCCTTTACAGTAGAACTGGTAGATCTATTTCTTCAGACTTTTCCAAAACAGATACTGCTGCAAAGAGCATGGAATAAAATTTATTCTCTCAGAGAACATCAGCACAGAGTCACACAAATCTGATGTAAGCCAGGACATCCAACCAAATGCCATAAAACTGGGGTACACCTGAATGGGTTTTGAAAATTATGTGTGTGACAGTCCACATTTGTATCACATATATAATTGAAATTTTTGGTCTAAGTTAGGAGCAGAAAGACCTAATTCTGTATGAACACTCAGTAAATGTTCATCCAAACTGTTGCCTACACCATTCTTCAAAGAAAGAAACCCAAAAGAAGCAAATAATGAGTATTATTTACATTATAATTATAATACAAAATTTAAACAAGCCCACAGAAATGGCTTCTCTCACTGGGGAGTTAGACAGATGGGTTGGCATCAAAACACTGCCAGCTCTCCTATGTGGGCCTTCTATTTGTACTCTGTTTTGGTTTTGCAAACAACTGTAATAGTCTGTGCTGTGTGCATAAAGCTGCTCTTTTTAATGACAAATCATAAGAAAATATTTAAACAAGAAAGTGTCAATTGAAAACTCCGAGCAGTATTGTGTGTGCACATACATGAATACAGATTAAATACACATTAAAAATAAAGAAACCCAACCAGGCAGCACTACTACCATGGTGACCTTTCTGTTAGTAGAAAATCAAGCTCTGTGGTTTATTCTGTGTTTTAGCACTTTTGCAGACATATCATCAAAAGCTGTGAGTCACCTATGTGTGCAGAGGAAAATGTGTGAGAACATCTTTTCTGCCATGGTACAAAGTAGAGTTGTGGACATACTGACACATCCTGTTGACTGAAGCTGATCTCCCTCTCTGCCCTTTTGGGAACAATTTTTTTCCTTCTGGATAGCTTACACAGATGTTCATGATTCAAAGTCATAAAAATGCATGAAACAAACATTTTAATTTTTTTTTTCTTTTAGAGGGATGAACTGATTTTTCTTTATTGGCCATGCTTAATATTCATGTTACAGATATATGTCAGAAAAGGACAAAGAAAAGTTCCTGGCACCTGCCACACCAGTGACTGCACTGTGTGTGTGTGTGTAAGTGTGTGTGTGTGTGTGTGTGTGTGTTCAAAGACCAGATCATGTTCATAGCTGACAAGGGCCAGTTGTTTGCTCTATTCTTATTTCTTCTTCTAAAGAAACCCCGCAGGTTTCAACATGTACTTTAATGTAAAAATTTCAAACTTGACTTAAAACCCTTATCCCTGTAATGCAAATCAGTTGCAACTATGTCATAAAGTTGAAGACAGGAACAAATAATTCTCATGAACTGTTTGAATAAAGTATACAGCCTGAGGTGCTGCTGTGATTTTTTGGGAAATGCAAAATCACTTGTTGGAAAATGTAAGACAGGAAATCATAGGAGTTTTGTTTCAGAAGGGTTCTAGATTTCTACATACATGGGATATGTAGTCTTGCTCTGAGATATTGTTGATTTTAGAGGACAAATTCTGCCTGGGGAACATGTGGCTATGACCATTTGAGAGAAAGGAGTTTAATTGTTAAAGTTTTGTTTAATTAAAATCATTTTTTGATAACTTGTCTATGGTATATTATGAGTTGAAAATTATCTGCAAGCATCTTCAAGGATGTCCAAAGACATCCAAACTCAAGTTTAATTTTGGGAATCCATAGTCAGGGTCTTCTACAGCGAACATGGCACCCTGGGGTCCATCAGCATTATTCATGCACAATGGCCCAGTTTCGATGGGTTCCCCCAAATAATTTGCTCAGAGTGTGTCCATTTTTCATACTCAGGATGTCACCCACCTCAAATGAGCTCCTCCAAGTCTGGTGTAGGCACCTGGAGTTGACAAAGTTACCCCGTTCTTGGCCAGAAATCAGAACTTGTTCAAAACTCAGCATGGCTGTAGCTGATGAGCTTCCACCAGCTGGGCTCCCATTGTCCAGGTGCCACCCAGCTCCCAGTACAGAGCTCAAAGAGCTCTGCTCTGTGGAGGTGTGAGTCCAGCCAGTTTGGTGTCTGATGATGGGAGCCTCAGTTTACAAGCAAATCACAAAGTTCATCAAAGGCCATAGAGGGACACAGGACTTGACCTGAAACCTCTTGTTTTCAGTACAAGTTATTTTATTGCAAAATTTGTGCTGTATAAAGTAAATAGCAAGTTATTTTACTGCAGATGAAGATGGATTTTGATACTGGCTGTTTGCTCAGGTATCAGATTTAGTACTTCAGATAGCTCTACCTGAGCAAGTTCCTTGTGGAGCAGCTCTGCAAGGCTCCCTTTGCTGACCATGGACAGATGCAGGACTCCCTTTACTGACCATGGACAGATGCAGGACTCCCTTTGCTGACCATGGACAGATGCAGGACTCGCTTTGCTGACCATGGACAGATGCAGGGCTCCCTTTGCTGACCATGGACAGATGCAGGGCTCACTTTGCTCACCATGGACAGATGCAGGACTCCCTTTGCTGACCATGGACAGATGCAGGACTCCCTTTGCTGACCATGGACAGATGCAGGGCTCACTTTGCTCACCATGGACAGATGCAGGACTCCCTTTGCTGACCATGGACAGATGCAGGGCTCACTTTGCTCACCATGGACAGATGCAGGACTCCCTTTGCTGACCATGGACAGATGCAGGGCTCACTTTGCTCACCATGGACAGATGCAGGGCTCCCTTTGCTGACCATGGACAGATGCAGGGCTCCCTTTGCTGACCATGGACAGATGCAGGGCTCACTTTGCTGGCCCGGGAGAGATGCTGGTTCATAAGACCCATTTGAGACATCTGCTATGGACTGAGCACAAGCCCAGGAGAACTGTGTTAGATGTCTGCATGGCAGATCTCTAATTTTGATCCAGAGAATCCCACCCCAAGTGTGAGCTACAGATTTCTGTGGTTTGTAACAAGATCCTTGGTGTGGCAGAGAGGGCAGTCCAAGCCTGCAGCCCCTCACAGTCCCTAACTGCTGCGGTGAGGGAGAGTGAGATGCTCATCTTCCTCCTGGGCAGGCTGACACTGCACCCAAACCAGGCTGCCAACCCTCTGCTCCCATAGGGATATCTGAAAGAACAAATCTTGAGCAAACACCAATAACAAAATCTGATTTTCGTTTGTTAGTCACGCTGTGTACCTTGAAGGAGAGGCTGGTTTCTAATGGTGAGCAACTGGATGTACCAGTCACACCAGGGAAAGAAATGTTTTGAAAAGGTGTTGGCACAGAGGCGTGTACCCCAGATACAGGTGTTTGTTAATGGATAACTGTCCCCTGGGTGTGCAGCCACTGATTAGAGGGGACAGATGCATAAAGAACCCCAGAAGCAGAGCAGGCTCCATCCTCCAAGAGAGCCCTGAGGCAGTGCCTGTTCAGGAGAAAGCCAAGCTCCAGAAGCAACATGTCTCAGCTGGAAACTGCCATGGGAATGACCATTGCTGTCTTTGACCAGTATGCAAGGACTGATGGCAACAGGCAAACCCTCAGTAAAGCAGAACTAAAGACTCTGCTGGAAAAGGAGCTCCCAAATTTCCTTGCGGTAAGAGAAGAGCGCGGCACCATTTCTCTGTAGCAGGTGGAACAGCAGCCTACAGAAGCAGTTTTTAGTACATTTTTAGGGAGATTACATCCAAAAATATGCAATGGTTTGTAGGAAAATATGAAATTCAAAAAAAGGTTTTGCACAAACTCTGTAAAACATGTTTTAATATCCAGGGCCATTCCCTGTCTGCTAAATTCATCACTTGAGTTATCAGACAATGGCTCTGAAATAGATTGGGTTTCAACTTCAGAATTCACTTACTTCTGTTCATCCCTGAATTTATCATAGCACTTCATGTCACAACTTCTGTGAAGGTAGTCGTGTAGTTGAGGACCTTGATAATAGATGGGATCTCTCTAAATATTTATACATTTGCCTTCTCAAGATATTTATACCGCATACATCAAGGAATTTATACTACATACTCAGTATGTTCATCAAAATGATGCATAAACCAGAACAACAGAAAAATCTGTTGTTCTGTTTCATTTTTTCAAACAGCAAACTGTTTGGCATTTGTCTTTAATAGCAAAAGAACACCTGGATATATATTGCACGACATAAATTTGTATGTAATCATAAAGTGCACTTCAGTAGGTATTCAAAGTGCTCATTATGTTTTAGTAAAAGCTTTAGCTGCCAGGGAGACAATTTCAATATTTTAAAAAAATTTGTTTCCCTTCACTAAAAATACAGAAAACACATTTAAATACATTGTTCTTTCCACATTGGAATAATGTTTCCCTATTTGTACTATTTTGTTGTTGCTATTAATGGCAAAAGTCTGGAACCAAATGCTCCTTGTGTGGCTCTCAGTTTTTGTATCCAGGACAGTCTGGTTTCATAACAACTGGTTCAGGGTACTGCAATCCCCCAGGTACTCAACATTTGGTCTAAATAAGGCTGGGGAGCTGCTGCAGTAGGCAGCTACCAAATGGGATGATGCTCAGAGGTCAGTCCTCATTCTGTTTGGTGGCCTGGCACCACTTTTTCCAGTTCACCACAGCTGCTTTTACTGGCTCTACCTATTTCCTGCAACAGGTGGAAAAAATGGAATTTTCCAGGAAGATAATTAGCTAATTGCTTATATTCTGGTCTCCATCTCCCTTTCCTGCTTTACCTCTTCTAGGAAAAATAAAACAAACACATTTTTATGCCAATATTTTAAATAAATTTAAACCAACAATGTGCCTTGTTCCTGTCTTGCCAGACTGATAACTGCAAGAAAAAAAGCCTGAGAACATAAGTCTGACTTAAAAATAGTTCTACCTGCATTTGCCTGCCATTTGTATCCATACTTTTTCATTTGCAATAAATTCTAGGGAACAGTGTTTTCTAATTACTTGTGAATACTTTTGGCCTTAGAATTGATTATAGCTGACATAGATCACAACTGCCTGGAAAGGTCTTGAATCAATCAGGCATAAATACCACAGGACCAAAGGACTGGCCTTAGTTATAAAGAGTTTCCAAAAAACAACTCCCATTTTTGAATGTCAGAAGTAATTCAGATGCTACAACTAGTTAATATAGTTCACTAAATAATTTGAAATGTTCACTTGAAATTAAAACAATGTAATTTACAAATCAAAAATTAATTAAACCTTCCAGACACATTCATCAATCAAATATAAGGAAATAGTTCCATTTTTTGCGATTTTAAAAGCTCTGCATTTAAAATGAAACATCAAATTACAGAACAAGATTTTTTTTAGCTAGATCATGATCAAAAATTGCCTTCAAATATAAATTTAGGTAGTAATAGTAGACATATTGGTGGACCAATATAAATTGGTGAAAATTTCTTTCTAATATTTTATCAGATTTTTAACCTTCTACAAAAGCCATACATTTCCTAGATTTAACAGGTTTGTATTGCCATCTCCTGTTTAATGTTAACATTGCAGCTTGGAAAATCCCCGTAGATTAGCAGTCAAAAAAGCCCTCCTATAACATTCTTTTTTTTTTAATATATTTTGGCAAAATGAAAAAGAAAAAAAAACAAGCAACAAACAAAAAAATAAGCAACAAACAAACACCTTTTTAATTTGATGATGTATTGCTTAACATCAGTCTTGAAATGTAGTGGCTCACAGAATCACAGAATATGCTGAGTTGGAAGGGACTGACAAGATTATTGAGTCAAACCTCTGGCCTGCCCAGGACACCCCCAAGAGTCACACCCTGTGCCCCAGAGCATTGTCCAAACACTCCTGGGGCTCTGTCAGGCTGGGGCTGTGACCCTTCCCTGGGAGCTGTTCAGTGCCCAGCCACCCTCTGGGGGAAGAACCTTTCCCTGATATCCAACTTAAACCTCCCCTGACACAACTTCAGGCCATTCCCTGGGGTCCTGCCACTGTCACCACAGAGAAGAGATCAATGCATACCCCTCCTCTTTCCCTCATGATGAAGTTGTAGCTGCAATGAGGTTTCCCCTCAGTCTCTTTTTCCCCCAGGCTGAACAGACCAAGTGACCTCAGTGACTCCTCACACAGCTTCCCCTCAAGGCCCTTCACCATCTTTGCTGCCCTCCTTTGGACACCCTCTAATAGTTAACTAATGTTTCTTACATTGCAGTGCCCCAAACTGCCCCCAGCACTCGAGCTGAGGCCGCCCCAGCTCAGAGCAGAGCAGGACAATTCCCTCCCTTGCCCGGCTGGCGATGCTGTCCCTGATGTCCCCAGGACAGGGATGTCCCTCCTGGCTGCCAGGGCACTGCTGGCTCAGGTTCAAATTGCCACTGACCAGGACCCCCAGGTCCCTTTCTATGGCACTGCTCTCCAGCATCTCAGTGTGTCCATACATTCAGGGTTGCCCCATCCCAGGTGCAGAATCTGGCACTTTTCCATGTTCCCTTCATATGGTTGGTGATTGCTCAGCCCTCTCATTTGTTGAGGTCCTTCTGCAGGGCCTCTCTGCCTTTGAGGGAGTCAGCAGCTCTTCCCAGTTTTGTATCATCTGCAAACTTGCTCAGTATTGCTTCCAGTCCCATGTCCAAGTCATTTATGAAGATGTTGAAGAGCACAGGGACAAGGATGGAGCCCTGTGGAGCCCATTGGTGACAGGACCCCAGTCTGCTGTCACCCCATTATGCCCCCACCCATGAGCCAGTTGCTCAGCCATCCCATGATGTGTTTATCCAGCTGTGTGCTGGACATTTTGTCCAGAAGGATCTTGTGAGAGACCGTATTGAAAGCTTTACTGAAATCCATCAAGTGGTTTCCCTTGATCAGCTAAGTGGGTTACTTTGTCATAAAAGAAAATCAGGTTTGATAAGCAGGACTTTCACGAAGCCATGCTGGCTGTGTCTGATGGCAGTGTTCAGTAATTCCATCAGAATAATGCATCTTAGAAGAATAATGACAATTTAGAAAAAGATCTGCTGTGTTAACTCTAGCTCACATCCCACAGGCTTCTGGAGGCACCTTCCCAGCCACCAGCTCCTGTGAGCAGATTCTGCTGGGTCATAATTATGGCAGCACTCAAAGCACTTTTAAGGCTGTTTGCACATTTGCTGGGGTGGAAGTATTCAGTGAAGCTTAAATTTGACATTTGCCCCAGGAACACATCTCTTTGCAAAGTGCCTGAGCTCCAGCTGAACCTTTCCAGGGGAATGGATGAGGAACTCACGGCATTTACTTCATCTGCATAGTGTAGGTCTTTGTGCTACACAGCTTTAGTGGTGATAAATGCTGTTTTAAATGTAGCAAACATGCCTGTCTGTGGCAGTGCATGACTGCAGCTCTCAGGTGTAATACACCCAGGAGCACATGCTTTTGGTACTCGCTGCAGCTGTGCAGACAGTGGGACCACATGGGACCTTACCAAAAGCCCAGAGCTCAACCAAGGACCTTGTTCAGAGAAGCTGCTGCAATGGGGTTGTGCATCCTCTCACCTCAACCTGCTCTTCTTCTTTTGCAGTCTGGGAAGGACAAGAATGCTATTGATAAAGTCTTCAAGAACCTGGATGAAAATGGAGATTCCCAAGTGGACTTCAAAGAATTTGTCATATTTGTGGCAGCTCTGACTTGCTGCTGTCACAAATATTTTGAGCAGAATGCAGCCAAATAGTTGTCAAACCATTCACAAAGCTGTCTTTGTGTGTGCTTCATATGCTAGTGATATGGATCCCTTCACTCCTTCCATGTACTGCTGTGAAGTTTGCAAGCACGCTGGACTGTAAAAATAAACCCTCTTGAGCTTATTCCCTATCCTGAATGCTAATTTCTTTTTCATTTGTGGAACAGCCTGGGTTTAACAACTCCCACTAACTCACATTGAGTAGTTTCTCCCTTTCTCTGGTTTTAAAATCATTTTCTTAGCTAAAAGGTTCAATATTCTTTCCAGTGCAGAAGCTGCACAAGAATAAAGGTTGCTGGAGCCATGAACCAGCTGGAGGCTGTTTTTATATATCAGCATCTCTGGGATGCCTCCCAAATCCACACGTGTGCCACCATAACTGTACAGGACAGGCTCCACTGGCACTGCCTTTGAGCCTGTTTGGTACCCTCAGCTGTGTGGTTGTTGTAGGGCTGCCTTGTAGGTTCTTTCTTGGATAAAATGACAAAATAACCCCAAACACCTTTTCTGGGTTTTTTCAGCAGGGAGGATTCTGTGCAGTTTTGTGTGCTAGTGAGCCATCTCAGCCAGATCACATGGACTTATTTCCTATGACACCATAAGACTTTTGTACCAATATATTGATATAACTTTAAAACAAAAATTGTGCCATAGTATTTTTGCCTGAAGCAAAAATAGCAGCAACTGTTGCTTCCTTACCTGAAAAATGTCTGCATGGGGAAGTGGAAGAATTTGCTTTCAGAGGAGTAGGCAGACATCAGCTGAACTCTGCACCTGAAGCAAGACTGCATACAGAATCAAATCTGTATTTTGAAGCACTTTGTTGGTAAGCATCCCAACACAAACTACAAAAGCATTAAATTTAGTTCCTTTATCTACAGAACAGTACTGTCCAGTGCTATTCCTATGCTATGCCAGCAGCCAAATATTTCCCTGTCCTACTGCATGTGCAAAGGTACTATCTAGATAGAGGTGCCACAAGTCCCTCTGAAGCCCCTGAAAGATCATGCAGCACAGCAAAAGTGGGAACAGGAGCTCAGTTTCACTGTGTTTCCTGAATCTGAAGTTATGACACAGGTTTGAACCATTCATAACCCCATATAAGCATGCATTGTTAAAGTATATTCATCTTTCAGGGGGAAAATGGTCTTGTTAGTTTATTTCAGCCTGTCTTAACCATTACAGGTTTTGTTTCATCTAGCTTGCTCTGGTGCTGGATAGCTGGAGATGAATTGCAACACATCCATTACACTTGCAGAAGTACCATTACCTGTCTTATTGATAACAGTAATATTTTTCTGCATTACCTGAGCAAGAAAACTACTCATCATCAAAATGTGGAAAAGTCTTCCCAGTCCAGGGATCCCAAACCACCCTTTTCTTCAGAGACTGCTCCATGTTATTGCCATTTTTTTGAGATATCTTTACAGATCTAATCCAGCACGGCTCTGCCCTGTGACTGCTGTGCCACTTGTAAGGGCTGATTCCACTATCACATCCCTCACTCTTTTTTCAAGGCTATAAAAGAGCAAAATGCTCTGCTTGTTGCAAAGCAAGCTAATTCTAAATACAGAGTCAAAAGTCTCCTATACTGAACATTTATCTAGCTAGTGGTATAAACCATCTTCAGACAATGAAATCTTGGTGATAGATATCACAAATTGATTGGTATATCTTAATTATTTTGAAATGTATTTTTACTTCTACAAATTTAGCATTAACACCTAATGTTCTACATTGTTTCAGAATACCCAGACTCACTTTTTTTTTTTTGCTGTTTTTTACCACTATGTGGCACTAAATGCAGCCTTTTTATTGTTCATTGAGCCCAGAAGTCCACGTATAATTATTGACATAGAATGGAAAGAATCTGTGTTAAGATTAGGGAAAAAAAATTCTGAAGTGATCATAACATAATTTTATGTCAATAAAAAGGTGATTTTGTGTCTGGACAAATACCATATGTCCCATCGAAAGCATTTTACTGATTGCAGTGGAAGCAGCAGGAGCTGAGGGCCAGGCAGAGGCTCCATCTCTTGAGCTTTTGGAAGGGTTTAGCTGCACCAGACCAATCTTGCCCTTTTTTTAAAAAAACATAGATCTTGAAAAGAATGTTAGTGAAAAGCTCTACCTGTCTTGTGAGCCAAGGGATTTGCCTTGTTACTCTATTTTGTCCATCAGATCTTTAAAACCACATTACTGAGCAGTGAGAGCTGTGACATACCCAACATTTCACTCATTTTATAAACTTCCTGTCCCTGGTCCAATATGCACACCATTTCACTCAGCCATTAATGCCATTTTGTCCATTTTCCTGAAAATCTGCAGGTTTTTTCAGTGCTGGTGACAGCAGCCCAAAGCTCCTTGTAACTGCTCCACCTCCCAAAAGGACTCTGACTGAGTGCCACGAGCTCAGGTACCTTTGTCTCCTTGAGGCAGTACCAGGGCTGCCCCTCATTGCTCTCATTGCTCCTGCAGCCCCCAACCCTCAAAACTCTTACATTTGTATTGACCCCTTGGTCCCACATGAGGGGACACCTGCAGAGCTCAAAGCCCATGCCCAGAAGCACATGGATGCTGTGTGCTACTTTGCTAATCCAAGGGAGCTGTGCATGTTCAGAGCTGCATGAAGAGGGGGAAGAAAAGGGGTTCAGGGCTTTTTTTCTTTTTCCCTACAGATTTTTCAAAAGCTGCAACTCTGTGATGAATATTCATTTCAATGTAGTACTGAAAACTCAACTTGATGACACCTCAGAGAGAAAATGATCCAGGAATAAAAGAAATTAACATATAGCTCCCACCTTACCATAGAACAAAAGTGACTTTTCAGAATATATTATTTAACTTAAAAGCATCTGAACAGAGTCACTTCAGTATCTTTCAATCCATTAATTTTCTTTCCCAGTATTATTAATTTTCACTATGAACCTAGTGTTTACCCAGAATATGCTGTGCATTTCCTTCCCTCAGTAAACTCTTGTAACTCAAAGTACAAGCTACAGAGATGGTAGACCTGGTTTTATGCCTGCCATTTAATTTCAACTTTTAGGCCTCAATGCCTTATATATGATGACATAATTTAAGAAATGGTATAGGCACCTGTAGGGGAAAGAAAAAGAACATAAAAGGTAGCTTGGAATATATAAGCTAACAGTTGTGGCTTGTGCACACTTATCACACTTGTGCACACTATCTGAAAGGAAAAAATATATGGGAAACTATATTATTAGCAAATTACTTAATGGGAAATCATAATTTGTTATGAGTTCCAAATTAAGCAAGTCTTAAAGGCAAAGGTGAAAAAGTCAACTAAGCAGCAAATCAGCCAATAGGCATTGTTATAATGCAGAAAAAAATAAATTTATATTAACATCAGATCAGTTCTATAGATTCAAATACTCCAGTATCTGTAGTTGCCATTTTGAAATCTAGTTGGCTACTGTCAACACCCCTCAATTTTTAAAAATACAGATTGAAATCTGATTTCTGAGCATGTACACAGGAGAAAACAGGCATTATGTTACCTAACCTTTAAGTCACTCATGGCCACTTATGCTGCAGTTTTGGCTGGGAATATGCCTCATTATTTTAACTTTAAGTTCACTGAGGCTCACTGAGGCTCACTAAAAAAAAAAAAAAAAAATTCATCCAGTAAAGTGCACTGTTTATCTCCCCAGGAACTCCAGTTTGGGGCTGAAAACAGGAAGATTTCTTTCCCCAAACCCTCTGAGTATCCTACACTAGCAGCGTGCACTTTCAACACTTGACCTGGAGTGTCAAGATCAAGCTTTTCACAAAATACACTTTAGCTGCTGGTTTCCTTACAGAAGGTGGGCAGGGGAGGAGGAGGAGGAGGAGATGTTACCTGTCTTTTATGTAACAGTCTCACTGTGAAATGCTCCTGTAAGAGCTGGGAAATTGTGTTCAAACCTTTCCTTGAGTGAAACCCACCCACGCCAGCTGCGTGCACCAAATAGCAGGAGGCCCAGGGCAGCTGACACTGCCTCCATCGTGGCAGAGGCTCGTGGGGCTGAGGAGGCCTGAAAAAAGGTGTGTGAGAAGCAACACATCTCTCTAGCCTGGTAGATGGAGTACATGGCCAGTCCTGCAGATGTCTGTGTCCCAGAGACATAGTAAGGGCACATTTGGAATTTTAGTCATTTGATACAGACTATTTAATACAAACACAGCTGAGATTGAAATTTTCAACTGATATTGAAATTTTCAATTATGTGTGTGAAACACACACATAATTGAGAAGATGTTTCTTGCCAGGTGGGTTCCCAAACCACTGAACAGTAGAAGTATGGTCATTGCTCTGATCCTCTTTCTTGGACAATGTTCTCTGCAACAGGCTCAAAAGGTGCCAGTGGAGGATGAGAGGGAGCATCTCCTCCATAATTTTCTCCTCCTCCTTTTCCTTCTCCTCCTCCTTCTTACCCTAATCTTCTTCCCTGAGGGAGCATCTCCTCCTCCTGCCCTGTGCAACAGCAGGGGATGCTCAGCCCACTACCAGCAGATGCTGGCACATCTCCCCTGCCTTAACCACTCAGCAGTGCTCAGAGAAGCTTTTAAATAAAAAGTAAAAAGAGCTGACTCTTGCTCAGGTACCTGGAGGGAAGGATTGAGGTCTCTATTTTGCTAAAAAAGGCTCATGACTGCAGCCCAGGGGAGGTTCAGAGCTTGCCTGGCTCCCTCTGGGCCATGCCCTATTGACTGTCATAAACCTCCCCAGCAGATGTACTCATGCTTTTGGGACCCTTGCTGAGGTACCTCTCGTGTGCTGGGAGCAGAGTCTTGGGGCTTAACACAGGTTTCTGAAGCCTGCTCAGATCCACCCACCCAGAAATTAGTCATTCCAGCAGCTAATTGACTATGCTTTTGTACAGCTTTTACAGGCCATTTTCTTCCCCAGACAAATTCCTTTATTTTTCCTTCCTAGTCAATATTTTTTTATTTAATCCTGTACCAGCCTCTAAACCTCTGGGTCACAGCTCCATTCTGGAAGCTGTTCATTATCTGAAAGGAGAGGAAATTCCATTCTTTTAAGGATACAGGTCTGCTTCTCTCCAGCAGGTGATCAATAGATGTATACCCTATACTACACTGCAGGACTAGGCACCAGGATATTTTATAAATGGGTTTGAGTTTGTCTTTTAAACCTTTCCATTGTATCCAAATAAATGTACTGATTTTCTTCTCCTCCTGATTTTAGAACTCCAAGATTATAAAATATATATAAGACGCAATTGCCAATAATATTTTCTTTTGTTTCATGACAAGAAGAAGTAGATCACTGTAGTATTAGGTAACTATTGTCTGTTGCCTTCAGAAAGAACAAGAGGTTCCTGGAAAGAAATGGGTAAGAAAGCTGAGCAGAGGTTTGCTGTGAGAGCCAGAAACTTCTTCTCCAGGAGGAAACCACATGAACACAGCAACTGAAGCAACCTGTAGGTCCCTGCTACAGTTTTAGCCATGCTACCTAGAAGGGTTTAAACCTGATGGAGGCTTGAAAACTGAGGATTATGGGTTTGTTTTGGAAGCATTTTAATGTTCAAGTATTTATTCCCCTTAGCCTGCAAAATCCTTGTAGTAAATTTAACTTCTTTCTTTTTCCTTATGGCCAAACCCCATTCTAACTTAAGTTTGTGATGCTTTTCAGATGTTTCAGATGTTTCAGATGGAGATGTTCTGGAATCCACCAATACATCACAAAAGTCAATTTCGTGTTTCTGAATTAACCTCCTTAGTTTCCCCATACTATTTGTGATATTTCCTATCTGTCAGCACCAAGTTAATGTGTTTACAACACCGAGCAGTAAAATCTGCAGAATGGGCAAAAGGTCAAATACCCAGTGCCTTCTTGCTCTTTCTGCAGGTACTAAGAGGGCTGTCTGAAATGAATATTTAATTTTCTGTGAGACAACCAACTTCTTCCTTCTTATCACTGACTTCCCAAATGAAATGGATGGGAGAAAGAGAAAACGCAGAGTTGCAGCCGTAGGGGAACTGCAAAGGGTCTAAAGTAAATAAAAATCCCAAGCAAGGCAAGGATGATGCTAGGCTTGTCTTGGAGGGCTCTGTAGCTGGAGGTGAACTTGTGTACCCTGCCTAAGGCTAAGCCTGGGGCTCAGCCTGGGACTGGGGCTAGAAGAAAGGGAAAGCCCAAGCTGCAGTTTTAGGGTGCTGGAAAGCACCTGCAAGAGCTGACTTGGGGCTGCTGCTTGCATACTTGGTCTGAACATGTAGCTGGGTGTCCAGCCATGTGCCACCTTACCTTCCAAATTCACAGGGATGCTGAAAGACACACACTCCTTAGGCTGGTAGTGTTGCCAGCGATCATCTCAGGGGTAGGTTCTTTTTAGTCTGGTTTTGGCAGGGATTAGTGCAATTCCTCCAAACCCAGGTACTGGATCTTTCAATCGGGAGATTGTGTGAGCTCTCTCTCGTGCTGAGGCAGCAGCAGATCCTCACTGACAGGCTGGCCCTGCTGACGGGCTGCAGGCACAGCCCTCAGCTCAGCCAGCTGGAGAGGCGCGGAACCAACGAAGGGCAGCAGAAAGCCAAGGCAAAGGAGTGGGGTGAGGCAGACCTGCAGGACAGGACACTTCCCCATATTTTTGTTTTTCACTGCTTTTCATGCTTTCCCCTCTTCTTTTCCTTCCTATTTTCTTCCAGCCCTAATATGAAGGAGCCTTTCAGCAGAAAGCCGCTCTGTGGTTTATTCTGTAAATTAAAAAAACAAAACATTTCTGTCCTGCAAAGTCCTCCAAAGACAAGCAAATGAGTTTGTTGAGCTCTTCTCGACAGAGGCAGTTGCTATTTTGGCTCCCAGTCCAGCCTGCACAGTGTAGTTCTTTCTGGTGAGTCCCACCCTGCTGCATGGCAGCTCAGTCTTTCAGCCCTCAGAGAATGAGCACATTAGAGCTGAATATAAGCAATGTGTGATTCCAAATTGCTCAGGCTATGCCCAATTACTTTATTAATCGTCTGGTTTGCAGCAGGGTTCAGATAAAACAAACGTGTGCTTTAGTCTGGGTTTTGCAGCCCTCTCAGTTTTAGAGCAATAGAAGTGAAGCAATGTTAACCTTCTTTCTGGAGGATATTGTCTAGAGAAGCATGAGCTAAAGATCTCTCTATGGGCAGCCTGTCCTCTGCAGAGCTCAGTGCTAATGACAGCAGAAAGATAAATAATTTTATTTTCCTGATACCTTTAATTAGGAAATGATGGGTCTTCAAGAGAGAGTTCAACAGTGCTAAATAGCTGTTAATCTTTATTTTGAAAAGTGCAGTGCCAAGCAAGTCCAGGGTCCATTTGGCTCTGTCTCCTCCTGCAATTATGCTTTTGCATTAAGTTCTCCTCCAAAGGAATGTTTTAGGTAATCAGGAAAGCCAGGGAAAGGCATTTTTGAGAGATCCAGGGAAGCTCTGGACCAGTTCTCTGAAGATTAGGAACAGAGTTGCTGACAGCAACATGCAGGTAGTGATAACCACGTGCTTTAGGAAAAAAAACTAAGTTAGGTTGCCAACCCGGGACAGGAAGGGCAGACAAGAAGCACCCCCAGAACCCACCTCACATATGAGGCCTGAGTCCCAACAGGATGACAGTAAGAGGAGGAAGGTTTGCATAGGCCTCCACTATTGCAAAGCATAATTTTGACCACATTAATACTTTGCCTCAGAGATGAGCTTTCACATTAACTGGGCTTGGAAATGTTTCCTGTAGAATCAATGCAGGCAGAGCCATCTCATATGGAGCAGTAGAAGACACAGAACTGTAGAATCACAGACACCTGGAAGGCTGCTGTCCTAAGAGATGATGTCCAGAGCCTGCTGTAAACTGGCCTGGACCAAGACTCAGCAGTGCTGTCCTGCCTGTAACTCCAGGAGGTCATGTGTAATCCAAAGGTTTTAATGGTGGTCACTAGCTGCTGCATTCTGAAAATGCTGGTATGACTTCACTCTTTCTTCTAAATCTACATTTTCTTGGAAAGAATAATCTTCAAATTAAGATAAACAGATTATTAGTATATTTTACCATCCTGCGGAGTCTATTATTGTATTTTGGGTTTTTAATTTTTTTTTAATTCAAATTTTTAAAAATTTAAAAAATTATTATTTTTTAAAGACTCGAGCTTCATACAGTGTTGTAAAATAACTTAAAATAATCTTTTTTAAAAGTTTTTTTTTTATCTCTGAAAATGGACATAGTACTGAAACACATCTAGAAAAGAATATGAAAAGAAAAACACAAGTACAAGCCTGGTAAATGTGTCACAATTTATAGTCACATGATCTTTCCAAACAGCATCAAAAGTCAGCTGTACTTGGACTAGAAGTGGTGCCCCTCCTCTTGCCTGGCTGCAGGAATGCTGATATCTGGTCATCAAACTTTGGACCTTGGCATAAAGGTGTGGGGATTAAGATTTTTGGTTGGAAAAGCCCTTAATGTGATTTGGAAAAAAAAAAAAATAAGTGCTGGATCTCCAAATCCAGTGGATAGCAGAGAGTACTAAGTTTCACAGTTAGTCAACAATATGGGGTGATAGAAGACAATTCATGATAACACACAAAAGAGCTTTGCTATAGGACATGGTTTGTTCTCTGTTTGCACAGTGCCTTTGTTTCAAAGTACAAGTGAAGGATGCCAGTAGTGAAATAGAAAGCAATACTTGACAATGAAAGCAAACAAATCATCAGCTCTGGACCTCAAGTGAGAACAATAGATTGGCCTTACAGAGGAAAATAAAAGACAAAGACAGTGAGAGGAGCACATTAAAATGAAGGAAATAGAGCTGAAATTGTGAATGATAAGGAAATATGGTTTTGCTGCATCTCAAGGGAATAGGTAGAGACCATGTCTACCTTTCTTTTCAACTTCTAGTGCTCTGCTTTGCTCACAATGGTGCCTAAGTCTGCAATACCCCATTGAAATGGATGCTGCAAGTTTTGGATTATCTAGAGTTTGCCTACCTTGCACTGATTTATCTGACCTTCTGAGAAGCATTGCAGTGCTCCTGCAAAAACATTTTAGCTTTTTTTTTTTCCTTCAAACAAATTGCCCACATCCTCTGCCCTCCTCTTCCACAAAGAGATTCTGCCTCACCCTTGTCCTTATCCACCCTCCACTATGAGAGTTGGACCCCCTATTCTCCCCCTCCATGCTCTCCCATGTGCCATCTGTGCTTCTCTGCCTCTGCTGGGCTAGTACAGTCTCAGCTGGGCTGGGACTCACAGCAGCCCCCACAAAGACAGCTGAAGATGATGTGGTAGATTAAAAAGTACTCTTATAGAGAGCAGGGGATGGAGATGGCAGGGGGCAGGGAGGGGGTGTAGAGAAATCACCTCTCAGAGCATTAAACCAAGCCTGAAGTTACTCTTTCAGTGCAGGAAAGATCCAAACCCTTCACTGCTGTCCAAACAAAACCAGATGTATTAATTTCCATAGGCCATGGGTAAAGAAATGCTATGAACCACCAGCAGCTGAAGGACTAACAGTGATGCCTGTGTTGTCCTGCAATCAGTTCTAGCCTTATGCACTGGACAGAAGCAGACTCCATCTTCCCTCTCCAGCCTGAGAAATCTTGAAGGCAAAGATTTTGGGACATATGGAGAAATCTGAGGCCTGGAGATAAGTGAAGATTCTGCAAAAGACAAGCAATGTTAGCAGACACAAGAAGGCTTTGACCCTTTAAAAACCCAAGAATTAAAATTACAATTAACAACTGTGCCAACAGGTTTTAGTTCCACTTAATATGATCCCTCCAACCAAGCCTTGAACCTTCATTTTCTTCCCAGACTGGCTTCTGCAAGATCAAGGACTATTTGCTCCAACAGGCTGGACACTGACCTACATAGAGCAGCAAAGCTCCATGAAATTAAAGGAAAATCTAAACTTCCTTTGTAAACTGAGTTTAGAAACAATTTAGATGCTGACGTAACCATATGGGTCCAGAAGCTGGAAAGACTAAAGATGGTGGTTTAATCCATACCTGGCTCTTGGCCGATCCTGTTCTGCCGCTGATTTTCCAGCTAAAAAAATCCTTATTTAAGGAGTTACATATTTCTTAATTTGTAATAGTTTCTAAACATAGTATTTTATATTTATTTAAAGAGATCTGGTCTAATTTATGCATGGTGCCCAGCTCAAAGGAGGTTCAAATTCCTGATCTAGATCCCCAGGCAGTATGGCAAGAAAAGTAAAACGTGTTAATAATATCTCTCATTATGTCTCTAGTTGCTTAGAAGTCTTCTAACTTTTCAAAGCTGGGATTTTCCAAGCTCCTCAGTGTTAGTCTAACTCCAACACTGTTGCTTTCAGTGATTGAAGCATTCATTCAAAATAGATCCCAAAATTAATATATAATTTTGAATGCGGAAGTAAATTTATTTCTATTCTCATGGAGTAATATTTTGATGCTTAAATCATATTAAGTCAATCTTCTGTCATTCCTCATATAATTTATCCTGGTAGATCCTATGTTCATCTTGCTGTGGTTGATGTTTGATGACCCAAGCACATAGTCAATCATATAATTTCTTAATTTGTATCAGGAGATTTTAGAAGTGCAACCCATAACATATCTCAGCAAAAAAGCCCTTACATGTGACATATTACTGGCCATCCATTTTGTGATCGAACACATACAGCAAGATTAGTTATCATCTGTACCTCAGCTGTTATTTTTACTGGGTTTTCAAAGCCCTGGGCAGGATTTTGTAAAGCTATTTAGCCTGAAGGAAGGGATTAAAGAGGTTCTCCCCATGAAACATCTGTTGCAAATGTACTTTCTAATATTCGGAACACAATGTTAAAATTAATCAGAAAGGGCAGGAGTCTCTTTCCTGGTTAGCAGCCTTGCTCTCTGCTCAGCCATCCTACTGCTGAGCTTTCCCAACCCAAACCAGAAGCTGCTCCCAGAACTATGGACCACAGGACTTCTTTGAATGCTGTGGCTCCCAGAGCCTTGATGGGATGCTTCAACTTTTTCCTGAAGCTTTCCTCCCTTCTGTCGATTAATGAGAAAATAGGAGTTGAAGTGACTGTTATAGCCAGACAGTCCAACCATCCATGAGCTCCTTCCCTTCCTGCCCTAATTCCCAGACTCTGCACACACATTTTCTCCCCCCCTCCCCCCCCCCAAACAGGTACCTACTGGAACAGTGTACTACTACTTTGAGCAATAGCTGATTATTTTCCCAAATGGAGCCCATCATCTAGAATCCCCCTGTGTGATCTGGGTGATTTTAAAACCAAAAGGAAAGACTAGGGAATTAAACAAACTTGGGTACTAGCAGTTCTGATACTGATATGGCCCAAAAGCTGCTGTCTGTACCTTTCTTCTCCTCACACAGGGCTCTCTCAAGCCCACTTATCTCAGCCCCAGAATAAAGCCTGTACTCCAGGGGCAAGGATAACTTTTTTTGCTAGTAGCAGATAGGACTAGACTGTGCTGTGCTTTTACTGCTCACAGTATTGCTTTTATAGAAAGCAGTGGAATGGGAAAGGAAGTATCTAGTAATAAGAAGGCATATTCACTACAGAGCAATATATACTGAGCAAACTCTAGTGCTAAAAGAACTTTGATGAAAACAAATTCTCACTTATTCTCCTGGTTCATGCAGAGGAGATTTCTGGCAAATTGAGGATACCAAGCTTTGTCTTAGTGCTTTCATTCATTATTGAGTTTAAGAAAAGAGTCTGGGTTTTTTGGTTTTTTTAATATAAGTGGGGAAAGAATTGCAAACTCATGCTTATACATGCTGTAAACTGAAGCCTCGGGATGGTAGGGCAATGGCTTACTGGTAGCATCACAGCAGTCTCCTAGTCAGAGCCATAAGTGACAGTGATCACCCTGCATTTCTATCCCCAGTTCATCCAGAGAAACTCTGCCCCCCCTAGAAGCACAATATCATTGCTGCTGCTGCTGGTGCCTCATCAAACACAAGAACAGGAGGAGCATGGCTATGGAGGCTGCAGAATGCTTAGCAGGACGTAGCTGTCCTTGTTACCCCATACCCCAGCTCAGAGGAAAGGCACAGAAGTGCCTCATGCCCTGGGCCAAGTCACTGCTGCAGGTGTGCTGCTGCCAGCAGATGTGAGTGCAGTGCTGAAGCAAAGGGGGTGCACCTACAATGCTTGTGCCAAGAAATAGCAAAGCAAGGATACTGAGGCAACAAATCCTAAACCTGGATGCTTGGAGATCTCCCAGGAGGGCCCTGGACCTACACTCCTACAGTGGAAGAGGTTTATCCTTGCAGAGCCAGGTTGTACTAACAGAAAGTAGAACAGACATTTTTTAAGTGCTTGTTTCAGGCTGATGTATGGAAGAGTCAGAGAGAGAATTTCCAGTGCTGAGCATGAGGATAAAGTCATAAATAAGAGGGCACAGAGTAAAGCTCCAGCAAATGCCTATACCTGCTGCTACACCGCTAATTGCAACTCAAAGACTAATTGGTATAGGTAGACCAGCCAAACTTTTCTGCTATGGCATAGGCTTTAAAAAGTCCTTAGGCACATCAGCTTCTTGAGGTTGTACCAGAAATCCTGGTGAATGCATCCTGAAATCTGAGAGGATACAATAACACAATGACCAGGACCAAGACAATGAGGAGGGGACAACCATCACTTGTAGGCACAGGCCATGCTGTGGTAATTTGGGAGTCCACATTCAGTTTTTTTCAGACCTTGTGGCTGACAATAAAAAAATAGTGAAACATGTGAATTCCTGCCTACTAAAAACTGGAGTAAATCCAGAGCAATGTCACAACAGGTCATAAACCAGCCTGTAAATAACTGCTGAAAACCTGAGCTGTATTAAAACCGGTGATGTGTGATTAAAAAAAGCTCTCATTCCCCTCAGACTATATGCCCACAACCAGGTGACATGCTGCCCCCTCCATGGGGATGGCTGGGACACAACAGTTGACTTGGCAACTGCTGCTCTAATAAAATATTTTCCCTCTGGATCAGAAAGCAATAAAAATATAGTGACAAAATGCACCCTGCATTTTTTTTTCTCATGTAATAAATCTGCTTTTATATTTAAACACATTATTGGACACAACTATGGAATGTTTTTCTCCTCAGAATACACTGTAGCAGCCCAATTCCTGTGTAAAGGGGTGATGCAGAAGTGCAAAAGAGTGCTGTGCAGGTTGCTGCTGGTGGAGGCACAGGCTATGCTCAAGGGATATCCATGGGCTTTGCTGAGGATTCTGCAAGGAGCAAGCCATTATACAGCTTGCAGAATCAACTGGCTAATGCAGGACAGAGGTCTGCCCAAGACTTCCCTACCTCAAGAACAGGACTGTCAAACTCTAACACACTTGAGAATAGCCCATGGCAGGTGAGAGCACTTACTTGAGCTGCAAGATCTCTACAGAATATGTACAGCAGTTGTGACCTGCTCTTAAAGCATTTTGACTCAAGATATTCAGATAATTCCTTCTGTTGAGGGGTCAGTGTAGGAAAAAGGAGCCAAAGCAATTTCCAGGAACATCCTTAGGCCCTTAGAGGGCCCCTGCCTGGCTTTAGGAGACATAGAGCTGTTCCCTGAAAAGGGTAACTAGAAATAATTGCAGTCTTACATGGCATCTGCAGCCAAGTCTCAGAGATGACAAACACCTTGCCTTGAATATATTCTTGGGGATTTTTTATGCAATAGAGGTATCAGTTAATTATCAGCCAGGCTTATACAGCCTTCCCAAGTACAGCAGAACCAGGATTTGTTGTGTGCATGGTAGCTGCCTTGTTTCCCTACATTTTTTTGCAAAATAAAGACATGCAGAGAAGCAAGCCTCTGAAACACATTTAATTAGATAAACTGAATCTGCAATGCAGAATTTGGAAACTGTCCAGGTTCAGGAAGGCTAATTCAGTGATCTGGCTGGGTGATAGCAGACTCTGCTGATACCCTCCATCCCAGTAATGCATTTGACCATCTCTTCACCTTTCTACACATTGTGGGGTTTTTCATACTGCCATTCCTCTACCCTGAAACACAAACACACACACACACACACACACACACACATAGAAGTAGAGGAATGGAGGTGAACTGATGAACTTGTACGATATTATAATCTGAAACTCAAGGTGTTTGTGGTCCTTGCCCAGGTAACTGCACCTAAACTGTGGATTGTTTGCAGGTTGAAGTTAATTCACAATGATCCCAGCCACCATTATTTAACATTGTCTGAGAAGAGTTGGAAGTGTGCACATCCTCTGCATGCCCATTTCTGGGGCCAGAGACAAAACCCCATGGGGCAGAGGGCAGTGGGGAAGGAGCAAACCTCCCAGTCAGTATAGTGATGGGTTCTGCTGCTGGAGGAAAGAGGGAGACTGGGATCTGGAGGGAACATCTTCAGTGGAGGACAGAAAGCTCCAATCCTCAAAGCTTCACAGCAGATTAAAAAGAGGAGTTATTGCCTGGCATTTTCTCTCTCAACAGCAAACTGCTGGCCACCTGCTGCGAGAAGAAACTCATCAAATTACTTCCAGTGTCACCTGGAGATCTAAAATAATTCTTAGGTAGCTAGAAAATATTAGGACTTAACTGACTGTGGTAGTGCTGGGACCCCATTCAAAAATATGGTGAGGAAGGGGGAGACAGGGCTGAATGCAGATGTGTTGTGTTTGCACAGCAGGCTGCTGGTCCCTGGGCAGCCTGTCATCACTCCCTACTGCTCACAGAGCTGGTACTCCATGGGTGCCTGCAGAATACAACAGAATAATACATCTGTGCTCCAGAGGATGCTTCAGCTTCACTGGCCTACGAGCAGGGATCGAGTTATGTCTGACAAATGAAGAATGTTTAAATGACAGATCATGTGAAGGTTGATTTCAGAGGGCTTTGTGTGCTTGGCTGGGTTATTATGTGTGTAATAAGGTGCAGGCAGTGATTGAAACATTTCCTGCAGCTCTCTCCTCCCTTGTGTGAGTTCCCTGGTTCTCACTAACACATTTGCTTTCACAGTATAATCTGCCTTACTGTGAGGAGTGCTTATTTTCATCTGCTTCCCTGGTGAAGCTTTGCAAGGCTGTGAAAGCCGACTATCTTTGAGACATCGAAGACTCCTTTCCTTTAGGTTGAAAATTGTGGGGTTTCATTTTGGGAAAACAGTTGTGGTGTAGCTCCATTGCCGGAGAACTCTTTAAAAGCCTGATTCCTGATGTCTCTTTCAATTAATCGTATTTTCCAAGAGAGTTTATTTAATATGTCAGAGTTAAATAAAAGTGCACATATATCATGCAGATGAAAATAAATTACCTGTTCAACTCCAATAGCATTCAAACCTCATGAAATTCCTTTGCTGGTAGCTGGACAGATTAGCTGACAGCATTGTGCATCAGTATAGCTCCTCAAATTAGAGCTAAACCCATTGTTTTTGGTGACAAGGCAGCAAGGTAGCCTGTGCTTTACCACCTTAAATAAAAAAGAAGAGCAACATCATTTTCTTTTTCCAAGATTCTCCAGTGAGTATTTTTCACAACCAATATATTTTCTTCCTTCAAGGTAAATATATTGCTCTTTTGCTGGTTGAAAAATGAAGCAAAAAAAAATCTATATTAGTCTCATCATTTTAAGCTGAAAAAGGCCACCTGTGCTCTAAGAAGCTAACAGGAACGCTGGCTGACCAGCATCAAGTTTTCCACTCTAATTTGACTCTTGCTGTGTGTCTTCTGTCCAGACAATTCCTGAACTACAAAGGCCAGAGTCAAAGTGCTGCCTTTGTACTGCACAAGGTCATTTCAGCTCTAAGCAGGTTTAGCTGTGGGTACATACCAACTCCATTTCTTCTAACAACGATCTCCCCATTTGTCTCCCCAACACCTTTTCTGCAGAAGAGTCACTATCACTGCTGGTCCTTCATTCAATG
The DNA here is from genome assembly GCF_963662255.1 of Cinclus cinclus. Lineage (NCBI taxonomy): Eukaryota > Metazoa > Chordata > Aves > Passeriformes > Cinclidae > Cinclus > Cinclus cinclus. Next base: position 11,596,687 of record NC_085050.1, on the reverse strand, counting down.
TTCACATCTGTGCAAGACAAAGAAACTGAGGCAGTCTCAAGCCAAACTAAATGGCATTAACTCTAGGTACTGTAGGACTTGGTGAGACTGGAATAATCTAATTTTCACTGAACAAACACAATTCTAGCTAATTTCAATCAAATCTGATGCACAGCTCTAGAAGTCAATGAGAACTGAGAGAGATGAACAAGCAGACAGAAGGTTCCCTACAAAACCAGAACAAAAGGATCACACCGGGACTGCTTTGTCCTGTTAGACCTCAGTTTAGAAAATATATACCACTCATATGCAAATTAACAAAAGGGCAGGAAAAGCTTCTTTTGCAGGTAGAAAGTCATGCTGACATGCTACCCTATGTGCATGTCTTATTGCATGCACAAATATTTTCCAAAACACACCTTCCAGCTGAGCTCCTGTTTCTGTGTGGGACAGATGCTTGGCCAAAGCAGCATCTTTTGCACAAAAGTCCTATTCTCACCCCACTGAGCTTACCAAGGCTTATACTTCCAAAGTGTGTAGGGGTAAAGGCAGCCCAAGACTTGCTGTGGTAATTTTTCTCCTTTGGAAACAGCCAACTGTACAGACAGAATGGTTTTCCAATGTGCTACAGACTTTTTTTGCCTCTTACACAGGGAGTATGACTTATAAAACAAAAAATATAAGATTTTTACAGGTCAAAAAAGGCAGGTATTAAAAACAAAATATTATTGAACAGATTTTTATATTTCTTAGATCCTTCCCACAGTCTCTTCTGCACCATGACCAGTCTAAAAGTCTTAAACTGCAAAGGAAAATCCTTTTATCACATCTGATATAAACATGAAATTCAGAGCAGCATTTTGTCCTAGACATTTTCAGGCACAAGCATCTCATTTACACTAAGATTCTGCTCAGTGTCTCAAGGCTGCACCTCTGGCAGTGACATATTCACTGGGTTTGAATAGTTTAGCATGACTTTAGACAAAACACGCAGCTTTTAATGAATATCAGCAAACCCATATAATAGTAAAGGTTGTGTGGCACAAAGAGGCAACTGTGGAATTCAGCCTTCAGAGGATCATTCTGGCACGGATGTAATCCAGATTTAAAGGACAATCTATAAGAGACCTGAGACCCATCAGAGTGAAATTAAAACAGATAGGTACTTCAAAGGAGTAAAGAGCTTACTTAATTTTAAAAAAATATGTAAATTCTAGACTGATACCATGAAAAAAAGGATATTGAGGTGTTCAAAAGTTCTCTATTAAGAACTACAAAGATACCCTAGTCTGAGGAGGCCCAAACTAATGTGTTATTAGCAGTTGGATGGTTACTATGTGTTTTCACAACAGGATGAAATGATGCTGTAAAGTATCCAACACTGTTTCCTAATAAATTAGGATGGTGTTTAGAAGAAATTATTTATTTCTAAAAGCATCTAATGAAGAAACAGAGGTGCTAGTCAAGGTGACGACCAGCCCCAGCTGTGTGCCACCTTGTTTGGCTGCTGTACCAAGATAACTTTAAGATTACAGCCTTTCCTCCAAGGTTAAAATCCACTGTCAGGTGGACTGTTGGATTAGCCCTGTTCCTGAGCAGATTTGCCTTTCCCTTTTATCTCTCAGGTTTCACTACTTTCTGCCTTTCTCCACCAGATCAGAAGAATTATTAAAGCATATTTTTGCTGAGCAGAAAACCCCATCCCAGTGCAGCATGGACAGATTTTCAAAAAACCCCAGTCTTGGTTTTGATAAACAGAGAAGATGAAGCCTGACAGTCCATGCAGAGTCCACCAGCTACTTCTGGAGATTCACCAATGGGTTTCATTTTGCTCAAAGCCTCTAAGATTTGACTTTTTAAACTCAGGCTCGATCACTGTCACCTCTCTTCCTCCACTCCCTCCTCTGCACCTTCCTGCTGCCTCCCGGCCCTGAGCCTCTTTGCTGACATCTGCCACATTGCCTTATCCCACACCTCTCCTGCTCCTGCCTGGATCTCCTGCAGTCAGGGCTGGAGCCCAGCCAGGCAGCCTTGGTGGAGTTTATCAGCTCAGGATCCGCCAGCAGCAGGTCTTGAATCCCTCTGGGGCTGGCGTTCCCCAGCACCCAGGAGTGCCTCTGGTGACTGAGGAGCCTCAGCGTCACCAGAGCCAGCGGGGACCCGCAGCACTGTTCCCCCAGCCACAGCAGAGATCTGCCCGTCCAAAACATCACCTTTGGGCTGCAGTGGGCACGAGGCTGCTGCTGCTCCCGGGCTAATGAGCGCTCGCTCTCTGCAGGGCCAATTAGTCCTGGCAGGATGCTGGGTTAATTCGCTCGCAGCGCTGGCTTGTTTTCTAGTCGTGACCTTGTTTGCCACTAATTTGGGTACCTTTGCATGTTGTCACACTACATCCTCAGACCTGGCAGCATCCATACTACTTCAGAAATGCCCCTTAGTCCTCTAGTTCATATAGCTTTGTCATGCTCAGCAGAGCTAGACATAAATGCATTTTAAACATCAGGCACCAGCACACTTCTCAGGTGTTTCAGGAATCCAGCCCACACAGCCATTTAATGCCACCCTGGGAATGGCTAATTGCTGCTTCATGCAAAACCTGGACTGACACATTTTTTGCTGTCTCTATCACAAAAGGAACCAAAATGCAGCATAAAATACAATAATCAAATTAAAATTCTAGTGATCACCACCCTGTTAGTTCACGTGAGGAGGGGACAGCTAGAATGGGCACCTAGAAGGCTGAAAATCCACAGGAAAATCTAATTTTAGTGACAAGTCCTGACAACTGTTTACATTTATTTGAAGACTGAAATCCTGTTCTGCCTCTCTCACTTGCTCATGAGGGAGGAAACTAACACTTAAAAGTTGTATATAAAGCCTTCAAGAAACATTTCAAATGAAGTGTATGTCTTCAGTTTTACTTTCAAAATAAATTCCCTTACACGGGGCTCAAAATCACAAAGCTCAAGGCAGTGGTAGCAAAAAATGTTAGTATGCCTTCACCATAAAGACATAACTAAAATAAAAAATTAGTTACATTTAAAAAAAATCATAAGGAAATTTCTCATTATACTTGCAATAACCTAAATTATTGTACCATACCCATTTTTTAATTTTACTGAGTTGTCAAGGTTGAAATATCATGTTATTGCCATAATTCTCCAAATAGCAACTGTATTACTAATGACATTATGAAAAAAAGGAAATTTTACTGATTAGTAGAAGCAGTGCAGCAGGACCAAAAAAAAAAAAAAAGGAGAGAGAAAAAAAAGAAAGGTTTTATTCAGTATCTTTGAGGCATAGACAGAGCCAAATTTCTGCAAAATCGTCTCTTTCATCTGTCAGAAAATTGAGCCTGTAATTATGTTTTAGATCTTGGTAGAGACTTGGTATTTATATAATTGTTATCCAGTTCTTCTTTAGATGTATGTTAATGTGCAATTTCTGAGTTTTCCTAATTTTCACATATAGATGATTCATTTCCAGCAGCAGCAAAGGAATCTTGAAAATGTTCATCTCTTTTTTTCCACACATTTTTGCAAATCCGGTCATAGCTCTGCATGGATGGGAGTTTGTAACCGAGTATTTTCAGGCTGCATATTTACGGAAACAGCTCGGCGCTAACGCGAAGAAACCGCGGAAAGCTGTGACAGGCTTCCAGCAGCACTGTAAGGAGATATTGGAACCAAGCTGCTGTTCAGAATAACTCAGCTAAATAGCCAATACAGATGTCGTGGCGTTGGGCCAGGGGCCAGCAGCCTGGGGAGGCGCGATTAGCCGGGGCCCCCGTCAGGGACGGGGTTATCGCCACCGGGGACTCCTGCCAGGACACGGCACGGGGCAATATTTCCCTGAAGCACACAAACTGCAGGAGTTTAGCCATAATAAAACAGGATAAAGCACGTTTTTTGTAAACATGGCGAGGACGCAGGCTAGTGCTGCAAAAACCGTCCGTGTTTCGTAGTCTGACTTTATCAGCTTCAACACTTTTAGATATTTAATTCTTCATAGGACATTTGAACAGGAATCAGAGGGCGTGAGTAGAAATTTGAGGTCTGATTGCGGGAAGAATATTTTCAAGGGAATAAGGTGTTTGGGATTTTGTTTATGCAAAATCTGCTACAAACAGAAGGAATTGAGGGGGGAAAGGAAGTAAACTTTTTTTTATCAGACATATTTTCCCACAGAATGATCAGTGAAGCACAGACGCTCGTTTCAATTTGTGCAATATCCAGTTTAGGGAAGTGCATTAATATCACGGGGGGAGTTTTAGAATTAAATGTCAGGATCTCTCAGACCTAGATTCTGCACAGAGAAACCAAAATGAAAACCTCAGGCACTTCTGGCACTTCCAAGATTGCATCAATAACCTTGTTGCTTCACTCCTCACATGCTTGCTGCAGGGTGGTATTTTTGTCTACAGTTATAGTGCTGCAGCACAGTGATAATTCATTGGGAAAGTGCGTGGGGGCTTCATTGTGTAGTTTCCTCTGGGCTTGGGCTGATCTTACCAGGTGCCTTGGCAGGACTCTGGGTAGCTCTGTTTCAGACTATGCCAATGCCTTTTTCTTTTTTATTTTCTTTTTTTTTTTTCATAAAAGAGTTCCCACATTTAATCCTTATTTCCTGTTCAAATTTTTGAGATTTGTCAACAGATAAAAAAGTTGCATGTGGGCACCTCAATGTTTAATCTAGCTCTGTGTCTACTGCTAGATGACTTGGGCATTACTCATATACTCCTGTACAGCTCAGAATGTTTGCAATCACAATCCTTGCAGGACTCGGGCCATACTTCATGAGTTAAGAACAGCTCTCCATGCTCAGCCATGTTTGGCCTTGGCATGCTGCATTTGACAAGGCCAGCTGTGCTCATCAGGGTCTGGGCGTCTAATCAAGCAGAAAGAGCAAGCAGCTATCTCTGGCAGCCTCCCCCGTTCCCCAGCAGAACACATTTTTCCAGAGCCACTGATACTCTTGCAGCAAGCCTTACAGACTTTACAGTCTTACAGATTTATGACTAGTGCCCTCAGGAGTTACTGCAATGTTCCTACTTAATTTGATAGTAATAGTTACAGTAGCACAAAGTAGCACTGATAACATTTACAGAGGATCTTTCTGTAAATTACTTGTATTTACAGAAGAAAAAAAAATCCATTAATATTTCCTTTTTTCCCCAATATTCCATTCTGTCAATATGTGTGGTCCTACATTTGTATAAAAATATCCTCAAGATGCTCATGCCAAAGCATCACTGAAGCATGCACAAATATATAGATATAGATGCACAACAGAAATACAGTATGGGAATTAAAGAAAAGAAATACACTCAAAATACTCTATCAGAGAAATGCACTAAATAAATACCTGTTTTAAATTGCCCATCCAGCCCACACACAGTCCAACAACTACGTTGTGCAGTGGGAAGGTTCCCTCCACTACTTTCAGTTGAAGTACACAAAGCTCAATTTAGCAATTAGGTAAAAAGGTTCAGCTAGTTTCTAATTTCCACATGTTCGAGCACATGACTCAATTAGCAGAAACATTTTGTGGATTAGCTTTTGCAAGCCCTGCTAGAGGGGCCTCACATTCTGAGCCTTGCTGGAACTGCCCACGGATGAGCTAATGCACAGGTGAAACCTGCACAGCCCCGTGCTGCTCACTGCAAACACTTTGCATGTGGGGGTAGGGTCTCTTCTATTAACTCCCAATGTTTTCAACAACTCAAAATTATTTGTTTGATACAGGGCAGTAAAGAAAGGTGAGAAGGGCTGTCCCTTTGACCCACAGTGTAGTCCTCTGCAGCAGCATGCAGTGGCCTCGGGTGGTTTTTATGCCCAGGATTAACAGGGATTGGGAACGATGCCGAAGCAGCATGCTGAATCAAGAGTCGGAAATCGCTTTGCGGGGCAATTTTTCTGGAGAGATAAAAAACAACAATGATTTCCAAGTGCAAACAAACACCCTAATTCCCTATTTTCAGAATTTGTTTATTTAATCTCAATTTTTGTACAGTAAATGATGCAGCTAAGACTATGTTTGGATGATCTGACAGTGCTGTGTTTCAAGGCACAGAGGTTTGGCTGCAGGTGAAAAAATTACCAGAAATTTTGGGAGAAGTGAATGCAAATAAGTTTGTTAGACTTCAACAGCAAATAAGAGAGAAGAGAGGACATGTTTTCAGTCAGAGAAATCATATTAAACCCTTTTTTTTCCTTATTAGGGAAAGCATTGAAGCATTTCTATTTATGCTGAACTTGCTTCTGGTAGTTGTGGATCCAATTACTCTAAAATATGACTTATTTTTAAAAACCTGTATCTTCAAATATGTATTGAACTTCAGCAACTACAAAAAAGAAGAATCTCTTGGATCCATTCTCAGTCAGATGGATGTCTATCTCTGGCTTTATTTTTCCCCTTATGCTCATTTTGGCCATGTGAAAAATTCAGTATTAGGGAAGGCGAAACATTTCTTTTGCTGCCAAGTCTTTTCCCCATAAAAGCATCATGTCTTTTTTCCCCCTCATCCTTGATTCACTGTGCCTTTGGTCCATTTCCTCTCCACAGTGTCCAAGCATCACAAAAGCCAAAATTCTCTTTACTCTGGGATTCTAATAATTATCACTTACTTGTTTCTACAATTTTTTTCTATTGCCCCTTAAGAAAATTGCCAATACTCTACAAAATGCATATTGAATAATAAAGAACTATTATTGCAGGCATGGCTGTAAGCACACTCATGAATTATTATTTAAGTTTTATTGTGAATGAAGATTTGCACTTAACCTTGCCTCAGATATATACATGTATTGAGAATATCAGTGGTATCTGTTGTATACAGAAATGTCTCCAAGATTTCTGGGACAAGAGAAAAAAATCCTGATTTGCACTATAGCAGTCTCAAGAATATGTCGGTGGAATAAAAGTGCTTCTTATCCCTTAACTGAAGGACAAATTCATCACGCTGAGCCAATATATTTATGGTCCAAAGAGTTCTCCTCACTCCCAGACTTCAGGCTTACAGTGGAATCCAAGCTATGTAACGATGATATGAACATGATATACTTTACTGTAACCTGTGCTTCAGGCAGCTGTCAATGCCAGTCTAGCTTTCTGCAGTCTTCAGCCAAAGGAAAGCTGTCTGCAGCACACACACAGCTCCAGTCCCCACCATACATCCTGTGAAGTCAATGGCATGTTGAAGTAGACATCACAGAAGCAAACAGCCATTTGTTGAAACTCAAGTCTCAGATGAGACTCAAGTCTCATATATTTGGGATAATTTCCCTGCCTAAGGAAGAAATTAATTTCCTTCCTGCTGAATTATAACTGTGGTTATAAGTGTCTGAAGTCTCACACAAAGACCCAGAGATACATTCTACTAAACTTTATGGAAACACTGGGAAAGATGGTCCGGCTCCAAAGTATAAAAGTCAAAGGTGGCAAAAAGGTCCAAACTCAAAAATGAGAAACCAAGAACTTCAGTGGGAAGGGAAACAGAGAAATACACTAACCTCTCCAGTCTACTGAGCAGGTCAAGGACAGGAGGGTTTGAACTCAGGTTGTTGGCTCCTAGTCTAGTCTTCTGTTGTACGCTGCTGCTTGTGACAGTCTTGGTCAGGAGGGACATGCCTTACTGTTTCAACATTGCCCCAAATAACATCTTTTAAAGTTCTTTTTACTATGCAGACCCTTATATACCCCCAGTAGAGTAAGTAAGAAAGATTGCAGATGACACTAAATTGGGAAGAGCTGTTGACTCCCTCAAAGGCATGGAGGCCTTTCAGGGAGACCTCGACAAATGAGAGGGCTGAGCGATCACCAATCATGTGAATGGAACGAGGAAAAGTTCTGGATTCTGCATCTGGAATGGGGCAACTCTGGATATACAGACAGCCTGGGGAATGAGATGCTGGAAAGCATCGCCGTGGAAAGGGACCCTGGGGGGCCTGGTAAACAGAAAGTTGAACAAGAGTCAGCAGTGCCCTGGCAGTCAGGAAGGACATCCCTGTCCTGGGGGTCTTTGGGCACTGCACAGCCGGCCGGGCAAGGGAGGGAACTCTCTGGCTCTTCTCTCCACTAAGGCAGTGTCACCTCCAGTCCTGGGGGCAGTTTTGGGTGCCAAAATAAAAGGAAGACATTAAACTATTAAAGAATGTCCAAAGGAGTGCAATAAAGATGGTGAAGGGTCTGGAGGGGAAGATGTGTGAGGAGTGTCTGAGGTCACTTGGTCTGTTCAGCCTGGAGAAGACTGAGGGGAGACATCACTGCAGCTACAGCATCCTCTTGAGGGGGAAGAGGAGGGGCAGGCACTGGTCCCTGCTCTGTGGTGACAGTGACAGGACATCAGGGAATGGCCTGAAGCTGTGTTCACGGAAGATTTAGGTTGGATATTAGAAAAAGGTTCTTCATCCAGAGGGTGACTGGCCACTGGGACGAGCTCCCTAGGGAAGTGGTCACAGCACCAAACCTGACAGAGTTCAAGAAGCTTCTGGACAACACTCCCAGGCATATGGTGTTACTCTTACTCTTGGGGATAGTGCTGTGAAGAGCCAGGAGCCCTGGTTTATGCAAGTCATATGTTGCTTTATTAAAAGGCAGATTTTTTTTTTTTTTTTTTTTTTTTTTTTTTTTTTTTTTTTTTTTTTTTTTTTTTTTTTTTGTTAGTGAGTGCAAATGCTTTCAGTGGCATTCAGGTTAACAATATCCTGTTCCCTTAGTTTATGAACATGCTACACTTACGTATATGATGTGGATCAGCGAGCTTCTCTGCAGCATCTGTTAGTGGTTCTGGTCCTGAACTGTCAAGGAAGAGAATCAATCAATCTTGCTGCTTGTCCTTGGACTCCTGCTCTCACTGATCTGCAAGAATACAAGAACATTATAAATTTTGCAGTTTAAACATTCAGAAAGCTAAGTAGTGTGAAAGGATTATTTGGTTTTATTTACATACAATATTTATCCTATGACATCCTCATAGGATGTTTATTTTTTGTGCAGCAGTATAACACTGCTTACCTATATGTGCTCTTTTTCCCTTCTTAAAATATTTTTATACTGAACTGGTGTTGGTAAGCAGTTTCCATTTTCAGATTAATAATTTTAATTTAGCAACATTAAATGATGTTTATCAGTACCTAAATGTACCTCAACTATGAAAATACCAGGTGAAGTATTATCAAAGGCTTCATTAACCTCATCACATACACTTACAGGTTCTCCCTATACTCTTATTTATGTGCATACATTAGTGAAAATAATGGCAACATGTATTGATTTTACTGTGGATTAGATTTTAATTATTTCAGTTCATAGAACAAAGACATCATTAAGTTTATGCAATGCACAACTGCTGGAGGGTAACTTTACCTTCTTTGCAAAAGCTTCTACAAATCCAGCTCTTTATGACATGACTGGTTTCAATCACACTGCCAAATCATAGAACTGCGTTCATAATTCAGGTGTGGAGCACCAAGTACATCTTCAGTGTAGGGGGGTCTGAACAACTTTTTGGAATGGAGGGGCATCAACCATGCTTGCAAAGAGGTGAAGCTGAGGTGTGGGTGCAGCTATCATGTACATCTGAATTTCTCAATTACAGAGCCAGCTATTGAGGCTGCATTTGTATGTGCACAGTGACAGGCAGGCTTTGTGGACAAGTGAAGATAAGAAGTAGGTGCAAAGTTTGCAGCTGATCAATGTGGACAGCACAGATGTGCTGTTTATCTTCCCAAAGCTCCTTGGAAAGGGCTCCAGGCACCTTCAAGGACATTTCCTCTTACAAGAGAGAAAGTGAGCTCCTTAGTGATCTACTAAGGATTAATCGTAGGTTGAACAAGAAGAGCAAAAGTTGAGGAATTAATTTTTTGGCTGAGAGGAGCACTCAAAGACATGACAGATTTCACAGTAGCAGGCAAAACTGATTTCTTGGATCTAGTGCTGGACTGAGTTAAGGAAAGGGCGTAGACAGGAAAAGATGACAGCAAGGCCACAGAGCAAAAACAGAGAGTAGGAGCAGGCTGCATGTTAAGAGGAGACGGATAAGAAGGCAGAAAATATATTAATGTGGATTTTCTTTCCATAAAATCCACAAATTCTAATTTTTTTTTCAATTAGCCTACCATTTCTATGAATGGTATTTGACCATTCCAGTAATAAATCTAACCCACAGTTTCTAGATCCCATTATTTAATGAGATTTTGTAACATTGTAATTTGATTACTTGCACATTTCTATCTGATTATTTGCACGTTTCTACTGGTCTATTTGTCTGTGTGACATTCGGACAGCTACATTCATCACAAAACACACTTTGGAGTAAATGTAACAGTGGGCATTTGCCTGCCAAATCTTTTTAAATATTGAAATGCAATTTCAAACCAGGACCTAACCTACATGTGTGCCATCGTAAGACTATTTTAGCATCCTTCAAACATTTTTGCAAAGAGCAAAATTAACCATTTGAGCATGCTGATCAAGGCATTGATTCTGCAAATACTTACAACCAGGCTTAATCCCTTTGAAAGCACTGGGACTATTCATGGTCAGGAAAGCTGTGCCTGTGAGTAAACATTTGCCTCTCTCAGCTCCTGAAAGCGATTGCAGGCAGTATTGTTCTTCTGGATGGACAGTGCTCTCTTGTTGGCAGTCCACAAATATGAAATGACATATACTATAATTGTGAAAATTATACAGGACTGCCCCTAATAATAGTGTGCTGCCAGCAATTGGCTCGGTGGTGAGAGAGAAGCGCTTAGTCATTCTGTGAGAGGCAGGCAGGAAATGTCGAGATGAACTGTCGTAATTAGACACGTGTTATTAGTATTTATTGAAACACAACTAGTTACACTGGTTGTGCACATTCTGTAGGCAGACCTTGTGCAAACCTGAGTAATCTAGCCTTAGCTGTGCAATATAGACCTTGTTTACAATAGAGAGTTGTGCTGACCTAACTACATCAGTACAGCTAAAGCATGTTCCTCTCCAGTTTAGGAGCTGTATAAGAAAAGCTTATTTTTCCTTAGCAGAAGGAAAACCAGAAGCAGTGTAAAACACCTTCATACCAGTATAAGCATACATAATTTTAAACAGTATAATTAAATGGGATGTAAAAATTCATGCAGCTGAGATAACATAGTTGTGTTGGTATATGATGTACGAAGAGACAATACTCTCTATTTCACAAATAAAGGTCAATGGATGAATCTCACTCCTCTTGCATGTGAGAAGGAGGAGAAGTGAAAATAACCAGTGTTTATGATAGAACCTTTTTGTCTGGGCAACTTGTGACCTAAACAGCATTTGCAAACTCAGTGAAATGCAATGCATTCATTTGGCGGCTGCCTGTAAAAGTACTTGAATCAGTCTAAACTGATTCTTTGCATAGGAATGAAGAGGGAATCACCATGGCTGGATAGAGAGAAGCTGATGGTTTAAGAAAATAGTAAAAGATCATAGAGGGATAAATGTTTCTGGCAGTATAAATTTTACTATAATATTCCAGCTTCTCATTATTTTTTCTCCCATTTTCATTCTTCCTGTCAGATAAAGTAATGCCTATATATGAATAAGAAAAGGCCTGTGCTATGGCAAAAGCTGGTTAATACTCTGTGAAGAAGATTTCTGTTTCCCAGTGATCACTGATGAACACCATAGTGCTGGTGGACACATGGCAGAACCAGGCAGCAGTGAATGGGCTCCTGCTTGGGCCCCTGTCTCTGGCCTGCTGTAAAACCTTTGGTAAAACACCCTCTCTCTGTGTGTCCCAGTTTTCTCCTTTACAGAATGAGAGAAAGTCAATTTGCAAAGCAATGTGAGAAATAACAATGGCAAACAACTGCTCTATATTAGTTGGGTGGAATTCTTACTAGCTTCTATACTTATTTTTCTTCTGATGCAAGAGCCATCATTACAGACAGAAAGTTCAGTTTTGCTTATTAGATAATTTACTAATTTTGCATCTAAATCGAAATTCAGAATTCAAGTAAGGCTCAAAGTTTTAAATTATTGAATGTGTTTTTTTCAGTTTCATGTTGAATAAAATGCAAAATTTCATACAGAATATTTCAATAAAACATATTTTCTTCCTACTTACGATTATGAGAATCAAAATAGAGACAATAAATATTCTCAGCAATTCTACCTCTTTTTGAAGATTCTCCTCACTATGCATTTGTAGAGAAATTTATCCAAACACTACCAGTAATTCCATTAGGTTGAATCACTGAGCAACCTTGTATCACATGAAAGTAGTGAACTGAATGCATCATGCACTGGGTGCCTGCTGAGAAAGATATACTGAAAGCTAGGAAAGAGAAAATAGCACACAAATATGGGATCAAACAAACTAAGCAAGGATTTGGAGCCCATTGTTCCTTCCCATCTTACTAGCAAACTTACTACAATTACATTGTCAACAACAAAAAAGTTTTGATTTGCATAATTACCTGTAATGTGGCACATCTTTTACATAAAATCTGGAATATGGAAATAAAACTATTCGCATGTCAAAATATTTTCAGGTTGAGAAATACATAGTCACAGAATCATAGACTAGTTTGAGCTGGAAGGAACCCTTAAAGCTCATCTAGTCCAACCCTCCTGCAATGAACAGGGACATCTTACATTAGACCAGGTAGCCCAGAGCCACATCCAGCCCAACCTTTAATGTTTCCAGGGATGGGGCATCCACTGCCTTGCTGAGCAACTTGTTCCAGTATTTCACCACCCTAATAATAAAAAATTTCTCCCTTACAATTAGTCTGAATCCCCCCTCCTTTCATTTCAAACCAACAGGCCCATGGCTTTCTTCTACTGAGGATCCCAAGCAGAATGCAGTACTCAAGGTGGAGTCTCACCAGGGTGGAGTGTCCAGGGGCAGAATCAGCTCCCTTGACTTGCTGCCCACACTGCCTTGGATGCAGCTCAGGATACTATCTAAGCTCCAGGTGCACACTGCCAGCTCATGTCCAAATCTTCATCCACCAGCACCCCCAAGTTCTTCTCCACAGGGCTTCTCTCAATCCATTAATCCCCCAGCCTGTAATGATACCAGGGGCTACCCCAAAATAGGTGCAGGACCTTGTACTCGACCATGCTGAGCCTCATGAGATTGCCATGTGCCCACTTCTTGAGCTTGTCCAGGTCCCTCTTGCTTAATTGAAATTGTCTCAATTTTATTTTTACTGTTGTGTCAATTTAGTATATACTATACTAAATTTATGCACATTGACCACACATTTTATATTTGAAATATTTGTTATTTTGCTGATATAGCACAGAAAATCATCTAAAATATACATTTTAATACATTCTTTGTCAAATTATTGAATCTATTTCATAATGGACCACTCCTTTACTCTTGCATTTTCTGTGTTCTTGGTAAATGCAAGAAATTCTCTTTATATGTAGTCAAATCTATGCATTATAGTAATATATTATTTTCTGTAATATAGAAACTTTGATGGTATGAAAATGGTTCATTACACAATTCCTGGTAAATCTTTCCAATATTTAAAGGTATGATCCTGAACATTGGTGACCCAGACCCCACTGGCTTTATCAATATGAATTTTTGTTGAGCTTTTTGCCAGGATGCACATCATCATGAAATACGTAAATTACTTTTGTTTTACTATTAGTCTTTTAGATATCATCCTGGCATTTTCTGGTCATTTCAAATCATGTTTACAAGAGATGGGTTTGAAGAAATTCTCCAAATTCAATGACTCCTCCGTTCAATTAAGTTCAGAGGCAGGCTCTGATGTACTCCCTTCTCTTACCAAGCTGTAGCTCTGCCCAGATTTGTATGAAAATGAACTTGAGAACATGCATATATGTATGTCTAGGAGCTAAGCAGGTTGTGTTCTTCATGTCCTTCAGTTGTAAACTTTCTATCTTTCTGGCTGTAATTCAGGAAACCACTTTAACTTGGGATTAAATACCAGCGAAATCAAGACTACAGCACACATTTAAGGCTCAGCCTACACTTCAGTGCTTAAGGGGGCAATTTAATAACATGCATTCCTGAAAGAATATTTGTCATGGTAAACCATTATTTCCCTGTGATTGGAAAACACAGGCCATCCACCGAAAAAAATGGATGAGATCATGGGACACTTAAAAATATATTAAATAACACTGAGACAACTTAAATAATCAATTTTTGGGAGGTCTGACGTAGTAAGTTTGTAGCTCCCCCCCTTCCGTATCCTGCAGGTGACTCCTGGTGTTATCTCAGTCCTCCACAAGCCCCACTCCCTTATCATTCACCTTCAAGAATTCAGTTGATCTCTTGAAAGATGCATGGAAATTATGTACACTTATACTGAGAAATGCACATACCATTCGCCCTACTTGCTGAAAACCCCCTATAATTTATAGACATGAATATATAGTAGTATATTCATGTATATTTATGGATTTCTGCTTTCACTTTCATGCACCTCTGCAACAAACTTTGCAACACCAGTATTTTCTTCTTTCTAGGGAAATAAGGACTTGGTGTATATTAACCAAGTAAACATTGGTTCATCTCTGTGTAGCACCTTATCTGACATCTTTCTGAACTGCAAATTGGCTGCATCAATGTTATTCTGTGCTTTCTAGAAGTCCTCAACTAAGTTGTCAGAATGCTGAAGGCAGGAGACTATTAGAATATTCCAAATATGCCACATCCTGTTGAAATATGGCAGAGCTCACATGGTCCTTCCACAGAGACCTTCCAGGTATTGGGATTTACAGGGTGCATTCTGATCTGACAGAACCAAATGTACACCACATTTTTTAACGCAACCTAAATATTTTAACTAATGCTTAATCTTCAGAAGTAGGTTTTTCAATGCCATATAAATGTAAATATTCTGTGGTGGCTTCTTGTGAAGTCCCTTATATTGTAGGTGCACAAATGGCCCTTTTGATAATCTTATGACATGGAAAAGGGACTGAAAGTGTAAGAAATAACCCTAATGCAAGATGAAAGGAGCATTCACAGTTGTATGTGATAAAACCTTCCCAAAGAGATAAGTTATGAAACCTATTTTTTTCACTGGCGTTACATTAACTTCTTACCAAGACATTCAGCCACTGCAAACAGCACTGCAGACAATGATACTGGCTGCAACAGTATGGGTGTTGTTCCAGTCAAATACAGCCCACAAGACAATTCCTGTCATACCACCATTACCAGCTTGTACAACCTGGGACTGGAGATGAAAGGAAATTACTAATTCAGGAGGTGCATGAATCTCAGCAAAAGTTGCTGCTCCCACATGAAGGACTGATTTGCCATTGCTTGGCAAGGAGAAATGTCTACTGGCATGTTTGTCTAGCAACTCAAGGGTTAAAGAAGTGGCGAATGCAGCAGCATGAACCTCCATAAATCTTTTCACCTTCTAGGAATGGGTTGTTGCTGCAGTAATATTATCACAAGACCTTTTATTTAGAGAGTTCTGCCACCGTTCCAGTGAGTGCAGAAATGTTTCGGTACTACTGCCCTATTCAGCCCTGGGTAGTCTGAGAGCCTGGTAAGACCAGTGGAAAGACAGAGCTTTTACCAGGAGAGCGGCACCATACTGTCCACTGTGCCAATGATGACATACTCTTGACAGGTGGTAAATCATGTCAACCTCTAGAGCTGCCATAATGTTTCCATTGTGACTATATATCTATGCATCTATTTATGGTGATGCTTTATCTTGCAGATTTTAAATGTAATATATCAAAACACAGTGCAGAGTAATCCAAATGCAATTAAGCAAGTAACTGTAAAAGCCAAAATTAGGATACAGAGAACAATGTATTTCAAGTTAAGTGGGAACAAGATTACTCGTCAACTGAAAATAATGGGCACCTTCAGTGCCTTATGTGTATACAGATGATAGGCGTGCCAAAGGAATATAATCTAAGTTGACATTACAAAATCTACCACCATGAAAAATAAGAGCAGTGCACTGGAGAATCTAATAATTATGGAATTAAAAGAAAATCCCCCCTAAATCCGCATCACAAGCAAAGAAGAATGTTGATTTAACATACAACTGCATAAACTCAAAACCTGCCTGCTCCCAGTGAGACATGACTCAAGTGAACCCCTGAAATGGGGTGGTAACCAATTAAAATGTTCTCTGCATCTACAGTTAAAAAAAAAACAAAAAACAAATAATGGGAACTTACTATCATCTGTACATCTGTATCACAACTGTACATAATTCTGTACAAAGCAGAATAGTTAATGCAAACAATCACACACTCCAAGTTTGAGACCACTCACAGAAAAAATGCAAGCACTTATCATTGACTTCGGATGAGCCCAACAGCAACAGTGAAACCAGGCACTTATTAAATTTCAGCTGAACTATTGCTAGGATTTTCTTTGTAAAACAAATGAGGCAGTACTTCTAATGTACATTGGGAGTACTTTCTACCACTAGCTCGTGTAACAGTTTTCAAAACTCCCTTGTCACAAATAATAACAAGCAGTGACTGTCTAGAAAAGTCAGTTAACGAGTTTGCTGAAAAGAAATTGCAGCTGAATACCTCACTTTTACTGCATGATACATTACCAGACAGTTGGTGGTGGATCTATGAAACAAGGAACATGAACTATAGTAACATATATATGGATCATTTCATTCACAGAAGGAAAACTGCACAAACACACATAAAATGTATCAAATTAAGGAGTTGAATCCAACCTACAGGAATTGACTCTCTCATTTAAAATTGGGTGATTGTAAGCAGGGAAATTGCCTTCTTTACTTTTCCAAATGTATATGTCTTGAAGATAAGAGGGCAAAAAACAAGTTTCAGTTATAAGAGCATACTGCAGCTCATTGGTCTTCCTGTCAGTTCTGCAATAGCTCCAGTATGCATTGTGTCTAAAATCCAAGAGAGCTATTCAGGTCATTTTATATCCATGGAAGAACTTAAAATTTACTAGAGTTTCCATCTCAGACTTCAAAATTTTCTACATAGACCCCACTGTCCCAGACAGTTAAAAGTATCTCAAACTGAACTCTTAAATCTTAAAGCTGTAATTGAGAAAGAAATGTTGAAGTTCATCACCGAAGAGGCCATTCCCACACCTAGCAACCACAAGTAGCTCTGAATTTAGTTCAAATACTCCCAGCTGACCTTAGCACTCTTATCCTGCATGTAGAGTGAGCTCTTCCAGAAGACTGCTCTAACCAGCAGTGTAGAGAATACCTTAGGATGAGGTTCACATCTCCCTTCTTTCAACTCTCAGTAACTTGCTCATGAGATAAAAACAGTATTCACAGTTTGCACTGCAAAACTGGGTAAATTGCATACATATAAATGGAAACAGAGTTTGAGTCCCAAGACTTTTAGACTTGTCATTTCAAAGGAGGATCTTCAGCAATAAGATAAAGGGAGTTTGTGTCTGGTTTTATATTCTTCTTGGTTCTGTCTTTCCTTTCTGAACAATAACCTAGCTGCAACAAGAGGGATGGAGAGTAGCCTTGGGCATTCTACCATTTGCTCATTCTTTGGGAAAATCAAAATCGGTGGGTCCAGCTCACTCAAGACTGAAAAGGTCCTAGACCTAGAAAAAATATTTTTGTCTTCCAGAATGCCCAAATCAACAGGTACCTTTGCACAGGACTACACAGTACTTAACTGTTAGCATAGCTGGCCACAACAGCTGCCTAGCATCATCAGGAGGTAGCACATGCCAAGAACCATCCGTGATAGGAAACCTGGATGGAACTACAATGGCTTCCAGGAGTGGGAAGAAAGAACAGTCATGTGGATGTGAAGTGGGAGCCTCTCATGGCTCCTATTTGTAAAAATGTCTTGGTGTCAAGAGTTTGTTCTGGCAAAGCCAAACCTGCTGACTCTTTATATGGTTCTCAAGGATGTTCTGCACTGATGAGCCCTAAGCAGTGCTCTGTTTCAGCATGTGGGTGTGCTGGATCAGCTGGCAGATGTAGGCAGAGCAGAGAAGCTGGTGCCTCACACAGGTGCTCTGAATTCCTTTTTAAAGAGCCTTATAGCTTTTCATTGACTATGGAAGAAATGTCATAATATTTTTTGCCACAGCAATACTTCAATTCCAAATACTTTATATCTCTTTTATGCACAACAGTGAAGCATGGAATTTTCACCTTGTTTCTTAAGGATATGATTTCCTACCTGGAAAAGTTCAAAGTCAAATACTGTTCATTGTACAGAAACACATGCATCTCTGAAAGTATGCTCCCAGGAATAAAAATCTACAAAATCAAAACATTACAGTAAGTCAGAAGGTGATGCCCTTGGCTATCAATTCTTATTCAATGCTGTGAATATTGACATTTACATTTAGGGGGAAAATATTTATTCTGATAAACAAGCTATTCTCTTATTTGATGTTACTGCATTCATTTTATCTCTTTAACAAATTATGTTCAATGATCCATGTTGTAGGATTATACTCCCATCTGCGATCTGTATTTATGGCCCAATCCTGCCATCTAATATTTCCTCTGATATACCACCCTGCATAGCTTGATTAGCTTGATTAGTGCCTCCTCCCTATGTAATGTGAACACAGTATGGCCTACAGTCAGCCTCAGAGAAAAAAAAAATTACTTTCTTAGGGAAAATGACCCCTATTAATGAATGCTCTACACCTGGAATAGCTAGCTGGGTTTAGGCATTTAAATGTTCCTTTATTTCATGACCTCTTCAACTGCTAAAATTTGTGGGGGTGTTTTAACACCAAGATAGCAATTTTTGTTCAGCCAGTTAAAGCTATGCCTGCTTTTTTGCTTCGTTGCAGTTGATATTGAAATAGTATCAAACTCAAAAGACAAACCTATTAAAAAAATTCCTAAAGAAACCTAAAGAAACAACAAAAAAAAAAAAACTAAAGAAAACAAGTAATTTTCATCTCAACAGATAACTCTCGAGAAAGCACCTTTTAGCATAAACACATAAACGGGCCTTGGAAAGTGAGGTAGTTTCCTTCCCAGTAAGAAGTTCCAAAGCGTAACTCTTTAAATGAGCATCTAATCTAATCCAGTTAGAATTACAAGACAAAATATAACGAAATATACTTTTGAGAGTGTATCAGTCTAGTTGCAAAATACTGAAATATTAGCTACTTCTTGACAGCAAAATACCCTCTCCTTCTCTCGTGCTGCTCAAATGGTTTCTATTTCAGGCTGACAGCCCTGCAGTCAATCACACCAGATAGAAATCTCTTCCTAGAGCAGCTACAGCTTTGGAAATGCAGATACTAGAGCTCTGCAAGTACTGCCAATTTTTTCCCCCTAATATGAGAACAGTAGTATATTTGGTTGGCATTCAATACCTGTTTTTAAATGGTGCTTTTGTCAACTTGACTTTTTCCCCTATTGCATATGAACTTTTTGTAATGGCTACTGGTATTAATCAGTCATTCTTAACAGTCCTTTGATACATACAGAATTATTTATTTCTAACGGCAGCACTTCCCAGCCTAACAGTTCTATCAGAAAGCAGCAATGGCCATTTTGCCTTTTACCCCCACATAGATTATACAGTTCACACACATAAAAATATCAACTTTTTTATTATTAAGAACAACAATAATAATCTTATCACAGTCTGTAAGTCTCTATACAGATTCCTTCACTTTCAAGTCTCAGCTTTCAAACCAATTTTTAGTTTTTTGTTTTTTTTTTAAGCATCTGGAAAAAAAGCAACCTTTTTGCTTTGCAGTTTTTTACTGTGGGATCAGATAAGAAAACTTTTTGATCAGTCAAAACATAATGCTGAAGTTCCAGGACAATAAGCCATTAATACACAAAGGAATACTTTTCTATTACTAGAGTCTGCAACAGAGTATTTTGGTAAGAAAATGCTAAAGAAAAGAATAATACCTTCAGTGCTATTGCTTTAAGAACTCAATAATATTTCAAGTGTTTCTTTCACCTTTCGTTTTATATAGATCATTAAGAAAGATGGTAGTACATCCATTCCAAAATCTGTGGCCAGATTGTCAGCTATGAGAATGCATTCAAGTCTGCTTTCAGCATTTTCACTGACTGAGAATATGGCCAAAATCTGGGGGGTGGGGAAGGTGGAATTAGTGTAGAACAATATTGTATCTCTGATGAGCAAGGCAAGGCTTGGATGCTGATGCTGCAGACTACTCAAGGATGCTTAATTGTATTCATGAACTATTTGTAAGACAGTGAGATGCCAAAACCTCACATATTTCCAACATGGTAATTCTGGAATTACTGTAGTATACAGGAAAAAACAGATGTCATAATTTGTTTCATCTAGTTTAAAACTTAACATGTAATTAACTTAATAGCTTGACTATAGCTGTTGTAGCAACAAATCTAATGCAATTAAATTCATACCTCATTATGACATAAAATTCTTCTTCATATGCATTACAAAAAACGATCAGATTTTGAGACACTGGTATATTTAATGGTGACTAACTGTCCTTAAAATGCAATTGCATGTAATGCTTGTTTTGTATTTCATCACTCATGAAAATTATTTCATTTTTGTAGCACTGTACTTCCTGTAGTCCTTTCATTACGCCACAAGTGAAAGCTGTTCCGTGGTGTATGGTTTCAAATGCTGTATCTATGTTCCTGGACCTTTACACTCATTATGCAGTGTAACGTTTTCATTTTTTAAAAATCTTTTTGTCCTGCTTGACTGTTTGTCCAAACTGCTCCAGACAATTATTATGGCTCTTTACAATTTTCTCTGAGTACTTTTTACAATAGACCTCAGGTGGTCTGTTTTATGCACCCAGGACCATGTTGAGACAGAGTCCTGTTCATGTATTACTTTGGGTTGCCCAAAGGTTTCTCAAGGTATTATTAGGGTTACTCAATTGTTAGTGCTGCAGGATGAAAAAGGGTAAGAGTAACATTGAAGCAACATAATTTTAAAAAAGTAGGGTCCCAAAGAAATACCAACACCAAGCCCAGACACTTGTTACAGAACAGCACTGCCTGATCTGCAGTTTCTGTGATAGTTTCCTACCTGCAGTTGGTGTTCAAAGAAAACAAGAATACATTTTGAGGTTATAGTGATCAAGTAGCATTAAACAGAAAATAATTCAGTTTGAATTATGCAATTGATTTTTCCAGTGACTCAGATCTTCCAAACTCACCACGCTAGCGTGTTGCTATTAAAGATATTGAAACCTCTTTGAGACAAGTCTGAAAGGAAAAGGGCTGAACAGTGGCCTAATGAAAGCCCCCCTAAAATTTAATGTCACATTCCATTCCATTCACTGTAGTAGATGAGGTCCTTGATGCTGACAACAGAGTGGTCTTCTGATCCTGTGGGTAAGCACAGCTTGTTTTTTACTGCACAGGAATATTATTAGGAAAGAGGGACCAGTAAAAATGAATCTGAAACCTGATCTAATGCTGAGGAATGCCTTTTGAATGTGTAATTTAAACCGAGTTATTACTTCTGGGAGGTGTGAACGTCTTTGCTCTAAACCTGAACTGGACCCTGAAAATAAGTAAAAAAAATTAGGCAAAGCTTCATGGAATTAAAAAAAGTAATTTAAAAGGGGAAATTATAATTTTGAATCTGTGCATCAGGAGTTCAAATAAAACTCATCATGATTCTGTTGGATATTCCCTGTTTCAGGTCACATTAACATCCATCTATTTTCTAGATTTTAAAAGCAAATTATTAGTTACGTGTATATTTATATCCCACACACTTAGATGATCTTTTAAGTTCTTAAACTACATATATTCCCTCATAAATGGTATTATATCTCCATTTCTAAAATGCTGAATGGGCAAATTGTTTGTATCAAGTATTTCATATGAACAGTTTATGAACTGTGAACAAGAGGATTGTCTTGTGATTAGTCATCATGATTTTCAAAGTTAACTGATACGTAATCTCTGCTCTGGGAAAATCAGGGGATTTTTGTTGCACCTACAAGGAAATTTTAGGGAATATAATAAACTGACTGATTTTAAGGAAATAAGATGAATGGTTGACAATAAAATGCTTACAAGCTGTAGCTATGTAATACTGAAATTATGTGCAATTTCTCCTTCAGTTGGTTACTTAAAGGAAAAAATGACAAAATTGATATAGTTTTATTGGAGACTCTTTCAGCAGGGATCACAATGAAAAAGGGAAATGGTGCTACTCGCTGAGGCTGACAGCTAAAGGCACAAATCCACCAGTCACTCAGTTGTGGTTTAGCATTCTTTTCAACACAGACCATTTAGCCTTCATTTTCCAAACAAGTGCTGTCACCTACCATGCACACCCACATGGTTGCTCTCACAGGGTGCAGGTTGTCACACAGAGGCAATAAACAGGGTTCCCATAGAAAACTTCCATCTTTGATAGCACTTCAGAAAGGAAAAACCACTGATTGCAGCTCATGTGCTCTATCCCTATAGCTTTTTGGAGGAAAAGTTCATTAGCTGCTTTGCATGCCAAGGGACCAGCTGTCCTTCAGTACATGGAGCAACTCTGATTGACCACGAGGACAAGTGGGAAATAAGCTCACAGCAGTGCCAGCACAGCATATGGTCATGTACCAGCTGTTTCTGAAATGCTTGCCAAATGGAAATCAGAACTGGGTTGGTTGTTAGGAAAATAAAACCCAACAAAAACCAACAAACAAACAAAACAGTTCCACTGTCAGGATTCCTGAGATCTGACCACAAAACCAGAACTGTCAATTTGAAATGTCACACAGCAACTATGTGGATAATCAGAATAATCTGTCATTGGCCTCCATGCTCTGACCTGCTCCATTAGGAGAACATCAACGTTCTGAGCATCTGCTCCTTCTACAGAGCTTTCAGAGAAAATAATGTTTAGAAAGGGTGAAATAGAATAAGTGGATTTGTATTGAAGATATACATTACTAACACGCCAAGGATATGTGCAGAAGACTGTATGGAGCTTGATTTAAATTGGTGACAATTGTTACTACAGACGAATCCAAGGTGCCCCATATTTTAGTATATCTTATTGTACCTTGAAAAGGGGAACTCAAATTCTGAGCTCCTGAACAAAAAGAGATTTGATTGTGATTGGCGCGAGTGTTGCTACAGTGGTGGTGAAATGCCTCTGATAAACCGGGGAATGACTCAGCAGAAAACAGTCAGCAGGATTTTTCCCCCAAAGCACTTCAGTTTCAGCTATTCATAACAAGAAAATAACACGAACAGTAATTACATAGTTCAGAGAACAATCCTGTCCTTTTATAATACAGTTTAAAGCACTACTTTCTCTTTAGATTTCTCCCAAAATACTCCTGCAAGGTTGGGAGAAAGTAACTGATTAACTGCACGTTCATACGACATCAATTAGTGCCTCAGAGGCATTTAAGAGAATGCTGGTAGTTCATGTAGCTACACAATCCTTCATACTTAACTTTTGGCTAGCCTAACTCAGATTTATGACTAAATTAGGTGCTAAGGATGCTCAAAATTGGCAAACACTAGCTAAAACAAAAATAAGGTTGCTCTGATTCAGAAATGAGTATACAGGCTGGGAGGCAGTGTTTGCATTCATGTTTATTATGAGATGCATTTTTTTATATACAGACTTGACTTGTTGAAAGGCCTAAATGGGACTACATCCGGTACTGGGGGATCATGTTTTCAAAACCAATCTTGTTTCCAGTGACTAAAGATGTTGAGCACAAAAGAAGCAGTGTGAGCCAACATGGATGACATACTGCATTTTGGAACTCTAGGAGCCACACGTTGAGCAGTGAACAAAAGGAAGAAAACCTCAGGATTACACAGACAGAAGACTTACTTTGACATCTTACTTAATATTGACTTTCCTTAGGCCTGTATGCGTTCATGTATTTGAGAAATGTGGGGTGGTAGTGTACACCTGAAAAGGGCATCATTATTTTCCCAATTAAGCAGCTTAATGAATACTTTGGCGTGTCGTGTCATGTCATATTTTCAGCCTTACAGTGGCCCATTTCCAGCCATCTACTATGCTAAAAATGTTGCCCTTTCATTACTCCACGGTTGTGTAAACAGTTGCGATTAAACTGGCATTTAATCAATTGGAATAGAATCTCCGTGGCTCCCGAGGAGCTCACCTACTAAACCCGACTTTCAATGGCAACAATCTTCTAAAAGACTACTTCCCTTCCAGACGGGCTTTCATTGCGCAGAAAAATAAACTTTTATTTGCTAACCTTGCCCTCGGAGTCGTTCAGGATTTCAAAAGGACCTCCCGTGACAAACACCGCTGCGCTCCATCATTATCCCCCGCTCCCTCCCTCGCATTCCTGCGCCGGCCCTGCCTGGGTGTTCCCCTCCCGGCGGCACAGCCCTCCCGAGCGGCTCTCCCGGCGGCCCCGCGGCTCCCGCGCGGTGACTCCCGAGCGCCTCGCCCGCCACTTCCCTCCGCAGGCGCCCGGCGGACAGCGCGGCGCTCCCCGGCGGGCGGGAGGCTGTACAACCAGGGCAAAGGACACTTCCCCTCCTCCTCCTCCTCCCGCCCTTCCTGCGCCGCGACCCCGACATGAAGGAGGCTGGCCGGCGCCCGGGCCCTACGGACGGCGACAGAGATAGGGACAGGGATGGGTACGGGACGGAGCGGAGCGGTCCCGCGGTCCCCCGCATCCCGCCCACCGGCACGACGCTCGCGAGCCCCTTTCCACCCGCGGATCTGGGATCGGGCACCGGGCCGCCCTCTGGGCGGAGGGATACGGGGCGGAGCCGGCGGCGCGGTCCGCCGGGGCGCTGAGTCCCGTTGCCGGGTGACGGAGCTGCCGGCCCGGCCCCCTCCCTCCCTCCTTCCCTCCCCGTGGCGCTGGAACCGCCGCCGCCGCCGGTTTACGTAACGCCTCCCGGGGCAGGTCCCGGCTCCGTCCCGCCCGCCTCACTCGGGGACGGCAGCAGCGGGACGGAGTCCGCCGCCTCCTCCGGCTGCCAGAGGCCCCAGGGCCCCGCTCTGCGCCACCACGGCAGGTAAATGCCCGCCGCGGGCCCGGGGAGCAGAGGGAGGGGCAGGGCTGAAGGGAGGGAGGGAGAGTGGCAGCCGCCCTGCCCGTGGAACGGGAGGACGGAGCCGGGAGGCGGCGGCGGGCGCCCTTGCCCTTCCCCTCCCCCGCTTCCTTCCCGCCGCTGCGTTGGGACAGGCGGGCTGGATTCCCGGGAGCGCCGGGCCGGCGGCTCGGGACCCGGCCGGGAAGGCCCGCGCATCCCTGCCCTCTCCGCTAACAGCCCGGGAAGAGGAGGAGTTCAGGGCCGGGCCTGCTCCCTCCGGGAGGACGGTTTCCCGGGACGGCGCGTCCCGCTCCTGGGCTGCGCCCGGCGCAACGCGGCGGGAGCGTGCCGGGGGGCGCGGGAGGAAGGGGCCGGGGAGGGGGTGACAGGAGCGCCGGGGGCCGGGCGGGGGGCGGCTGCCGGCCGGCGGCGGGCAGGGCTCGGGGGCGGGGCCGGGGGCCCGGCCGGGGTGCCCCGGTCAGAGCGCTGCCCGGGAGGGGAGCCGAGCCTTCCCCTGGCTGCCGCCGGCTCCGCGCCCTTCCATCCCGGCGGGACCCGGCGCCAGGTGAGTGGTCTTGCGCCGCTGCCGGGAGGGAGGCGGCAGCCTGGTGCGGGAGCCGCGGCTCGGTGCCCTCAGGCCAGGTCACGCCCGGGAGCAGAGGAGGGGAAGGCGGCACCCAGCACCCACCCGCCGCGGGTGCCGGCCCGCGCTGGTGTCACCCGGCGCCGGCAGACGGGAAAGCGGAGGATGCGGCGGTTCGGGTTGGAGTAGGGAGATCCCGATCCGGGCAGCGGCTCGCCTGACCCCGAGGTTGAGGTGACGGGGATGTGCGGCTGCCGGGCCCGGCCGGTGCTCACGCCGTGACCTTTTATCCTGTGCGGGCGTTCAGAGCGCAGCAACGGCCGCGCACCGGGGAGGGTGAGCTGGGGACGGGCTGGGGCCGATGGAAACCGCCCCGGCTGAGCCGCGGTGTTACAGCGCTGCCCCGGGGGCCGATCTGGCGGGGCTCGCTCCCCTCGTTTCGGTGTGGTTTTTTTTTTTTTTTTTTTTTTTTTTTCCTTCCAGCAGCATTGTCCTTTAGGGCCTATTGAAGGCGTAAGGCGGATAGGAAGGCTAGCGCTGCTGCTGTTTGAGGAGGCGGAGCTGGGCTGATGGGAGACTGACGGGAGCCACATCCTATGGGCGCTGGGAGCCGGGCGCCGCTGGGGCGGGACCGCCGGCCGCGGCCTCTCGCGGGCGATGGGCGGGGTGGGGGACAAGGTTTGGCGAAGGTTATAGCTGAATGCAGAAGTGACACAAACTGACACTTCGCTCCGGCGAGCTCGTTTCCATCTTCTCCTCGTGTCTTCTCGATTAAAAGTATACACGTATTGAGTCGTGTTATGAAACTTTGAGAAAAGGGAAAGTGCGGTGCTCTTTTTCTGTCTTGTCTTTGTTTTAATTACTCATTGCAGTACCTGATACTGATCTGAAGGGTAAAAATTGTATGATTTGCTTGTCCTTTCTTTCAAATAAAACGCATTCTTGTATTCTGATGTTTTCTATATATAAGTGATTTGAGCTATAATTTATAGGCCTCTGTGGTATGTGTAGTTGCTTTTCCTCATTCAAACCCTTTTAAATGTTTACGGTTTCTGTTGTACACCATTTGTTTCATCCGTGTTCCTGGAATTAAGTGGGAACTGCCGATCAACTTTGGTTTCTTAGCTGTCTAAAGTGAACTCGTGATGATTCAGTGGATAATTGTGTAAAAGTACTTCACTGCAGTGCTTAAACCCTAGGTATTGCAAGCTCCTCACAATCCATGGGAGTCTGCTTGGCATTTTTCTTTATTGTTTAAGACAAAAATATGCCTTATAAAAGTAAATTACATGGAACTTGATTGTTACTTGACATGTAACTGTACAGATTTTATTTTGTATACTAATCCTCCATCTGCTGTTTCTTGTTAGTATGGTTATTCTAAAATGGTAGTGTACAATCATTCTCTTCCAGTCAATAAAGCATATGATATAGGTATCAAAATCTTCTCTTTTCATCACTGAGATATAAGAGGGAGTGTAGCTGGCTTGAATAAAATGAGTAATATGTTATATGTTCATAATGTTACTTATTTTCAAAGACTTGACACTTATAGGGGAAATCCTTAGACAGGCCATTAAAAGCCTCAGCAGTATATTCCTGCCGTATTCTGCTTGACAGATATTAACACATGTACAGTGACAGAACTTTAGCAATCTTTTTGGGGCACCATTGGGATTAAGATTCTTTGAGTCCTTAGATTCTGCAAATTTGGATTGGGTATATGACCCTCCAGCTTTTCTGCTCGTGAGCAGTGGAACTGGAAGGAAGGTAGGGGTCAAAGAGATAGATCTCTATGTGACCCAAGAAGAAAAAATGGAGGCCTTGAACTTATCTTACCTTACTACGCCTGTTTCATAGGCATATTTCAGCATTCACCACTGCTTTTGTTGTTGCCATTTGTTATTATTCCAAGTAAGAGAAATTTCATAAGGTTAAAATGATGTCAGCAGTTTCCTTTGCTCATTTGCTGTGCATTTTAGCAGGAATAGGGATGGAGGAAGATCTAGATACTGCTCAAAACTTCATTATGTGTCTGTCTTAAGCATCTTGTTCTAGGCAAATAGGGGGAATGAAGCAACCAAGAGGTTTCACAGGTGAATTTTCTTGAGGGATTTTAGGCAGAGTATTGTAGAGTCAGACACTTTATATACTTAGCTAGAACCCTAGCAAAATCATGTCTCAGTTTGCTTCTTCTTTAAGCTAATAACTAAAAGTAACAATTTAGTCCTGTAATAGGATAGGCAACAATGTCTGGTAAAGCAGAATGTAGTGAAGGTAAGACTTAGAACTCCTGTAGAGTTGGAGAGGTAGCAGGAAATATTCCCATTATCTACATTGCTAATGGAGCTTGAAATAGAAATGATCTTGTAGAAGTTATTTAATATGTTCTATTTATTGGTGTATTCTGGTTTTAGGATGTTCTTCTATCTCATGGAACAGAGATTGGTATCCTTCATTTTTGTCCAAGAAAAGTGACAGGCTGGTTGGAGCATTTGTAAATACAATTGCATAAATGAGTTGTGTTGTCCATCTCCATAGTCCTACTACAAGATTTTTTTCCAATAAAGTCAATCATATGATTCAAAATAACAATGTTCCCATTAGTATTTGTGTGCTTAGTTACATTTCAGTACACAGATAAAAGGAGGATTATCTGATTGGAAGCAAAATTATGTTTTTTTATTAATTTGGAAATAATTTACCAGATTTTTCTAGTCAACTGCAAGACTGTCTGAACATTTTAGTAGAAAAAGATCTAGATGAGCTAGTTATAATATTTTTACTAAAAAGCATCTTGCTCTACTTTCCTGAAAGTTGGTTGGGTACATTTTCAATGGATGTTAAGAGTTTGAATGTGTATTTTATTGGCCCACAGAGATGGTAGGGGGTGGGGTTGAGTAGCTTAAACATTCAGTACAAAGATTATTCTTTCACAGACGTCTTACTAGCAGCTGCTTCTGTAGTTCTATTGGAAGCTACTGAGTATTTTAAATTTTTAATCATCCCCTTCCTTTATAATTTCATGTGCAGGATGTTTGGATCTACTTGTATAATACTATACATTATTTGTTTTGTTTCTGCATTTAAATTCTGTTAATAACTTTGATACCAAACAGGACATACGGAACCTGTCTTTCCAAGAGATTTATTTCTGATGCAGTAGTGTGGAAATTTAAATAATGAAGTATTTAAATTCATTTCTAACTCTTGTGATATTGAGTGTAATAGTTTAATTATATTAGTGTGGAAATTTAAATTATTATGTATTTAAATTAGGGTGGATTTTTTTTTGGTTCTGATATTACATGTAGTAGTTTAATTATATCCTGCTAAGTCGGGGCTCAGGCTTGCTGTAGTGATTTTCGTTTTAAATATAATTTGGAGAATGTTTAAATTTCTGGGTTTTGCTGTATTGAGGAAGAAATTTCAAATATGCCATCCATGCTAATATTATTTGTGTCTGTAACTTTCTAGGTTTTATTCTAGAAAGGATTGTATGTGAAAAATTATAATCTGTGCAGAAAAGTTTGTTAATAAATAAATTGTAACAGGGGTGAAATCTGAATAATATTGTGGGGTTTTTACAGCTTTTCATTATCTTCCTCTGTTAAATAAGTTACTATTAAATTTACCAAAGGAACAGAGTCTGCTGGATAGAGTGCTGGGCTAGCATTGAGAAAAGAGACCTACATGAAGTTTTCTATCAGCTGTATCCCTGAGTGAATTCAAGTAAAATTTCGTTTTCATGTGCTTGTGTTTAAGGTGCTGTGTGGAAAGCAGTAGCTGTTATCCCTTTTGTTGGTTGTTAAATTGTGTGTTTGTTTTTATGGTTTGGACTATGGATGGACTAGCTTGGTTGTAGAAGAATTCTGAAGGGAGACATGGTTGCATTGCTGATGAGATTTTGGATATATAGACTGTGGAAGACAGTACAGAGAGAGAGAGAGAGAGAGAGAGAGAGAGAGAGAGAGAGAGAACGAGATAAGGGAGTAAGAGACTGGGGGTAGCCGAAGGCCAGGAAAAATAGAGCAGCATGTCATAAGATGGTACAGCTTTAACATCAGAGCAGCAGAGCAGAGCTGCAAGATCTGTATCTTCTGCAGGGTTATTCCAGGTAGTGTTAGTGTAGAGATAATAAACAAATGGGAAAGCATGCTAAAACATACACAGATTGATTCAAAAAGTTATTTTGTTAATTTAGCATGTGTCATATGTACTTTTTAAGAAAACAAAGTGTTTTATTAGCCTAAAGGAAGAGCTCTGCTTGAGGAATCACTAATGAAGACATCAGTAATGCATATTGCTGCCTCTGGATGAGTAGTTAATTCTCACTAGATCCTTGTAACACTGTAATGTGTTATTATGAACTTGAAACAAATTTGAAGACTGTGGCTGAGTGGATGTGAAACTTTAAAACATTGCATTGTATTTAGGACACTGGAATATCCTGAAAGAAATGGAGCCAGCTTCCAGTTATTTGTTTGGTTCATATCTTTCTTTTTAAAAGTGCAGGAAAATATTTTATTGTTTCATGGTATTTGATGCTGCTCTCTGAAGATTTTGAACTAATTACTGTTACTAATTAGCTAAAGACTGCTGTTCAGTGAATTCTGCTTCCGGTTCTGTTTTCTGGGGTAGAAGTTCACTCTGCTGTGTATTCAACTCTTGCAATTGACAGTGAAACTGAATTACCTTTAGTAATTTTTGTTTTATTGGTGTTTTTATAGCAGTTTTGATGAAAGTCATGTTGAACTGTGTGAGGTGTCACAAAAGTTTGAAAATGTCTCTGTAGGTTCAGATATTAGTTTATCACATGGAGATGATTTTTTCACCAGTCTCTCTGAACCGAATATCTTACTGACTTCAGAGAAACCTCAGAGTTCCAGTTTTTAGTAACTTTCTTCTTGAATTGTGAAAAAATGCCTTGGTTAACAGTGCAGTAACTTCCTTGAAGAGAATGTAATGCTGACCTCCTGTTTTTGTAAGAGGTTTTCTGGTTGCATTTTAGTAGAATGACCTTTTCAGCTGTCATTTGAAGTATCAAGCAGAAAATGTATTATTTTAAGGGCAATATTAAACTGTCCTACCTATTCAGTTAGGTTCTTTTTTTTCTCTTTTTTAATATGCAGTGTTTTTAAACAACAGACTTAATTATAAAAGTGGAGATATGGCAACAAATATCACCACTGTTTTTATGGAGAAAGACAGTCTGGCAGCCTTACAACATAAACTGAACAATAAATGCCTATGCAAATTCATTCAAATGGTAAAATCTAAATTATTTCATAAATAATGAGTAAATAATAATCAGTAATAAATATTATTGACTTGCTATTTTCTTCAAAATTGCAGAGTATCCTAATTTGGATCTCAATTTCATAAATATATAAAAGTTCATTTACTAACATTTTGGAATAAAAATCAGAGGTGGTAGAGGGGTAGGGGAAGAGTATCTGAAACAATTTCCTTTGTAGCCCTACCATATTTTATGTGCTGTAAAGTCAGTATCTTCTCTGCTGGTTAAGTTGTAGAGCTTGCAAATTCAACTTGTCAGAACTCTTTGTGTTTACTGAGCCTCCTGTGGCTGACACATCTTGTAAGTTTTTACACTCTTATTAATGAAAACGTTGTCTGTGTATGACTTCCAACTTAATTTATAGTAAGTTTTTAAAATTAAAATAACTGTTGGAAAGGTTATGTACTTAGGTGAAGTTATATTTCTTTTTAAACTCTTTATGAGGCTATTTAAAGCTTTTAAACAAGACAGTAATTGACTCCCTGCACTGTGGACCAAGTATAGAGAACATCAGTAGTAAGTATTCAGAAAAGACCTTCATACAAATTAAAGAAGCTAATAAACCAAAGTAAAATATATAGTGTGGTCTTTAACTAATTAGCTGTTTATATACATCTGGATTATTAACCTTGGAAGTATAAATAGCAGGACAAATATCATAGTCTTTAAATGGACACTGGTGGTTGGATCTTTGGCATTCATAATTCATTCTCCTTTCCCTTGCCCAACTGAAAGATGCAGTGTGTGCCTAAGAGTAAATTGTATATTAATTGAAATAAATCTTGTATGGTTGTACTACAAGAGTGGCCACTGTATTCCGGCAAATATGAAGAGCACTGAATATTTTATTGGGCTGGTCCCACTGGTGTCCTGAGGGATGATTCCACCTGATAGCTGCCTGTGCCTTGGAGGATTCTGCAACACGTGTTGGGTGCCTGTGTCTGCTCACTGAGGTGTTCAGAACTGGGGGCATGTCTGTTTTAATGCACACATGTGTAACTTGTTGCACGGGTCTCCAAGCATTAGCATCCCACTTGGGAATGGAGTTCACACACAGACGTTGGTAGCAGATAGTTTGAAGTGCTCTAAAAGTTGAGTAAATACAGGGCAACAGGAGGGCAAGAAAGAAAATGATCAAATAGTCAAGAGCGTATATCTAGTCTTTCCATTACTTGACTGCATCCTGATTGTGTTTTTAAGTGCTGCATATATTCTAGGTGATACTAAGGCTAGTAAATATAGTGAGACACAAGTAGTAGAAAGCTTACATAGTTTACCTGCCAAAAATCCTGAAGATAAATGTCTTGGTGAACTCAAAATATGTGCATCTCTGTGATTGCAGTTCTGTTTGGTTTTGTTGTCTGTTAAGTCCATTTATGTTTCCCTAAATCGGAAGAAGTGTTATTGAAGTATGATGATGGTAATCAATGATGTGTGGTCTGTTGCTTGTGTACATAGTAAAAGATGCTGCTTTTGATAAATAGTGTTCATGTGAAGATTCTCATGAGACTGAACAGAAAAGACTGTAGCTATCTCCTCCTTGAAGTTGCATCTAGAAAAGTATTTCTCCGCAGGATCTCTCAGTCCCAGTAGCAGCCCATCCAGGCAATCCCTGTACAATAGACTTGAGGTAAACAAGGGACAGCAAGATAAGTGTCTCTGGCATTGCTCTGGTATGTTGAAAAGATCTGCAAGTTTAAACTGAAAAACTTAAATCCTACCACTGTCTTCAGTGGTAAAAGAAATGTAGCAGAAAGATCTGAAAGCTGGTGTTAGTGGTACTTAAATTATGCTGATAGTTGGAGAGTAAAGTATGAGGTGAGGCAAGTGCTGCCTTCTGCACTACTACAAGTTCTCTTGGGTTCTCCACACTTGGGTGATCCATCCTATTCTTGGTTAGTTACTGCCTCTCTCTCAGCAGATCTGAGGGAACCAGTAATTTTTGTCATCACAGGCTACTGTTTGAGGCTGAATCTGCTGAATGCTACAAGTACATGATTGCATAGGTGCCTAGTGAATTTCTGTAAAAATATTGGAAGTAAATATCATACCTGTTAAAGTACCTGGATTGGCTTCCACACTTCACGTTCCTAAGAATAATCGTTGTCTGAAAGATTTGGATTTGAATTAGCTAAAATGTAGCTTCTGCATTCTACCTTCCTAATGTTTTCTTGTTGTTTTAAATGGATCTAATAGTGGGTTGCTGCTGAAAGGGGCAACCCCACTTCCTCTCTTATGCCACATATAGAAATTTTGTGGCAAGAGAGCGAGTTGATCACTAATTTGTATTTTTTGAAGACTGGGTTACCAGAAATTAAATCTTTCAATTTGGAACAAAAAATCGATACAGTTCATCTTTGCAACCACACAGTGGATGTGTTAGGTACAAAGACAAGAGGGTGAGAACATGGAGGGGAGGATGAGAGAAGGAGTGGAATGTCTTGTCCTTTCTTAGTGGCAATGTGCAGTGGTGGTGCAGTTCCTGTTGCACTAACTCACCTTCAAGTCATCCACACAGGTTTCTCTGTCAAAATGCTGCTGATGTTCTCTTGAAAGTTAGTTATTTACTGCTATAAAAACAATCACTTCTGTTTTTTGCATACTGGTTCTTCGTGCTGGTAGCAGTAGTAATTACTTTAAATTTTTGTGTGACACTGTTTTAATTAATTTTTAATGTGAAAAATATTTACCTAAATTCATTAGATGCTGATTTATATTTTGAAACTTCTAAGAAGTTACCATACATGTAAGTTATGCTAAATGTGTACATTTTTCCTTTTTCAGCTAAGATTTTTAAAAAAGTAGTCATGTTTAAACAAAGTAAAATTTGGTTCAAAAACCACTGTAGACAGTAACAAACGAAATTGAAAAAAAATGTTCTCATGTCAGTTTGTTTGTTGTTTTTTAAGGAGAGAATGGAATTATTAGTACTCTGTTGGTAGGTGGATAACCTTCTTGGACAAATTCTTAAATAATGTAATTGTTGCCATTGTTAATGGCAACTGGGCATTTGATAATAGTGAGGCAGCATTTCACTTCTCTAGATTCAGGAAATTTACAGATGTCTTCCCATTTCTTAAATCTGATCAATGGAGATATTTTTAACAGTTTTAAGTCCTTCTTAAATAGCAAAATTTTTTGAGCTATAATTCTTTGGGTTGAGGTAGTTGCAGGTTACAAATATGCACTACTTAAATTTATCTGGTGCAATTGCATAATCTGTGCTACCAGAGATTGTTTTATTTGCCATGTTTTGTTTTATCAAAAATGCTCTGAGCTCCATTCTGTTTATTGAAATAGAAGTGAGATCTAAGTGCTGCATAATGAAGTGCTTGCTTTTGGGGTTTTTTTTTAATGCAGCTTTAATATTGAGTTAACCTCCTGAAACAGTTTCTTGAGTGATGCTATGAAATAAAAATGCTTCCATCTCGAAGATAAAATTTGCTTCCCAAATTATCAAGGCTCCCACTGAACCATGATCTGCAAAACTTGCCAACTATTAGGCTTATTAATGAGTTTTTTAAAGTTGTATTTGATATACTGAAGGGCCACTTCATAAGTCTCCACTCTGCAGAGATGATTCTTTACAAGCTTGCTGTATCTAATGAGAACCTTTCCAAAAGCGTCTTTTTTTTATGAAGGCACATTCAAATCTTGCAATTGTATGAAATGATGAAGTTTTGGGGTGTACACAGTGTCTGCAGGTTTTGTTCAGAGGTCATGCTTTTCCCCTTCCTGTCTTGCCTTTTGTTCTTAGCTTAAAAGTTTTATATTTTCCAGCTTACATACATATTTGTGTTGCAGAAGTGAAGAACACACAGATGACAAGCATTTGGGGTCTTTGTTATGCAATTGACCCCCTAGTGCAAGTGTCTCACCTGCTAATTCTGCCATCCCTTATCAGTTGTTTGCCACAGCTCACTTTTTGCTCCCTGGCAGGACTGATGTTTGGACGTCTTTTAACAAAGTTTCTGTGTGTTAATAATGTGCAGCCCTGCGAGCAGATCAGCTTGTTATGCTCCTCCAGCAACTGTTTTTAGAAGCGTTGTTCTTGCATGATGGTAAACATAAATGTTTTATAAGAACAGCTGTACTGGTTCAGACAAAGGCTTTGACAAACCTGTACTTGTTTACAACGTCATGTCTAAAGGAGCAGTTAGGACAAAAAAAGAACAGGGAGAGTGATATCTCTCCTAAATACTCCCTCAGCCATATACTGTCTTCAGTCTAGGGGATTTCCTGACCCTGATGTGGTTTGTCTAGTTGAAAACTCTCAAGGGATCTCTTACTCAATTTCCATTGAAGGCCATCTAATTTATTTTTTTTTTTTGTCTTTGGTATCTTTCACAAGGAATTCTACTAGCGGTTGTGCGAAGTTTTGTATGTAGATCTTACTAACTCATTAGTACTTTCTAGTAACAAAAAATGGATGTTGAACAGTCAGTCTCTCTCCATGAAGGGACGTGGATTAATAGGTCACAACTCATTGATTTATGCATAGTATCAGGTGGTTATTGCCCCTCTGCCTCATTTCAAGTTTGCCTATGCTGAATTTTGTTTACCTTTTTATTGCCCAGTCCAGTTTCATAATGTCCTGTATTTTTTCAGCTGCTCTGTAGTCACTGTCCCTGATGACTTGCTGTCCTTTGGTTGCTTCTAAACTGTGTCACCTGTCTCATCTTCCAGGCCACTTAGGAATTTATCAGGTAATGCAGGTCCCAGAGCAGAATCCTTCAGAACTGAGCTGGTGACTTCCCCTGGTGTCATCTTGATTATATCTGTGCTTTTTCTTTGCTGACCTAAGTAACTGAGGCTTATGTGGTAGCTCGTGAATCCTTTGAGTAATTCCATTATGCTTTTATACAGGATTAGCAGCTTCAGATTTTCATTTGGATAAGTGTTATGACAAATAAGATTGCAGATTTGCAAGAAAAAAAAATCTTGCAGTCACACCTACACACTGGTTTCTGTCTCCCCTCTGGGTTCTTTGACTTGAGTTACCCTAGAGCCATAAGCCCAGCCTTGTTAGACATCAGTCCCCTGCAAGATAGAAACCCACTGCAGGTAAGACTGTATCACTCCTGCACCTCTTATGCTTCTTAAAAAATATGATCCTGTGTATATTTAAAGTTGATTCACAGAGCTGCTTTTATGTTTCTGACCTCTTCTAGTGCTTTGATTCCAGCCAGGTGTTCAATCTGTTTCTTATGCAGAACAGTATTTCTGTCATTTCAGTGCCTTGGTAATGAATTAAGCTGCTGCTCTTGTTGTTTGTTGTGCAGCAACATCAAGCATCACCAGTGCATAAAAAAGCTGTCCTTGCTCTGAAGACTAGACACCCAAATTTCTTACATTATCAAGGAATGTGGTTAAAACATAATGACTTCTTACTTCTGAATTCACATGTCTTTTAAAGACCATGTGAAATTTATTAAGCACACAGATTCCATTGTTTGCTAAACTTTAAATAGGCTTTGGTTTTGGGCTTTGACAGTGCCTTTCCCAGTGTGTAGCTGCTGGGTTTGTCTGTTAAGGACTTGTTCAGCATTTTTGTGGAAAGAAACAAAAGAAATTAGGGTAAAATTGCAGGTTATTCTCCCATAATAAATAAGAACAAATTGGAATTCTGTTGCCATCATGTTATGTGGTCATGCTTTTGACTATGAGTTTTCTAAAGGGGACTGAAATGTACTGCACTGTGTACGTGATTTTAGTATGTTGCCGATCAACTTGATCAAATATTAACTTTTTCTGATACTAATTAGAATTTCCATATTTTTCCCTACCTGTAGTTGCCAAAGAGAGAATATATTGTTTTCTTTTAATAAAACCATTCTGTGAAAAAACATTAGTTTTAAAAACATTGGCCTGGTTAAGGTATGTGGACATTTCTGTCCACATTTTGAAAAAAATATATGTATGTATAATCTTTTTTTTCTTTGTTCATTGAATAAATGTTGTACACTGTCAAAGTGGAGAAAAAATTTTGAA
Organism: Cinclus cinclus; assembly: GCF_963662255.1. Taxonomy (NCBI): domain Eukaryota; kingdom Metazoa; phylum Chordata; class Aves; order Passeriformes; family Cinclidae; genus Cinclus; species Cinclus cinclus. Next base: position 11,559,873 of record NC_085050.1, on the reverse strand, counting down.
ATGAGAGCTATTAATTAAAACTGTGCAATGCACTGGTGTATTTCAAAGAATAATAGGGGAAACTTTTTATAAAACAGCAGTTTTGACTTAACTATTGTGTGAGAATGTGTTTGGTCTAATTGTTAACATGTAGCAGTAGGCAGCATGAAACACTGGAAACACAGATGTTTTCCCTTTTGGGAATTGAAGGAAGGAAAATAGCATCTACAGATTATCCAAGAGATTGGCTTCTCTGTAGGATTGTATCAAAGTGTGTAAAGAGAGTTTTTAGAGACTCACTTTCAGATTATGCAAATAAACAATGTATTATTTTTCAATCTATTTCAGTATGTAATCCAGTAACATTTTTTCTCTAGTGATGGTTTAGACTCCAGTGTAGTGAATTTTAGCCTGCAGACAATTAGCTTCATTTTCAAGTTACCTTTTATGATCTCCAAGACATTGTGGACCTTTAGTTTACCTCATAGGAGGATTGTAAGGGGTATAGTTTTTACTCTCTTATTCCAGTATCTCCTATTGCTTTAAAAGTTGATATTTAAGAAAACTTAAAAGATTATGAAATCATTATATTGCTTTGGGGATTTCTGGTTTACAGAAAATGGTTTTTTTTGCTGCATGGATGCACAATTTTCAGAGGCCTCTTGGTGCTGATAAAATAAAGATTAGGTTACCTTCAGGGGGTTTTGTGGTTTGGCTTTGGTTACTGTTTTCTAACAGTATGAAAGAGAATATAGAGAAAAAACAGCTGTTAAAGACAAGTAATTGTCTTGCTTGACGTGAATTTTTAGTTAATCTTTCTGTTGATAGTCCATACATTAGCACTTTCTTGGTGTGCTTGTATCAAGCTTCATTGAAGAGTGATTTAATTATGCCATTCTTTTACTGCACTCTTTGGTAATCTCTGATTTTATGCTGTCATCCTGTATCCCATACACAAAATTGCTACAAGAAGTTGTTTGTGTTACTTTCATTATTGTATTACCAAGACACTTAAAAAAAAAGTACTTTGTATTTGTTATGACAGTACCCATATTCCAGTTATTTTACTGGGAAAACTAGATTACTTAGTCCTCAAAAAAGGTTATTTACCATGGAAGAACAGCTGTGTTGTAGGGAACAAACCTGGAGATTTCCAGCGTGACTTTCCGTATCACTGATCCTCCTTTCTGTTGCTTGCTATAGGTTATGTAGAGTTGTTGCTTTGCCATAGCTGGATCTCAGGAGGCTAAGGCTGAGTTATTTTCTTCTGCTGTCTGCTGTAGATCAAAGGAGTATTTAGTGTCTATCACACTGAATAGGATTTTCAGAAATACATGTATTCTGAGGCAGTCTAAGTTGAAAAGTCTGAGTGTTTATACAATATTGTGTTCTCACTCCTTTAGAAGATGCTTCATAAATTGGCTCTTGTGCCTCTAGTGGTTAAGCTGCTGACAGTTTATCTACTGTGACCTTGTTAAGGTCGTTGGTTAGTACTGCAAAAACTGAAGGTTACTTAAAAGGAAAAAATATACTAAGAAGTGGAGTAAGGAGAAATTACTTTGAAATAATTTTAACACTTATTTTTTAATTTGTAAATAAGATTAAAATATTAAGATAAATATTAAGATAAAATTATTTACTTTGTAAATATTTTTTTACTTTGTAATACTTCCACAAGTATTGAGACAGATGTTTAAATTTTTATTTGGTAATTCTTGTTATAAAGCATGTTCATTCGTCATATTTTATAGCTGGAAATGGAGAATTCTTTCTGACTTAATTAAAATAACTAGCCTTCTATTAATTCTTTAGGCTGTAATGTGCTCCCTCTGTTCAGATTAGCCCTGGTGCCTTGTGAGGATGGAAAAATTATTTTTAGTGAGACTGTGTGAAATAGACTTAAAAGGGATAATAACTTATTAACAGAAAGTGTTATCTCTAAAATCAAGCTTCACATCAATCAGCAGAAGTGTTTGCTCTTTGAGTGACTTGTATTAATTTGATATGGAAAGTCTTTCTAGTACTGGGATGGAAAAATACTCTGTATGAAATTCTGTTAATTCTAAAACATAATGTTTAAGACCATCTGTGAAACAAAGTACTTGAGAGTTGTAAAATGAGAACACTTAAATAATATTGAATAAATTTGTTTAGATTTCCAGGTTTTATATAATGTAACTGAATGTTAAGAGGTAATAGAATATGATATTCAAAAAAGCTGGAGTGCAAAACAAATTACAAAATTTTTGTCTGATTTCGTAATTCCTCTTACCTGTTTCTCTCTTGCTGTCTTTTCCCTCTCCTCCCCATGTAATAAAAGCAAGACACACTTTAACTAATCAGCTGAAGTCAATCAGATTTTGTCAGCATAGATCTTAAGAACTGAATTTCTCAAATGTCTCACTTAAATAAGTGTTAAGATAGAAAAGAGAGGCCCCGTTATCATCTCATTCTGGGAAAAGCTGAAGCATAAACTCAGTCCTTACTAGGTTTTGCTAAGCTAAACAATGTGTCAGGGTTTTGATTGAAGCAACTCTGTATCCAGAAGCTTTGCCATATAAAATGAGAATGGATTGAGTTGAAAGGAATCTTTCAAGATCATCAAGGCTCACTTCTGTGGGCAGGGACATCTTTCATTAGATAAGGTTGCTCAAAGCCCTGCCCAGCCTGACCGTGAGCACTTGGAATAGATCGTGCACAACTTCTCTGGACAAGTTGTTCAGTGTTTCCTCCCTTCAATGTAAAAAATACCTTCCTAATGTCCAATCTAAATGTACCAGCTTTTCGTTTAAACCCGTGTCACTGCAGGCCCTCATAAAAGGTCTGTCCCCATTTTTCTTCCAAGATCCTTTTAAGTTCCCTCAGTACCTAGGGTGCATTTCATCAGGTTCCATGGTCTCGTGTACCTTAGGTGTCTCAAGTCTGACCTTGTGCTGCAGCGGGCAGTTGTGCACTCGCCCAGTCCCCCTGTTTGTCTCCAGCACGTGAGGCAGTGTGTCTGGAGCACTTGCTGGTGAAGACCAGGAGGAAGAAGACATTAAGTACCCTCAGCCTTGTTTGTGTCCTGGGTCTCCTTTGGGATAGGGACCCTTCTTTCTTGTATAGAAGCTTCCTCAAGCTTGATGTCCCTGGCCAGATTTAATTCTATCACAGCTTTCCTACCTGATTCCCGGTTGCTTGGACAATTTCTCTGTGTTCCTCCAAATCTACCTGTCCTTGCTTCCACCCTCTATAGGCTTCAGTTTTCTGCTTGTGTTTGTCCAGGAGTTCCTTGTTCAACCATGCAGGTGGCTGGTGTTTTGCTTGACTTCCTTTGGCAGGCATGCATCCCTCCTGAGCCTGAAGGAGGTGATCTTTCAATATTAACCAGTTTTCTTGGGCTCCTCTACCAGGCAGATCCCTGAGAAGGTCAAACTGCCCTCCTGGAGTCCAAGAGAATGAGCTTGCTGTGCACCCTTGCTGCCCTAAGGATCTTGAACTCCACTGTTCCATGGTTATTGCAGCCCAGGCTGCCCTTGATGTTCACAATCTCCAGCACCCCCAAAATTTTGGTGTGAGGGAGGCTCTCATCACGTGCTGTGCTGTGGAGAGCCAACAGAACTAAACATTTTCTGGAATGTTGGTCTTCAACAATTAAGACACTGTGGACTTCTTAAGAGTTTGGACCTGTGGCTCTTGGATTTGGACTACCTTGGGTCACAATGTTAAACTTTTCTTACACTTTCTGTTCTCTAATTATGTGATGAAGCTGTAACCTCCAGTGCCTTGCAGCATGTTTCTACCGACTGTTACTGTGCTTATCTGAGTAATTGAAGCATGCTGCTGAGCAAGATTGAATAATGTTGTGTTATTCCCTTTCTTAAAATGAACACTGCAACCAGAGCAGTAAGGTGACTTTAGGAGAGGGAAGGGGTTTTGTGAACTTGTTAGTAACTCATCATAAAGGGTTTCTTTTTGGTGATGTTGCAATTGACTCAGAAAAATCTGGAATATACAGTTGCACCTGGGTGATGGTGTAAAGAAAGCTCTGAAAAACTGTCATCTTTTGTTGTGTTGATGTGCATTGACTTTCAGTTTGCTGCCCACATGAAATGCTGCCCCCAGTATCTAGTTCAGATAGTTGTATTAGGTGATGTCTGTTGTGTGTTGGTTATCTTGCACTGGGGTTGAAGCAAAACAGCAGATTTTGCTTAGTCACTTGAGTCTATTTTGTTTCCTTTCAGTGAAGGGATATATCCTGCTTGGATTTGAGCTTTGTTTTTTCATGCTAAGGAGCTGGAGAAGAGAAAGAAGGCTACACAAATGTCAGATTGGCATGTGGTTGATAAGTAGAACAATTCAAAAATGCCTTTTTTGGGCTGACATTTTCTGTGTTCCAAGAGCAGAATGCTGATGTACTTGCACCTTCTGCCCCTTGCTTATCAAGATTGATTTGTGGTTGTGGGTGGTATAAGTCTTAGGATAGTTTGTCTATTTTAGGACATGGTTTAGAGTTTAAGATCTCAGGTAGGACAGGTGTATGCTTTGTGTAAAGAGGGTTAAATGTTAATTTTCAGCACAGATAAATTATGTTCTGCTCAAATTTTTGAAGTTATTTCAGGGATTTACATTTTTATTAGGACAGATTTTGGATGATAAAGAGTTTTGCTGACCTAGAATAAGGCAAATAATTGAAACTAAGTAAAAACAACCCACGAACTACCACCACCAAAACACCTGAACCGGAAGGTAGTAGTAACTATATAGTAGTAGGATTCATTAAACTCCTGGATGAATTTCATTAATTCATTGTTTAATAAACAAAGCACTTCTAGAAATGGGTGTCACTGCAAAACAGTAGGATTATATTGTCTTCTAGTGATGCAAAATAGGCAGTCTTTATTCAAACTAACAAAATCTTTTTTATGAAAGTGTTTTTTTTCCAGCTGATAGTGAAAGTAATAAAACTTCAATTTTCTCATAAAGCTAGGTGAGACATACATTTCAGTCGACAGATTAATTGTGAAGCCTTTGATGAAAGAGTCTCTCTTCCTATAGTAAAAAGGACCTTTCCTAAAAGTCACCTTTAAACTTCTAATAATTCCTGTCACTCTTCAAAATGACACTGAGTAGATGTACAATATGTTTGGAGTAAGCAGTATTTAAATGACTGCTTTCTTCTCTGGGTGGGTTTTTTTTCACTGTTTAATATTATTCATGTATGGATACATATTGTCACAACTTATCATGTTTTCCTCTTTATAGGTCCTGCTGGGGACTTGCATCTGGCCTCAATGTGAAATTAAGGTAGAAAAACACATCTACATATGTGTTTGCTATTAGGATTTAGTTTATTCACTGGTCATGCCTGAAGAGTGATGTTCGTCTCTAGTCGGCTAACAGCCAGGAAATATAAATGATTGTCCTAGAAGTCAAGCCTCTCTCCTATTTACTGGAGTGAAAATCACCTCCAGATATCGACGGAAAATCAACTACAGAAAATGCTTCAAGTTATAAGGATGCCAACCACCTAGATTCATGCGCCCTATCTGTACAGTTGTTGTGGATGGTTTGCCATCTGAAAGCTCCTCAAGCTCTTATCCAGGCCCTGTATCTGTTTCTGAAATGTCTCTGCTACATGCTTTGGGTCCAGTGCAGACCTGGCTGGGACAAGAGCTAGAGAAGTGTGGCATTGATGCCATGATTTATACTCGGTATGTCCTCAGTCTTCTGCTGCATGATAGCTATGACTACGACCTGCAGGAACAGGTATTTACATATTTTAGATGTTGTCCAGTGAAAGTGAGTTTTTTGTACCAGTTATGTTTTGTGTATTATACATGGGTATGCCTCAGCTGGGGGATGGATGTCTTTAAGTGTGTGGGTGGAAGGAGGGTATAAACCGTACAGGAGTTAGATTTGATGGGTGAATAGAGATTGATGTAGTTAGATTGCTGTATGGGCAATTACATTAAAGAGCGTTTTCATGTAGCTACAATTGATATCAGAATTGTTTACACTGGAATATCTGTGTCCTAAATGGAGACCATCACTCCTTCTGATTATAAGCTTGATTTAATATTGGAACATTAGTAAATGAACGTAATTCTTGTAAACTGTGTCAAATTGCCCAGCTCCATGGTAGTTTATAGACTCCCCCCCTTCACTTCCCATGGAGTTCATGTTCTGCTATTTTCAGTAAAGAATAAACATCCCCCTCAAATATCTTTTAGTGCCCAGGTATTTTAAATACATTATTATACGTACAATATTAATCTCTTTTAAAATAATGTTAATGCTGAATGCTGATGAAAAGCATGCAAGAGAGTTGTGACCCTAGAGCAGACTATTTGGTCTCGATACCTTTTTTCTTTTTTTTATTTTATTATTTTTAATTTCTCTGCATCATGAACCTGTGTAGAAATACTTTAAATAGTGGAGTTTTACGAATTCAGGACTCAGGGAAATTACAGTGTTTTCAGAAAAGGATGACAATGCTATTAAACATAGACTTTGTCTTAGAAGGTGGCTGTGGTGACAGTGGGAAGGAAGGAAGGAAGGAAAGCAAATACCTTTTATTTGATAGCTTAATTATTAGTCTTTTTTCATTACTGTTGTTTTGGTTATACTTCAAACATTGCTACCTAACTGATTCAGAACTTCCATTGTCACCTAGTTTATCTTTTTAAAAATCCAGCAAGAGCAGAGCAGGTTATTGTGAGATAGATGTAAGTGTAACTGAAACACAGAAGATTCATGTCAGATGCTGCCTGTTTTTAAACTCTTAGCAACCATTACTGTGTGTAAAAGCCTTCATGCTTCCCTTGTGCAAACCAGAAAACTTGTATCTGTAAAAGCTTTTTTGTTTCTTTTTGTTCAGAGTTGTATCTGGCAGCAGTAGGTGAACATCAGCTGCAACCGCATGATTAATAATAATAATTAAAAAAACCCAGTGTAAGCTCTTTCTGGAATATACTTTAACATGTAGGTCTTGGTCAGACGTGAATAGCTGTATTTTAGAAGGGGAAAAAGGGTCCAAAACCTGTTTGAAAGAGCATGTGGGATGAGGACATTAAAAATGAAACCAATTGAAACCACATGAGAACTTGAGGAGCTTTAGAGATAGGCCAGAGGCCTTGGGGAAAATGAAGATGTGTTTCTTTTCAGTCCATTTCAGACAACAGTCATAACTTTGAAGTTGCTACTGTGATATTTCAAATTACTGAAGTGCCAAAATTAGTTTTCTTTTTATCAGGCTTTGCAAGAAGCAGGGTAACTATATTATGAAAATCTCATTCAGTTTATTTCTCATTTTGATACTTTAACTGGCTCCTTTGTGGGTTTGATAACAGAGCTTTAAGGAATGTGTCTGTTCTTTTTCCAAGTTCATTATCTGAACCTAATGAGCCAAAGGGAGAAGAATACCTCATGCTGACAGGGTAGCCAAAACCTGTGTTGCTGAGTGGGTGCTGTGGTACCAACGTACAGGATCTCTTCTGAACAGCACTGGGCTTTGAAGCTGAAAGATTTTTTTCCACCTCCTCCAATTTGAACCTGTTTATATAACATGCTTTACTGCATTTGTTCGCCCTACTTCAAATAATCATTTTCTAAGTTTTGAGACCTAGTATCAATTTAGTTTTGAGATTACTTTCTGTAGTAATGATTAGATGCACCTGTTATGAAACATACTGCTCCCTAATTCCTTTTTCAAATAGCTTAGTTTATAAAGCCTGCAAGTACAAGTTTCTTACATAGAAAATTGAGGAAATCTTTAAAAACATGTGCTTGTTTTGTTTTTTATTTATTATTGTTTTTAAATTTACTTACTGCTTATTGGTTCTTTGTATTGCCTGACATTTTAAATTACTTTTGGTTTAGTGAAGTTACTCAGAAACAAGAAAATATTTACTCTAAAACATGTCTTTACATATAAGCAATTTCAGTCCAATTTTGGTGTTGGGCACAAGGTTAAGACAGGGGAAAAATATATACTATTGTTTACAAATGGAAGGAGTTCTCAAGGAAGAGAACAGGAATTAAATACCTAAATGAGAAGTCAGTTAGGAGAAAAATACTTAAAGTTGCTGAGCTTCTTTAACCCAGATTAATTCCCATTGACGATTTGGTCCTTGGCATCTCAGGAATTTTTTTCTCCCATGCGATACCTTTAATTCTTAAGAAAGATAAGAGAATTTCCGTGGAAAGAGCTATTGTCAATAGTGGGCTTATTGCAATGATTTCTCCAACTTAGAGGACAACTACAAAAAAGACTGAAGCACTCTATTCACATGGAGAAGACAAGGGACAATGGGTACATGTTGCACTGGGAGCAGTTTCATCTTGATATGAGATTTTTTTTTTCTCTTTCTTTTTTTTCTTGTAGTGAGAACAGTCATTCACTGGAACAGCCTCCTCAGGAATGATAGAATCCCTGTTGCTGGAGGTTTTTGAGATGCAGTAGGGTGCTAGATAGTCTTGTTTATTCTCCTTTTCCCTTGGTAGGGTAGACCACATGATTTTTTGGAGGACTAATTTAGGAAGTCTTAATCTTATGGATACTGTCATCTTTTTGCATTAGAAATATTATAGAGTGAAGCTAAGATGGCCATTAAGATTTTTTCCACCTCAGAATGTTGATGGTATCATTAGCACTGTTTTGGTTGCTTCAGGGAGCCTCCTTCAGTGCTTTCTTTGTAGTGTTCTGGTGTCATCAAGTGTAGCAGGGAAATGGAACTCTGAAGTCTGGACTGAGGTTCTGTCAGGTAAGTACCAAAAGATTTAGTATCAAAAATAAGTTAAAAAAACCCATTCCTGACCTTACTAGGCATACACAGCTATTTAAGATATCATTTGTCACATTATCAGTCACTTCTGTTTACGGTTAAAATAAGAATTTCTAAAGAATATAGGAATCTTGATTGACGATGGGAGTCTTGATTGACTAGATCCTCAGGATAATTTTTGAGAAGAAGCAGGATTGTTCCCTTCTGCTCTGTTAGTAATATTTAATGTGTGGGTTTTGGTCTTGATTTTGATGCAGTCTTCTGCGTGTTTCTCCAGTGTAACTGAAGCAGATTTGTTTGACTTTCTCCAATATTTGTTTTTGAACAGTGAGCTAGTTTAATGCCTGGATAGAAGTTAAGACTAAGGATGTATGTCTGGGGGGGTTGTGTTGGTTTTCCTTCCCTTTTTTATGAATATGAGGGTAGGTTTTTTTAGTTTGTGTTTTGTTTGGGTTTGTTACTGGTGTTACTTCTATGCCTTGCCCAGTTAGAATGGTGTGTGTTGGGTTATATGTGCTATATGGATTCAGGCTCACAAACTGTTAGATTGCTAAGTCATGAGTTTCCAGAGACTTCATAGCAGATTTTTTGCAAGTACAAAAAACCTAGGTGTAACTAAAACTCTAATGCAGTGTAACCAAATTTTACTGGAATGTTTGCAGTTTCTATTCTGGCTCATTGGCTTAAATTGAAATAGCTATTAAAATATTGGGAAAATTTATAAGCCAGTATGTTTTGCCCAGCTGTATTTCTAAGGAATGGAGAATTTCCAAGAGAGAAATCTTGTTTATGCTAAATTGTACTGTGGTACCGGGGTCTTCGGGACTGCTATGGTTATGCATATATTATACATACCTATCAAGAATTACTGTCAAATTCTCTAAATATACACACTTTAAATGTATCTTTGCTTGTTTGGTTGGTTTTTAAAAACTCAGGTACTGAAGGTAGCTTAGTTATTGTTGGCACCTAGAGCAGAATTCTTATCCAAGCCATACTTACTACTTTTGGAAGTGAGTCTAAGAGTTCAAGATGTAAAAGTTCTTAACATGTTCTTCATTCTTACTGTGTACTTTATTTATTTATTTATTTATTTGTTATTTCCCCTTCCCCTCAGGTTTTATTTTTTTTGGCAGTGATGATATTGCTGGTGGCAGGGTTTAAGTGGGTGGAAGATGGAGTAGAAAATACAAAGTATGAATTGGGTTTGCACATTTTCCTTGATTCCTGTGATAGAGTTCATAGATAGTTTTGGGGGTTTTGTGGCTAGTTGAGGTTTGTCATATCAGAAGACAAGTAAGGATTTCAGTGGTAGACTTGCCCTTTTTTTCCTACAACCAAAGATGTTGCTTGTGTACAGTCTTTCTAGAGAACAATTCTCAAATTTATTTACATATATATTAGATGCCTACATGGCCTAAAAATTACTAAAGAAATCTCTTGAACCATGCTATGTAAGATACTAATTATTTAGGTGTGTTAGTGTGTTTATTTGGTTCTGTTTAGTTTTTTGTTTTTTTTTTTTTTAAGATTTGAGGCCTATCAACAGTCTCTTCAGAATGTTAGGAAATCACTGGTATTTTGTGCTGAGATAGATGACTTTTTAGTCAGTTTTGGTCCTTTATGGAAAACCTCATAAAATTAGTATGGATTTAGACTGTTTAATGTAAGTAAAGTGCAGAATGTTTCTGCCAAGTATACATGCTTTCATAATTTGCGTTTTATTATTGAATTTACATACTTTGGAATAAATGATAAATTAAGCAGAAAATAATGAAATTGCTGTCAAGTTTTTAACTTTTGGGGACCCACAGAATTGCTGTTGGTGGAGATCTGAACATTGTGAGACAGCCTTCTGACTTCACACTAGACTGATTTTTAATCAGAATATCTTTCTCTTAGTTTCCTAGTGGCAAACAAACTTGGTGCTTTTAAGATTTGATTGTTTTTTAAATGCTAATTAAAAATATATTTGTAGATGCATGTGTTCTCAAACCATTTTGTGATACAGTAAATACTGCATTAAGATAGCATAGTCTGTGTGAAGCAGAAGGCATTGCCTTAAAATATACTTTGTGTGAAACATTATTTCATTGGTCTTTCTTTGTACAGTATTAAAATCAGTGTTCTATGTTGTATCTTTCACATACTCTTTGTAAGCCTATCTGATTTTGAATATAACAAGTTTATGGTTTAGTGCTATAGACTTGTTACTGTAGACTGTTCTCCCTTTTGAAGGGATAGAGCTTTTATTTAAAAAAACCAAAACCTAACCCCAACAGCTAGACACTCTGTGAGATAAAGGCTTTGTTTGTAAGCCTTTGGTCATGCAGCAGGAAGACTGAAGTGCATGTGTTATGCATACTTTCTTTATCAAGTGTCTTCTGTTACTTTGGATCTACTTCTTTCAATTCACTTTTTTTGGAAGTTAACAGTTATATCTGAACCTCAGAATTAAAAATCCTTTTCTTTTTTTAATGATGTTTTCCTAATTCTCAGCATTTATTGGCTATTGCACTGCAAACTATGTACTTCTGTGATCAGGCTGAGATTTTTGCTTTTCATTTTTCAATTTTTAACAGGGAGGCTTTTTTGTGGGAAGAGTAATTATTTGTAGACTGATTTGAAGTAGTTCCATTCAGGTAATCTTTTATATGGCGGCATAAAAAGGTCTTCAGAATGATAGTTGCACTTCTGCTGACTCTCATGTAGTTTTTATTCTTTCTTTTTCATCATTTTCACTTACATATTTAAAGTCCAAAATGTAGTTTTCTTTTTTATATTAAGAGAAGCAGAGAGCAGCAGAAGAGACACTCCAGCGCACATGTGATATATTTTAGGGCTTTACCTTGTGGTTTTGAGTTCATAAATGATTTTGTGCCTGTCCCTCTGCCCTGGGATAGGGATATCACTGCCAGCTTTAGTCCAGGTTTGGCTCGCATGTGCTAATGACACAGGACACCTTGGTGACTGAACTTGGAAGGCACTTGCTAGCTTCCCAGCTCCAGTGGAATGTGGGCTGTTTGTTCTCCTGCCATCCCATATTAACCCAGTAGAGGGACCTCATGTCTGGATTTATATTCTAGTAATAGATACTAGTTTTTCCAGTGTGTATTTTGAGGGGAAGAGGATGTGGCGTTTTGTATGTGTCTTGTTGTTTGTATGTCTCATCCATAACCTAAAGAGAGGAGGAGAAATGAGGATTTGGTCCTCTGCACTCCACTGTGTTGAATGTTAATCTGGCTAGTATGGCTATTTGACAAAAATAACAGTGCTGCTTCTAGTATAATTATACCTGTTCTTTTATCATCCCTTAGAAATACTTTTTGGTCACTCAAACACATTTTTTTCATAATGCATTACAATATGCAGAGTGGGGTCAGTTACAGTAGGGAAATGCTGTGTGACTGCTGTACACAAGTGCCAGTAAATTTCAAAGTTCACCAACAACATGTAGAAATAAATTTCTTGAATGCAAAGCATTTTCCATTTAGTTTGTATTTGTGTTACTGCTTATTAACATGTGTAACAGTCCTGTAGGAACAATTACTTAAATTTTCTGACTGTATTTTTTTAGTCAGTACCCCAACTAAGTATGCAAATTTCAGGTTGTGAGGATCAGTGTATGAAGAAAAGAATAGGTATGAGGGTGAGCTGTGAGACCAAAACTTTTAGCTGTCCTTTTTTGTATGACTAATTTGAAATCCTTAGATTACTCAAATGTATATGTTTATAGCAATGAGAATAACCCCTTCTTCTTCCCATACATAAATATGTAAACTGAAGAAAGGACCAATTAATCATATTTAGAAAATGATACTGTATCTTGAAATTAATATGCCCATAAAGCTTATTGATACAAAAGTTAAACCACTTTCTAAAAGTTCAGATAACTAAGTTTAAAAGTTCATAGAGGAAGACTTATCCGTGGTCCTGCCCTCCATCCCTCTCTAGGAAGAGGGGACTATAACTGATGACTATATAATTCAAATTTTGGCAAGTAATTTTTTTGTATACAGTGTTAGTTTTTTGAGAAAAATTAGGTGGGTATGGATTTCTCTTCTCTTAAGCAATGGAAAATGGTTGAAATGTCTTTACTGTAAAAGCATGTGGCTCAACAAACTTATTTATTGATTTGTAGTTGGCATTTGTCTTGTTAGTTGTGCAGTAACCGCTCTGTTCTGTATTTCTCTGTCCAGTGACTGTTAGATACAGGACAGGTTTGGAGTATCATGGACTAAGTTTGTAGTCTCTATTCTGTTTTAGGGGTGGGAGTTGTGGTGGCAGGGATTGGAGCTCAGCAGTAGGCTTACAGGGGCTTTGTATTTGTGCAAACTGTACAGGTTCCAGGGCAGTCAGCTTCAGCTCGTGTGTTAGTGCAGAAGAGGAACATTCATTCTCAAGGACTCTGCTTATCTGAGTAACTTGATTTCCATGCTCTCTGCTGCATTTGTATTGGTGTGAGTGGTCATGCTGAACTGCTCGTTCCTGTTTTATGAAGTGACTACTAATGTTTTCTCACAAAGGCTTACATAACACAAAGCAGAGATGGAAGCTCAAGTGCCAGATTGGTGAGTCCTCTTAACACTCAGGATTTCTTTGCAGCCATATCTGTGCTGATACAATTGTACTGTTTGAAGTTCTGGGGCCAGTTGAGATATTTCCTTTGTGTTCTTCAGGTATAGAGCATTGCATGACAGTACACTTACCACATTTCTCCAAGCATAGGCGTGTGCTGCCTATATTCTCTGAAATCAGATTATGACAGTGGTCTGTGATGCTTGCCACGCAACTTTACCTCTAAAGCCAAAAAAGCAACCATAAATGCTATGAAATAACTTTACCAGTCATGACATGCCCCTTTCAGACACCTTGCCTCTGTAGTGACAGTTTCTGTTCATTTCGTGGCTTTCTTTTCTGCAGTGTAAAATCAGACATGTAAGTAAAATGATGTCTTTATAGCTCTAGCTATAGCCTTGCTAAATTCTCTTCTTTTCTGCTTTTACTTTAATGGGAAAAGTCGAAAGGCAATCTGCTCAACAAATGTAAGATTTTAACAGATGCAGCATTTGCATGTTCTCTCATTCTTTGGAGTGGGTGTGACAAATTTTTTCTCCTTAGTTTTAGCCTAGAAGTAACTTCTAATTAGTGAACATCATGTAAAGTGCCCTTTCAAACAGGTGGGATTACGACCAAAAGATTATAATTGACAGAAACTCAGATGACAGGATTTTATTCTTGGACTGATTAGTTTTGATAAGTAGAATTCTTCCCTGTCTGCCATCAGTCTTGAACACTCTGAGGTCATAGCAGCTCTGTTCTGTTACAGTCAGACTCCACAGGGTTATAATGTTCTGATTGTGGGAAAGAGGTGACTGTAGTGGCTAGATGATTCCCTGCTTTTTCACTGTAAGTCTAAGATGAGTTCTTTCCCTGATAATACCTGGATTTTGAGTTACTATCTAACATTAAAGAATGTTTCCCAGTCCTCTCTAATCTGTGTTTAGCAATGTTTTTTTGCCATGGAGAAAATGTATGCTGCTCTCTGAAATTTTCTCTTCATCTGCATTTCCTTTGGGGCATATTAGCTGAGTTTGAGCCAATGTTCTTGTGTTTTCTTCGGAGCTGTCTCACCTATGAATTATCTTCTTATCTTTATCTCAGTCTGAGGCAACCTGTAAGGAATGTCTAAGTTGATCCTGGCCCATCAGACCTTTCTCGGTATTTATAATAAATTTCATTATGAAAAGGTGTCTATTGCTGTGGCTTTAAGCAATCTATGAGAGTTTTTCCTGAATCTCAGTTTAGTGGAAGCATTTTTTTCAGGCATGATCACTGAAGGTCTTTATATATTGTTGAATAATCTTAACAATTAAGTACACTTGCGATAGTTGCAATTTTCCCCAAATTCCCACTTGTGAAATCCTCCAAGCGACAGTGATACTCCATTTTGGATATAATTTGTCATGGAGTCATTGAATGGTTTGGTTTGGAAGGGATCTTTAAGACCATCTAGTTCCTAGCCCCCTGCCATGGGCAGAGATTCCTTCCACAAGACTGGGTTGCTCAGAGCCCCATCTAGCCTGGCCTTGAATACCCCCAGGAAGGGTAGCCACGACTTCTCTCGGCAGCTTTTCAAGTGTCTCGTAACCCTCAGAGTAAAGAATTTCTTTCTAATATCTAATCTAAACCTGCCCACCTTCAGTTTGAACACACCCCGCCTTGTGCTGTCACTCCATGCTCTTGTCAGAAGCCCCTCCTGAGCTCTCCTGTAGACGTTTCATATACTGGAAGGTGCTGTAAGGTGTCCCTGGAGCCTTCTCTTCTCTAGGCTGAGCAACCCAGAGAAAGAACTCTGTCAGCCTGTGTTCATAGCAGAGGTGTTCCAGCCCTCTTGTCGCCCTTCTGTGGACTCACTTCTACCTTCCTCATGTCCCTCTCGTGTTGGGAGCAGACCTGGGGTGCAGTGCTATGGGTGGGGTCTCATGAGAGTGAGAGGGCCAGAATCACCTTCCTTTGCCTGCTGTCCACATTGTTTTGGATGCAGCCCAGGACACAGCTGTCCTTCTGGGCTGTGACTGCACGTTGCCAGGTCATGTTCAGCTTCTCATCAACCAACAGCCCTAAGTCCTCTTCTTTGGGGTCCCTCTTGATCCTTTCTCTGGTTTTGTGTTTGGAATTGTGTTGTAATAAAACAGCCGAGAGTCCATTTTCTTCATGTGGGAAAGAAAAAAACCAGTGCTTTATTCACATAACTAATTTTATAAAGTTTTTACAGACCTCATGTGCAGCGTTAATTGGTTAATAGCTTTCTTATGTATTACTCTATTGGTTAGTAAAAGGTATTTTACTTGTCCATCAAATCTCTTTATTTTGAATTGTTTACATAATTATTTATTAATTCTTATAAGACGAATCCATTGTTTACCCAAGTGCAGTTGGTTTTCACCCAAGAATAGTTTGTTGTGTTAACAAACTCTCGTTCCCAAGGCTATTTTCACATAAGAACTTAACAAACCACTTAACTGCACTTAAAAAAGTGACAAGTCAGCTATTAATTTAATAGAGCAAGACCTTTCCTTTATAATTTTTCTACTTGTCTACAAGAGAATTGCCTCAGCTTGGGTGGAATACATTGCACTTGGCCTTGCTGGACTTCATGAAGTTCACACAGGCCCACCTCCCAAGCCTGTCAAGGTCCCTGTGGATGGCATCCCTTCCCTCCAGTGTGTTGACTGCACCACACAGTTTGGTGTCATTGGCAGATTTGTTGAGGTAGCACTTTGTCCACTGTCCATGTTCCAGCAAAGGTGTTAAGCAACATCAGTACAGACCCAGAGAATCACTTGTCACTGGCCTTCACTTGGACATGAACCTATTGACCACAATGCTTTGAGTGTGACCATCCAGCCAAATCCTTATCCTGTGAGTGGTCCATCTATCAAATCCATGGCTTTCCAGAGGCAAGGACAGTGTCACAAGCTTTGCACAGGTCCAGGTAGTTGACATCATTTACTCTTCACTTACCCACCAAAGCTGTTACCCTGTCATAGAAGGCGACCAAATTTATCAGACATGATCTGCCCTCAGTGAAGCCATGTTGCCTGTCACCAGTCACCTCCTTATTTTCCAGGTGTTTTAGTCCAGTTGCCAGCAGCATCTATGCCAAGATCTTGCCAGGCACATAGTTACACTGACTGGCCTGTAGCTCCCCAAGTCTTCCTTCTTTTCTCCTTCTTAAAAACAGGTTATGTTTCCCTTTCTAATGTTGCCATTTATGTGGACTGGGGGCTTCATAATGTTTTTATTTCAGCTGTATCGCAAGATGTCACATTTGTTTTCTTACAGATGGTAGATATTTCTCTTTACAGCAAATGAAAGGAGAATAACTATGAAACTTGCTTTTTTTTAATCTCCAATTTCTTGGTAGTTTAAAGGGAAGTTATGGAATTGCTGCTTTTGCATAGTTGAATAGAATAAAGTATTTAAAAATCTTTCTAAAATTTGTGCCTGTATCTTAATTTAAAATTAAATTAAGCACTCAAAGTACTGGATTTCTTGAGGCACCATTAGAGTGAAGAACACTGGTACTTCATCAGGGTTTTTTAGCCATATTTATAGTTATTAGGTTATTCTTGACAGGGAACTTTGCACTTTCAGTGTCTTCATGACTGAAAATGTCTAATGAAATTATCTAGTTACATAGTAGGTAGGGGGATAGTAGGACTCTGGAGAGTAGATGTTTAATAGCAGTTTAGATATATAAACTTGGGGTTTTTTCAGTATCCAGAGGGCATTGGCTTTCTGTTGAAATCTCGTTAATATTGGATGGCCATCTGTTGAAAATTTAGGTAATGGTAGTCTTGTTTAAATATTCAAACTCTGTAAGTAAAATTTTAGTTTTTCTTTTGTGTGTATGCACACTTTTAAAATCTATAAGTTCAGAGTGGCATTGCTTTTGTGAAAAGTTCAGTGACCAGTGAAGAGCCCTGCATTAAAATGAGCATTACCTTATGGTCTCTAGTTCTGTTAGGAAACAGGTAAATGAAGGCTTCTTGTAGGTGAAGAGATCAGAAGTCTTTGGTCATTCTTTCCACGTGGTTTACCTACCATGCATACAGAATGTTTTGCTGAGCTACTTTCTTTTTCCTGTTAAGGATTTGATACTTTCCAGTCTAAGGAGTGAACCTACTGATGGGCCCCTGACTACTGAAGATGAAAAGGTGGGAGGGGAAAGATTAAGAGATTAATTTAACTAATTTAAACCATTGGGAACTACTGGGTTTTCTGTCCTTTTTTTTTTTTTTCCTTGTCAATTTAGTCATCATAAAAGAAGTGGGTCAGTCTGTGTCTCACTGTTCTACAAACTCACTCACTATAGGATGTATACTTGTATATATACTTTCTTGTTTCTCAGGCATTTTACTTTAATGTTTGGCTTTGTAAAAACTTTGTCTTTGACCCAGAATTGTTCTGATACACAAGAATTATGTTTACTGACTTTTTGTTCTTTGCTGTTCTGCAGGGTTTTATGGGTGTGGTGTTTGATTTGTGTACAAAAAGTGCAAGATCCTCAGCAACTTAGGATATATCAAATACATATATAGTGCTGATAAATAAATGTAGTTTAGATGAGAATTTTAAAGTGCAAAATTTTGCATGGGATAGCTGTAATCCATGGTGCTTGCTAGTCTTGTAAAATCTGAGGCTATAAAACTTAAGAGTTTGTCCAGGAAAAAAAATCCCAACCCAAGTTTTAACCTTGGCAGCCAGGTGTGACTGAAAACCATGTGTCCAAAACTTTTTTTTTTTTGCGTGTATTGTATGAAGAGGTAGAAAGCAAAGGCGAATTATGTTGGAGCTGTGTCCTCAATCCCTGCATCCTGAAAGACAAGCCATGTTGTTCCCAGAGTGCACAAACAACTAACTCACTCTGGAAGGAGGGATGAGACCATGATACCACAGCTCTGGGGTGGGGCCTGAGAGAGAATTCCATTTAGCTTCCCATCCCCATTAAAAAATTGCATATCTCTTAAAAGAGATTTTTCAGTTTTTAAAAGTTGAAAACTGTCAAAGTTTGTAGACAAGTGTCAGGTATTTTTCAAATTACATGCGTGAAGAACTGAATTAAATGCTTTATAAATTTCTGTGAGCATGAAGGTTCTTGCTGCTCTGCTGAGAGATAGTTGGTAAAGCTGTGATGTATCAGTACAAAGCAAACCTTTGTTAGCATAGAGAAAAACAGTAATACATTTTGGGAATGTTTTCCTACTGCAGATGTTGCCTTTGTGAACTTTCCACATAAAATCAGAATAAATGAAGTTAACCCAGTGCAAATTTGCTGGTGTACCTGGATTTTCACCCACACAAATGGGTCTGTATTTACTTATTTGAAGCTGTGCCCATGTGGATGAACTGGAATGGTTTTGGGAGCTGGTGGGGGTAGGTGGTTCTCATCAGTTTGTTTTCTTTCACATGAATGTTGGGAAGAGTTAGAGTGCTCTTCAGCCTCATTGTGTAAAGAAATATATAAGCAATATAAGAAATATATAAGTCTTTGAAAAAAAACTTTAAAAATTATTTTTTTAAATTAATTATAGATATGTACAGTCTTTTAAACCTATTTTCTGATTTTTTCAAATTATTTCTTTTGTTAGTCCTTCTAATAGCAGTACAGTAGCCTGTTCAAATTTTTTAAGTGAATCACTGGCACCTTGCACAAGTGCTAGGAAAAACAGAGTGACTGGTAGCTTTTTGTTCTTTCAGCACTAAATGCAGTTCTCCAGTTTTGGTACTCAGATAAGACTTTAAGCAGTAAATCCAGCAAATTGCTCTGCTCCTTCATGTGAAGTCACAAATGACTGCCCTTCAATGGCTATTTTTGAAGATTGTCTCTCTTGGCCCCCATGTTTATCCCATCTTGTTCTTTGATTGCAAAGGGACAATTATTTGCACTGACAACTTGGTACTTTGTTTTGAAACCATGAGGAATTAGGAATTTTTTTAAATGAGGGTAGGCCTTAGCCTGGTTTTCTTTGGAAGCAGTAATAGATGCATTGAAAGGGTTGAAACAGGTAGGCTGAAAAGATGTTTGTGAATGTCGCTGAGGAAGATTACTTTAGACAAACATACATTTTAAAATGTTAAAGACTGTTTTACTGATAGCCAAAATATTTCTTTCATGAGATGAATATAGGAAATCATGTATGTGCATGTGAACCGACAGTAAAGAACTAGCAAGTCTGATAATAAATTTTGTAAATTCTGAAAAGCCATAAAAAGGGATGCTACATATCTTCAGATAATTGCATATAATACAATAGCATTCTACTTCAATTTTATTGTTCTCCATTGTTCTTACATGTATGAGAAGCCAACCCCACCTACTCACCCTCACTTCTCAATTATTTGAATTTTCTTCTGAAATAGTTCAGGTTTATTTTATGATAGATAGTGCTATCTCTAGCTGTAATCATGTTCATTTTAACACTGAGTTGAAGGCTTCTAACACTGCATTTTCTTCTTCTGGCTTGTTTAACTTTCTCTCTTCAAGTTTGATCTTAACTCAGAACTACTTGTTTTT
Organism: Cinclus cinclus; assembly: GCF_963662255.1. Classification (NCBI taxonomy): domain Eukaryota; kingdom Metazoa; phylum Chordata; class Aves; order Passeriformes; family Cinclidae; genus Cinclus; species Cinclus cinclus. The sequence goes on along the minus strand of NC_085050.1, from coordinate 11,540,046 downwards.
CATTCTTATTATTTCAGAGATCAGTGAAACTAACGTATTTTGTGTAAATTACAGTAATACATTCAACCATAAGTTGGCCATAAAATTGCCTTTGTGGATATTCTTTGCAATTGGAAAATATTACAGTGAAGTGTGAGTTGCCTCCATATCCTGTGAAAGATGCATGTGCTTTTCTGAATAGTAAGTGCAAGTTTTATGTAATCAAACTAATCTTTAATTTGGCAAAAAATAGCTTTTAGCAGATAGAAAAGGGTTGGTTTCATTTTGCACAGTATGTTATTTGTAGTCCTATTCTGCTATAGTACTGAGATATTAATGTATTTAAATTATGTAATTTCTTCATTTGATTTTAGGAGAATGACATCTTCCTGGGCTGGGAAAAGGGAGCTTACAAGAAATGGGGAAAGAGTAAGAAAAAGTGCTCTGATCTAACACTAGAGGAAATGAAAAAACAGGCTGCTGTCCAGTGTCTTCGCTCTGCTTCTGATGAAGTAAGTTTGGACTATTTAATAGATTCTTAAGGCTTTATGTCCTTCTTTGTGCTAGATATATTTGGCTTGTCATGCTTAGATTTTAATTTGTGGCTTTTTAAAGTGCTAGTTCACCAAGCTTTCTCCAATAATTGTTTTTTTATTTAGGAAATTATGAAATCGGTATATGTTAGAATGATTTCTTAAGAGATTCTGTGCTATGTAGTGTCATGCTTTCCTTTCTGTAAACCCTCACCTGTTCTTGACTGGGGCATTTGCAATGCTCCAGTTTGAGTTGAAATGACCACAGAGCTTCGCATAAAGGTAATTCTAAAAATTTGAAGTTGACTTTGTGCTGTGTGTGAATAGAAGGGACTGGAATATGTGGGCAGAAAGCCATCTTGTTCTGTGCATGCAACATCTGTAATCCAGAATCCCTAAATAAAAAGCCATGTTTAGTAGCAAATGTTCACTTTCCAGATTACATGATTGAGTGGAAGTGAAGTGCACTGACTAGAACAGGTGAGGAAAGGTGAAGGCAGCAGGTTGAAGGAAGATAGATAGCAGAGGCAGCAGATACTGTGTAGTTGAGCAGAAAAGTGGACAAAGGGAGAGGCAGTTGAAGGCAGTGCTTAAAAAGAATGATCTGTAGGACAAGTCAAAGGAAGCTCTCCAGGGAGAGTTTTTCAGACAGCAAAAATGAAAAACTGTTTTTTAGTTTACAGAACTATAAATACTCTGGTCTGTCACTGCTGTAAGAAGAAACTACCCCACCTATGCAGCCTGGTTGCATTATTGCTCTACACACCTTCACAGTCATAGCTTGTGCTTGCATAAGCATTTGGGTGGTCATGTGGAGAGCTGCTTTGGGAAAGTGAATCAGTTTCCTGAGATTAACCTGGTTGGGGCAGAGGAAGTGTTAACCCAGAGAGGTTTCCTCATCAGATTTGTGGCACAGACACTTGTGCCAGCAAGGCTGTGGAAGCGTGGTCAAGGAAGTAGGGAAGATTGATGGTTATTCCCACCACCTTCAGCAGCATTGCCATCACATTCTGGCTCACTGTGAAACTACTTGAGTATTTGTTCAGTTACTAAATTGCTAATTGACTAACTGGGAGATTTCTGAACTCCCATTTTCCCATTACTTATTATTCTAACAAAGTGATGCAAACTACAATTTTGTTGGTACTTAGCTCCGCTCTCATAGTTATAGAATAGAATATTGAGGTCAGCACTGTAACTACCATAGAAGTTAATTTGATTATGAAACAAATACAGAGAAATAATTGCAAGAAGTAATGTCTTTCTTGGGTACATGTTTGTCTTTGTATACTCATTTTATGAACAATAAAATGTACAACTCATACATAGACTATAGGAATACTGATGATTGATTCTTAACTTCAGAAATTACACCCTTGATGCATCTCCACACATAGCTGAAAATCAAGAATCATCACTTAGAACTAAATTTATGTTATATAGAGAAATTTAATTGCAGAGCAAAAGGAAGGAGGTGAATTTATTAATAACCTATAACAGAGAAGGGAAGAAACTATTGAGCTACAGTTTTGAAAGAATAAAAAATACATGGGATCTGAAAGGTTGAAAAGTAACTTCACCTTCGACTCCTGTCACCTTGTCAAATTTTTAGTATTCATTAACTTATAATCTGCAACCTGTAGAGTTGAGTTATTTCAGAGCTATTTTGACTTCTGTTGCCTGCTCAGACAATTAAGCTTGCACATTTGTTGTCATTAATAAAATTGCAGGTCATAATTTTTATAATGTATATTCAGACACAGAATTGATCCTTTAAACCTTTTTTAAAAAATTTTGCTTTGGAGGTAGTTTAACACATGTATTGCATAAAAGAAATACAGACTTTTCTTTTTTCCCCAGAATTAAAGGAAGGGTGATCCTGCATAAATGCTAGTAATACTTTAAAGTAACTTGTAAGATACCTTTTATTTCTGGTTTTTCAAACACATTTCTCATGTTGTTCTGTTTTTGTATTTAAGTTTGTATGCTGATCTGGTGGGCATAATAAATAGATTTTGGACTGTTAAAGGTAATGTTAAAATACTATTTCTGCTGAGGCATTTAAACTGCTCCATACAATGTTCATGGTTTTGTCTTCACAAAAAAATAAAAATACTCTGTGAACTGCAGTTTAAATTGTAGATCAGTTGTGTGTAAGGAGAATTTATAAAAATTGTTGAGATACAAATAAATACTTTTTTTCCAGTGCCACTTGAAATTTTTAAAATAGTTTTCTGAATCATCTTGATAAATGTCTACCTGTGTTTACCTGTGGTTTTTTTTGTTGTTGTCAGATGAGGTGGATGTATTCATTAGGATGTTCTCTTTTTACAAGTGACCTGATAAATGGTCTACGTGGGCAGCTATGGAGCTTGTTTAGTTTTGCTTACCTTCTGTGATTCCTTTTTCAAAGTAGGTAGATGCAGAAATGCCAGTCTGTTCACATGGATATGGAACACTTGCTCTTCCAGCTGAACCTCTCCTTTCAATCTTAGTATTGGAGCAAAACAAGCAAATTTGAGCCCCTTTATTGGGAGTAATTGAAAAAAGTCTTAGTGGATTTCAACATGAATATATTTAAGTAAGATTGTGTTTAAGTGAAGTGGCTGTACTGTTTACCCTGTGCATGTCTGTAGACAGAGTATATACGTGCACGTGTGTGTAGGCACACAAAAAACAAACACAGGGTGACAATTCAAAGAAGGATTCAGTTTAGGATTTTGCAGCCAGATCATTTTAGAAAGAAAGTGTGCAGAGGATCAAAATGTAATGAGGGTCAGTAATAACTTTTCTAACTAACAGGAAATTGCAGAGATATGGTTAATATAATTTTGATTTTTGCACTTGATTATTTGAACCAATAGCCAATAAAGCATTAAGAAATGGCAGACAGTCTGCCTCCTACCCCTACCAGTAACCGAAAGCCGTAAAATCTGGTGATCACTTCAAAAAGGTGCTTGATGGAGAGAGGAAGTAATAAAATAGATTATATGAAAATTGGCTTGATAGTAGTAAGTACTTTTTTGTTGGACTTTCATTTAGTGGTTGAAACAAATACTCTGAAATCACCTCTTGTGGATTTTCATTCCCACAGTATTCCTTCTTTGGGTGTACTTCATTTGGTAGCTTAGTTTTGCTTGAATTCAGTTCTTCCTCTTGTATTAAAAAGAGTAATGCTGTAGAACACTAATCTGAGACAGAAATCCAAGGTTCTAGTTTTAATTTCACAGTGCTGAAAACAAACATCTGACTTGAAGAAGCCCAAGTTTGGTGTTTATTTCTAAAACATTTCCTGCATTGAGGAGAATGACAAGTCAGAGAAGCTGCTCTGCCTCACTGTGTCTTTGCCATGGCAGAGCCTGTTGTGGACTAAGCGTGTTTGTGAAGGGAGGCCTGATTTTGGCAGACACCATGTGTTGTATGTAAGAATGCAAGTTGTTAATGTATGTACATTCTGAGGACAGTATTTTTTGTGTGACAAGAATTTTGGTGTCTCAAATCGTCTATATTTGTATGAATAAGTCTTTGGCTGCAGATGCTCTTGCTGCACTCAGGAGCAGAGGAAATGTAAGTACATTGCAACTTGCCAGAAAATGGAGACAGAATGATGGTGAGAAAGACTTTTAAGACAAGTACTTTAATGTAGCAGTCAATTACTATTCTTACTGTAGTTTTAAAGTTTTTTTCTGAAATAAATAGTTTAAAGAGATGCTGAAGAATTGGTCAAATTTAAAAAGCTTGTTAATATTGACCTTGAGTAGTAATTTTGTCTTAATTTTTATCCTGCTAAAGTATGGAAGAAATTTTAAAATGTTGGTTTCCAATTAACTGGTCAAGTAGAGATATCTATTCTAATGAAACATTGGGTAAAAAACCCTATTGTTTAGGACTGGGGAACATTTATATAAAAGTGCTTTGATGAGAATAAATATTATCCTGAAATTACTGCCTCAGATTTTAAATTAAAACAGCTGATCTGTCAGCATTAAATGACTCAATGGTTAGTTTTGTTGTTGTTTCTAATTCCTTTCTGAAACAGATCAGTTTGTTCACATGCTAGTAGAGATTCTTTTTTCTTCTTCTTTTTTCAAAGCTGATTCTGAAAGTACATTATTTTTTATTTGAATATTGAAACTTGTCATTACTCGTCTTGTTACTGTAAAACAACAGAAAGCAGCATCTTTGAGACTCAGAAACTTATTAAATAAATAGGAGTTTAGAAATTTATGTGTGTTGTTTTCTTACAAGGTGGATACTGTGGGCAAGGTTGGAATTAGAGGTTACTTATGGAGACTGATACATGTAGGACTTGTATATAGGTACATTTCTTCGTAATAATATTGAAATTACTTATGTAGCTGTCCATTGGTCACAAACCCAAGTTTAACTAGTTTGTACCTGACTACTTCTCTGCTAAAATGTGCGTTGTTCAATAGATAGTCAAGAGAGCGAGCAGGTCTCCAGCTGTGGCTGTGGTTCCTGTGGAGTGCGGTTAATGCACGAACGCTTGCAGTGCCACACGTGAGGCTGCACCCCAGAGTTTCATTAAAGCAGCTGCTGTGTCCTGCTGAAATGTGTGAGGGCTTTTTAAGAATGAGCAAAGGAGACAACTTCCTGTGGATCTTACTTTCTGCACTGATGAAACCTGTGCTCCAAGAATCATTCGTTCTCCCAGTGTAGGGGACCACTGTACCTAAGCTGTTCCACAGCACATCCTGAGACATTTCTAGTGTCCAGTGCTGCTGATCTCCCAAGGCCTGTTGTAATGGAGTTCAGGCAATGTGGTCCATTCTGAACTAACCAAGCTCTCAAAATCTAACGGCCACATAAAAGAGTGTACAACATGTTCAAAGCTAGTCTTGCTTGATAGATTCCGTGATGAATTTTGAAAGAGAGCTGCTCTCATATATTTGACAAGAGCACACAGTACCTTCCATCCCACTGTTATAAGAAATTACTGCTTAGGAGTAACATGGAAACATAATCGGTGAAACTTCATAACAGTAATTTCTTTTAAATGCAGTCAGGTGTGGGCACACTAACAGCATAGAGCATTGGCTTTGCTTACTTTGAGTCACGAGGGGAGGAATATAACTTTTCTGATGCTTGTGTTATCATATGGGACTATGTAGAGGAGCAAAGTGTGGCTCTAGTGAACAGTTTTGTTAAAAATTTAAAATGATAATTTTGTTCTCAAATGTGCCTTGCTTTCAGCACAAACTTGAGATGTGTCTAAAATAAGATTTTGTTGAAATTTTCTTAGTGTTTGTCATCTTTCTTACTTGAAGTGCAGAACTGTCAAACTTTAATAGAATCACAGAATCCTAAAATGATTTCGGCTGGAAGGAACCTTAAAGATAGTCTCGTTCCAACCTCCTGCTGTGGGGGAGGGACACCTCCCAGGAGAACAGTTTGCTTGGAGCCCTGTCCAGCCTGGCCTTCAACATTTGCAGGGGTGGGACATCTGTGCAGCTGTTACAGTTCTGGACATAAACCTTTTTCTAAGAAATAATCTGCTAATCAGGCCAAATGAATTAATTGGTTATGATTGCACATCTGAGTATGTCTTTATTGGTGGGTTACTCTGGCCAGTTATTGCTGCCTGCAGAGATTATGGTGTCTGTGTGCCATTTAGACCAAGGCACTGTTGCATAATTTGCCTTGCACTTTGCAATAGCGATAGGCAAGAACTGAGGAAAAAGAACTTCTGGAGTTTGTAGCAAGGGAACAGTCTTTTCTTTTTCTCTTAAGTAGAATGGCATCTTAACTAGATGATTTTAAATTAATTTTAATCACTAATTTATCCCTGCTGTCCCCTGCTTCTCTAATGTAAGCCAGTATTAATTAGGTAATAAATACAGACCGCCATGCTGGGATACCAGGGAATCAGGTTGTAAACATCAGGTGGTTTCTCGAGTTATTTAGATTACATATTTTTGTATAACTAGAAGTGACATAAACCAGAGGGTTAATGTACAGATACGGGACAGCACAAGAATGAATCAAGTTGTGCAAAGGCTATCTTAACAAATCAGAAAGGTTAAGTGCGTGTTGAAAATTTGAATTTATTAAAGCAAAAAAATGAAGTTAGGATCCCAAAAGAGCCTTAACGGTTCTTGAAGCGTATATCCCAACTAGCTCAGTATTAAGCATGTCTGTGTGTCTAAGGATGATTGTTCTTAGACTGGAAAATGCCAGAACACAAAGTCAGTGGATGTTATCTTTCTTTTGGGTTGTATCCAGTTGCCTTATTGTAAGGGATATACTAGCCGTTTCCAGAACATGCAGTGTTCTTTAGAAGAGAATTTTAAAAATTACTTCAGACACCATATAGGAAATGAAAGTCATTTATCTTGCCGAGGTAACCATCACAGAATAAATTAATTACAATAAATCAATTTCTTTTTCTTTATGACTGTGACATTAAACAGATATTCATAGTAACACATACCTGATTTATCATGTTACTGAAGCCACGTTGCTATCTGTAATAGTAACATTAATTGAAGTTGACAAAAGTTTTAATTATTCCAATTTTCGTATGCATTTTCTCAATATAGAAAAGATACATACTGAACTGGACAAATTCCTTATGGGAGTTTAGCCTACACAGAAAAGTAACTTCATAGCATTTAGTATCTCCGATAGTGTAGGTCACTGTCTTGGAGGCTGAAAGTAGGTGTTCAGTGTCATTGAAAGTTATTTCACCTTGTATGTGCTTCCAATGAAAATGGGAGCAAACTGGGGCAAGGCAGATGTGTCCTCACAGCAGCTTTCTGATAAGCCTGGGACAGAAGCAAAGTTGGCATAAGCATTGCTTGGAGGGAGGAGCAGCACAGTCTTTCAGGCACAAAGGAGTGGCCAGGAAAATTGGCCAGAGGAGTTGGTTACAGAGCTCTCTGAATAATGCCTTGTGTTCCATCACACATGAGTATTAGATTATAATTTTCTTTAATGCAGAACAATCATTTTCACCAAAATTTGAGTTGGAGGTCCATTATGAATTCTTATCATACACAAGCAAACTTGAATGAATCTGGCAGAGCACCTGCTGAGGAAAATTCAAGTGTCCTTTCTGCATTTCACTTAATGCAGAAAAGACCTTTTGCATAATTGGTGAGAACACATTTCAAAAGTTTCCCCCATTTCTTTGATAGTACAGAGAAGAACATTTTCTCATGGGCAAGCTGAAGTACTGTGATTAAGTGAAATCTCACAGCAGCACTGCTTACAGGGAAAGCAAGTCTGTTGTGGCTTTGAAGTCAGCATGTTTGTTTATAAGTGATGAATAATAATCAGGAAGAATAGTTTCTAGTGAGGAATTATCCTTTCTTGGGGGGATAACTTCTATTTCAGTGTAGCCTGCTATAGGAGGGATCTAAAAGAATTAAGTTTTAAATAACAGAAGTCAGATTAGCTGCTCTAGTAACCTACATTTAGGGATAGCACGTTCATTTGAAATTAATTTGAGCTGGGAGATGATCTCTTTTATCTAGAATTAGTAAATAACATGTGCTATTTATTATCTCTCTCTCTTAAGAAGGTGTTGTGTGAAGTGGTGAATCATAGCTCTGAAATCTGAGCCTGATCCTAGCTATGTTCTAGATATGTAATTTACCTTTCCTAATGTTGCTTTAATACCAAAGACAGAATTAAGAGAGCTTCAAGGAAGTATTTTTATTTTCTTGTTGGAGAGCTATTGCTCTCGTATTTCTTAAAATGGCTTGGATTTTTGTGATATTATATCAGTTTGCTTGGAAATTGATATTCTGAGGTCGCACATTAGTTGAAGATTACTTTGAATTAAGTATGCATGGGCCCCAAAAAGAGAAGTTAAAAAATAGAATCTGTTTTGCTGACTGGTCAAATATATTTGTTGTAAATCATTACGTATTCAAGTGAACAGATGAAGATTTAATTGTGTTCTTACTTCTAAAGGGTCAAAAAGTTGTACATGTTCTTAAATACTTTTTAGTGTCATCCACCTTATTATGATGGAGGAAAATTCCATAATGCAAGTTGGAGCCTTATTTCATTCCTTTGAACTCCACCTGGGTTGAACAGTCCAGGGAAGCTTCTGTTGTTTTAATGGATTGATTTATTTATTCATTTATTCACATAGTGCTGATCTATGGCCAAGACTTGTTTTTAGTCTTTTTTTTCAGTCAGTCTTGAGTACCTCTTTTGAGAGTACTTGTAATCAGATGAATTATACTCTGTCAGAATGTTAAAAAATGAGAACCTAGACTTCTAACTTTCTCTCATCATCCTACAAAATATAGAAATAGATGTGTGGTTGCAGTGAATCACATTTTATGCCATACTGGTTCACGTGGTTTAACAGCTGATTCATAGAGAAAACCTACCTAATCCTGCACTTGGTGACAGGAGACATGACAGGAAAACAGTCCTGGTACAGTCAGAATACCATCTTCTCTAGGGAGCCCAATGGCCTGTTAAATCAATGATTTGAGACTATGAATATATTGATTTACTTTCATTGCTAGATTGTTTGAACTTGTATTTTGTGAAAGGAATGTCAGTGTTCTCTAGTTTATCCTGTTTCAGCAGGGGTTTGGACTAAATGATCTCCAGAGGCACTTTCCAACCTAAACAAATTCTCTATGTTTGGGAAAGGAAATGAGGATTTGTTTTGAAAGTGAAAGCTAGAAAGCTCACAAAACCCTAATAGCAAATGAGTGATTATTTTAATTGTTCAAGAAAAAGGAAGTGTAATGCTTTTGTTTTTCAAAAAGATTGAAGATGGGCAAGGATCTTTCCCCATACCTTACAGACATGAAGTAACCAGCCATATTTAGTAAATATTTACGCTGCACCGTTCAAAGCTTCTAGAAGAAGCTTTTAAAGTATGTTAGACTAAAAGCAAAAGAAACTGAACCTGCCAAAAAACCTAAAGCCAAACAACATCTCCCTAAAACAACACTTCCCTTTGAGTTGCAGAATCTGACGGAATTTTTCAGTTTCTGTGTATGTATTTGTGGCCTGTCAGATGTGAAAGATCACCTTATAAGTACTGGCTATCAGAATTTTGTTTTCCTTTGTTTTGTCCAGAAGGCTTGGCTACTGCATATGTGCAGACGTGCAGGACAAAGTATATGTTTGCATGGAATTTTTTTGTTGTAAATATGAGATCTATAACCAGATATCATTACTGGGTGATGGGAAGAGGTGAAAGCTCAGTAAAAATTGAAAAATTTGTTGAACAATCCCCTTCTCAGTTCCATAGTATAACTACATGAAATAATAGTGGTGCTGTTTGTGATCAAATTCAGGAAAAACTTCTTAAATTTTCTGGATGGTGACTGTACTGTGCTTGTTTGCAACATTCAGAAGTAACCTGCTAGCAGAGGTGAATATCAGCTAAGAATTCAAATGATTTGTCAAGCATATGAGAGGAGCTAATGTTTCACAGCTTCTTACTGAAAACTGTGAAAACATAGAAACCAGTGCTGTTAACGTAGACAACAGTTATTTAGTGAATTTCAGTTTGTTGCACATAATACAGGGTTTCTCCATGGTTTTCAATTTAACTGAATATTTTAAATTTATAAAAACATTTCAGAAGTAACTGCAGTTACAGGTATCTTCTGGAGACATTTTCTGCAGCTCTACAGAGGTGTGAATGTACACACGAAAGCAATTGGACTGCTTTGGGCTAATGAGTTACCACTTGTCATTTCTGACTGCTCTACTTCCAACGTAGAGAGTGTTCAAAAGGTCTTTGATTTAATATTTGACTTTATATATATGTATGTGCTTGTGTGTTTAGGAAAAATAATCCAACCTCAAAAAGAAGTCAAAACTTTCAAGCATGTTTAGAAATATGTGTAAAAATATGTGTGGGCTTTGCTGTTTTGATTTTGTTTTTAATTGGTCTTATTCTTTATTATGCAGAACTGCATTAATTAGGCATTGAATAGGGTCATGGTGGTCAGTAAGGTAGACAGTGGTTATTGGAGTCATGTAACTCCAGCAGTCAGATTGACTGTTCTTGTTCATGCTGGGTGAGTTCAGAAGCTTAATTTATCTGTTAGCACCATCACTCCTATGCTTGTAACATCACACCTATGCTTTATGTAATCCTTCCCTTGCTGCAGCCAGCTGATAAAAAGCCAAAAAGAACAACTTTTGGTGAAACTGGATGTATGTTAAAGTTAGGGGAAAGAAAGAGAAATATGTTAAAAACAGTAGAAGGGAGTAAAATGTGTTTGGCGTGCAGGAAATACTGTTATACAAAATTAAAAATATTAATTTAAAAAGTATGCCCTGTCCTTTGTAATTCAGAGAAATGGGTTGGTAGAAATCTGGACAATTTTGAGATTTAAGCCTTTCATGGTAGAATTACAAAAGCAATCATAATTGGCCACTAAAATTTCTATATTTCAAAATGTTTATAAGGTGCTCCAGTATTTGTAATGCACGGGGGCTGTCTTTAAATTTGAATATAAGCAAGGTGCTTCAAGCAGATCACCTAGTTTTTTTAGCTAACTGTCCTGTTGAACCAAGCCAGCGCCTGGAACGTGTTACTTTCAGGCCACGGGGTTGTTACAGCTACAAGGCATTCAGGTAAACAATAAAAGAAGTAACTAAATCTCATATTCTGAGAACAGCAGTGTCATATATGAAATAACTGCCGCAGCATTTGTTACATTAAGTCACGTGCTGCAGTAAGAAGTTGAGCAGGGGGTCTCCGGAGTGCTGGCGTTGCGCACAGCGAGTGGCACCCCCCTTGTTTTAAAGCGAGCGCCGTCTCCTTCACGCCGTGCCGGACAGCGGGCGGCGCGTCAGCTGACTCGAGTATTAGTTTCATGGGACAGGAGGAAATGAGGCGTTTGATTCCAGAAGTTTTCACTTCTTCGCTGTAATGGTAAGCGTGTTGTTTTGGTTTAGGGCATTTTTGTAGCCTGATGTTAAGTTAAGGAAGTGAATCTGTATTCGTTGTAGTGTTTGCTACAGGTGCTTGTTCGATTAGACAGTTTGGGGAGCTAAGGAAAACCAAGGCCAGCTCCTCCTCTGTTGACCTTTTTTGGGGGGGGGGGGGGGGTCAAGAGTGGTATAGGCATAAAGTGACAAATTATTACAACTACCTGGCTTTGTCCATGTTACTGTCCTGCTTGATTCTTGCTAAATGATTTAATTTATACTGGTAAATTTGCTGATATAGGAGATGCCTTCTGAAGTTTGATACTGCTAAGTCATCCTCGGTTAAGTGTGTGGCATAAAGGTTTATATTTAGCACTTCAGTGCAGCAATACAATTAGGAATAGAACATGGCTTTCTTTCTCACTTGGCTGCAAATAATTGGAGTTAGCATATAAATCATTGCTTCAGTGTATGATTTTTCAAGTTTATTTTTCTGACAGTGAATTAAACAAGCCAGTCTGACTGTATAAGTTATTATTCTCGTTTTCATAGTATTTGCTTGTGCTTTAGCAACATATATTCACATTTCTCAGCAATTTCTGGACAGCAGTCAGGAGAGACAAGAAACTCTTAGGTCTTTGAAAAATGAAATCTTTATACCACCAGGGTGACACAGCAAGTCAAACTCTTTTCTGTGCATTTCTGTAACTTGATATTTGATCAGTGTTACCTTTAGAGAGAAAACATGCCCCATAACTAAACGCACAATAAAATCATGTTAAATTCAGTAGATGAGATTATTTTCTTGGGGGTTTGTGTAAGTTTCTCCAGGTATAATTGGAACTAGACTTCCAGCAATGACAGAGTTGATACTGAGGAAACTATGCACAGGATACAATAAGCTGCATGGTCCTCCCTCATTACCACTTCCAGCTGTAGGGTGATGTGCTGGGGTCCTCTTGTGTCCTGCTCACTAGTTCCAGACTGCTGTGTTTAGCTGTGATTCCAGTTCTGTTTGCTGTTATGGAAGCTGTGATGTGCGATCTCAGAGAACAGTTCCCAAGCATCACATAATGACAATACAAATACCCACAGTACCCACTTCACCTAGTTTTCCTTCCAACAGGAATGGTCATTTCAGGCTCTAAGTTGGTGTTTAGAATTTCACTGACTGGAATTAAAATTTTATTCCATTGGAATGACATGGGGTTTTCCTCTGTGGGGAATATATTGGACTGTTTTGTGTGCATGTTTATTTTCAGTATTTCAGTATTTATGTAGAGGAATAAAGGAAGAAAATAGAGGCTTATAGGAATATGAAGAAGGTGTTTCTTTTTTCCTCTGCTGTCCTGTGTTGTTAATAAGAGAATGTTTAAAAAGAAAAGGAATACCTGGTCATTTTTTAAATTGGCAAGACTATGGGATGGGTTTTGCGTACAGATATTGTGGAAGCATTTCCTCTCCCTTTTCTGCCACGTATATGGGTATGCCTTCCTACTGTTCTCCTTTCCACCTTCATGCCTGATGTTCTGTATCCTTTTAACAGTCCCTTTCCCACAGGTATAAATTGTGCAGCAAAAGGATCATACCTAGCTTTTTGAAATGCATTTAGTGATCAGTGGGTCATTGAACTTCTATCCTGAGACTCCTGGCTAAATCTGCAGCAATAACATGCAGTAAATGTGGCATGCCGTGTTTGCAAAGCCTTGGATATCCAATGATGCAACAATGTGACCTGTAGTTCGAAACCTCTGTGTGAATGTATCTTCGTGTTCCAGGGAATCATTTTGACCTCTAACTAATGTATTTATAGGATTGGATTTATACTAGTAATAATTTTGGTTGATTTTTCATATGTAGTTACTGTGCAAAAAGAACAATATGTCTGCTGAGATGTGTTTACTGTATTGGTATATTTCTATGGCATTAAAATTCTTTTTAGTAAGTTATATTTTCTATTTTTTTCCTTTTTTTTTCCCCCGTGTGCTTTTGTTGTTGTGCAGAGCTCTGGGATTGAAACATTAGTGGAGGAGCTTTGCTCCAAACTGAAAGACCTTCAGAGTAAGCAAGGTGAGGAAAAAAATGTTTATACTTCTGAGGCCATGTGCGGTATTTATCAACTCTTCAACATTCTGAGATGAGGGTGGCTGTGGGGGAGTAGGCTGTTATTTCAGTAGCTTTTGGCACAGACTGTGCAATTTTAAAATGCATTTGAATAATTTCATTCAATAATGTTAGCAATTTTGTATTGGTATTTACCTGTTGACATTTATTTACCTAAAAAATAGCCAGTCACAAATGGAGTTTCTTCATTAAAAGCTATAACTACTCATATCCAGCTGTGCCTGCTTTTTTAGTAAATACTCCAAATTCAGCATTCCCCTCCCTACCAAAAGCAATGAAAATAAAGTAGGCTTGATTCTATTATTTTGTGTATTGATGCTTGCAAAGAGCAGATTTCCCTCAAAATAATTATGTGGAAACTATTTGTGTGAAAAGCATCCAAAGAACCATCGCTACTTAAAATTTCTGGGCTATAGGGCACTTTATGATGTCAAGCTTAGGGGAGGGGAGGGAGTATAGTGTAAAGTTGTGTTGTCTCCAGTGAAAGTTCATTGCATATAAATGTTTGTTCAGGTACACAGCAGCAGCCTTGGTCACTTAGAGTAAAATTAATCTGCTTATTATGTGGTATAAGACATAAACATTTACTTGGTTGAAGCATGGTTTTAGCTGTTTCCATTCCCCCTTTTTTAATTTTAAACAGTAATCATTAGTCAGCTCTTAATATTTCAGAATGCAGTGGATTTTTTCTTGAGCCAAGGTGATGGTGAGCATTTATTTTGGAAAAAAAAATAGCATTTCTCACTTTTTTCTTTATTTTAAAGGTTTTAATATAGAGAATGAGAAAATCTTCAGTCACCTCTCACACAGGGAATATGTCTTTACATCCATTCAAAGCTCAGCCATTACTGCAAAGATATTTCCTTTTAGTGAAACACATGAGATGTGGTCAGTGATGAAAACATTTAGTTAAACAGTTGATTTTTTTAAGTAATATTTTTTTGTGTTTGTAGCAATGCAAGAATAAGATAAGGATTTGGATATGAAACAATTGAATATTCAGCAGGAATTTTCTTAGTGGGGCATTGCTTGCTGTGAGGTGGAATGGAGCTGCTGGCCAGTTGTGTTTGGTCAGATTTGCAGGACTGGACAGCTGTGAAAAACTTGTATCTTGGGTGGTAATTCATAATTTCTTAGTGTTACTTACAGTGTTGTATGGAAATTTTTGCTACTATTACAGTTATGCATCCTGGTGTATTTTGTTAAATACTACTATAAAGTACACTGTCTCTTTTGAATTTTTCTGTTAAGCCTTTGGAATTTTCTTCCAAAACAGAGGAGAAGATTCACAAAAAGTTAGAAGGCTCTTTGACTCCTGAGACTGATTTATCTCCAACAGCAAAGGATCAAGTTGAAATGTAGGCATTTTTTTCTTATTATTATCTGAGATGCTTTTTTCTTTTTATTCCCATATTTTAACATTTTGAAGTTAACTTAATGGGGAATCTGGGGTTTTGTGGATATTAAGAAATAAGTTTATTTCCATACTATCTTCTTTTGTTAAACTTATATATTTAAATATAAGCACTTGGTACCATGAGCTAGTTTAATTTCTGTCAAAGCCCAGACTGCTTTCATTTGACTATATACAGAACTCAAACCATACTTCATTTTAGTTTCCTGAAGACTAGGTCAACCAGATAAAAACCTTTAAAACAACATTAATTGACATATAGATTTGCAAGGAGGGAATAATCTGTTTACTGGATTGAGATCTTGCTGTCTTCTATTGCTGAAATGGCAAACAAACTCTCTTATAACCTTTAAACTCTTGATAACCAAAGTGATTGCCTAGTTAGCCAGTACCTGAGTCCAGTGTTACTGAACTACCCAGGAGTTTTGTCATTGAGGTCTATTGGAGATACAGCTGCTTCTGTATCTCTTAATAGTAGCAACAGCCTAGTAGAAATGTTACTAAATGGATGATCCATCTTCAGGGAACTGATTGTGCTAATTTGCATTTAATTTAACTGACTTGTAAAATTTTTTAATAAGTTTTTGTTGAAATATATGTGATTCAGTATATATCTCTCTACCACCAAACACATACTACTATAAATGTTGCAGAAAACCATATTTTAATCTTGTACATCTTGCATGAAGCTGTTAAGCATCCTAAACTACTCAGAAACAAATCTTTTTTAAAAAGCTTTTTCTTAATAACTGGATGATCAAACTGTGTAGGACTTAACAGATAGTACCTCATTACACAAAAGAGAATTTTGAAAAATGAAATTCAGGACTGTACTAACTGAAATTCAGGACTTCCTCATTTATAATCTAAATTAAGCATTTAAGAAGATTGTAGTGAATTGCTACATGATCTAATAAACCTGGAGCCACTGTTGTAAGCATCCACAATTTCTCTGTACAATGATATTTCGTAGTCTCTGAAAAGGAAACAGTTTTACTTGTATGCAGTATATTTCTAAACATATATTAATATAAGCACTTTTAAAGCTCATTTCCATTTTCCCTTTGATATGATTCAAACAGTGTAATGGGTGGGATGTGCATATGTAGTGCAAACTAGATTTTTAGCTATCAGACAGGTAGTGTTTTGCTGTGGTTTTAGTAATGCTTTCTAATCTTAATGCTTATCTGAAGCTCTACAATCCAAATGTCCCTTTTGATTTGCTTTCAGGTACTATGAAGCATTTCCTCCTCTTTCCGAAAAGCCAGTTTGCCTGCAGGAAATTATGACTGTGTGGAATAAATCCAAAGTTTGTTCTTACTCTAGCTCCTCATCTTCATCCACTGTTCCACCAACTAGCACAGATACATCTTCTCCAAAAGACTGCAATAGTGAAAGTGAAGTAGCTAAAGACAGAAGTAATAAAGTATCTGCCACTGTACAGGAAAGAGCCCAGCAGAAGAAGAGTAAAAACGAGAAAGAAAACAACTTTAGTAACAACACTGTTGAAGAGAAGCCTGTTTTGTACAAAAAGCAAGTCCGACATAAGTCTGAAGGGAAGATGCGTCCCCGCTCCTGGTCATCTGGATCCAGTGAGGCTGGCTCAAGTTCTAGTGGTAATCAAGGTGAATACAAGGCATCAATGAAATGTATTAAAGTAAGACACAAAACAAGAGAGGTTCGGAGTAAAAAAGGGCGTAATGGGCAGAGCAGGCTGTCAGTGAAATCTGGTGAAAAGGTTGATAGAAAAGTCCACAGCGGAAGCAGCAGCAGCAGCAGCAGCGGGTCCATCAAACAACTGTGCAAAAGAGGTAAAAGGCCATTAAAAGAAATTGGAAGAAAAGAAGCTGGCGGTAGTGATGGAAAAGATTTGTATTTAGACAGTAGAAATGAAAAGGAATATAAAGAAGAGCCCTTGTGGTATACTGAGCCGATTACGGAGTACTTTGTTCCTCTTAGCAGAAAAAGCAAGCTGGAGACTACGTACCGCAACAGAGAAGATATATGTGGAGTAACATCAGAGGCTGTAGAAGAGTTGTCTGAATCAGTACATGGTCTTTGTATTAGCAACAATAATACTCATAAAACATACCTCGCAGCAGGTACTTTCATTGATGGTCACTTTGTAGAAATGCCTGCAGTTCTAAATGAGGATATTGACCTCGCTGGGACCTCAATATGTTCTCAACCAGAGGACGACAAATATTTAGATGATGTTCATCTGTCAGAACTAACACACTTCTATGAAGTGGATATTGATCAATCCATGTTGGATCCTGGTGCCTCAGATACGATGCAAGGGGAGAGTCGGATTTTAAATATGATTCGACAGAAGAGTAAAGAAAAAACTGATTTTGAGGCAGAATGTTGCATAGTGTTAGATGGAATGGAGTTGCAAGGGGAAAGTGCAATATGGACTGATTCGACCAGCTCTGTTGGTGCTGAAGGGTGGTTCTTGCAAGACCTTAGTAATTTAGCTCAATTTTGGGAGTGCTGTTCATCTTCTAGTTCTGCTGATGCAGATGGGGAAAGTTTTGGAGGAGATTCTCCGATCAGATTCTCCCCCATCCTAGACAGCACAATGCTTAATTCACACATGCTTGCTGGCAATCAAGAGCTCTTTTCAGATATTAATGAAGGGTCTGGTATAAACTCTTGTTTTTCAGTGTTTGAAGTGCAATGCAGTAACTCTGTTTTACCATTTTCTTTTGAAACACTCAGCTTGGGAAATGAAAATGCAGATTCTAGTAGCACTGCTAATATTCTTGGGAAAACACAGTCTAGATTGCTAATATGGACCAAAAATAGTGCCTTTGATGAAAATGAACACTGTTCTAATCTTTCAACAAGAACCTGTAGTCCATGGTCACACTCGGAAGAAACACGTTCAGACAATGAGACTATAAATATTCCATATGAAGAATCCACGCAATTTAATGCAGAAGATATTAATTATGTAGTTCCTAGAGTGTCTTCAAATTACGTAGATGAAGAAATTCTAGATTTTCTGCCAGAAGAAACCTGCCAGCAACAAGCTAGAAGTTTAGGAGAAATGCCCACTTTGATTTTCAAAAAGAAATCTAAGCTAGAATCTGTCTGTGGTATTCAGCTAGAACAAAAAGCAGAAAGTAAAGACTATGAAACTACACAAGGGTGTAGGGAAAGCAGTCCACATGGAGATGGCTACAGCTCAGGGGTTATTAAAGATATTTGGACAAATATGACAGACAGAAATTCTGCAGCGATGGTAGAAATAGAAGGAATAGAAGATGAATTGTTTTCAACTGATGTAAATAACTATTGCTGCTGTTTGGATACAGAAGCAAAAGTTGAAACCCTCCAGGAACCCAATAAAGCAGTGCAAAGATCAGAGTATCACCTCTGGGAAGGTCAAAAGGAGAATGTAGAGAAGAGAGCCTTTGTCTCAAATGATTTATCAAAAGTAGATGGTGGTGACTATACCACACCATCAAAACCCTGGGATGTTAACCAGGATAAAGAAAACTCATTTATACTTGGTGGTGTGTATGGGGAGCTCAAAACATTTAACAGTGATGGAGAATGGGCAGTGGTGCCACCTGGTCACTCAAAGGGGAGTTTACTGCAATGTGCAGCTTCCGATGTGGTGACAATAGCTGGTACAGATGTTTTTATGACTCCAGGTAATAGCTTTGCCCCTGGCCACAGGCAATTATGGAGGCCGTTTGTATCATTTGAACAGAATGAACAATCAAAGAGTGGAGATAACGGATTAAATAAGGGTTTTTCTTTTATCTTCCATGAAGACTTACTGGGAGCTTGTGGTAACTTTCAAGTCGAAGAACCAGGGCTTGAATATTCATTCTCTTCCTTTGACCTGAACAATCCATTTTCACAAGTTCTTCATGTAGAGTGTTCGTTTGAGCCAGAAGGAATTGCATCTTTCAGCCCTAGTTTTAAACCTAAGTCAATTCTGTGCTCTGATTCAGACAGTGAGGTTTTACACCCCAGGATATGTGGTGTTGATCGAACGCAGTACAGGGCTATACGGATTTCTCCGAGGACTCACTTCCGCCCAATTTCTGCATCTGAACTTTCTCCAGGTGGTGGAAGCGAGTCAGAATTTGAGTCAGAAAAAGATGAGGGAGGTATTGCTGTCCCTCCTCAAGTAGATGTATTTGAGGATCCACAAGCAGATCTCAAACCTCTGGAAGAAGATGCAGAAAAAGAAGGGCATTACTACGGAAAATCGGAGCTTGAATCTGGAAAATTCCTTCCCAGATTAAAAAAGTCTGGAATGGAGAAGAGTGCACAGACATCATTGGATTCCCAAGAAGAGTCAGCCGGGATGTTGCCAGTAGGAAACCAAGATCCCTGTTTAGAATGCAGTATGAAAGAATCTCTAGAAGGGAGAGCAGTGGAGAGCTCTAAAGTAAACTGCAGAATAGTGGAGCCACGTGAGGAGACTGGCAGGTTTTGCAGTTGTAAAGCAGGGTGTCATTTCCCCACGTATGAGGATAATCCTGTTTCTTCAGGAGAGCATGAAGAGGTATGTGGATATATAAAATTACAGAATTTGCAGCTGGCAGCTGATAACCAGCAGTTTGTCATGTGACAGTTCAGTTTAAATGTTTGTGATTGTACAGATCTCTAGAAAATAGAGTTTGGTAGAGAAACTGGAGGTCCCATCTGAACATAAGAATAAACTTGATTATTGTAAGGGTGACCGAGTGCTGGCACTGGTTGCCCAGGAAGGCTGTAGAGTCTCCATCCTTGGAGATTTCAAAACACATCTGGACAAGTTCCTGGGCAGCCTGCTCTACTGGGCCCAGCTTGAGCAGGGGGAGTTGGACGTGATGACCTCCAGAGTTCCTTTTGAACCTCAGTCGTTCTGTGATTCTGTGAAAAATTAACCATCTTCAGGTATTTTGGTGTCATCTTGCATACCTTTAGAAATATATGCATGTGTACACTCATGTGACTTTAAAAATCTGTTTACCTTAGGTTTTTAGGTTATCTGATTTACATATAAGATGTAAAAATATGCATAAATTTTGATTAATGAAATATTACTGATTTTGATTCAAACATATTTTAAAATTCTGAAGAAAAATATCTGAAGCCAGTTTTTCAATATAGTTTCTTCCAAGTAGAAGAATTTGGAGTTGAACTACTTGATGTAAACTTCAGCAAAGACTTGTAAAAAGGCTTAATTATCTGGAAATTAAAGCATCCTCTTGTCAGCATAGAGCCAAAAAGAAATAACATGTGGATGCAAAATATCCATCGCTACCACAGCGCCATAAGAAAACCTCAGTATAACTGGTTTAGGCTCAGAGTTTTCTTTCTGGTAATTGTAGCCATAAGTTAAGTAATAATCAAGAGAAAAATATCTATTCTAGCAAAAAATACCCTCAGTTTTTTTTTGCTGTGTTCTTCCTTTGTTCTTGAGTAGAAGCATTTAACTATCAAAATAAATTAGATGTGTGGCCAGCCTGGAGATACTGTCTAGATAGGTGTGAGTTACATCTTACATTTTCTTTTCCTTACATCTTACATTTTCTTTTCCTCTTCAGCCTCCTCTTGCACATACTCAGCAATTGTAGTATTTACATTTGGAGGAAGTTTTTCCATTTTCAACTGAGGATTGCATATTTCTCAGTTATAAGTTTGAAACACTAACTCATATGTAGGCACGCTAACCTTTCTCTTGCTAAAACTAGAGCTCACCTTTTTGTTAAACAAAATCAGACTTTCTTATTTTCCTTCTTCTTTATTTGTTTCTTCTCTCATCCTCCTTTACATTAGTTGCTTCTTTTCCCAACATCAGTAAGTTGATATCTGCTGCTTGCACAAGAGAATTAAGTTTGTGACTTTTCCAGACCCTTTCTAGACATCTTGGTTCCTGCTGCTCTGTTAAGGTAGCAGAGCAGAAGTGGCTTCAGAAATCTTTACTGGAGTCTGGGAAGCTTCTGTGTTTGTACCATGCCTTGCAGAAAGAGTCATAAAAAAAATTAATGAACTTAGACTGTAAGTCAGAACAGATTCTGGAATTGCCTTTTATCAGGAGTAAGTGAAATCTAACTTCATCATGCAGTCGGGCATAATGAATGAACAAATGATTTTACAGTTGTTTCTGACAGCAAGAGCCTGAAGTTCCTTCCAGCCCTTTTTGGATCTTCTTTCTGAATGTGTACTGCTCTGTGAGGCTGCTTATTCTCATCTTCACTTCAACCACTTAGCCATTCAAGAAACTAGTAAGTGGCTGACAGTGGTACCATAGTTTATGGTAGCTCTGTGTCTTTTGGTAGTGAACAGTGCTTAGAAAGCTCTGGTATTTCATTTTAAGTTCCTTAGTGCAAGAGGAAAACTTACTGCTTCCCTTGCTCAGGTCACATGATTTTCTAGGCATTTTCTTAGCTTCAAAGTGATAAGCCACTGAGAAGTACAGAGGGCCAACAGCCCTCTCAGCAGTGTAGACTCCAGTTTAGTTTGCAGTTGAGCTCTTCCTGGGGAGGCTCGGGGAGCTTGATTGCCCCCTAAGCTCCGACAGCCTGGCTGGGTTGACTCGTCCCCCTGTATCTACCATGTCTCAAGAAGGTGTGTGCACACTCCAGGCTTTTCTAAGCACCAGTAGTTGGAGTCTGAAGGTAATCAGCTTTTTGCCTCAAGAGCATTTATTTAAATTTCTTGTTGTGCTTAAATGTCTGTAAAAGATGTGTGTGAGCTTTTTTATTTTTAAGAGTGATACTTATTTTCATGAGCATTAAGCAAAATCAATATCAAATACCTAGAATTAGGACAGTGTAATGGAAACTTTTTCGTGGACACCCCACACATACATGCAAGGGGAAAAGCAGGCACTATGGTCTGGACTGATTAGTATAGATCAATATTTGTAAAGATTTTTTTTAAATGAAACTTTCTGTGTTTCTATGCTTGACTTGGGACAGAAAGTCATTGTTTAACTCAGTCATCTAATGTAAAGACTCATCTAATGACTTGTGTTCTGAGGTACCTCCAATATTTTTGCATAAACAGTGGATGTGAAAATACTAATATAAACCACAGTGTAATAGTAACACATTCTGGTTTGCATCACTTAAACTTGAATTATATGTGTGCTGTGGAAACACATCTCTGAATACCTCCTATTTATAAACAAGACTGTAGGAGAATCTGGTTCAGTTTCCTCCCTCTTACCTTCTATATTAAAACACTTCTTTTAGAATTACACTGTATTTTGCTGAAGGAATTTGCAAATAGCTCCTGCAGAATTTTTTCAAACATGAATGATGCTTATATATCTAGCCATAAGATTAAAAAAACCTAGAACTAAAACCAACAACAAAATGAAGCCAACAACAAAAAAAGAAGCCCAAACCAAACAACCTCTATAAAAACCACCAGCACATGCCACCCAAACAGCTACATAATACCCCACAAACACAGCTCCCTTGCCCCCCCATAGTACAGTCCTTTTTCTTCCAAGTAAATGCTCGTACCATTTAGCTGTGGAGTCATGGGTAAGTACACAAACTGGACCAGTTAATGGACTGTGAATATATCAACACTGCATTTCCTGTCAACAAATTCTATATGGGCTCCAATCTAGCAGCTGTGCTCAAAGAATGCTCATACTGTTGGGTCCTTGAGATAGATGAAAGGACATGTAGGGTTTTAAGGTCTGAACATCCCTAAGACACTGGTTTTGGGGATGAGGAAATTTTACTGACAAAAACTGTGTTTGTGTATCTCATGACTGAGTTGGCCTTGAGATTTGGTGAGGGTCTGTGCTGGACTGGAGTAATGCAGTGGAAGTGCATAACCCTTTAGAAAGGGCTGTCAAGACAGGAAAGGAAGAGAGGTGCTTTATAAACATTGGTTCTGAGGTCAGCAGTGTAGAAGGTAAGATGTCATAAATCCAGGTAGTGATTAGAGCGAGACAAAATTTGGAGGTGTCTGCTGTGTGCCTAAAAATCAGGGAAATTGAGTGCGAAAAGAGCATGTATGGATCTACATACAAAGCATAGGACTTAGTAAATAGTGAGTAATTTGGGGGCTACCTAAGACAGGACTGGTCCAGATAGTCCTTGGTAAGTGCTGATCATGGCCAGTGCTGAAAACACCCACAAAGACTCTTAAGCTCTAACCTAATTAAGAAACCATTATTTTGCAGAGATATTGAAGGGCTTGTATGAAAGGACTTCAGAAAGATAGAGTTCACAATAACAGTTTAAAAATCTTGAGGGGAAAAACCCCAAAGTTTACACAAATTAAAAAGATTTGGTACACCTGAAACTAGAAGTAAACCAGAAACAGAAAGATAACAGAAAAATATTTGATAAACAGAACTAACAAGCTTGGAAAGCTATGAAAATGCAATATCCAAGGTATTGGTTAATGCATCTATTGTCATCGTTAATGAAAATACAGATATTACCCTGTTTCAGTTAGTCACAGCAGTATTCACCTTTAGTATCATGAAGAGCAGCAGCTAATTTGTGAAAAGCCTACTACAATACTTGTTTGAGAACACATGGAAGATAGAAAATATATAAAAAGCAAATTTTTATTTTAAAGAGGAAAATGGAACTCAGGGAAAATGGAACCAATGACCCTCTTGTATTGCCTGACTTGTACTTTAAACTGTAAATGGCCCAAATGTGTGAGTAACAGGAAGTTTCCAAGGATTAGTTCAGGAGAAAGATTGCTCTCTCAAAATAACCATCAGTGACTTACTGGAGGACAACAGGGATGATTATTTTTTTCTAGTGTGTGGCATGTTTATGAAAAGCCCTGATAATAACCAACTGGGAAGGTCTGTAGTTACACTGGAAGACAGGATTAGAATCAAAAAGTTGTTATATCTCAGCAGTGTTTGAAACATAAAATGCAATCCTGCAGGGGCAACTAAAATTTCTACAGAAAATAATAACCCTCTTTACAAACACTATGGGAAGAGTGACAGGTGAGGAAGTGATGTGAAACAGAAAAGCATCTTCAAATAGATCATAGCTGAATGTAAATCAGGAATGATACAGTGCAAAAGACTGCAACATTGAGATCCATGAGAAGGAGTACCCTTCTCTAAGAGTGGAGCTGCTCTGCCAAGACAGGGCTCCTTGTATATCAGGAGAGATGTCTTGAGGAGAAAACACAAAGGTGACTACTTACAAAAACAGAGTGAAGGAACTGAGGCTGTTTATTCACAAGAGAGAACTGGAGCAGAAGCAGTGGTTTTGCAGAAACCATGTTCATAGTTAGAGGAGATAAGGGAAACAAAGCTCTGTTCTCTCTAGCCTCTGATAAACACAAAGGAACTGGATGTGATGACCTTAAATCACACTAGGAGAAATTGAGGAGTAATAATTCTAACCAGACAGGGAGCATATTGTAAGGCTCAATTATTTTTTAGGGAAGCAGTGAAATTCTGCCTTGATGAGACTGAACGTAGGAATAGTGCATTGTAGTTGATTCTAACTTTGTGCAAGAATAGAGGCTAGATTATCTCAGAGTCCCTTGCACATGTATTTTCAGTGAAATTCTGCAATGAGGTTACTGCCAAATAGGTTTTAACAATATAGTCTAGACAGCTCCCTCTGTTCATTTGTGACTGGCTTCTTGAGCCAAGTCGATCTTCACTGGGTGGCTGATGAACTAAAATTAGAATCTGATCTTTTGGAATGGGACTCACTGGCTTCATTGGTGCTTTGACTTCTGAATTATTCATGTGTTGCATTCTTCCTGATAGTAAGGGGTTGCAGAGCAGGTTCAAAGAAAAACATGCTTACGAATTAACATGATTTTTTTTCTGTCAGTTGTAACACTTCTGGTAATATTCATTAAGACCACACTGATGCTTTAGTGCTTGTTCTCTTCACATTCTGCAAGCCTCTTGTCAACTTTGTCAGCTGTGATCCTTGTCAGCAAGTGTTCTGAAGCAGTACAACTAGTCAGTTAGGGTGTTTCCAAATTAGTATCTAATAGTCTGGGAGAAGCCTCAGATACTCTATGCCTAGCTCTAAAACCAGAAAGGTAACCCATCAGTCTTCTCTCCAACCTGCAGCAAAACTGGGAGTGAGAAAGCATTGCAGCTGGTTTTGCCCTGTTGTCTATGAGTTCAACTTAAGAATAAAGGAAAATAAATATTAATAGTTTCACAGAATAGAGACTTCCAGTCACAATATTTAATATCAGAACCATTCTAAATAATAGCTGTTTAGATGGTTAGCTGGAAAATTTAATAAAACTTTTCATAAAACACTGGAAATGTATATGAGTATGTGTGAGAAAGAAGAAGATATAAATTGAAAATCCTGTTTTAAAAGGGAAAGATTGCCAACAAAGGAAGGTAGACTCATGGTACTGTTCTGAAATTGGTATTTTGTATTTGCTGATTGGGAGTGTCTTAAAAAAAAAAAATTCACAGTGTGTGCATTTCTAGAAAACACTTATGCAACTGTAGGAAAAAAACTTTTCTTCTGCAAATGTATAAAATAGACATTGAAAGTGTCCTCTATTCCCTCCCAATTCAACACTGAAATGGGAGCTGTCTGTGACCTGTTCCAGCTCTCCAGGTGCTGGAGCTGTGATGGAAGCACAGGGGGGCTGGAGCAGCCAGTGCCTCAGCCTGAGAAGCAAGGCTGCTGCAGCTTGTTGTGCCCTGCCAGACTCAAGCTGCCTTTGCCTGTACCTGCTGGGGTTCATCCAGCTTATCCCATGTGCAGGTGTGACAGCAGCAGTGGGGAGAGACTTTGAAGTTAAAAACGCATCATGCCTGTGGAGTTTAGATGCCTCTACCTATAATCAGCACAGAGTGAGGCTTCCATGATGTAAATCCAAATATTTTTTACTATGTCCTGCTTATACCCTTGAGCTGCTGCTTTTTTTTTTTCTTTTTTTAAATTTTCTTTTTAGTGTTAAACAAAGACACCAACTGATGGTTTAAGTTCCTAAGAACTCCCTTTTCTGGAATTAAGGGTTTGAATTTTTGGAGGGTGGTTCCAAAAAGACTGTTCCTGGGACTTATGAGGGTCTTGTGACAGGAAGCCAGCATGGATAAGTTCAAATAAGTTGAATCTAGGACACGTTTCTAAATACAGCACTCTTGAGTCACTCCTTTGGATTGAGAGGGGCTTCTCTTTATTAAGGACTAAGTGTTTGTAAATTTAAGTTCTATGGGTGTGTAGTTCTACAGCAGGTTGGGCAGGAACAAAAGGATGCTCATTAATCTTCTATGTTTAAACATTCTCAAGTTGACTGAGGTGAAAGCTGACAAGAAAGTCAGTGCTGAAGCTCATTTGTTACTGTTTGTTGTAGGCATTTGCACTGTCATTTTTTGAGTCATTCTAGTATCTATAGAGGATGTTACAAGGCATAATCTTTTAAAGGTTAATGGGGTTACCTCAGGTGCAGCCATGACACTGGGGACTTGTCTGTTGTGATAAGCCCTTGCTATTTTAGCCATGTCCATCAATGTCATAAGAAAAGGCTTCTGGTAAAATCGAACTAGTATTAAAATATGGGGAAAGGGAGACTATTTTGGCAGTCTTAGTGAGTGGATTACTTCCAGTATAAAGACAAATCATTGATCAATCTCTTTGTCCTCATGTTGACACATAATTCTCTAATTTTTGTGCTTTTCCATTTGGTAATGGTACTGCTAATTCATCATCCCAAACTTCAAACATGAAAATTTGCACTTTTTGTTCGCTGTCTTCTTTGTTTTGTTTTACACTGAACTGTTTGTCATGTTGGCTAACATTTCACTGTGTTCTTCTATCTCTTGGGCAGCTCTCTCAAGATTATAAAGTGTAGGGCTGGAATTAAATTCTTCTTTCTGGATTTGTGTAACTCTGTATGGGCAAAGTCTGAGCCCCAGCATGGAGTTTATATTGGCTGTAAGAGTTCAGAGAATGGATGTTCCACTGTAGCTTGACAGTCATTTCTCATTAGAGTCACACATTGAGCAGTGTGACCTGTAAGACTTAGGAAAATTCACTGTAATACCAGAATTTCCTCCTTTACATGTAAGTATATTATTTATGGCAAAATGAAGTGTGATTATTGTCTAAACACTTTCCTATATTGAATACTAATCTGCAGAGAATGAGTGGCAGCCAGGAAAAGCAATGCTGGTGGGAAAAGGCGCTCTATTCTCCCCTTTTTCCTGCATCACAGTGTGAAGGTAAGCACTTCTGCCTGTAGAACTAACTTGCTGTTGCACCCATGTAAGAATGAAATGCTCCTTGTTATGGATAGGAGTTACTGCAGATGAACTGGATTTACTCTCTGTATCTAAAAAATCCACACCAGTAAGCTTCCATAAAAAAATCTTTAATCTGAGAGGACTGGGCTTCTTCAGTTGCACTTGCAGTAGACCTCTAGCATGATTCTAAATTGGTTTAAAACAAAGTGGTTTAAAAATAATCGTAACATTTACACAGATTTACTTAATTCCAAAGCCTGCAATTAAATAAGCAGAAAATCTCTGATTATGGAAACAGTTTATTACATTTTTAAATGTTTTGTCCTGAAAAATATTTAATAGGTAGGTAAGTCCATAAGAATGTGAAAACATGATGTTTACCTTTTATGGGTGTGCATAAATAACATGCCAGTTATTCAGTGAATGTGTGGAATCTCTCTGAGGCTGGGAAGGAGAGGGATTTGCCACTTGGCCACTCCTTTCACACTGACAGTCGGAGAATTTTTCTGCCCTGCACAGAGAGTAAATCCAGTCTTAGTGGGCAGGCTGCTCGTGACCAGAAGCAGGTGTGCTTTCAGGACTCCCAGGAATCTGTAGCATCTGACAACTGACTCAAGCCAGGTTTTCAATGGACTGGCAAGAATCCAGGCAGCTTTTTTTGCCTGCATACCAATTCACCTTTTCTGGGGACAAGGCAAGAAACTAAACAAGACCATTCTGTATCTTAAATGGACAGGAACTCTGGTGCTTTCTGTTGTTACAGGCTCAGGGTGAAAAACTTTTCATCAGAGACGTGGTTCCTTAATAATCTGAAAGTAGATTAGCCAGTTATTATTTTTGAAGCGCACGTATAAGTGCAACCAACTAAACTGTGTTCTTGGTTCCAAAACAGCCTTACTTTGGTGTTCAGGACAGTTTGGGTAACTTTCAACAGCATCTTAACTTTTACTTCACTCCCAGCTACAGAGCTGTGCGCAGTGCAAGAGCAGACAGGCGCTCAGAGCCTGCCGCGTTGGCGAAAGCCGTCAGTGTTCCCGAGGGGGGGGGGATTGTGGTGATTCGGGGGATTTGGGTGATTCGGGAGATTTGGGTGATTCGGGGGATTTGGGGCTCCCCTGCAAAGCCGCGGGGCCGCGCTCGGTGACGGGGCCGCTGCTGTCCCCTGGCGGCGAGCGCGCGTCACTGCGGCAGCGCTGCCCGGGCGCGGGGGGAGCGCGGCCGAGCCCCGGAGCTGCTGCTGCAGAGCCGCGGTGTGCCCCGTGCCGCGCCCGTCTTCGACAAGACCGGGACGCTATCCTCACAGCTGATGTTGATGTTACTCTTCCACAAACCTTTTCCTGTGTCCAGTTTTCAGCGGGGGTAGTTTATAGATGAGTGTTCATGCGTGTGATCCATATGTATCTATCTACATGATAGATGTTGATATTATATATCAGTTTGCTCTGGTAAGTAGAAGTCACAGCCATTCACATCAGCTGGGGTTTTTGAGTTTCATTGACGATCAGGCTACTGTTTCAGTCTATACTGTGTGGGTATAGAAACAGTGATGTAGAACACAGTGCAGTATCAGAACTGAAAAAATGTACTGAACCATTTATCATAAGAAAGTAATTATTGTTCTTTGGTATTTTAGGTGTTTTCATTAACTAAGTAGCTTCTTCTTTTACTGTTAGTTATCCAGGTAGGATTTGATGAAGCTTCTGTGAGGTATTATGCTGATTTCTCTATGGGTGTCAGACCATAAAAACCCCCACAAGCAGAGTTTACATGGCATAGAGTGTGAATTCCAAGAATACTTCTCTGGATGCTTTAATTTATGGTAAATGTAAATAACAGTGTTCCTCAATTCTGTTTTTTTTTCCCCTTTTCATCTGAAACACTCCCACAAAAACAATATAAGAGTGCTATACAAATGCCAAGGGAGAGAATGGTGTAGGAGAACATGCAGATGTAAAGGAAGTATCCAATGATGATGAACATCTTTTAGATTTTAATATGGTAAGTTTGTCAATGATTTTGGGGAGGAAGTTTTATACTTATGTTATAAGGGTGGGCTACTGCATCTTTCCTTTCATCATAGTTCTCAGTCTACCCTCAAATGAAATTTCTGCAAAAAGCTTCTCTTCTCTTGCTTTGTGTATTAACCTCCCCTGCATCTTGAGCATCCTTCTGAAAGTTCCTCAGGGTGTTGTACTTTGGGTAGTACAACCTTTTGCACAAACAACTGTACTTCTAGTAGACAGGCAAAGCCACTTTCCTTTGGGAACGCTTGCCATTTGCTTGTCATGAGTGTTAAACATGAGTCTTCTTTTCCTTCAACTTCTAATTTCAGTAAGTGTAGAGTGAGCTGAAGTGCACTATGAGGGCAAAAAGAACCAGTAACTAAAGGCATAAAGATAATATATGCTGAACGCTGTCCTCATTACAAGCAAAAAAAAAAACAACAAAAAAACAAACAAAAAAAACCCTGATTTTTTTTCTCTAGGGTAAAAATTTTGTGTAGACATGTATTTACTGATACATCTTTAAACTTCATTGTGATGATAGCACTTAGTTTAACATTGTGACATGCTTGCTATAGCTTTACTCATTCAGATGAAAATATATTTAAAATATATTTGCTTGAAGTTTAGTCAGATCTGTGCTGTGTTTTCTTACTATTTACTACTTATTACCAAGTTTTGGAGATAACTTTTACAATAGTTTTCTAATATGAATTGTGGTAAAGGTACATCCTGAGTTCACCTTTGGTTCTCTTGCTTTTTTGTTCAAATCTTAGAATTAAGAAATAGGAAAAATAATAAAAGCCCCACTTTTTTTTTCCCTGCTGTTCTGCAGTCCTTTCTACATAGTGGACTAAGTCAGGAAAGAGGAGGACTTGCCCTGTAATCATGGCATCTCTCTTGGACAACTACAAAACCAAATAACCTCCCAGCCCAGGGAAAAGCAAGCATGTTCTTTATTGTTCCCCATCAACACTGTCAGTTTAAATCCTTAGGTTTCTTCTGTTTATGAAGCAAGATGTGCAGATGATATAAATGCTGAGGCAAAACCAAATGGCTTCAGGAAGAAGATCTACTCCAGTGATAGCTCCAGCTCTGAAGACACAGCTTCAGAAGGTGGAAGCGAGTGGGCTGATCCGTGTGAGGAGGAGCTTTTTTCTCGAACTCAACTGTAAAAACTGCAGAGTAGAACAGATAATTGAAAAGTAACATGAGATGGAAAACTATCTTTCTTGAGGGTCTGTAGCTCTAAAACAACAACTTGAGTTTCCTCTTCAGTTAATGGATTCAGATGTGTATTTATCTTTCTCTTCTTGCTTATTTTATAGATGAGGACACAGCTGTCCTATTGAAGATTTTTTTCCCAAAAAATACTGTTAAATTCTTGGCTATTTGAACTAGACTAGATTGTGTTGTCAAATCAAGAATGGATGTGCATGTGCTTGTCTTAGTAGTACCACTGCTTTTTTGCATCTTAATTGCAGTTATTTTCTTTCGTAACTGTAGCCCTACCACTATTATGATCTTCTTAGCATCGCAGTGTCTACAACTACTTCTGCTATTCAGACTTCAGCTTTCTGCACATTAGGCTTTGTTCTTTAAGAACTGGGAGATAAATACTTAACACTGTAATCTATCAGTGCCTTTCTGAATGCAGGAGAAAAGCATGAATGACTTGTCCAGTCTTCATTCAGTAAATCTCATAACTTTGAAGTAGGAACAACAGGGTTGTGCTTTAGAGACTTACAGAAACTGTGTTTTCTATCCCATGATTCCCCCCTCCCACAAACCAACACTGAGGATACCATGGTTTGTATTTTTGCTAACTGGAGAAGCCAAGGATTTTTTGTAGGTATGGAGGCAATGTGGGGTTTTTTTCCCTTTTTTTCTTTTTTTTTTTGTCCTTTTTAGCAATTTGCCGATGTGGGGCAGAAGTTCAAAAAGTAACACCAAAAATAATAAACCACTGGGGTGATGTGTGGATTGTTGTGAATTTTGTTAATGAGTAATGAGAATGTTGTCTTGTTGCAGATGAAGGCATTCATGTAACCTGCAAAAGCATCCTGTAACTGAACTTGAGCCTGAATGACTGAAACTCTCTAAAATGCTCAGAGTGTTAAATGTTTTAAATGCAAAGGGTCAGTGCTTCACTTGAAAGAAATCCTGTGGCTGCTGCAGTTAGCTGCTGTTGTGGCTGTAATTTAGTAAATCTCGTAGTTCATTTTGTGTTTCTGAGAGAATGTGTGGGGCAAGTTATGTGTGTGGTGGGTGGGGGTAGGGAAGGTGATGACTTACAAACATACATGTGTGATTGCAGTAGTGATTGTTGCTTTATGTGACTTGCTTTTAAATTTTCTTTTGTTAACTTAGAAAGTCAATACATTGTCAAGTTGCATCTGTACAAGACTATCAACTCCTTCTGCTTTTAACACATTATGCAAAATGTATAAGCCAGGAGGAGCAATATTTGCAAAACTAAACATTCTAAGTTTTTACCAACTCCTAGTTTAAAAAATGACAACAACTAACTAGTCTACATGATCGCAGCATGTCTGTAACACCAGGAAGTGCAGAAAGTCCAATACTGACTTGAAAAGCTTCACCATTATTTTTGACAGGCAATAAACCTCACAAGAAACATAGCTGTTCAACATGTGAGCTGAACTGCCTTTGAAATGTGTTCTGCGCTAGAAATGCTTTCTGAGTAACTGGGTTTTGTTGCCTTTATTCAATTGACAGTGTTAAGAATTTAAACATGTGGTTGGGAAACCATGCCGGTCTTCGTGCAACACTTTTGGTGAGATCCTTACTAAAACTGGCTTGGTTGCCCTTATCCAAGGACTTTCTTTTGGTCCTCCTCTTAGACTATGTTTTAGGGTTTGTATTCATAAAGCAAATCTTTTGACACTTTACAGTTTCTTTTCTTAATTTATTTGCAGACTTTGAATAGATTTTTATGTATTTTACTTTCTTCTGGAGCTTCCTTGAGAGGTTGTTTAGCACCTGCACTGAAACTAGTTAACTGTAACATGAAAGGAAAAAAGAACTTAACACACAAATTCTTCAAATCACTACAGTGAAGAATTGAATAGAACTTCATCTGAGAACAGGAAATGACCAGGTGGACATATTTCAAACACAAACTTCAGCTCAGTTAATTCTGGCAAGAGCTTCTTCCTTGGTAAGAAAGGGCTCAAAAGTAACAAAGGTGTTGCTCATAATTACACTGTGGCATGTAATGATTCCAACACCTTTTGGGAAAATAAAATCCTATATTGAGCTTGGGCAATAACAAATTGTCTTTACTTGTTTTCATAGTTTAATGGCTAAAGCTCTAAGGCTTTCAGTGAGAGTTGAAGTGTGGTTTTTAGTTTTTCTATATGGATAGAAACACACACCACCAACAATAACAACAACAAGAGCATTAAAGGTTGGCATACGCTGAACCGCACTGTGGGATGAAGCGCATTGCATACCCATAGCATTGAAGTATCAGTTTTCCATTCCTGGGCTGAAATTTGTTTCTACTTTTTGCTTCAAGTGGTTGTATTGTTCTGATTTCACGTACACCAGAGTAACTGATTTTGTTTTCTTGTGGAGTTACTTAACACCGAATAAAAATATAAAAGGACAATTGGATGGTGTGTGTGTCTCTTAATTTTCTTCGGCTAATGTGTACAACTTAGATACCACATGCAGTTAAGCATTAAATATTCTGGAGAAACAGCGTGATGTATCTAATTTGGGAAACCTTTGCACTGCTGTAATTTTAAAAAATATTTTTAGGATGTAAGAAAAATACATTGTATATGTTCTTAAAAAAAAGACAAAATGAGCTTTGTCGACACTTTATTTGTGTAGAAATGAATTTATAATGACAAATTCATATTTAGAAAATAAGACTTTAAAAAAAAAAAAATCAAACCCAAGCAAACCCAGACCCTCTCTCACATAACAGTTACAGAACTTGGATGTATTATGGGATCTAACCCAGCAGACAGATTTCTATTTCTGCTTTCAACTTGTGTTGAGTCATTGAGTAACGAGTATCTCACTTCTACTTACAGAAAAACCACATCTATGACAAGAAAGTGTACTGTCCTAATTCCATGGCTGCACTTCCTTTCAGCGAAAGGAAAAAAAGCCCCAACAGCTCACATTCTACTTGGTGGAGCCTTGTGCATTGTGGTGCTGTGAGTCTGCAGCCAAAGTGACCTGGGATTCTGTGCAGAATGATTCCATCCTCTGCCAAATTAGAAGTTCAGTGAAAACAACACAGAAACACACACTTGGAAATAGTGGAAGAGTCCCTCTGTAAGGTCCTCGAGTGAATACTTTTGTTCAGACTTGGTAGTCGAAACTTTTAAAAGCATATATATTATTATTTTCAATTATTTCTTAAATACACAAAGTAGTGTATTTTCATTGCATTTATAAAATATACTTGATAGAAGAACTACATTTCATCAGCCAGGCTTTTCAATTCCTGTATCTGAGTTAATATTAAACACACATATGGTAAAGAATGTTTCCAGTGTAAACAATGCTTCTGTCATGCAAGAACTACCACTGTATAGTCCTAGGCAGCAAGTATATCCATCAGTGGTAGGATAGGCTAGCTGTAAATGCATCATACTGTGCCTTCATGGTAGTGCCTGATGTGAAAATACATGGGAAGGCAGTGAACCTTCTGGAAAGCTATGATTCCTTCGCAGTATCTCATTCTTTCCCTGCCAGGACCAGCACAGTTAAGTATTATCTCCAAAGAATTAGTCATTACCTTTCATGTACAGCATCTCACATAATTTTCTTTTATTACCTGTGAAGCTAATAGCAAAAAGACTCCAGAGGTTTGGGACAAAAGAGGTCTTTATGGATATGTTTTATCTTCCTACTGTAATACTTCTGTTCCATTATTCAAGTTCCTTTCCAAATGTAGTATTACATGCAAATGCTTATAAATTTTATGGTCTACCTCTGCTCCAATGGGATGTAAGGGGATGAACAGGAAAAAGCAGCTGACAGAATTGGCAGTGGGCCAACACACTGCTGAGAAAAAGCCACTGAGTGACAAAATACTAGTGTCCCTGCCCTACTTCATCTGTGTGTAACAACTTAAACAGTGAGCACACAGCCTGAGGTGCGGGGCTGCTGTGGATGCTGCCTTCTGCCTGACAGCCTTCCTGAAGGGCAGATGATTCTGGAAGGACAGTGTCTGTTATTACTGTATTTGCAGTTAATTCAAGAACAAGGGGCTGCAAAAGTGATACTGGGTCTCTGAGTCCCTTGGTGATGATGTGAGGTCCCTTCTGTTAACACCAGTAACAGCTGTTTAATAGTGCTACAACTGCTTGTTGCATAAAGATTTCGGGATTTGCCAGTGAAGGGTTAATTGCCAATCACTTCTCCACAAGCCTGATTTTACTCACTACAAGCAAAGAGAGTCACAGGAGAAGCAGCAACTTTCCTTGTCTCATAAAGCTGAGAACTCTCAAATTCTTGAATTTCTTTTAAATCCAGTCTAAGAAATCATGCCTGTTAAAAATACTGTTAAAAAGTACAGATGAGTACATTTTCAGATTCATCTCAGCTTTCTTGTTAATAGCCATGGAAATGCTTTCAAGCAAAGAACAGTACAGAACAGTAGCAGTATTGAAAGTGAATACATAAACACCATCTAAAAAAATGGATGCCACTTCCACCGTTGGAGATTTTTAGGAACATATTAGACAAATGTTTCAGAAATTATGTAATGACTAACACAAACTTGTGTAGTTTTCTCCTTTACTGATCCCCAACTTATGTTTGAAAAAAGTAAACTTGTGTGTTGTGTCATCTATTGTCTAAGAATAATTTGCCTCATTAATCCCTGCCTGCTATGATGGGCCAGCCTGATCCCTTACAGCTATGGGACAGAAACTGGTGTTCAATTTTTCATTTTCGCAGTTACTTTATTTGTGCAATAATGAATATTAAGAACATTCTTTATGTTTCCATACCCTTTTAGTAGGATTTTTGCCTTTTTCATTTTTTTTTTTTTACATTTCATAACTTCTAATTTTTTCATTGATACTTGGCTTCCAATTGTCCTCACTTTGCAATGGAGTTTTGGCCCTCAATCATTTGACTCTGGAACCCTCATCTATTTGACAACAATCTTCACGAAGTCTTATGATTAATGAGTTTTAAATATTTTTCCACCATTCTTCCTGTAATTGCATTCAGTACAAAACTATTAAATTATTTGAAGCACTGCAGATCCATGGAGACATAATAATGGGATCTGTTACATGTCCAAACTGAATGTTGCTTAATTTCGTTCATCCTTACTAGGTCTAGACAACAATTGATTTTTAGTCCAGTACTTTTTTTCTTTGTAGTGAGTTCCAATAGATGTCAGGTTGGAAACTGTTACAGAATAATTCTGTTTTCTTTTTGAAATGTAATTTAAATTGTGATTGCTAAGAGAATAAATCTGTTACAGAATTCCAGCATTATGCAGCTATGCATAATAACAACCATGTTTCCTTCTCTGGCATGATTAGTGATGAGTGAAGGTCTGTAACAGAGGTACTATGGAGGCTTTGTTAGCAATTATTTATGG
Source organism: Cinclus cinclus (assembly GCF_963662255.1). Lineage (NCBI taxonomy): Eukaryota > Metazoa > Chordata > Aves > Passeriformes > Cinclidae > Cinclus > Cinclus cinclus. Next base: position 11,504,315 of record NC_085050.1, on the reverse strand, counting down.
GCACTCAGGATTCTGCAATTCTGAGATATTATACGAGGAGTATTATTTTTAGTTGATACAGTTTTACTCCTTCACACCTTACTACTCATGTTGTCTTTCCTAAATAGCTTGTAGAGAGAAGCAGAAACAATCCTGTCACGCATCATGTTTCAGTAATATCAGTTCAAACATGCTGCAGAGTCTCACACTCTGCCACTGCCTTTCCTGCTCTTCATTTTCTTACCATCTCATGGAGTTGAACCATCTCAGTCTATTCTTACCCAGTGGTAACAGAAGGGTTAACAGTGATGGTAGCTATAGACCAAGCTTCCTCATCCTTTATAAGGTGTAAGTTCCTATAGGAGGAGGCAGCCTTTTGGGATAATCAAATGGCATGTTCTCCAGCTGTCCCTGGTTCATCCCAAACCTATTAAAATGGCCTGTACAGACAGTCCACCTCTATTAGCAATGCCCGTGCAGATGGTGGCCATGCTGAAAAGGGACTGCTAACAAATACAGACAGGCAAAAATAGTTTTGTGTGAATAAAATTTCTGATGTATCTGAAGTAGAAGAGCTTAATATTATTTTCTCAAAAGCATCACCATTTGCTTCCAAGCTACTGAATTTCACAGAATGATATCCCTTTTCATGGCTACACGTCAGTAGAAACATGAATTTACCATTTTCTTGTGCCACAGAACATGTACAAATTACTTCACTGTGCCCACAGGTAATTCTGTGCAGTATGAAGGAAAAGGAGCAATGTCTCCTGTCTAACGATTGCTTTCAAGAGCTTCTCTGTCTCATGGTATGATAGATAATAACTCAGAGTATCCAGCACTACCACACTTGGTACCCTTACACTCTGGCTTGGGTGAGCTAGAACTGCCTTAAACCAGTGGTGGCAACTGGAGGCAAGAGCTGTTGGCCAGCTCACATTCAATGATGCACAACTGTTGTATCTTCACAACAAGCTAATCTTTTGTTAACTAAAGAAAAAAAAATCAATTTTCTTCTGGCTTATGACAGAGAATTATTGACTTTCAAGAGCTGCACAGTGGATTCAAATGAAGCTCAATTTGGCTGGCTTTGAAAGCTGCTTGCATCACACTTGGCTTGTGATGAATGAAAATTCAATCTAGTTCTCATCTAACTCTTAAAAAAATAAATTTGAAGTTGTATCAATTAAAAAATTGCTGAAGCTTCAAAACAGAACTGAAATCCTAAGCAGAGAATGCTTTCTCACATCTACAAGCATAAGAAGTATGACAGAAACTTGCATTTCTGTTCCTTGGCTCTAATGAAACAGAGGAAGGACTGGTATTTGGTGTACTTTTATCATACATAGTATATTTTGGAGAAATCACCAAGACAAAACAGAGCACAAACTCTTCTTGCTTTCTTGCAGAACAACCATAAAACTGGGATATCAAACTCTGCTGGCATGAATATGAGTCTGTATGACAGAGCTTTTGAACAGAATGTTTTTAAAAAAATTAAATTCTCTAGCACCTATTATTAGACATGTAGGTTTTTTGCCCACTAGGTGAACACGCATTACCAGTTTGAGGCTGCTGTATGTAACATTTCATTTCTACAAAACAGCTGCAGGCAAGACACTCTTAAACAAAACATTATTTTATACCAAGAATTTTTATAAAATTAAGTGTTCTACAGGTTTACTTGACCCTGAATCAGTGGCAGAAGACTGATAATAACCATGCTGATCAAGTGCCACAATTAACTTCTTATCATGCTTCTGAGGATTTACTTACAACCCATGTGTTTAAATAGGAAGACTTGATTTCTATGTGCCCTTCTGTCTGGACTTTCAAATGTTGCACAGCTGCTGCAAAAGAAAGGTGCTAAAGGTTCCCTTTGCACTGAGTTATGTTTTTATACTTTCAGTATCTGGCAGTACCTGTTCTGTTTCCTTTCAGTAATTAGCACATGCCACACTTCAGAGCTAGTGGTGTAACAATGTATTTAGTCACAATGAGCCCTTCAGCTTTTCCCCATAGAGAGGAGTAATAATACACAAGATCTGCAGACAGAAATTTACCTTATATGGGGATGGAGAGGGCATGAACGGGCTGATGCTAACTGCTAATGCAAAACACCTTTTGGTAACAGCTCATGACAACCAGAAATGCTACTTCCCCTTTCCTATGAGTTATACAGCCATTCATGTGCAAGAGATGGGTATTTTTTTTTTTTTAATATTGACTAGGGTGCAAATTTCTGAGACTTTCCATTTGCTCTGCTATCACTGAAAGATTTTCAGCAGCAGGTATTTCTAATAGCTTCTTTAGCCTAAATTATATTAAGTTAGGAGTATAATTATTTCCTGTGTGGGCACTCTGTAGAATTAGAGAATTCTTGACTGTTTCCATTCTGTTATTTACCCTGGGAATCAAACAACTGACCTAGGTACAATGACACATCCTGATGACAATACGCTCTTCGGATTGCTCCAACAGAAGAATTGAATCCCAGTCTCAAAAACAGAACAAAAAAAATAATACAGAAAAAGGAATTAGTGACAGTATATACTCAAAAAATCTTTTGCATATAAATAAGTTTATAGTGCCTCAAAATTGGTTTGGTTTTATTTACCTTTATTTACATTTAATATGGAAGCTCTCTTTACAGAGATAATAGTAATTTTCAAAAGAAGATATGGACAAATTAGTGCCAATCTGAAATCATTTTGTGTTGATACCCATCTTGGCAACATAGCAGGCTAAAGACTGATCCAGTCACAGAAACAATCTGCAGAGGTATAATTTTTGATTGATGATAAATTTTCAGAGCAGTTTAGTAATGATTTTATTCTTATCTTTATAGTATGGAATTGGTATCAACGAGGTCATAGTGGCAAGGTACAGGTTTACCTCAGCCTCTCACGATTCATTCAAGTGTGACTTGCCCGTATCAAAGCTTGAATAATCGTGTGTTTGCACGGCGTAATAGTAAACCAGTTACACCAACACAAGTTCAGGTATTTCTGCGTTTTCTGCCCTCACTCTTCCAGCTTCAGTGAAGACATGAGGTGTGAGGTGACCAGAGTGCTTGTATCCTCGGTTCAGATGGGGAACAGCTTTATCTCACCACGGTTCTAGAGGCATGATCACCGACTCTAGGTGCAAAACATATGACCTTTGCAGAAAAACAAACAGTCAAACAAACAAAAAAACCAAACCAGTGCCGAGTTTCACCGATGATAAGGATATACGACAGCTCTGCCCCTGTGAGGTGGTGAATGCTCGGAATGTCAGTATGGGGGTAGAGCAGGCTGTGCACAGCTCCACCACGTGAACAGCAAAAAGTTGCACTTTGTGACGGAAGGTGAAGAGAACGGAAAGAAAGAACACACAAAATTCGCAATTACCACCCTAGAGCCCGCACTTTCGGCATTACAGAACGTAATGCCAAAGTTCCAAAGAGCTAAGGAGACACCTGCACATGTCGCCTCCACGCGTTCCATAGCCCACATTCCACTAAACTTTATCTTCCTCCTAAACGCAGGCGGCAACCTGGGTGCAGCGCGCCCGCCCAGCTGCTCCCCGCGGGACCGCCAGGGCCGCCCGCCGGCAGCAACGCGGGACGGGCGGCAGGGCCCGGCAGCCGAAGAGCGCCGAGCGCGGGGCACCCTCGGAACCAGCGCCCCCAGCCACAGCCCCGCTTCCCTCCGTTCCAGGGGCTCCACGGAACCAGCGCCCTCAGCCACAGCCCAACTCCCGGAGCGTCCCCGCTGCTGGGCCAAGCGGTCACCACGTCCCTCCCCGCCGCCCTTCCGCGGGCGCTGAGGCGATTCAAAATGGCGCCCGGCAGCTGCCGCCCCTCGCCCCCCTCCGCGCAGGCGTTCCCTTCCCCGGCGGGCGGTGCTTTCCCCGGCGCGCCGCGCAGGGGGAGCGGCGGTGGCTGGGCGGGAGGAGTCCGAGCTGCGGGGGCCGGAGCATTGCCGGAGGAACCCGGTACCTGTCCCGCAGCCAGGTGTGCGCCGCCGGCTCCATGGGAGGCCCCGCGTCACGCCGAGGGGGTGCCCAGCGAGGGGTGGCTGCTCCGCCTCAGCCGCGCTGAACCCGGCGCTGCTCCGCGGGGACGGGAGAGCAGCGACATGGACCAGCCGCCGGCCGCCTCCTAGTCCCGCAGCAGCGGCTGTGGGGCGGGTCCGGCATGGCCCAGCGTGACGAGAGTGACGGAGGGCAGCGCTGTCCCGGTGAGGTGTCTGGGCTGCTGGGGGTGTTAGTGGTACCTGTTGGTGTGAGGGGCAGAGCCCGGGCCCGAGCGGGGCAGGCAGGAGCCGCCTCAGCACGGAGGGGGCCGCGCTGGCTGCGGCTACTGACTTGTCTGGCTGCGACCACTCTAAAAAGTTAAGAGGAGCAGGTGGGCTGAGCCTCGGGAATGTTTACCGAGGTGGTTTAAGACCGCAGAGAAGAGCGAGCGCTGCTTTCTCAAGGTTTCTTTTTTAGTTGTTGTTGTCGTCGGTTTTTTTTTTTTTTTTTTTTTTTTTCCGTTGTTGTTGTTTCAGTTTCTTTGGGTTGTTTTGTAAGCGAAGGCCGCTAGCTCGGAAACCTTCGCGGAGCGAATCGGGTTCAGCCCGTGAGAAGGAAGAAACTTTGATCTCGCTGCCTCTCCTCCAGTCGAAGTCTCATAGGTGATTCCCAAAGACCAAACAAAATTACATCTCACAGTAGCTGAGGTTCTCCTGATGTTGCTGCTAATTTAACGTGGTTTACAGAGTTTTCAGTAATTATGGTGTGGGGAGGGTAAAAGCCCTGTAAAGCGCTTCTGGAGCAGAGGCTTTAACAGAGCACTGTAAACTTGTTTGTATTGCCGGCCTGACGGAGCAAAAACAGTTGAAAAACGGTGAATGGCTTACTTAAAATTATTCTCTGAGCAGTCCGCTCAGAAACCAGATTTGTAAAGCTCACGCTTCTCAAAGGTCATCTCAACTAAAAAAAAAAATCTCCACTATTTTATTGTCTTTTTGCTGGTAAAGTTTCAGCAGTACTTACGTAGGTGGCCTTAATTTCTGTATCCCATGGTTTAGTTTAAAGGCAGACTTTTTGTAGCTTTAGGAGTTCTTCACTGCTGGCAATGTTGTGGCTGTTAGAACATGCACATAAATAAACAGAACTAAGAAATCTTTAATAAACAAAACTGAGTTTGATGGTCTTGTGCACCAAGGTCACCCAAACCTGCCCTTGGTAACAACAATGTGTTTCTTGGTACATGCTACAAAAATATTGTTAACTGCATGGAGAATATAAACCGGTAATTTAAAAAAAAAAAAATATTAGGAAGAAAAAAAAAGTTGCAACTTTGTAATTAAAGAAATTCTTTGTTCTTAAAAACTTAAGAAAAAATGCTGGCAGAAGTGTTGAAGAGATAATGTGTGATGTTAACTGTTCGAGAACTAAGCTGTATATGCATTCCTCTTTCATTCCTGCTAGGCAAGAAAATATAAAGCCTGTTTTGCAAATTGTTGTCTTACTCTCCTTGCTTGTCTGAATTGCATCATAACTCCCACCGAACTTGGAATAATGGGCCTTGAGTTGGCATCTTTCTGGTTTTGTTTTACTCTAATGGTTTGGCATTGCTGTTATCTTTAACTTTTGTATTAAGCTGGGTTTAAAAGACATTTCTTTGTAGATCTTAGAAATTAAAATCAAATTCGACTTGTTCCTTCTGTATGCTTGAGTGATATGCGAAGCCAAAATCTATTTTAAAGCCTCTGGTTATTGTCAGAACATGCCTTCTTGCATGCTGTGATCAGAATTTGGGGAATGTGAGGCTGTATGGACAGCCCTGCTGAGACAGATCAAAACTCCACCTGTCAGAAAAAAATTTGCCCAGGAGAGGGTCTAAAAGCAGAACTAATGTATGTTGGTGTTTTCATGAAGTTCTGATACTTGTGGTTTAGAGCCTTTCTTTTTGTTTAGGAACCTCAGTGATTTTTTTATTCCCAAACTTAGATGTAAATTTCTGGCATTCACAGTGTTCTGTGACAGAGTTGTGCAGGGTAGCTGCCCTTTCTGTGAGTAGTTATGTCCTGGTGTTAATTTTGAGCCTGGCTACAAAACTGTCTTTATCAGGTGCTCCTTTGCACTTAAGTTGGAAGTGTTAATGACTAAATAACATCTACCTGCTTTCTCATCTCCACTTGTGACCTTGGCTGTATTTTCGTAACTCCCTTTTCCTTGTTATTTCTTGTGGGATACTCCCTCTTAAAGATCATATTCTCTATAAGATATAGGATGGTAAGACTTTACAAATGCTGATTTTATTTAGATTGTAATATATTTAAATAAACAATGGGGGTTATCAATCCTGTGCAGACAAAATTGCATACTATTTCTCAATAGTTTATTGTACTCAGAAGATAATGCTTCAACATCTTTATGGAAAGAAGTTACCATTGGAGAAATGACAGAATGTTTGACATCAATTGTCAGATTTTGTACTTACCAGGGAGGCAGCTAAAACAGAGTATAAATATCACTCCATTCTTAAAAAACAATCCTACAGCAACTTAACTCAAAATGAATCAAGGGGTTCTCGTGTGCGTTCTTGACAGCTGATTGCACCTCATGTTTTCACTTTAAGCCCTTGATGCGTACACTTCAAAGCCTCCCACAGTTTCGCTGAACTGTGTAAAGCCTTTGTAGCTTGCTGTTGCATAATTTGTTCCAGCAAGCTGTAGTGTTGTATACTTCTGCATTTCCTGGTTGCCCATTTAAAGGATCTCTTCCTGTTAATTTTTTTGTTTGAGAAAATACCAAGTCAAGTTGAAATAGCTTCAGTACCTGGCGTGGAATTTTATTTTCCCTTCTTAAAAAAAGTCTTTTGTTTACAGTATTTGGCCTCTTGAGCTGCTGTAGTTAATGCCTCTGCCAAGGTCACTTGAATGCTTACCATTCGTAAGCTTGGTTGAGAAGAGCAGTGCAATTAAGCTAGGGGCTGGCTGCTACTTGGGAAAATCATTGAGCAGAAGTAAAGGCAGTCATGGGAGGAATTCATTATGGGAACTTGCTTGCACTGTTTACCCAAACATCATCAAAGCTGTTCCTGGCATACTACATTTCTGTGTTTGTTTTCTGGACTGCACTTTCTAGGTGCATTTATAAGTTTGAATTCTTGTCAGTCAAACTCCTTGGTTACGCTGTTCTGAAGTGTGTATGTGTATGTGCTTTAGAGTAACATTGGGGCTGGGTGAGCTGTGGATTTGAAGAGCAGTGTAATGTATATGAAGGAATAAAGGTGAACACAGGGAGAAGAAAGCTGTCAGACTTATGTTAGAAAAACAAGCAAAGTCAAGTAAAGAAGGTCTGAGAACAGGAGATTCCAGTATATACAACAGTAATTATGTCTAATGTTCATGTTATGTCTTATTTGTATGCTTGAGCTATCACTGTTGACTTCTTCAGTATAATCTTGCCTGTGTTCAAGGATTACTCTTTATTTTTTTGCTGGCCCTTGTAATTTTAATTTAGTGAGTAGAGAATTCATAATTTACACACTTGGTGTGCCAGCTATTGCAAGACATCAGTTTAATTGCAGGGGATATAAACTTTTCAAACCATGGTAATATGAAAAAAAAAAGTTGCTATAGCAACTCTCTAAGAAAAGAGTTCACACATCTTCAGAAGCTTTTTAGTCAAAACAATACACTTGAAACCTTGCTTAGGTAGAGGATTAAGCAACTGGTGCATTGATTGATTTGGATGGGTAGCATATAGTTGGCTGTTTAAAAAGTTCTGAAGAAGTCTAAAAAATTAAATAGCCAGGGTTGTTTTTCCTTGACTTTTGTCTGTGCTTAGGAGTGGATTGAACTGGAGTTTCGTGACTGCTAGTGAATGCCATTTGGGTAGTAAGTTAAAAATTTAGTGTAGCATACAAAGTGCAGATGGATTCCTGAACTTTCCACATGACTGAAAATTTGTGGGGAAAAAAAAGTTCTGTTTGGACCAGTGAGATATGTTTGAAATGAGTTTTTTTCTCATTCACTGCCTGTTGGTATCACAATGCCAAACTGTATTGATGTCCTCAGATCTAAGAATGGACTGTGTGTCAAGCCCTGATGTTTGGCAGGGCTCAGGTGACATTAGCCAGGGGTTTAGAACTGTTGGAAGATAGCAGTTTTCGCTGATGTTTGAAATTGAGAAGTTTGGGTTTTCTTTTGGGGTATGTGTGTATCTGTTTTTTAAAAATACGATGTGGGGAGGACCCTCTAGAACAACTGGAACCTTTAAGTGAGAGAGACTTGGATAGAGACTAGGAGACCAGAAGTAGGAGACCAGGCTTCAGAAACTGAAGAAAAATCTGTCTAGAAAGCAGTCTGTTTGCAAGATGGAAGGAGTGTTCTTCACTCGTTCGCACTTATCCCAGAGTGTTTCAGAGAGAAGAAATTGAAGCAATTTGCACATATTTGTTCTGCCAACTGCTGCAGAATAACTGTATTACAAACTTCAGAAGAGCTGTAGACAGTTTAATTACTCATATGGAAAGAGAAGATTTGTGTGATGTCAGATTAATGATCATATAGCGTTTAAAGGGTCAGCAGCAGTTCTGGAAACCAGGGCAGTATTCCTCGTGGTTTTCCAGGTGTATGAAAGTTGCTGTTGGGTTTGGTGCATCCAACCTGTAGCTCCTATTTGACAGCCCTTGCTTTGCAGGTCGCTCAGACTGGAAGTGGGGCACTGACTGGATTAACTGACATTCTGACAGCCCCTGGGGAGACAGCATGGGTGGATATTGCAAAGAAGAAGGATCACAGTCCCTGAGTGCTGTAAATGCAATGTGTTTGCAAACTTCATTGTTACTGGATGTGCACTGATGAAGTGCATTGTGTGTATTGTCAAAACATTGACTGTATGGATAGCTTTATAGCTGTTCAGATTTTGCATCTCTTGCTTAATGCAACAATGATACATTATGCATTTTCTTCTGTGACAAATTTATTATCAGTTTATGGTTTCCAGAAGAATGCTGAGAAACTTGGTTTAAATGAACACTTCTGAATCTGGTCTAAGTGTATCAGAACAAATTTTGTAGCCATCTGACATCAGCAAATGTGAATTTATGGCTGTATAAAATGAAATTTCATATATTTGCCTCAATATCAGCAGGGAATGTTAAAATACTGCAGGTTTTATAATATGTAATTTCACTCTCAGGAGATATGTTAGAAGTGAACATGGGCACACAAACTGCTTATGAAAAGCTTTTCATGCTTGGCATTTTCTAGAAGCCTAATTTAGATTACCATTGTCTTGGTTGTTTGTGGTGGATGAAGGGATAGTAGTCATGTGCAAGAGAAGCCAAGTAACTTTTAATAAAAAACCTAAATTAGGACAGGACAGAGTGCATTACAAAAACAAACCAAGAAACAACCATGGGAAAAAAAACCAACCCTACTAAGCAAACAGTCAAGAACAAACCACAGTCTTCCTGCAAACTCATAATATTTTCTTTCTTTTTAACCAGTTACCAGCTGGGCCAAGACGACCGATGCAAATTTATCCAACTCTTTAAATGGTTTGACCTTCATGGGAATTCTGGATGCAAGAGTGGGCAGCAGTTTCCAGGGCCTTCAAAATCTGAACTCTGGGACCCCAAGAGAGATCTCATTGCCGGAGTATGGACCTGGCCTGCTGTCCAGTGCTTTAGAAGATTGTCATAGCCTTAAATCAGTGGATTCTGGTATTCCAACTCTAGAAATAGGAAATCCAGAGCCTGTTCACTGCAGTGTGTTGAATGTGAAGAGAAAGCAATCAGAACCTGAAATTGTGCCTGACAGGGCTTTTCAGAGCACGTGTACACTGCCGCCGTATGTGCCTCCGCATTCGCTGACTGCTGAGCATGACCATGCCGTGCGAAAATCCTCCACTTTCCCAAGAACTGGGTATGACACAGTCAAACTTTATAGTCCAACCTCAAAAACTCTAAATCGGAGTGATGATATCTCTGTTTGTAGTGTGTCTAGTCTTAGCACAGAACTGTCAACAACTTTATCAGTTAGCAACGAAGACATTTTGGACTTTGTGGTCACAAGCAGTTCAAGTGCAATTGTGAATCTCGAGACTGACGAGGTGCACTTTTCGGATGTTACCCTGAATTCCTCTAGAGACAGCAATGACCAGAACCAGCAGCAGTATTGTCACGAGACAGACGTGGACAGTAAACGGAAAATACTGGGACCTTTTACAAACTTCTTTGCCAGGTAATGTTTCCATAAAAGATATTTTGATGGATTATGTAAGATTTCAGGAGAAAGGTCTTGTTTGATGCTGTACATTGAAAGATATAATAGGCTGGTGTTTTCATTTAGATCAGTGTTAATATATTTTTTCTTTTATGAGTAAATGGGTAAATACTGCTGGGGTTTAAGGCTCTCCATCCTACTCTATTTTATATTTATGGTGTATGGAAGCATCTTAAATCTTGTAAGATTCCTTCTATATTACAGTAAAAGGATTTCTGAACAAGGTATTTTTTCTTCTGAACAGTGGTTTCTCCAGTGATATAATTTGTGATTTTGGCCAAGGTCTTTAATCTTGTGTCACATAACTAGATAAATATAAGTAGGATCCATACCCGTATTAAAGAACTTTGACATCTGAGGACTCATAAGTAGTAGTTTGGTAGTGGTGGAATATTTTATTGATCATTGTAAGGGTATGAAGCTTAAAGTACAAATACTTTACAAACACTTGGTGTGACTGCTCTGATCTTTCCAAACCTCCGTTACTGTTTTAAATCCTTTCCCTTAATTTTCATATGAAATGAAAACATCTGATATTGTGTCACCCACTTGTTCAAATGTTAGCATTGGCTACCCCAAGCAGTTTCTAAATGTGGCCTTTGTATAAATAGTAAGGTTCTAAATGCAGATACCCCAAGGATGGGGGGAATGAGGAAGAGGGCTGATCTACTTTTGGGGGGTTGAACTGTTGGCTGGTAGGTTCTTTTTCTTTAAGTTATGTAAGACATTCATAATGTCTTTTAAGTTTTATCATCTGAAGCTTGATATATTTTAGATAAATTGTTCTAGAAAGAAATTTTAGACACCAAGGGCAGTTGACTGTGAATAACCTGTTTTGCACATGGCTTCAGCTAATATCTTTTTCCTCATGCAATTATGTAGGGTTTTTTTGCATGAGACAAGTAGACTAATGAAATACATAAAGAATTGGCAAAAATCATTCTTTGAAAGGATGCCTTGTTTGCAAAGCTTAAGACAATCAATTTTTTTAGACCTAATAAGCTGGTTGAAGCCTTCGTTGATTTTTATTCTTAGGTTAAAGTACTGTGCAGCAGAACTCCAGTCATCAGTCACGTTTGAGATGCTGATGTTTTTGTGGACCCTTGTCTGTTTGTTGCCATAGAACCAGACTTAATTCTGAAGCAGGAGGTTCTCAGCAATTCAAAGCATAAACTTTTGTTACCCATTCTGGTAGCATGACAGTGAACTCAAATGCTGTCCTTCAGCCTGGAAGGGAGCACAGTGGAACAGACCCATTTAGACCTCACTCAGAGTAGGATGTTTAACCACCTCTCAGCTTTTGCCATCCAACAAAGCAAAGCCATCTGTCCAAATTATTTTCTAGCATAGTCTGTGGTAGTTTTACCAGTGTTGCAGAAACTGTAGGGCTCACTAGACTGAGCTTTTTAACCTGAATCTTTGCAAGTACATTGAATGCCAGGAAACAAAGGCTGTCAGTACTGCCTTTTAAACGGGGAACAGATAATCTTGGTCACTGGGTGATGTCATTGTAAGAATATGAGGATTAAGTTCAAACTAGGTGATCAGTCTGTAACCTAACCTTGAATATACTTCTCTTTGGCATCTGCTTCCTGCTCTGTTTTGGAAACAAGAGTTGCCCAGTTTTTCTCTGCTTGCACACCACATGCCTGCATTTTATGCATCTGTCTCGTGTCATGAGACCTGGTGGTGTTTCACAGGTATTGAAAAAGCAGGGAGCCTCAGAAGTTGTTCTGTGCCACAGGAGTACTATTTGTATTTATGCTGTCAGCATTGTTAAGGTTCAAAACATGCCGTTGCTAGTTTTTGTTGGTATTTGTAATCTGCTATCCATGGGTTTGAAAACTCCTGTTCCCTGGAGGTCCTGTGAGCTCCTTGGATTTCCAGAACTTGAACCAGTACTGAAGTAAATTAACTTGGGCCTTGCAGTGTTTTGTTTGAAAGTAGCTGCTTTCTAGAGGTTTTCCTACGCAGCTTACCCTGTGCGCTGTACAGGGGTTGTATGCAGTGTGAGATGAAGAGAAGGCATTTTGGATAGTATTGTTAAAGACCAACTTGCTGAGAGGGAGCTTCCTAAAGCAATTTGTTACAAGTGCTGCAGTGGTGAGTATAAACAAAGTCCCAGAAAGGAGTTTGTTCTTAGCACTGCACTCTGGACTGAAAGCTGTGATTCAGTCTTGCAGGTTGAGTGCATAAACTTCACTTCAGAGAACCAAGGGTGAGCCATGGCAGGAGAAAGTCAAATTGCCTTAGCTTTGATCAATGGCTGGAACACATGTATGCAACATGGAATGATGAGACCTGAGTGCTTTGTACACAGCCTTCTAGCAGCCTGATGGTCATAAGGTAAGGCTACAGTGTGGAGTCTCAGCTCTAATCTGCAGGTTTAGCTCTTTGAGGGCTTCTCTGGGTAATAGGATACAGGTTTGAACCACTGAGAGCAAAGATGAGTCAGCTTAATTTTTTGCACAGGTTTTTGATATTTGTTGAAAGGGAGAAACCTTGCTTCTTGAAATGGCACCTATGCTTGATTTGAACCCCATCTGGCCTTGGAGGATGTGTTAGTTTCTCTGATCTTATCAGACTAAACTTGGCCTTGACATGTCAGTTATGATTTGTGGCTGCTTGTAGAGATAATACTGACAGTAATTAGATGCCTCCAATCCTTGGTCACATGTGCTTAAGCTACTTACATATCAATTAGGGGTAAGTCTTTTGCAGTATCAAGAAAATGCTTAGAGAAGTATTTGCTTTAGAATATATTTTTTGGCACTGTACACTTATTTTTTCTTTTGAGAGTGTGTGCATGTGCTCTGTGCACAAGGTTGCATGTTCTGTGGTGTGTTATGAAGTTTTGGTTTGAGACTGCATTTACAAAATGAGTTGTAGAGGACATCAGAGAAAAAGGGAACCCTGTTGGCTCATTTCCTTCAGGCCTGGCACCTTCAAGATCATTTGGGAATGGAGTGCTCCTGACCTGCCTCCTTGAGCGCTGTGGTGAAGAAAGTTTTCTGGACTGCTTCTCTGGCTCAGTTTGTGTCCTCAGCAATTTGAGTATCCATAAGGTCTGGTTGTTTCCTCTGGCTGCTGGATGCATCTTTGGGTGTGGGCAGGAAGATCCAAAGTGAGAAAGAGGCTGCTTTCTTGCTGACACACAGCTTTTCTCTTGGAAGAGCTTAAGGCACCACAGGTACAGTGCTCTCATTAGGCTCCAGGTTGGCATGTGTAAATGAATTACTGCTTCTGAAAGCAGCTGTAATGCTGACTGTTGACAAAAACACCTGACATATTGGTTGTTTTCAAGTGTCACTTGTATCAGCTTTAAAAGCCCAGAGGCTTTTCATGTAAGCATGAGTTGGAATTAATTTCCTTCATTTGAATATATGCAGGAACTTGGTTTGAAAACTAGTGTGAGCAAATAGAGTCGGTGGCTTGTCTGCTTATTTGCCTTATTGACCCAGAGTAGTGTGGCTTAGTGAGTTTTACCTTTGGACTTTACTTCTGTACAGTGCTGCTGAAACTTTTTAAATGTGTGGATCTTAAAACAGTTTTGCTGAATTAGGACTGTAGTGATCTTACTGCAGAAGTTTCCCTTTTCATTTATTACTTTCAATTACCACTTTGGAGACAGAGAATGAAGGTTTTTGTGCTTACATGGAGAGTGATCATAAAGGGGTTAGGACTGTGTACAGTTAAATAATAAGCCATGCAGTTTGTTTCGCTTTAATGGATTACAAGTGGCGTAAGTCTTTACCTAGTCCACTACCATGGATATTGCCTGTTTTCTCAAGAATCTGGATCTTCTTTCTTTTCAGGCTACTCCTAGAAGTTTTAGATCTGAGTGTTCTAAGTATTTGGATCTCAGGAAGCCTCTAAGGAGTGTAGGGACTGCACATGAAGTGAATGGCTTTCAGAAGAACACTATATTTTACTATTTGCAAAGAGTCTCTGCATTTCTGAAAGAAAGCTTCTGGAGCAAGGTTGGCATCCTCTACCATACAGAGAAGCACGTATGTGTGACCTTACTTGTATACAATCTGATAGGAGAAATATCTTGAATTTCAAAATAATAGCTGCTGCTATTAGTGTTAAGTCTGAAATCATGTGCATTTAATATGTTTATATCAGATATGTACACCCATGTTTTGAGATTACTGGTCACACATAATTTGGAGTTCTGAATTTACGAATTGGGTTCATTGATGGCAAAAGTCAGTCATTGGTGTTAATGAGTAGGACCCTTTCATAATGCTGCTTGTTGTTTTTAGTGAGAGGACAGCTTATTGTACTTCTCTAATTTTGGTGTTAAAAGGAAGATAGAATGACAAGGAGCATTGTAGTGTTGATTTCCCACTTTGATGTCTCCAAAAATGGGAATTCACTGACCGCAAGAGGGAAGAAAAATTATGAAAATGATTGCAATTGACTAATCTGATATATTAGTTATGATGTTGCCTCTGCTTCCATGCAAGTTTCTGTTCAGTGAAGTCTCTTAGAGGTTGTTCAGGAGGAGACAGGCTGAGAACAGGACTGAAGTGTGTAGGAGGAGGAACAGAAAGAGCTGGATGCACTGTGGGGGCAGATAGAAGTTCACTGATTCTAACCACAAATGAACAAAACCAAACTGAGCTGCAGGTGGAGTTGTCCAGAAGCTGATGGGAAGGTCTCCAGAAATCCAGCCTCTGATGGAGGGAACCTGCATGGCCACCCAGCACAGGCTGCTTCCCTGCCCTGCTGTGGGCTGGGCTCCCATGTGCTGGGGTTGCCTCACTCCACAGGTTTCGCTGTCCTGTTGGAGGGAAGAGAATAATTTAGTGGCAGTTTTGTCCTCCTCTGCTACTGGGTGCATTTTTAGCAAGTTGTTGTCACTAACAGGTGGCTAAAAGGGCCAGGAAGTGAGGAGGGCAAACAACCTTGTGCTCCAGTGGTGTGGGAAGAAGCATAAGCATGGAGGATCTCTTTAACACAGGATGCTGGCAGGAGTATTTCAGCAGCCTGTGAGGAATTCAGGTGTGCTCATCTGAAAGGTGCTTCAGTCTTCACAGTGTGATTTTGGATAGTTCTTATTTGAAAGCCACTCTGTCTACTGGAACTGACAGACTAAAAGTCCTCTCCCCACCTGTATTTACATTATGGCTGTGTGTGAAGCAGAAAAAAATCAGCAGAATTTACTGAAATAAACATTCTCTCTCAAAGCAAATCTTCCAGAGGTGGAAAGTTGGAATTCTACAAAGGTAACAGCCTTTGCTTTTGATAAAGGTTGCAAATTGTATGATGCAGTTTTCAGAATTCCTGTCTTGTTCAGAGAATGAAGTTTTTAACTTTGTCATTTTGCCTGTTCTCCACTAGGTGTTGAACTGAAACTGTCTAAATTAATTGCAATCCTTATTTTCCCTTTTTGTGTGGGATAATGTAACTCTTTACAATTACAGTTTTTAGTTCTGCCTTAAACTTTTCACTGAATTTTGAGATGTGGCTCTTTACAATAAAGGGAAGTTTCTTTAGTAGATTGAAATCTTAGTTTTGCTGTTGAGTAACTGAAAACAGTTTTACACAAACAAGACTTTAAACAAAGAGGCTTGTTGAACTTATTTGTTCATTATGGAAGCTAAATGAAAATCTGCACGGTGATATTTTAGAGTTTTTTTAGTAACTGTACAAAGCTATGCAGTAAATGAGGACTTAATATGGTCTAGTTATTACTTAAAAGCAGGTGAAATGTGTATGTTTCTTTTGTAGTGGCTGGTGGGAAGCATTACAGAGGTCTGATACTGGCTGGTGAATGAAATTTGTAGCATTGATGGGTGTTGAATGTTGCTTGCATCATTCTGTATGCCTCCACCCTCCCCTCCCTTGTGGGGTCCCAAGTCCTGCCAGCAAACCCTGCTCCAGCATGGGCTCCTCATTCCAAGGGGCCACAGGTGCTGCCAGGAGCCTGCTGCAGTTCTCACAGGGTCAGTTTTCTTTAGGCACGTCCACCTGCACCGCTGTGGGATCCTCCATGGGCTGCAGGGGAATCTCTGCTCCATCCTGGCCCTCCATGGGCTGCAGGGGAATCTCTGCTCTGGCGCTTGGGGCACCTCCTGCCCCTCCTTCTGCACTGGCCTTGGTGTCTGCAGGGCTGTTCTTCTCACACAGTCTCAGTCCTCTCTTTTGACTGCTGTTGTGCAGCGGATTTTTTTCCCCTCTTAACTGTTATGCCAGGGAAGCTGCCACTGTCTCCATTGGACTCAGCCTTGGTCAGTGGGAGGTTTGTTGTGGAGCCAGCTGGCATTGGCTCTGTTGGGCATGGGGAAAACCTCTGATTGCTCTTCGCAGCAGCCACTCCTGTAGCCCCCCTCTAACAAAATCTTGCCATGCAAACCCAATACAGTGCTGCACACACTTGCTTTTGAATAGGAGTGAAAACTGCAAAAGTTTCTCACAGATGTGCATGAGTCTTTAGGAACTGTTTCAGATTAGTGAAATTGAGCTCTGTTTTCATTATGATTCACTGGTTTAGTGAATTGATGGGTTAGATGGTCTTTGTATCTTCATTTAATTTGCAAGAGCTTTCCTGATGTTTTCCTTTGTTAAAAGGAGCTGTGAGAAGTAGATGACATGGGGAATGGAGAGTATCAGCATAATTACTGCTGTGTGATGCTCTGTCTTTCTCTCCATCTGATCAAAGTACTGTTTAATGTTCGGCTGACTTTTTCTTTCCTGAAAAATGCAGTGAGCAAGGTGAAATTAGATGGAATAAATGTAATTTTTGCTCCTCGATGTTTTGATTTATACATTATCCCTTTCTGTGTTACATAATCTGTGGAAGAGTTTGAGTCAATATTAACTTTGGTTTTAAACACATTTAAGATGGCTCAAACAAGAAATTGTCTGTTGAAGTTTTCATCCTTACGTAGAATTTTATTAACAGAAATGGTATATGGAAACCATAAATTTTCTGAATCCATTCCTTATTTGTGTTAAGCCTCTCTTTTTAGTTGTTAAGTGCCTCCAGAGTTCTCCAGCCATATCATAAGAATAATAAAGAAAAAAAACCCTACAGTAAATATTAGGGTCATTTATACCTTGGAACTGGCAGAATAAACACAAGAACTTGGCAGCAGTTGGAGGTAGGACAAGGCATGTGCTTGGTGCTTGGACTCCCCTTTGTGAGCAGCGAGTCTGGAGTCTCAGAGCAGCTGAGGTCAGGAGGGATCTCCGGAGCGCTGTGCAGGGCTGGCTTCTGCACTGGACCGTGTTCCTCGGGACCTTGTTCAGTTGTGAGTACATCCAAGCTTGGAGTTAACCTCCCTAGACTGCAGAATTCAGATTTGTATTCTGCCACTGTGGTTCTTTTTTTCCTCCCCTTTTATCCATTTGAAACATGCCTTGCAGCAGCTTGCTGCTTTGCCTCTTGTGTATTTTTTTCCTCATTACATCTCTGAGGATGGTCATCCAGGCTAAACGAAAACACCTTTTGCAGCATCCCTGCTTGTATGTTGTAGGCCTCAGCACCCCACCATCACAGTGGCCATCCACTGGACTTCCTCCAGTTTTTGATCTGTTTGTTGTAGTCCAGGATTAGATACATTTGTGGTCTTGTAGCTGCCAGGCAGAGCTTATGTTATTTTTTCCCTTTTGATCTTAATGCAGACAGGTGCATATTTAATCTCTCTTGCTGGAAGATCTTAGAGTTTACTTTGTTTCAGCTTTTTGCTTAGGATGACATTTCATGTATTCTATTCTTTTTTTATTTGTGTGGTAATAGTACTTCAAATCATTGAAGAATTCTACTATCAGATTTTAGGAATGGAATTTTCAATTACTCTGATAATATGAGGATAACTGGGAATTTGGCCAGTTAGAAAAGAATCATTAATTAGAGCTGGTTGATGCTAATATATTAGTTTGAAGTTGGACCTGAGTGTTGATTTTGTATGACAATCCTTACTTGTTGGAACTCCAGTTTCTGAGAATTATTCAGTATTTGCATGGTAGACCAGCACTGTGCATTATCCATGTGGAAAATAGTTCTTGGCTTGCTGCAACCAGTCTTAAAGCTAAGCTCATGGGGTTACTGCCTGTTTTATATTTGTATGTCTTGGATACTTCAGTGCAGTCAGCACTGCTTTGTTCCCCTGTAAAATGAGGGGAATCTGTAAGAAGAAAGATAAATGCAGAATACGGTGATTTTGATAAATAGTTTTATTAAATCCTGCTCCTTTTCCCAGAAATCTAGAGAAATTTCCAAGTTACTCTTTTGCAAGCTGTCAGGTATCCTATACTGCTAACTTATATTGTATTACTGTTTCCCTAAACTGTGGAAGTCTTTTTCTTCTAGAGCTGCAGGTATCTGTTACACTGTAAAGTGTTATTGTTTTTAATTCTTACTGAACATACTGGAATGTTAGTGGTTGGAAACCTTTGTTTATAAAATGTGGTAGGAATTTATAAAACATAGTTCTGTGATTAGTTACCTCTTTTATAGGTAAGTCAACTTGTAGACTGTCTGGTTCTATTTCTGTTGATTTGTTTATCCATAAACCAAGCATTGTTCTTCCTGTAGTCTGACCTTTGGCAATCTCCCAGAGACAAAAATCTTCAAACCCTGCTTTTGTATGTAATTTTGGAATCATACTTGGAGCATTACTTCTGACTTGTTTATGAAGGTTCTTCACCATGGCTGAAGTACTTGAACTTTTTTGATGATATTCTCTCTGTTGGTTGTTTTGATGTATAGGTTGACTGAGAGATGATCCGGGTTTGAGAGGAAGGAATGTAAGAACTGCCTCTAGTGAATTATTTCTAGAAACCAGTGTTGCTGGGTCAAGGATACCAATTAATGGCTTTTCCCTTTGGACAATGCAGATTTAGGGCATTTCAGGAGACTTTGGTGGGTCTCCTGACAGCTGTGCTTTCTCAAGTCCATCAGTTCTCCTGTCATCATGTCAGTCTTGTTCCTCCACTAATCAGGCAACAAAAATTCCTTTGATAGAATATGCTGCTGGGTTTTTAGGATTTATTTTCTCAGTCTCTGGAAATCATTTAAGTGGGCAAATTAGGAACATCTAGAGGTGAGAATCTTTCTTCTGTTTATTGGTAAATTGCAAAAGTTATGATTATTACAGAATAGAAAAGGATGAGAAGAAAACAATGGTATTGTGGGAAACGTTTCCTAAATAGTGTTAATTTAATTAATACCACACCAGATAAGGTTTCTGGACATTTTTGCTGACAATGCAGCAAATACTTAATGAAATTTATCTTAAAAATTTTTTTGCTTAGTAGGTACTGTATGTTACTTAAAATGTCTTGTTTAAATGTAGTTTTCTGGTTGTGTTGTGGAATAATGTCTGTGGAGACATCTCTTACAGTGCCTATGTGCTCAGTGTGGGTTTACCTGGTTCTTATGATTAATATCTGCTTACTTATCTAAAGTCTGTACATGGACTTGGCCTTGGATAGGCCAAGGAGCTCAAGACCTTGTTGCTCTCTTCTTGTGTAGTTTAGAGTTACCAGGGGAGTTTGAGGGTCTTCCTTCAGAAGCAGCTGAAATAAACTTTGACTTGCCTCTGTTTCTTTCTTGCTTCTTAAGAACACATGTGAGTCTGATACTCATTTGAAAAATTGTCTTTCAAGATAAAATTTTTCTACAAAACTGAACCTTTTGAACTTTCTCCACTGTCCATGTTTTGCATCTGTTCTGCTCATGAGACTGGTAAGTCCTTCCAGGAGTTAATTTGCATGACTATTCCACTTGTTTTGTCTTCTGAAAATAACCTTAATTGAAGGACTAATTAAAATTTGGAGCATGCATATTGAGAGCAAGAGATGATGTGTGTATTTTTAAAACTTACTTACTTTCATTTGCAAATTAGTGTTGGTTAAATGCAGATAAGAAATTGCAGCAGTTTGCATGAGCTGGGTCTGTTTCTAGACAATTTTCATACGTGTTTCTGTACACCAACTGTCCTTTTAAGAGTAAGGAACCCATTTACTTGAAAAATGTATCTCTCTGCTAGGTCAGTTAGTCTGAGCAGCATATGCCATCTCATTTTTCTATTGCTTGCAGCTGCGATTCTCAGTTGCATGCCAGTAGTTCAAGTACTGCAGAACTTCATCTAAGGAACCATGACAAAATTATTACATCAGTAAAGTTGAAATTCACATTTTTTTGAATAACCAAAATGTTCTTGTTGTATAAACTCCTAAATCCTAAACTCCTCTACCCTTTTGTTTCAGTAAACTGTTATATCTTTGGCATTCTGGTAAAAAGGTACTGTGTGTTGCCTGGAAGTCCAGAGGTGTGTGTGTGTGTGTGTGCACCTGCGTTGCTCAGCTCCACCCTCTGACAGCTCCTGTGGGAGCCCTCAGTGACATGGGCCAGAGAAACAATTCCTTGACTATGCTGGTACCGAACTTCAGAGACATCTGAATGGGCTCAGTGTTGGGTCTGCCTGCCTTGAGAAGACTTTGAGACTTTTCAGGAAGGAGCTTTGCAGCTACTTCAAGACTTGGAGTAAATCAATAACAGAAACCATGGCAGCTGTGTCTCTGCTGCTTTAGTGGATAGGTTTGCGTACTGAACAGGAGGGACATGGTAGAAATGAATGACCTCTGAAGAGGTGACTTGACTTCACGTAAGTGACTAACCTTGCTTGGGACAAAGTGTAGCTGAAATTGTGGTAAAAATGAATAGCTGAATGCTTGTGGAGCTGCTGGGCTCAGCTCCTTATGGGGTAGTAATTGCTGGCTGTTGTGTGGCAGACCTGTCTTTTTGGGAAGAGAATTGGACAGAACTAAATAAACTTTCTGCTTCAGTGGTGATGCTGGATTTATTTTAAAAGCAAAAGCTTGAAAATGCTCTAACAGATGCAGTATAGATAGGTTTGACTTGCTAACTTGTTACTGGTGTGGTTCTAATATCTTTAGAACCACATTTTCAAAATTTGATTGAGACTTCAGCCTGGTGATGACAGCACACAAGGATCCATTAAGAGTGGCAGTATACGCATGTGCAGTATGTATGTTAGTGGTGCTTAGAGAACTGAAATGGAATAGTTTCTTAAGTTTTATTTAAAAATAAGATTTTCCTGACACTGCTAAACTTGCCTCTTCTAGTCACTTCCTCTTTTCCCCACAGAAAAGGCAGCTGGGCAGATCAGTATAGAGTGGTGATGCAATATCTGTATGTTCAAGCAAAAGATTGTTCCATCTGTCCTGTACCACAGGATGTTGTTTGTATGTAAAAAAATTAACTCTGGTGTTAGAATTAATTCTCTTCAGGTAGATAGTCCCTCTCCACAGCTCAATTAAAACAACAAGGTTAAACATCTTTTTGTTGCCAAATACGGTTTTTAGGGGGCTGTGCAAAAGCAGTTTTCTAATTGAAATTTCATCTCAGCTCCTGTGCTTGGCTTTTCTAAAATAAGCAGCTGCAGATACTTAGTGTAAAATAGTAAGCATACCACAGGAGTGCAGATGTAACCCATGGCATTTTAATGACTCCACACTAATGAGACTGCAGATATCATGCACTATGTCAGATGTTCTTGTTAATATCCCTGTTGTAAATCATCATGATGTGTTCTGAATGTTGAAGAGGACAGTGAGACTAAACTTTTTAATAGTGTGTAATCTTTTCCTTCAAGGCATGCCAGCCCTTTTTTACATTCAAGATCTCAAATTTATTTTTGTTATCTTAAAACACTTGTAATGAAGCTTTGACATATTTTACCCTAGAATTTCTGGGCTCATCTGTGGAGTAAGGATCTGTTCATTTAGGGTTTTGTTTTTCAACTAGAGAAGTTTTGCTTCTTGTTAACATGTATTTTCCATTAGCAAAATCTCCTTAAGTTACCTTTAATGTGGAATTTTTCTTAGTGAGTTTTCTCAGAAGTGAAATGGCTTAGTGCTTTCCTTGAAAATCTGTGGAAGCTGTGTAACAACAGGAGGAAAGTAATTCCTTTTTGTGCTGTAGCAGCAGAGAAATGAAAGGTTTTGCTATGAGTTATTTGTTCTGAAAGATATATGGCAGAAACTTCCTCCTAAGGCAGTTGCATATTTTAAGGGTTTACTTTCAGTTCAGGAATCTCAAGTAGTGGCTTTATCAGGACCCTGTGGTGTTGTCCTGGTTTATTGCAAAGCTCTATAGAAATTGAACCAGAGAACATTTCATAGTTCTTTTTTGTTTGGTTTGGGGTGTTGTAGTACTTTTTTGTTTTGTTTGTTTGTGTGTGTTTTTTGTTTTGTTTTTGTTTGCGTTCCTTTTTCTCAGAATAGGTACAAATTAGGTGGCATCTCTTCTGCTCCTTCCATGGTGTCCTGTCATGTATTACCTTTGGTGTGTTCCAGTCTGGGACAGATTAGAGTTTAATAATGCTGTGTGTCTTCAGTCAAAGCAAGAATATGTTGTAGTTTGCTGTTCTGCATCCGATTGTGCTGATTTGTGACTGCTGATAATGTTAGGCCTTTGGGGGATTTGACACTTTTTGGAGTCTGTAAAGAGTGTGGACACCAACCAAGCACTGGGACTTGGGCCCAGGCAGAGGGTGGAGGAAAAGGACAGTGCACAATTAAATTTGTATATTGACCATGCCTTCTGCTTTCAGTTAAATATATATATATTTTAAATTAAAAGTGAACTGAAATTCCCTGACATAGTACAAAGGGAGGAAGAGATGCCTGGTGCCCTAGAATGTAGGGATAGAGAAGAGTGAGCTGAACAAGTGCTGTGCCATCTGCTAGATAAGCTGTAGAACAGATTATTTATTCTGACACTGCTTGTAAAGGGAAAGTAGATGGTTAGGATTGTGGAATTGAATTGAGAGGAAGTGTGTGATATTAGCTTTTCAGATTTAGTTCATTTTACGCAGGCACTTGCAGCAGAGAGCTCTTACAATTTATCATTCCAATTTATCATTCCAATTCATCTTTGTTTTGCTCTGAGGGTAAAGACGTAGTGCTGCTCTTAAAATCCCTCAGAAGAGACTGAAGGAGTTGTTGCTTGTATGTACACGTGTGCTATCAAACTCTAATGTGGATAGAGACAGAGAGAAAATTGCCTTTAATTTTTGTGTTACTGCATTGCTAATGAGGTGCGGTGAAAGCCTTTTACTTGCAGAAGGATTTGAATATGTACAGAGCTGTCACAGAGAAGTGCTTCCTTACAGGGCTCTTCCAGTGGCCCTGATGCTAAAGTTCTTGTTTTCTCTGAAGGTGGTTTGGAGTCTGGAATTTGCTTGTTTCTGAAGTATTAACAACCTGAAAAAAAACCTTTTGCTAGAACAGCCAGTCTGTCTTGCATTGTGTATCCTATCTACAAGCAGTAGATTTCATTATGTTATGTCTGTCATGCTTTCTTTTTATTTTTAGATAGATTTTAGAACTTGC
Organism: Cinclus cinclus; assembly: GCF_963662255.1. Classification (NCBI taxonomy): domain Eukaryota; kingdom Metazoa; phylum Chordata; class Aves; order Passeriformes; family Cinclidae; genus Cinclus; species Cinclus cinclus. Next base: position 11,480,691 of record NC_085050.1, on the reverse strand, counting down.
TTGGTATTTCTCCATTTAAAATGAACTAATGTGTGTGTGTGTGTATATATATATAGATACATATATAAATCTCTTGTCTGTCTTTATATTTTTATTTACCAGGTACCTGTCTCAAATGATGATACAGATCCATCCTCTCTGGCTTTAGTTACCTTACAATCTCTGCACAACTAAAAGGGGTTTGGAGAAGTACAGTTACTGCTTAGTTTTGGCATCAGTTGTAATTGACTTGCATGATTTCTGTACATAAACAGTTTGTTCTTATCTTTTAATATGATAATCTGTTCTTAGTTTGAATTTCAAGGTAACTGTACCCTTGTGATACAGAAGCATGTGATAATTTGTATAAATATATGCATATTTAAGGATGGCAGTGCATACTATTAACCTAATATATTTCAGCAAACTTTGATATTATAACCTCAATCATTTGTCACATATGAAACATATCTCTTATATTCCAACAATGTTATCTTTGTTGGTTTAGCTATGGAATTGTTCGTGGCATCTGATACAAAGTGACCAGGAAAAACAACTTTTACTTGCTTAGGTTATTCCTGTTGCAGGCATGTATTCAGCTCTTCTAGAATGTGAAGCTCAGTATAGTTTTATTTCCCAAACTATCACACTTTTTATGTAAGAAACAATCTGTATTTGATGGCAAACAAAGAGGGCATTAAGGTGGTATCTGTGAGGAAAAGCAGTAAAGTCAGAATGGAGGCATCTGTGATATGAAGGTGCTGGAGCTGCCTGCTGAGCAAAAATGCCTGCCTGTTAGAGCTGCCTGCAGTAGCAAAAATGCTTTTGTCTTAGTGGATTTTATTTTCTTATGAATGAGGGAGCAAAAAATGATTGTTTCCAGAAAATCCTGCCCTGAGGTGAGTAAATAATGGAACTAACCTGGACATATTTGAATATATGATAAACTGGACAGTAGGACAAAAGAAAATTTGTTGCTTTAATAAGGCAGGCATGCCATGGGGGGTAGAATATCTGTACTCTTGGAGGGGCTGGGTGCTATCAAAAGCATGAAGACTGATCTGTACTGTGTGTCCAGTTTTGGAAAAATGTAGTTGTGGTGTGAAGATGCAAGTCTGACAAATTGCTTTAAAACAATTTTGATTAAAAATTAACAATGTCAGTAAACCTAATCTCATTTTCAGTGGCTTTATATCTAGCTTTGTAACTGTTCCTCCAGTGTTTTAAGATAGTAAATATTAGACTTTTCAAAGAGACTTTAGAATTAATGTATTTTGATAGCTGCTTTTAAGCTTATTTAGAAAAACAATCTTTTGTGAAAGCAGATCAAATACAGTGAAAGGGTAGTGTGTTGCCAAGGTTTTTGTAATTTTTGGTAGTAATTGTAGTAGTTGAAACAGGTGGGTAAAGAATGTTTGTGCAGCAAGAGGTTTAGTGTCTTAGTTTTTTTTTTTTTTTTTTTTTAAAGAGTGAGGCTGAATGATCTCCAGGAATGCTAAAAACAGGCATCTACTTTTAGAAAGTTGGAAAATTAACTTCTTTTTTATCTACTAAAAGTTATAATTTAACAAAGTCCATTGCCTGGTATGATGATAATACTGCATGATGTACCTTTTGAAGCTGGAAAACAGTGTCTGGCAGCACAGCCACAAGAGGACTTGGAATATATGATTAGGATACATAAGGTTAGCAGATGTTCATGGTTTTTTTATTATAATTAATCAACCCTTTTTATTAATAAAACTTTTTTTTAGGAATTTGTTTACCAGAAAACAGACTGCAAGATTTGAAAAACAAAACGATGTGCGATGGAAGTTGTTTGGAAAAGTACCTCCTGGAGAAAACTTACAGAAAGACCCGAAGAAAATGCAAAAGGTATTTGTTTAATTCTGTGTTAAGATTAATGGCAAATGAAGAAGCCAGTTAAGTTTATGATCTGTATATAGGACTGTGCAGTCTGGTTGTTTGAGTTGCACACAGTTTACCAGAAAAGGCTCTTCATTGAAATTCTACTTCTGTTACAACAGAGCTGTTCAGATGAAGGTGTTCTACTTGGTCATTACACTGAGTATGTGAGGCATGAAGAGCCCTTCTCAGTCTGTCATAAGAGAATAAAAAACCTAAGTGAAACTCACTTTTTTCCAACAATGTTGAAAGCAGCATTTTAGAGAACTGGTTCTACTAGAGATGAACCCAAGCTCGTGGCTAGTGAATCAAATGATTTGCCTTTCCAGGAAAAATCTTGTGAAATCCAGCTATGTGGTCAGTAGTTCATGAGCTGCTCTTTCAGTGATGAGAAAACAGCCTCTTTCAATTTGTCTGACATGATCTGGGGTTTTTGGATTGCATGTAGCCTTTTTTAAGTCTTTGGAGCTTTTTCTGTATTTCAGTTATCAATTCCTTGTTAAAATGACTGGGGGAATGGTAATGTTTGCATGGAAAGAGACCATGTAGTAAAACTTCAAAACCAGCTGCTCTGTGAAATGCAAATGCTGATTTGAAGGACTGTGCTGCTTAATTCTGGGTAAAGTATTCTAGAAGTCCATGTGTCATGTGACTGTTCTTAGCTGTAGTTAGGCTATTAAGGTTAAATTGAGGCAGCTCTTTGAACTTGTCACTGTACTCAACCATTCAGACTTTATCTATAGCTTGTCTTGACACAATTAATGGTTTTTAAATGTTCACCAAAGATTTTTGATGACAAAATTGAAGAGGCTTAGTAAGTGCAGTATTCTGACATATAGCAGTGTATTTTATTGTAATGCCTGTTCTTTAATAAGTGGGTAAATAATTTGTTAATGTTTTGTTGTTGTTGCTGTGAATATTTTTCCTTTACATCCAAACTATTTTAAATTACAGCTTTGAATGATTGTATTAAATTTGTTACAAAACAATCACTATTAAATTATTATGTGTTATAACATCCAACCATTAGTGAGTTTCTGGCAGAATTGCAGTCTAAAACAATTGTCTCCAGTGCCTCTTGGGTAACAATAACTAATCCTTCCTAAATGATTTGGTGCTTTTTTGAAGTTATTTTTGACATGTAGACTTGGAGTCATGAGTAGTGCTTTAAGTCACTAATTGAGCCTCACCAACATCTAAAAGCACAGCCTGATTTAGGTGACCCCTCACCAAAATATTAGTCAGGCTTTTTGAGCACATGAGGCTTTTCTCAAGCCCTGTAAAAACTCTTCTGACAGCATTCACTTGTTCAACAAGTGTATAACCAACATAGCATCACGCTGTATTTTGACAATGTAGGAATTAAAATCACTCCAGCTAAGATGTTGCTTGTCCTGTTTTTAATGCTGAAAATACAAGTGAGTATTAGTCTTCTGATGAAGAGGCAATATTGGTGTTTGCTCAGGCTGGGTTGCTTTTCTGGGTCACTGAAAGCTCTTATTTAGTTTTTATCCAGTTAAATGTTTTAAAACTTAGAGGCTGTTGGAATGAGTAATCTTGGAGAAGCTGGAAGTGCATTTGCAATGGAGGTTTGCATTATTAATTTTTTATATCAGTTCTATTCAGGAATTCTACTTGAGAAGAACTGGTTATGCCAGTTGTTTTTGCAGTTCATGTTTGAAAATGTACTAAGTCAGATGACAGCAACTCACCAAGAATAACCACCAAAGTTAAATTCTCTTCTCTTCTAGTAGACTGTAGAACTGAGCTAGGCTTTGCAGCCACTGTTTCTTTTAGAAACCATTTCAAGCTTGGCAAGCACAGAAGTATATGTAAATACCATTTATTTGCAACAACTTCTCTCCCCCTAGTTTTGTTAGTGGATGCTCTTCAAAAGAAATTCCTTTAAAAATTCAAGAGGAGGTAACCAGCATATCAATTGGTTGTCTTCCTCATGTGATCAGTTTTCACAGAACTTGTTTGCATGGGGCCAGTCAAGATTTTGTGTATTAAAAGAATAAGGCCAGAGGAAAGAGAAAAGCCAGATTTTGGCTATATCCTAGAGACATGTTGCAGCTTTCTTCCCCAGTGAAATTAAATTACTTTAAAAAAAAAAAAAAACAGTATATTTAATTTTCTGTAATATCAAAACACATTTTTATTCAGCAAGTTTGGGGTTTTTTTTCCTGTCCAAGTGTGCTTTGACCCTATGAGGGTTGTACAATTTAGCTTTCACTGTATGAATTCCAATAAGAGCTCAGTGGAACATCTTAATTTCTTTAAGTATCAATATTGATAAAATTCAGCACATATAACACTTGAGGCCTTTCAGTTACAATCTTTACTCAAAAATTCAGGTTTAAATATTTTATGATCTCATTTGCTGACATTTCATGTTGGAATATTTAAAAATTTTAATGGCAGTTCCTTAATAATTTAAAATAACCATGATTTTTGACTTGGGGGTTGTAATTTTTCCAAATGCTTTTCTTTAATGATTAGGATATGGCTGTATGTGAAGGGTCAACATTCCAGTCAATTAAAATCAGTTGTACTGAAGAGGCTCACTCTGCAGCATGTGATAAAATGAAAATGATCTCTTGAAACAGGAAGGTAATTTGCTTGGCTCACAGGTGATGATTTATTCTGGGATGAACAGTAAAGCTTATAATATTACTGTAGGAGAAGATCCGTAAGTTGAATTGGGTTAATTCAATTTTCTCTTGATTTAAGCTATAATCCTAGTTGATGAAGTAAAGTGATTTTATCGAAGTTTATTTTCGAACTTGAATCTTCTAGATGGAAAGAAGTTTGAAAGCAACAGCACCTAGCAAGAAATACAGAAAGAATTTACTACAAGACATGCTTTAGGCAGACAGTGATTGTAAGCGGCGTGTTTTCTCCGGGTTAAAAGAAGAGCGAAGTCCCCAGACTGCTGCCGTGGAGGCTCTGGTGCAGCTCCGTGTGCGCGAGCAGCGCGGCTGGAAGCCGTGCAGCGTGGGCAGCTGCTGCCTGTGTTCCGCATCCGCACATCTGCAGCCTCTGCTGCTGGCCGGCGCTGGCTAAAAATACACCCCCAGCTTTTCTGAGCGTGTGCCTGAGCCGCGCTTTACTGCGTGCGCGTGGCCCGTTCGGGGCCTTTGGAAGGGAAGTGGTTGGTTCAGGCTGGCTGCTGGTTCTGGCAGGAGCTAGAGATGCAGCTTTGGATAGAGCCCTGTCTTCCGTTTATACCGAGTGTGTCTTTGGGTAGCCTGGGTTAGTCATTGTGACTGGTGGCTATAGCCGCCAATAGGGTGAGTGTTGGCACATAGACTTCACTGCCACTTTGAAGCTAGAAACCGTGTAGTGCATTTTTTGTGTTCTGCATGAGAAGTCCAGGGGTGTAAATGAGTCACTTCCCGTGTTCTCTGTTGTTGGGTTCATTTCTATTTGTCAGCCTTCAGAAAGGCAGGATTTAGAGTGGCAGAGTTCCTTTTTCTAACAAGAAGCAAGTTCAGTGTAAGAAGGTATAGTTACTGTGGTTACTCCAACCTATGCATGCTATTGTTACATTTCTGGAAATAAAGGTGTAACTAACTTCCTTAATAATTATAACCCAAAACTTGCAACTCGCCTTTAATGCGCTGCTCTTTAGTGTCTTTCCTTCTGATCCAGTTATAAATACCTTTATTTTATTGTAATCATATGTAAAGGGCATCTAACTTTTGTGAAGGTAATTAAAAATAAGTAAAGAAACTTCTTATATTAGTTATGATGTCCTGATGTTTTCTTTTTCCCCAACAAGAGTAGTACTAAATAGGTCGTTCAGCAATTCCAGTAGGCTGTATTAATCTACAGAGAGTGTATTGCCCTTGTCCTGTCTTAAATCACCTGCCTCAAACAAAAATACTATTGTATTTAAACAGATAACGCAAGAGATGTAGCTTCCATTTACAGTAGATGAAAGGGTGGTTTAATACTATGTCAGGATGATTGTTCCTGAGTATTTTAATAATAAAAGCATTTAAGATGACCCAGTTAGGTATCATAAACTAGTGGAGTGTAGTTGACAAAATGCTGTTTTTGATACTGTTGCAACTTCTTCCCATATGTTAACAACACGTGGAAGTACAGAATATGTTGCAAGCATCAGACTGATAGAAAACAGTAAGATTTGAGTGTTGTTTTAAATAGCTATGACAAGATACAACGTGTTTTTGAAAGGAAGTGAGAGGTTTTTTCCTGCTTTTCCAGATTGAAAGCTTTTGTTTTGGCTTTCTCACTCTCTAGAATGCCTAGTAAATTGTGGGGATCCAAAGCCCTGGGAGTTGGAGGTATCCTGAAGAGGTGTAGCAGGCAGCGTAGGATAAGTATCTGCTTTCAGGGGTAAAGATACTAAATAGAAGTATAAGCTTGGTGAGTTGGTTCTGCAGTTACAATGTCAGCTGCTGGTCTCTGCTGCAAGGTCTGTTTCAGTGCCAGTGGTGTGTTTTGGGGGAAGTGCAGTAACTTTGAAGTTGCTCTCTTTGTCTCAATAGGGACAGTTACTTTGTAGCCCAGGTTGATACTTAGCATTAACTGGAATATGAATGCTGATAGCACAAGATTATTTTTAAATTCAGGAAGCCACGAATTCATGGCAAAATTATTGACTTTTGGGTATCAAGTACACAACTCTTTCTAACCCCAAAATTTCAAAGCCAGAGGTTATAACTTTTCAGGATGTCTGATACATCAGTGGGAATTTGTTCTCATTTGTGTTAAATAAGAATCTATCATGCAACTGGTATTTGTGTGCCTTCCAGTGCTAATAGATAGATACTTACACACTAACTTCTTTGTGTAGTCAGTAAACTTTTTTTCATGTAGTAACCTATTGGTAACACACAGGAGGCTTTCAGACTGACCCCTCCTCTCATGGGTTTTTAAATGAAAATAGATGTCTGTAGAGAGCAAGCCTGGAAATAATGCCATGTGCCTTTGGCTGTTGCATTGCACAAACACTTGGCAAAGCAATTACTGTGAAGCAAAGCTGGCAGTAAATTTTTTAATGCAGGTGTGTAGCCCCTAAATATTGTGTTGTAACTGCCTATTCTAACTGGATGCTGGAACATTTCCATTGCTGACATGTAAAATTAAGAAAGCTTTGCTAGGCTTCACTGTGCTAATTGTGTGTTAAGCAGAAGCAAGCTCCCAAGAAACTTGACCCAAAGGTTTTCTTTGTCTGTCTTCCTGTTTATACATCTCAAACTTCATCTAAAATTAAAGAATGGAGGTAGATGCAGGTTTTGAAAGGTTAACTCTTGCCATGCTCACTAGCAACAACAAACAAAGCTGATGCTCTTTAGCCCTGCAGAATGAAGGGAAGTACTGTGTGTTACTGGAAACCCTGAAGATATGGATGTAAGCATTTTGAAAAGCCAGACTGGTGCTTTTTCCTGAAGTGTCTTTCTGAAGGAAGACTAGCCAATTTTATGTGCTCATTATCTTTCTTTCTGTGAGGACTCTTAGTATTTTCACATAATTTTCTTGTGCTCTATTGAGAAGTTGTCACCTGAGTGTGACAAAATCCAGTGGAAAGAGCTTCATGAGTATTAAAGCCTAAAAATAGTAATCACTTTAAGCCACACTATGAATGTATGTTGCCCTCCTTCATATATTATATTTCTATTAGTGTGTAGCTTTGAAAAACTGCAATTTCTTCTTGTCAAGACTGAAGTTGTCAAAACTTTAAGTTTTGAAGATTATTGTATTCAGGAATATTTACATTTTGATATAGTTGGGTTTTTTTGTAAAATTAAAGAATCCACAATTATCTGGGCTAGTGATGAGAGAGAATATGGTGCACACTATCAGTACGAGTACAAAAGAGGCTTTTAGTAGGTATGTAAGAAATTGGCACTAGTAATAGCTTCAAAGGTAATTTCAGGGGTTAGAGAGGCAAACATGAGTGAAAAAAAACCACTCAGGTTTTAATGCAGTAGACTTATTTCCTTATTTTTCTGTAATTTCCAAGGACAAGCAAGCATCAAGCTTGAAGAGATCAGAGACCCTTAAAGATAGTCAAGTCTTGATGAGGAAGCAGAAGGGAAATCAGCAGAGATTTGAAAAAGGGGAGAAGTACAATATGGTTAAAAGTATCAAGTGAAGTACCTTTCCCTGCACTACTTTGGTGTATGTGCTGGAGTAGTGGAGCTAGATACAAATGTGCACATACTTACCTACAAAGGTAACTGTTTGCAAACCAAAACAGTGACTGTGCCGTGGAGGGTCTGAACAGCATAAAATACAAGTTGCTGTGCCTTGCGAAGTAGGTGGCATTCCTGGGTGAATACTACAAGTACTGGTATTTACAACTGATAGGAGAACTTGCAAAATGAAATGTGGTGTTCCTGTGACTCCTTTCTTCTATATCCTGGAGTTAACTTAGCTTTTTGCCGTTTCACAGTAGTGTCAGCATCAGGTGATGTGGCATAGAGAGTCCTTTCATTTTAGTGTCCCTCTGAGAATGAGTGGGACAGTTCTGACATGATCTTCAGCCACAGTAGGTGTTATTCAAGACTAGATAGGAAAGGTAGGCTTTCTTCAGCAACATGAGCGCCAATGTGAAATGTCAGAAGAAAAAGTTGCTGAAAGATTATTTGGAAGGGTATGAGGCTGAGACTATACAGATAGTTAAGGGGGAAAGATCAGTGAGCAGGCATACACATTAAGTAAAGTTATATTCTCACATGAAGTCTGTATCCAAGGGAATTCCAGTCCCTGGAAGTAATCTTGATGGGATATGCTAAAAGCAGGTGTTCATAGCATTTTATTCTGGCAGATGCTCACAAGAAAATTGCAGTAAAATAAAACAACCATTTTGCTTGTATTCTCTTGCTCAGACATTTCCTAGGTGCTTGTCCTGCTGGAGGCCTTTCTTGCTGATGTTTCATTTGATTAACAGATGTGGAGATTAAATTGTGTCCTTTGCAGTGTTCGAAGCAGGAGGGTGTTGGTTTTTTTGTTGTTACTGTGACTCACGTTGGAGTCACTTGTAACAGTACACTGCACAATCTTATTGGATATCCCACTTTTGACAGTAAAAAGCTGTTCTTAAGCAACATGGTTCATGATACACTTTGTCTCAGAGTACTTAAAATATTTTCCTCCCTTTTTTTTAAAGAAGCATGTCACTCTATATAACCAATATCCACTTAAATTATTTACTTACAGTGCAAACGAAATGTGAACCCTGAGGGTGAGCGCCATCTGATACATAGCACCTTGAATGATCAGAGGCAACGGACTTCAAAACAGCAAACTGTTGCACTTTCTTGGGAGAACTAACCTGGCCTTGTCTATGCTTAGGTTTTAAATGTTCCTTACTCTAATGCCTCTGTTGCTCAAAATATGATGTTATAAAAATATGCATATGGAAAAATTGTTAAAATAGTCCAGTGGCTGGAGCCCAGGACTGCAAAACAGAGCATGTGGCTTCTTACTCTTTTGCTTTGCTTCTGACTTTCTGTAAAATGTATGGATTATTTTATACATTTAACTTTAGTGTGATTGTGTGGGATCACATCAGTTGCCAGCCCAGGTTCTGTCTCCCCTGTAATCTGAAATGGAAAGTGGGCACTTCCCAAAGGAAAAGAGGCAAATTTCAGAGCACTTGAAATAATGCCTACAAATAGTGTGAGGTTTTCCTCACAGCCTGGCCATAGGGCCATGTCTTATCTTTTACGTTGCTTAGGCATTCCTAATTTATAAAGTGTGGAACAGGAGAATACTGTGTTGCTAAAGGTGACAGATGTCCTGGTGGAAGATAAAAACACATATGATGTTATTACAGTCAAGTTTTGTCATTTCATTGCTATCTTCTGCTCAGGTATCCTTTCTTTAAAGTAAGAGGATTAAACATATATGTATACACATAGAGAGAGAACTGTGTAAAGCAAATAGGGCTGAAGGTTCTTGAACCATTAATTGTTTGTAGAGCTTGGCAGATCACTCCAGTGTACAAGTTAAGCGTGCAATTCTGATTTCTCAGGTTGTTAGATCAGTAACTAACAAATTAATTGCATATCAGAATAGCTCTGTACTGGTTTTAAAGTTATATAAAAAGCTTCCAAAGAAGTTGTTTGAAAGTTTAATATCTGAACTCAGAAGTATGCTTCTTCTGTTAAGCTTTGAAGGGTAGTCTCATAATCTGATCTTTGCCTGAGGTTTCAGTCTTAAATTCTCCTCAGATTCTCTTTGATTACTGTATATATAAGGGTCTTCATTAAAATTACTACTTTATGGCTCAGTGCTACGTGAGGAATCAGATCTTGGTTTCTCAGCCCAAAGATCATCGCAGATATCACGATCTGGTAGTCCTGCTGCATATTCTTCCCTTTTCCTTTCACGTTTACAGTGCCCCACAGTAGGCATTGCAGAGTAACCAAAGTAATGGAACAGAAGAAAAGGTGTGGTTTTGATGTTATCATTTCCCCAGCCCAGCTTATTGAAAGTCACATGGCTGTGTAATGGTGGCACAGAAATGGTGTGAGGGGCCAGAAGGGGGGTGGGGGGCAGTGAAATGCTGGGTGTGCACCAGCTGAAATTTGTCTGGTAAACTATTTCATTTAGAAAAGGTAAGATTTCAGATGGATGTGCATTAGACAGTCATGAAACAATGAAAGGGAACACTGAAGTGCTGTTGAGATAGTGGTAAGACTAGGAAAAAAATAGAGTTTTTTTGCTTGTGCAATTCTGGTCCAGTTCTTATTTTATATGCTGAGTGAGGCCAGTGGAAAACGTGAAATGCAGTTAAATCTTGCACATAACCTGTTTAAGTATTCTCAGGTACTGTTGTAAATGCAGCAACAGTGACTACTAGCACTGTAACATGTGGCCAGCTGTGGTTTGAGTTGCAGAGGGCACTTTGCTTTTCACCCCACAGTATCTTCCTGTGTCACCAGGCATCCCTCTTTCCCAGTCAGCACTTTGCAACAGAACTGCAATATAATTCTATTTTCAGCATGAAAACACAGACATCTACCCCAGGAGTACCAATGCCCACCCAAGGGTGCTCGTCCACAGGAGCTGCTTTTTGCCTGTGCTAATAGATATAACTTTACATGAATGTTTTTTAGGTATGTGTGATAACTTAGTTTCAGATAGTTCATGAGATAAAGCATTAGCACTGGAGCCTGTAATGTTTTGCATGAGCTGTGTTGGCTTGTGCTCTGACATGAGATGTTTGGATGGCAGGTGTCTGTAACTAATTGGTGATGGTGGGAATGAAGCTGAAATACTTTTAAACAGTGAGCTGTGCTGTATTTGGCATCATATTGATGCATCTGTGAAACAGATGTGAAATCACAGGTTGGAAATGCAAGTTTACCAAAGAAGGAGCCGCAGCAACTTGGGTGTCTCCACTGAGTTAAGTAACGGAGCCTTTGGACAAAGGAAAAATTAAGGTTGATATTCTGTCTCAATTGAGGCAAAATATTTAGCAAGAGGTAATGTGTAAGTTGCCTGAACTGTAGGAGAGATTTATTTATCTATCTCTTAGAGCTGTCAGAGGTGGACAAAGCATGAGTGGTACTGAAAAGATGCTTATGCTGTAGGAAGTATTTCAGCACAACACTGCTGCGGGTCCTTCGGCACTGATGTAGGGGTTGATGAGTTTTAGCGGCTCTTGCACTTCGGACAGGTACCGGGGCTGTCTCAGCAAGGCACAACAGCGGGACTCGGTATAAGCAAACGCCTGGCTTGGAACCAGGGAGGCGGCAGTTGGGAAACAGTGGAGAGAGAGGGCAGTGTTTGAGGAATGCAGCTGCGTCCTAAACCAGCACACGTAACGCTGAGCTGACAAAAGACTGCGGCTAATGCAGACGAGCTTGTGCGAGTTTTGGGTTGTCCGTCATGGACCCGAATCCGCACCGGGCCGGGCAGGGCTGCCGGGGCGGCCCGGGAGGCGGGAAGCGTGTGCCAGGCGGAGTCGTGCGTGCCCAGGCAGCGCTGGGCGAGGCGGAGAGAAGCGATGGTGTGCGGCGGCTCCGCGGGTGATTAGCGCGGCTGGCGGGGCGGGGCGGCGCGGCCGGACCCACCCGCGGGAGGCGGCCCGGGCGGGGCGGGCGGGCGGCCCGCGAGGCCGTGCGGGCCCGGGCGGCGGGAGCCAGGCCCGCGGTGCGGGGCGGGCAATGGGGCTCCGGCGCCGCCGCCCGTGAGGGACCGCAGCGTTCATGGTGAGCGGGGCGGCTGCGGGGCGCGGGGGTCGGGATGGGCGGGCGGGGGCTTGAACGCGTGTCGGTGAACCCGGCCTCGTCCGCTTCTCAGTCGCCTCACCGGGTCCGGGGAGAACCGGCTAGCCGGAAAGAGGATTCTCTTTGTGCGAGGCGAGACTCCGCCGGGATGGAAGGCGGCGGCGCAGCCCTGCCGGGTGTTCGGGGTGTCGGAGCGTGGGGACTGCAGGCTGCACGGAACCTCGGCTGTGCCGGCCGTCCCTCCTGCCCTGCAGTGCTGCCGCCCGTGAAGCCAGAGTCCCGCAGCCTGGCGTCTGCCGCTCCGGCACCCAACATAAATATTTCATATTCGGCTCCGTCGGGAAGCGGCTGCCTTTAAACACGCAGGGCCAAAAGAAGATGACCTTGATAGAGCAGTTTGTGTTATTGTACGTTCAGTTCTGCTTTGATGCTGGTGCCTGGGGAGGCTCGGGTCGTGTGGAGAGTCACACAGTGCTCTGCCGGGTAGAGCAGTTGGTCTTTCAGCGTTTGCCCTGTGTTCTGGAGGGTTATTTGTATCTCTCTGTAGAGATTGTTGAGGATCCCTTTCTAGGTTGACTTGTCTTTCTTGAAGAATCGCAGAGGATCACTACAATCAGAGCTTCTTGCATCTTAACTGTAAAGCTGGCAGGTTCCACCCAGAATTAAACTTGGTTTCGGGAGGCGTGTTTCTGTGGCTTTTCTTTGTTTGGTTTGAATTCTTTAAATCGGTGCTTTAATCTACAGCATGCTCTTACAGAACATCTTCAAACCCTAGTTCAGCTCTTGTGAACAACTAAAGGTGAATCCTGGAAGAAAGCCTAAATGATCCCAGTGGTAAGGCTGTATTTTAAATGGTAAACGGACAGCTCATGCTAAGTTGATCCTAAAATTAACTTGCAACCATGCCAGGTTGGTAACCCCTAACTGCAGCATAGCATTTAAACGGATCCTGAATTATTTGTACCTGTGAGAGATTCGAGTCTGGTTTAAAAGAAAAAGCTTAAAATGAGCTATTGTGTACCTCAGCCTATTGCAGTATGCCTCTGTGTGCAAATACTTGTATTTGCTCAGTCAGCAGATACTCTTAATATGAGTTTGTGGAGGCTTTGGTGTGCTTCATTGCTGTATCATATGTTGTGCTGTGAAATTGTGTTCTTACTGGAGTAAAAGATAATTTTAATGAGCTTTTATTTTCTGTGAATTTTGGGGCATTTGGTTTTTGTGGGGTTTTTCTGAGGGGAACTGGGGTGGGTGGTTTTGTTTGATTGGGTTTTTTTAATTTTCCCTAATTAAAAACTAGTCTTGTAGATTATATCACCAGAGGACATTTCTGTTCTTTTTTGGCTACCACTGAAAAGGATGAAATTGCTACAAAGGAATCATACTTGTAATCTGATCAAATGTGCCACTCCCATTTTTGTGCTGGTCTGGCTTTTTTACTGTCGGGTAGTGCTGAGTAGAACACCAGTGAATACTTGCTGAAATGCAGGGTGGGCTTTGGCTCTTTTGAGAGGTTTGCGTAATTGTGCTGATACTGTAACTAGCCGTCCATATTTAGAAATCAAACATTTTCTTAACCAAGAAATTCTTGTAAGGAGATGCCTAGTGCTGGTCTGGAGGACTTTGTGCTTAGCTGAAAGGGATTTCCAAATCAATTTGGGTGTACAGAATAAAACTCCCGTTGCAGCCCAATGTGGACATTCTTTTCTCATTTTCCAAAAGCAATTTTGCTCTCCATGTGGTTTTCAGTGAAAGAAGACCCTGAATATAATTTTCATAAGTTAAAATTAAGCAGCTTTTCTGGAACTTCTACTGTAATAAACATTGGGTGCATTTGTTTTAATGTCAAATTCTGAGATGCTTTAGGGAGTAAGAGAGGTTAATATTTGACAATGTTAATCTGTCCTCACTCATTAAAAAATCAGTCTTCTAATAGAAACTGGGAGAAAGAAAAGCCATTTGCTTCATTCCTATCAGCACAGGGATTTAATCTGCAGCTGGTGCAGCTGAAGCCCATTGTGGTGGTGCACTTACACACTGGTCACTCTCAGTTGTTTGCAAGTGACCAGTGTAAGACTGTTGCCTGTGCTTTCTGAATATGCTCTCTATCTCAACACCGTTTTTAAAGTACTTTTTTGCTTATTTTCTTCCTGGAGGATTTTTTAGTGAATGGTTTTGTCAGCACTGAGCACTGTCCCGTTCCTTGACAAAGCTAAGTACTAGTCTGTAGTTTAAATGCATTTTCCCTAGTTCTTTTCCTTGTTTTCAAACTGATGTAATGCATAGCAGTATTAGCTGGTATTAATGAGCCGGACATTCCAAATTCATGACTGTGTTTCCCATTACAGCAATGCAGTCATCATAGGATTGATTGTTGAGCCAGTGCCCAGTTAATAGACAAGGAAAAACAGGGATTTTCTGTGTCCTGGGGGCTGCACAGAGCTGTACCCGTGAGTCCTATGGAAGTAGTTTGACCTAGGATTGAACTGTACAACAAGAGTAGATGACCGAGGCTGTGTTGGTCTGCATTCATTGCATCATATCTTGTTTTCATTCATCTCCTTTTTTAAGGTGTGATTGGAGATGACTTTTCTGGAAGAGATGGATCCAGTTTTAATTGTTGAATGAACTTCATTGTGTTTTGAAATGTCGTATCTATTGACCAAGGATGTTTTGATGAAATTGAGAGGTTCGATTGAGAGAAAGAAAGCAATACTATCTGAGGAACCTTTTAGTGCGAGCAGGAAAAGGTCTACGGCTGGAACATTCTTCATAGTGCTCATTGATAGTGTACATTTGTGTTTTTCTAAATTTTATTTTTATATAAATGATATAAAAAAGCTGTGCATGAAAGCCTTTGAGTTTTGGAAGTGGCAAGAATAATTTTAAAGTTAAATGTAGGAGTAACTATAATGTGGTTGTAATTTTTCTGTAGGACTGTTTGACCATGTTTGTGTTTCACTGATACTTTGCATTCTTAGTGTTTGCTCTAATACTTCAAGCACAAAAGTAGATGGAAACTGTGTAAATATAGTTTTATCTCATTAGGTCATGGTTTTAGTAAACTTTTTTTTAAGCCAATGTTTGTAGGAAAAGTAACGATAAAATGGTACCTGAATGCCAAATCCTCTCCTATAGATCAGGGTGATGCAGTAATTAAGGGTAGAAGGACCTCTGAGGGGCCAACTCTCCTCTCAGGACAGTGTCTACTTAAACCAGGTCCTCAGGGCTCACCTACCTGAGTTTTGAATGCTTTCAGGGTCAGGAGTTCTGTCACATCTCGGGCAACTTGTCCCAGTGCTCGCCTGCCCTGCCTACGAAGCCTTTTCCTCTGGAGGCTCAGCAAGCCTGGTTCCCTTGGCCTCTCTTCATGTGGCACTCGCTCCACCCCCTGACATCTTGATGCCTCTTTGCTGGTCTTGCTCCAGTGTGTGTCAGTGTCTGACTACAGACACAGGTTAACATTTTATGCTCTGTTGTGATTTAGGATTGTGCAAAGTGTTGTACCAAGGGTGGACTTTCTGTGTAGCACTGATTTTAATCTTTTTTTTAATCTCCCCAATTGTTGAGCTGCTGCATATGAAAACAGCTTGCATAGGATGAATCTTAGAATGAGATTTTAAGACAGGGAACTTGTGGTCATTTTTCACTTTAACTTCAAAACTATGTAAATGAAGAAAAAATTTAGATAGAGCCTATTTTTGTACCTCAGGTAGTATCTACTGTTTGTAAACTCCTTCTTAGTTATAATTTGTAAAAGCAGGCTACCAGCCAGAGGAACTTAAGATGTTTATACAAATAGAAAAAATGGAAAAACCCATCAAAACTCACTCCTGAAGATAAATTGTCTTTGTTTTCAGTGTTGATGTTGCTCTATTGAAAAGCTTCAAAGGGACTGCAGTAGGGTTGAGATGTGAAAGCATTATCTTGAAGACTTTTGTAGATCTCTTAAATTCTCAAGTACATCATCTTGGTGCTCTCCACTCTTGTAAGTTTCCTGTCTTTTTCTTCTCTAGGAATATGAGGAAAAAACTGGACGAGCTCAGAGACCACTCTCTCCTAAACAGAATGTGAGGAAGAATCTTGATTTTGAACCCCTCTCTACTACAGCACTAATTTTAGAGGATCGACCAGCGTAAGTTTTGGAAATGCCACAGTGAAGGGCTCTTTAAAATTAACCTAGCAAAGATTTTCTAACTCAGTATATTTGCTTACTCTAACTTCAATAGATTATTTAAAATCTAAAGTAATTTTTTTTTCAGACTAGTGAGTATGAAATTGAGTTATTTATGAGAAAAATTATTCAAACAGAAGGAACTTTATTTTATAATAAAAGCAATGGCTTTTTGTCAATAGAGTTAATTAGGATAGCAGAGCTTTAGTTTTGAATAATTCTACCTCCTAAACATGATTAAGGGTTTTTTATTTTCCATGAGAGAACCTAAGCATGAAAACAAAGCTGATATATGCTAAAGAAATTGAGATGCAAGAATACAGTATCCTGTTTGCACAGAGAAAGACCACACCTCCATAAATAATGAAACAGTATAGTGATTGCTCTGCAGTGAGTTCAGCATCACATTTTAAGGGTTGTCAAGCACTTGATGAGTTGTTTCATACCTTTTACTGCAAGGAGATTTTTGCATATGCAGACTGACTCCAAAGCAATTTAGCAGCTGCTTTACCGTGTTTTTCTCCTGAATTACACAAATTCAGTCATGCTTAGTCAATTTATGATTATGAATGTGATCTGGCTTTATGGGCATGACATCTGCATATTTAGTATAGCTGTGCATTGGTGTGAAGAACTGGCATATCATAGATCTGTGTTTTCATCAATGAACCTGTATGAAACATGCTCATATCAAAGTAGTCTATTTGTAGGGCTGCTTAAGTAACTTTCTGGTTTGGCTGATGGACTGTGTGGCAAGACACTGGGAGATGTAGAAAAATGTACAAGTGATTATTTGTTATAGCAGGCTTTATTTTGTACAACAGGAAACAAAACACACTAGCTCGTCTGTTGTATTTAAAACCTGTCTGTTAAAAAAAAAATCTCTTTTTGTGGGATAATCTGAGTAGTACAGTGTTCAGATAGATGGAGTTACTGTTAAATTACAGGAAAATGTTCAATTTTTGCTTTCTTTCCTACTGTTGGTAGAGTGAGGAACTTCTAGAAAAGAGTTTTCTTTTAAAAATTCAAGACAACTGATACATCATTTCTTCTGTCTAATGGGAGAACTGCTCTGGACAGCAGTGCTGTCATCTGACTCTCACTAAGGAATCTTTTTAAATTGTTTACCTACAGTTTGCATACTTTTTTTCTATGTTTACCTGTTAGGCTTTGAGTAGTTTCTTTTTCAAGATTTCAGACAGAAAAGCGGACTGAGATTTTTTTCTTTTTTCCAAAATGCCTGCTCTTGATTTTGCACTCATTTGTAGGGCTTTGGTAAAACTTCATAGTAAGAAATCAATAAATATTCCATAGTGCCTCTAGCTTCACCTGGAAAAAAGTATTAGTTGAATTTTAATAGATATTAAATGTCATCTCACATGTATATTGGTGATGTTAAGACATAGGGAAAATAATTTGAGTGGTAGAATTTAAGATAGCAAGACTTGACTTACTTCATCTGGTTTTCCTTCCCAAACTTCCCCATAACACAAATAATTGCCAAAGACTTGGATTTAAAAAAAGATGCAGATTGATTTAACTAAGTGAAACTGGAAAAAGAGTAGATTGGTCTCTGTGGTTAACAAACCAACATTTCATCAATGTGAAAATTTACTTTTGTTTTTCTAGTACCACTCTTGATTTGGAAAAATACTCATAGGCCAGTATCACGTGGTTGTGTGTACATTGCAGGCTGTGATTACATAAAAATGCATGCTAACTATTAATGGTATTGGGGGCTGTCAGCTGCCTGATGTGTGACACCTTACAGGAACATGAAAGTGAATTTTTGCTTAGCTTTTCTATTAACCAAAGATATAAACTGTTCTAGGAATACATTCTACAGTGTTCTAGAATACAGAAAAGCAAAATAGTTAGTCATTTCCTGTTTTGATGTTTTGCTGATCCTGTAGTTGTAAGAGATACATATGGTTATGTTACTTACAAATGTGATTAGCTGAAAGGTCATGTGCACACATGCATTTGTAAGGCAAAGTCTTAATCACAAATGAAAATGTTTTGTTAGTATTAATAAGTGGAGAATAGTGAGGATGACTCCAGTGCCACTTGTTGCTCTAGAAGAGAGGGAAAGGAGTTAAGTCTTTAAAATAAAAATGGGGTTTCAGAGAGCAGAGGGAAAAGGCTGAATTAGGGAGTCATTGTGTGGGTAAAGAAAGTTGTGGATGTAACTGTTAGACAAGGTGAACAGTAAGAAAGAGTACAATCCTGTATCTTACCAGTTGAAATCAAAACCAGCCAGCTTTGTATACCAGTATATTCTCTTTATGAAGATCAGCCTGTGGGTTCGGTTGGTTTAATAATAAAAATGCTGAAATTACCAAACGTAAGGAAATTGCTCAGCGTATTTTATGTATAAACGTAGTCAGAGCTGGTCAGTGTTCTTCCCTTCTGCTGACTCTGGCAAAAAAAAAAAAGATTCTTTCCAAGGATCTGTTGTTCTGCTCTTTGACTGGTTATTTTGACAAGAAGCAGAGTGTACTTTTCATTTAGAAGTGTCTAGAATTTTATTTAGACAGTCATGCCAAATGTAAATTTTTTTTTTTTTAAGGAATCTTCCTGCAAAACCTGCAGAAGAAGCTCAGAAACACAGGCAACAGTATGAAGAAATGGTGGTTCAAGCGAAAAAAAGAGGTGATGGAATTTCTTGTCTTTAGAGGAGAAAAGTATAGGGGTACTTCTAAACCTGGACTGCACTTGTGTCAGTCTGTTGCTCTGTAATGTGAGGGCTCTCTGCCTCCTCTCAAAAACAGGATCACTCTCAAGAGAGAGGAGCAAAGGTAGTTTTATTGAAAAGCCCAGCCCCTAGCTGAAAATAAAATGGTCCTAGAATCCAGCAGGAAATAATTTTTTAATCCATAACTCTTAAATGAGTGGCATCTATTTGTGGGTTTAAAAACTTTGTAATATATTGAAATAGGTTGTTTGTCAAATTAGTGAATCCTGGACTTATAACTGCAGGATATTTGTCTGTTTCATGCTGGAAACAGCATGTTCAGGCTGTAGTACATAGGAAAATGTATGTAGTCATGTTCATTTGATAATCTCTCACTTAAAATTTACAGCTTTCTCAGGGATTTGCTCATAATTTCTTGCCTGATGTTTTTCACACAAGTGTCTTAGTAACACTGTACCATCAACATGAGGTAGAGGGTGATGGTAGTGGTTTCTTTTGGCTGATGTTTTTGACCATCTGGGTTTTCTAATTAAAAACAAGCATTGCAGTAGTAAGAGATTCGGACTAGGGTTTTGCATCCAGTGGGAGCTACTAGAGATATTTTTTTCCAGCTGGCCCAACCCTTGGACTGTACGAAACAGTAAAAAGGGTGTATGAACACAGGACTTACTTGCATTCTGCAGCTGACACACTAATAGAAGTATCCTCTTGTGATTTTGAACATCATACACCTACCAGTGAAGTTCTAACTTCACTTCATGTGACTCCTGTTATTACTCTGTTACTATTACTAGTTTCCCTGTTCTTTCTTTGCATGTAGGGTGGTTGGGTTGGGGAAAATGGAGTGATTGTTAGGTGATGGACCAGGTTCCTGTGGTGTCTTCATTGAACTGAGTATGTCATTCTGTCCAGATAATACCATGACAAGCCCATTTTCCCTAAAGCCACTCCAGATGAGCAGCTTTGCAGAACAATACATTGTCTAGAGGTCAGGAGATCAAAGACTGTAAACACTATCCTTTGCTAGAGAAAAATTGAAAGCCTGCATTTCAGCAGGCTTGCAAAGAGCTTGTGTCAAAGCTGAAGACATTGAGGCAGTTGCTATGGTTCTGGTTCTGCTCGGGCACAGCTTCTGTGGGGCTTTAAAGTGGACCCATCAGAATGTGTCCGTTCTGAAGACCTTTTTCATGGTACTGCTGTTCTTCAGTGAGTTCTGCTTGCTAGGTGAGCACTTCCTCATACTGTAGGCAGCATGTGAATGCGCACCCATGTCCTGCTGTAGAGGCTGCCTGCATTTGTCTAACAAATCTGCCAGTGGAAAGAGCAGTAGTTGATAATGCAGGAAGAAATACTGAGTGATAATTCCAAACTGCAAGATACATCTAAGCTAGACATGAAATATGTTTTCTTGTTAATGAACTGAAGGTTTCCATTTGGGATGTGTAACATTTAGATTATGCATATGTGAAGTAGCATCAAAATGTGGCTCTTGTGATTTCTTGACAGTATACCTAAATTGTAATAGAGGAATGAAAACAAAAATTTGTACTCATTTTGCCTGTAGTTTTGAGTCTGCCATAAAAGGGGTAGAGCTTTATTAGGAAATACTCTGACTTGTTCTACTAGGTGAGGCTGTTGGCTCTCTGAGGTGCTAATTAAAAGTTAATAGTGTGGTTAGATTTGAAGAGTCAAAGAAATTATACACTACCTAATTCCCTTTGTCCCATCTGTTGAAAGTGAGACTTATAGTTCCAGTTTGTTCTTTATTCACATTTTCAATCACTGCTCAACTTGCTGTGTGCTTGGGAAATTTTCAGAATTTGAACAGTCTTTTCAGAATTTGAACTGTACTTTTGGGTGAACACATTGTGCTTTACATGTTGCATAGCCATGACTAACTGAATATTTAGTTTCTGGTTTTATTAACTTAAATTCCTTTTTTGCAGAGCTTAAAGAAGCCCAGAAGAGAAAGAAGCAATTGGAAGAACGCTGCAAACTGGAAGACAGCATTGGCAATGCTGTTTTAACTTGGAACAATGAAATCTTACCCAACTGGGAAACTATGTAAGACAGTATGTTATATTGAGTTTTAATTAAAAATTGCAGTCGATATCCTGAAGAGTTAGAAAGCATAATTTTTAAATGGTTTTGGAAGCTTTTGTTAGAAAATCATTCTTGGACAGCTACAAAAGAAATAAGCAACATTTTTATTTCTACAAGGTAGAAAAAAAACAGCCTCCAGTGTTCCAAATACAACCACCACAATGACATAGACTATAAACCAACAACACTCAGAATTGCAATTTGCCTAACAATGGAATTCAGTTATCCTGAGATTATATATTAAAAACATAGACAGCATTTGTTGGAAAATATGTTTCTGGGAAACGGAAGCATACTAAACTAAGTCTAAACAAATTGTAGATTTACATGTTTGTCTTTAGTATTTGAAGATGCATCTGTTATGGTTGCTATAAAAATTAGGTCACCTTTTTCTTTATTGGTTTATAAATGCAGAAGTTCCCCAATGTGTTCACTGTTTTACATTTTAGTTTTTAGAATCTGCTGAAAGAAACAGATTGTTGTGGTTTTACCACTTTTCATTGGTGCTTAGGTGCTATTTTGTTCCTCCTTCTGGGCTCTCAGATTGCTGAACATCCACTGCATCCATTTCAGAGTCTGTTTTCTGTTAAAATGTGTTTTAAGCTCCCACTTAAAAGTTAGTCCTTGTCACATCTTCATGCATTTTTTCAGAGGCACAGAAGTGCAAAGATAGGTGGGAAGCTGCATGTCTGTTTGCACAGCAGGGTGATGACAGAGGGCAGACTTCCATAACTTATTCCTGTATTTAGTCTTGTATGGACCTGCCCAGTCTTTAGCATGGGCAATGGCATAGGTGTGGAGTTCCTTTCCATTTGTTTATTTTTTCCCTATGATTTTTGCTAATCAAGTATGGCTGCAGATTATGTGTATTGTGATTGCTGTGCTTCTGCCAATATAAAACCATTACATTGGAAGGAAAAAAGATTTCCTTTGCAGTTCAAAGCAAAATAGTACTAAAGAATGGGTATGTGCAAATTGTATTTGACTTCTTGGGCCCTTGATGTTCATTTTGGTTTGAATCCCATCAGCAGTGGTAGGAGGATATATTTGCAATTCAGCTGGCAATGAAATGTTTCTTGGAATAATCTGTTTTACTTTAAACAGGTGTTGTTCCCGTAAAGTCCGAGAGCTGTGGTGGCAGGGCATTCCACCGAGTGTGAGAGGCAAAGTCTGGAGCTTGGCAATTGGAAACGAGTTAAACATCACCCATGGTGAGGCTGCTGTTTTTCTGACATATTTTACAAAGTGAAATAGCATAGGGACATTCTTCTATCTGTTGTGGTGTGGGTGTGAGGAAATGTTATCTAGTTGTGATTTTCTTGTGCTGCTTTGATGTGTTTTGTTCAAAAATGCAGCGTCTTTTAATCTTGTAGCTGTTCTAGGAATGCTGCTGTGAATTGTTTCTGAGTATTGCTTTCACTGTGTCTTGCTTTGATGTTGGATGGAGATGGTCAGAATTAAAGACACAAGTTTTAATTTTTTTTTCTTTTTGGAACACAAAATTGTTGTTAATTTTGAAATGCCTGTGAGTATGTGTATAGTGTGCTTCCTTTGATTTGAAGCAAGACAACAGGTTTTTAAGAGATTAAAAGACCACGGTAAGATTTTGTACTTTGTTTTGTGAAAATAGAAGTAATCTGTTACTTCTGAGTACAGAAAAATTCAGCTCTGGAAGATTAACATATGTAATTAATTCCAATATGGAAATGTCGTAGATTGCCTGTACTCCTGCTGTATTGTGCTGCTTTTCTGTGCATTGCTTAGTTACCTTGGGTGTAGTTCTTATATGTAATTTGCTAGACTTTCCTAATTATCCATTCAGACTGTAATTTTGAACATCAGTGCTCTTAGAGAAAAATCAAATATTTGAACATAAAATGCAACTTGGATTGCCTTTCCTCTGCAATTAGAAGTTCTGCTGCTGTCAATGCCTAGGGCAGCATTGCCCATGTGGTGGGTGGTTAGTGGACATGAGCATGCACAACTAGTGGACTTGGTTTTGTGTTTTTCTTTTTTCAGAACTGTATGATATTTGCCTCGCTCGAGCCAAAGAGAAGTGGCGATCACTTAGTACAGGAGGGGCTGAAGTAGAATGTGAAGGTATCTTTCTGTAAATGATTTATGTTGTGACAGAATGAGATGTTTTGTAAACTAGTTCCTTAAAATGAAATCACATATTTTAAACAAAAAAAAAAAAGCTGTAAAGTTGTGTTCTGGTAAAAAGAAAATGTCTTTTTGTGAAAGCAAGGAATAGCTGTATTTTTATCAATGAAATTCTGGTGTTTTACAAAACACACTTGTTTGGTTGGGTTTTTTTATAAACAGTTTCTGGGTACAGTTATTATTTTGATGCAAATTTGTAGGAAAACTACAAATAGTAGTTTGGGGACTAGCTTTTGAATTGCAACACTAACATGCTTTTCTGCATCTATAATTTAAGGATTGCAACTCGAGTTAAAGGAGAAAATTGCATTTTAGTCCCTTATTGCAGCTTTGAGCTCAAGTCATTGGTGTGTTTCAGAGAGCAGCAGATTTTCTTTGGAGATGAAGTAGTTTGAGATTTACTAATTACTTGGAAGAGTTGACTGTGTTTGAGAGATTGTGACGTGCAAATGATTGAAATTGCCTTCAGTAAGTAATTATGCTGAGTAGAGGAAAAAAAAAGGAGAACATACATACTGGCATTTATAAGCAGAAAAATGTTTTTGGTTGGAAAATCCATTTATCCCCTTGTTCCCTTAAGATTGTTTATATCTTAAATAAGACAGCATCTAGTATGTTTCCAGTTTCCTCTTGCACTTTATTTTCTGGAGTGTAGATGCTCATGTGATTAATGCAATCATTGTCTAGTGACAGCTTGCTCAGTAAACAGCAGTAGGTAATTGCCAACTATGTAGAACAGGCAGAATACCAATAAGACATCTTAATACCAGAAAGAAGACTAATGCTATAGAAATATACTTGGTATGAGATCTGTTTCAGTTATGGAGAGTGTATTCTAGTGTCAGTAACAAGATCTACAAGACTCAATAAGCATGAATCTGAAAGGAGGGCTTTCACGATAGTAGAGATGGGTGGCATTTATCACAGGCTGCTGCTTTAGGACTTTTATCTTCTACCACAGCTTTTCCACAGAGGCAGCTACCTCAGGATCCATTGGGAAGCCTTGCTGGAGTTGAAGGGCGTCACAAGTCTTCTATCTGGCTAATAATTTGTCAACAGATACAGGAAAAGTGTCTGACCTGCCTTGCTCTGCTTCTCTCCCCACTTTGGCTCAAAGCATATTGAGGGTCACTGTGCACTGTCGAATTGCTCTAGGTCAGGATGTACAGTCTGCTTAGCCTGTCTGCTGAATTTGAGGAACTATTCTGTCTGTAGCCTTATTCCCTAGCGTTCGCATCTAAATAAATCATCTGTGCAAAAGGTAAGCCTTACTGGAAAATACAACCAAGAGCAAGTGTACAAGGTCCTTTGTAATAAACATAGTAACTTTGGCTTTTGCAGATGCTGGGTTTTCTGCAGCTGACAGAGAAGCAAGCTTGGAGTTAATAAAACTGGATATCTCAAGAACATTTCCTAGTCTCTGTATATTCCAACAAGTAAGTAATGTTAACTTTTGTCCTGACATTTCGAGGAAAATAAGTTTATATAATCTGGCCTGTCCCTTGGTTGGAGCAGGCTGTTGAGTTCTGAAGGAGCACATATGTTGAGAGGGTAAAGTTCCTAGAGATTTTGGAAAACTACAGGTAATCTAGAGGAGAGTAACATCGAGGTGCATACAAAACCCCAAACTGTTTGGTAATCATTGTGATTTATCTAACCTAGTTCATGCTGGCATCTGTCTGATAATGTAGGTGAGTGTTCCAAGGTCAGTGAATCAACACTGCTGGTTATAAATACACAGCGAGAGAGAACATCTCAAACAAATGAGACTGGTTGGCCTTTTTTTGGTTTGATGCAAAACTGATTCAACTTGTAGGGTTTTGGTGTGCTTTAGTGACTCAATTTAATCAGATGTCCTCCTATGCACAGATTTCAATAGCCTGTAAAAGATTGATTATGATAAATCAACATTTTTAGGCAAAGAACTTCTCCCTTTAGAAATTCTTAGTCAGTTACAGTACTCAGTGCAAGATATGGCAGCTGTTAATAGTCAGAAATGTGTAATTCTTTTTAGCTGTTCATGTCCTTCTCAATATGCTCATTCTGTGTTATGGCACATTGTTGTTTTGACTCTTTTCTTCATGGTTGACTTTTGCCTCCAGTCTAACAGACAATTATATGGTTTGCATTATTGTTCTACTTCCTTAGCACTATTGCCGAAGTGCTGCTGAGCTGTATGGAATCTCTTAGGCTTGCATTCCTATTGTATAAGTATTTAATAGCTAATCAATGTATTGGATGAACTGTATGTATTTTTAATAAATAAATGGGGTTTGGAGAGTTGTTTCATTCTGTTAAAGCAAAATTTATTTGGAATTGTTCACCTGTTCTAAGCTATGTTGGGAAAGAGTATGTCCTTTGTCAGCAGTAATAAGAGACCATCTGTAGCACTGAAGGTTTTTTAACATGCTTGTTGTGTAATCAGATGTATTGTTCTTGTTTAATTATAGGGTGGTCCTTACCATGACACGTTGCACAGTATTTTAGGAGCCTATACTTGTTACAGACCTGATGTAGGCTATGTAAGTGAAGAATTTATTTTTTAAGGGGTGGTGAGGGAGATATTTTAGGGGGAGAAAATATTTTATTAGTCTGTAGTTTTTAGACAAGTATTAAATGGTGTATATATATATATACTGTTTTTAGACCAGTATAAATGGGGGATTTGTGCGTGTCCTTTTCTGAAGCATGTACTGAAATAGAAAAGTGTGTATAACACTTCATAATATAATACACATAATATAATGTGTATATTAATTTTGCTAGATTTAAGCTTTTTACAGGTTAAGTAACTGGAAAGCTCATATTTGTACTAATAAGTACATAATTTGAAAATTGGAATCAAAGACAAGGTGTAGCTATATTCTGATTATTAGTATCAGTCTTACTGAGACTGCTGTTGAATTGAAATGATTGGCATTTCTGTGCCTTAGCATTGTGAGTTTCTGGACCAGTCTCTAAAGCAATGCCCATTGAAGCTACATGAGCTCAGTCATAATGTTTGAAGTAGTGATTATGAGACGACTGAGTAGATTTCTTTTAATCTCTGTCTGCAGAGCAGGGTTATACAGAGAGGCATATTCTTTATTCAGGAGCAGTTTTAGACAAGGCAAGTGTAGAGAGGAGATGTTCCTGCTTTGTAGGTAGCACATAATGCCTGGCAAGAGCTGCTGAACATGGCTGCTGGGAAATGAGACAAAGGGCAGATCAGTTGCTGTGCTTCGTGTGGCACAGCAACAACCTGTTGTGTTGGGAAGGAGCTTGTTCCTCAGGTTTGCAGGAATGACAGTCACACCTTTTTCCATGTGACTCACAATGGCAACACTGCACCCTCAGGGTGAGAGAGGTTTGCCTGGATTCCACAACAGACTTTGTAGAGAAAGGACACGATATCATGAGTTTATGGCTAATGGAACAAGAGTATAATCTTAAAATGGTTTTGTTTATCAAATGAATCAGTGCAGTTGTCTTTAACTGCTGGTGATTTATTGAAAAACAAAAGTACAGGCTTTGTCTCTAGGGTTCAAGTGCAGCTTTCCACAAATAAGGATCTGGATGACCCATCCCTGGGAGAAAAGGAATTACTTTGAAGCACCTTAATCTTCAAAAAAATCTTTATTCTGTATATTTGAAAGTGTTGTCAACCTGGCTTATCTTAGGAGTTCAACTTGGAGTCTTTGAAAGAAGGCACCATGGGAATTATTAGCTTCTATGTGTTGAACATCTGATATCAAGGGGTATGTGGGTTAAAAAAATCCTGCTTTTCTGAACATTTCTCAAGATGCAGAAGCTCAGTGAGTGCATCAAACACTAGTGAACACAGGGACAAAGTGAGGCAATATAATGCAGTCATTGCTAAAGGGTAACGCTTCTCCTTTCTTCAGGTGCAGGGCATGTCATTCATAGCAGCTGTATTGATCTTGAACTTGGATACTGCAGATGCCTTCATTGCTTTTTCTAACCTTTTAAATAAGCCCTGCCAGATGGCGTTTTTCCGTGTGGACCATGGCCTTGTAAGTATGCAAAAAATCAACATGCTGTGAATAATGTGTAGAAAAGGTTTAAATAAATAAAACCTAATTATTTCAGCAGCTTGGAAAATAAATCAGAATTTATTTTAAACCATCACACTTTATAAACAAAACAAAAAAAAACCCCAACACATGTATGCAGAATCCCTCAAAAAAGTGAAAACCAACCAAAGATCACTCCATCAACCTTTTTGAACAAGACCTGTGAATGAAATTATTGAGTAGCTATTTTATGATGCTCAGAGAATAGTTATGAGAATATTACTGTAGGTGGTTTTCAGCGCTGCAGTTGAAAGCTGAAAACACCTTAATATAAGTGTCTTGAAAGTACTTTTCATCATAGGCTAATAGGTTACTAAAAATAGACTGTTGCACAGAAAACCAGGTTTTCCATATCTTCTGTAGCAGCTGTGTTTGAGTTCCATAGGCTCCTTTTCAGAGAAAGAAACCTCTGACCTCTCAACTTTTCACTGGGAGCTGATTGCCTGATTTCCTCTAGGGTCTCTGAAATTCCACATCAGCAAGTACACTAGCAAAATAAGACATGTCTCCTCAAATATGGTTTTAATTTACTTTAAAGGTATTTTTTGTGTAAAATGTATGGCATTCTGTATTTCTATCTCACCTCTTAGCACTATGAAAATAGGATTTGCCTCTTAAGAGTTCAAATGCAAGAAATAAAGCAAGGGAATGGATATGACAGTAGTCACTGTTGCTGGTTAAAAAGTAGGCATTAGAAATCCTATCTGTATTCCTGCTGGAAAAGCATTCCCTGTTCAGTCCCTGAATTTCATCAGTTGTAAATACCATGGGGAAATGTGCCACAGGGCAGACAGCATTGCTAGGAGCAGTATCAGCTATCTCCATTACAGTACTTGGAAAAAGAGGACATGCTCATGCATTCAGTGTATAAATATGGTTTTTGTGAAGATGGTTTTAGAATTGAATTGGATAGAATAAGATAAATATTTTTTTTTAGCTGAGCTAGTGGGGTTTGCAGTTCTTTCAGATAGTGCTGTTCAGTTCTGTTAGTCTGGCCAAACAGGGACTATGGGATAAATGTGTGCTTACAGAGGGCAGAGGTGGTGATACATTAAATAATTCATGTCATGAAAGCAAACCCATGATTTAACAACACAAGGAAAATGTCATCTAATATTTCAAAGTGACTAGTGACACTTGAGTGAGACAGTTTTTGCTTTCTGTGGTGAGCATACTAATCTGCAGTCTACCCTCATCTTTTTGTGTCAGCTTAATAAGCAAGTGCTGATTTGTTGTATAGTAAATTAATAAAAAATAATACCAGCATAAGTTAGTTGTGTGAATAATAGTAATTTATACAGGTTTATCTTGACTTCTTTTGTTGGTTACTTTTATTAAATGATACTATTTTTTTTTCATTACCACTAAGGAAATGTCTTGTTGAATGTGGATTTGATCAAAACAACTACTTGTACTGTTGCCCACATTGCTATCAGTGTAAATGACTGTAGCAGTTATGTGTAAGATCCTACCTCTGCAGTACTTTTGAAAGCAGGAACTTCAGTAGAACTGTCTTACAGTCGTGCCAGCAGATTATTTGAAAGTAGGGCTGTCTGATGCATTACCTGCTTCCTTCTTTATACTCAGAGGTCTCATAGGTGCTTGAATTTCATGCATTTAAAAATCCACACTGGGAAGCTGTTTCAGGGGAACAGTTCTCTAAAGTGGGTTCCTGGATTTCTGGTGTCATGTTTGACATGAAGCTGTTTCTCAGTAACTGATGGTTCAGAGATTTCAGTAGCTTCAGTTATTTCTCTAGCAAACTCCCATCTTTGATTGACTTAAAGCCTTACATTGACTACTAGGCTCAGGTGTTTATTTGTCACTGTTAATGAAAGTAGTCCACCATCTGTCACTTCATTCAGAGGAAATGGGAAATATTTCTGTAAGGACATTAAAAAACCTGGGGAAGAAACTTTTCATCCTTTAAGAGGATTTCACACAGAATTCTCCAAAAGGATCCCTTTTCCCTTTAC
The DNA here is from genome assembly GCF_963662255.1 of Cinclus cinclus. Lineage (NCBI taxonomy): Eukaryota > Metazoa > Chordata > Aves > Passeriformes > Cinclidae > Cinclus > Cinclus cinclus. The sequence continues at coordinate 11,451,409 of NC_085050.1, read as the reverse complement.
TGTCATGATATTTTGGGGACAAGTATGTTGCAACTCACACTGTGAAGAAATCAGAGCCTTTCTTCATTGCTTTTATTGGGATTTGTATTACTGAATCATTCAAGGACTTTGCTTTTGTCCCTATAGTATTAGGGAAGGTGATTAAATAACCTTTTGTTTTTAACTCTTACTTAAATTGGAAGATTTATTTTTAACATGCTCTCTGTTATGAAATTTGACTAAACACTCAAATTCTAAAATAGCATAGAAGTCTTTGTGTTAAAAGCAATGAAGTTCAGGGGTTATGATGTCAGAGTTACAAACTGTTTCTCTTGCATAGATGTTTTGTCCCTGTCTTTGATTTTTTTTGTGTGAAACGCATATCTTCCTTTTTCCAAAAAAAATGCCTATTATCTAAATGTAGGATGTATGGTATTATGTTGGTATTAGGCTATTAGAATAACTTTGGTATTAGAATGTGATTTATGACTGGAATATACTGGACTCTTCACTGTTGCTATGCACTATTAATATTATTTTAGTTTTGTATTTCATTATGTTCCATTGGGTCTTGGATTTTATTCAGTATAGTATTAAATTACTGCCACAAGCATAAAACACCGTTCTGTTGGAATTATTTTGAGAAATCAGCAAAAAACTTCTCTCCTGCTAGTATTTCTATTTCAGAAGGAAGCTGGCCAAGCCCCAAAGCAAATGTTACATTGTTTAGTATGAGAATCCTATATAGAGTGGATCTTAAACTCTTAGTGCTTGCAGATGCAGCCTTTTATGTAAATGCTTAGCTCCTTTTAGTATCCTGTAACTCATTGATCTTATTTTGAAGGGTGTTAATCCTACAGCAGATAATACACTTCAACTTGTTAATAACTAAGCTAACTGCTTATTTTCTCCGTTATATTTTCCCAGATGTTGACTTACTTTGCTGCATTTGAGGTATTCTTTGAAGAAAATCTGCCAAAGTTATTTGCCCACTTCAAAAAAAATAACTTAACTCCAGACATCTATCTAATTGATTGGTAAGATGTTGAAAGTGTAATTACTAATTTGTGTGACATACAGCTCCACGTCAGTATTCATGACAGAAACTGGAATGCTCTTACCCGGCTTAATATTCTTCTCAGATAATGGCTTTATTTTTTGTTCAGTACTTGAGTTGTCAATCCAAATCATTCCCACTTACTTCTGTGATGTTTAATATTTGCCTAACCTTTATTACTGTACTTGTGTTAAGTTGGAAGCTTTTTTTTGAAATACTGCTGGATAGAAGTGTTTATCCATATTTAGTGCCTGTTTGGATTGATCTTCTGAGAAAATGTCTGTCACATGTGCAGGTGTGTACCAGGGTCATCTATTCAGAAAATATTGCCAGTCTTGCATTTGAAATGTGTACTTTGTCCTGCGCAGATCAGGAAAAGCGTAATTAAAACATTTATCCATACAACATAAAGCTACAGAAATGCTATTCTACTTGGCAGACAGGCAATTAGAGTCTTTTTATTAGATGAAACTCTGTTCCCTGTAAGTTCTAGTATAATCAGGACATTTTCCTTAGAGAGGAAAAAAGACAAAGATCTTACTTGCACTTCTGCTGAGTTTCAGTCAGGTATTATGCACTCCAAATTGAGTGTTTGTATTTGTGCCTATCCCCCTTGGTTTGGGGCAGTTAAAAAGTCTCTTTTCAGCAGGACTTCATTGTCAGTTTTGGGATGACATTAAAGATGTTTTTTGTGAAAAATTAATTTGCCCTTAGATTGTTAACAATTTCTTCTGTTCCCACGTATCTGACAAATACCTTAAGTAACAGAATAAATGCCCAGTGGTAACAGTGGGATTTTTTTTCTAGGATTAATAAGCTCTTCTTTTGGAAAATAATTGTAATGTTAATGCAATTTTACATTAACGCCTTTGGCAGTACCCTGATCTCTAAGACCTAGTTTGTCTAGTTGGTAGCACTCAACATGTTGCTGATCTCTTAGACAAAAACACATTTAAAGTAAATCAGTCCAATACAAGCTTAAAGTTTGAATATATTAATTTTCATAGGATCACAGAATTTTGGAGATATTGGAACAGTCCCTCTGAGATCATCTAAGCTAAACCCACTGCTCAGAGTACAGTCAGTTAGAGCAGCTGGCTCAGGACCTTGTCCAGTTGGGTTTTGAGTATCTTCAAGGAACAGCACTCCAGAGTCTCTTCAGGCAGCTCTGTTCCAGTGTTCAACCACGCTTGCAGTTAACTAGTTTTTTATTTTCTTATGCTTAAAATGGAAGTTCCTGTATTTAATTTTGTGCTTGTTGGCGCTTGTCCTTTCACTGGATACAACCAGGAAAAGTCTGGTTCTGTCTTATTTTCATCCTCTGATCAAGTGTTTTTAGATATTTAGGTCCAAGTCATCTCTTCCAGCTGAACACTACCATCCTCCTCAGGCTCTCCCTCTGTGTCACATGTCCAAGCCTCTCATCGCATTCATGGTGAACTGGACTTGCTCCATGTCTCTCTTGTACTGGGAAGCCCAGAGCTGGCTTCTCAGCGCTGAGTAGATGGATGACCTGCCTTGGCACGCTGGCAGTAGTGTTTCTTCTGCAGCCCAGCAATTTTTGAACAGTCTTGCTGCAAAGGCTCACTGCTGGCTTACATTCAGCTTGGTGTCCACCAGAACCTCCCTGTCCTTTTCTACAAAGCTGCTCTACATCCAGTTGGCTTCCCAAATACACCTGTACCTGGGCTTACTTCCCACCCGTGTGCAGGACTTGGCATTTCCCTTTGCTAAACTTCATGGGACTCCTGTTTGCTCCTTTCTCCAGTGTCTTAAGGTTGCTGTGGAGTGGTATCAGCCTCCCAGTTTTATATCACCTGCAAACATGCTGTGGGTACAGTCTAACCCATTATCTAGGTCCTTCGTGAAGACATTTAAAAGGTACCAAAACCTGCAGTACACTACCAGTGGATTGGCTTGAAGATATACTTCATGCCACTAAATGACAACCTTGTGAGTTTGACAGTTCCAGCCAGTTTTCAGTCCACCTCACTGTCTGTCTATCTATTCTATACTTCATGGGTTCATCAACAAGGATTTTATCAGATGCAGTGTTGAAAATCTTGCTAACATCAAGACACACAGTGTCCATTCCTCTCCCCTCTTCCACCAAGGCAGTCATCCCATTGGATAAGCTATCAAGTCTGGTTGGGCATGATTTTGCTTTCATAAATCCATCCTGACTTCTTGCAATCACCTTTTTGCTCATAGTATATTGTGAAATAATCGCCAGGACTTTTTTTAATATTACTTTCTCAGGGATGGAGATGAAGCTGACAAGCCTATAATTGCCTGGATCCTGTCTCTTAAAGATAGAAATGGCATTTGTTTCCTTCAGGTACTCAGGAATTTCCCCTGATCACTGGAATGTTTCAAAGATAATTGAGAGTGGCCTCACAACAACACTAGACAGTTTGCCTATACACTTGTATATGCCAAATTTATTTAAATGTTCCCTAATATGATCCTCCTCCAGCTAGGGTAGGGTTTCCTTATACTAGTCTTTTCCACTGGTCTGGAGGACCTGGGATTCCTAAAGGCAAGTCTCAGTAAACACTGAGATGAAGGTGGCAGTGAGTACCACACCTCTCTGCATGTTCTTTGTCACCAGCTTCCTACCCTGTCCAGCAGTGGGCTCATGTTTTCCCAAGATGTTTTTTCCCCCCCCTGTTGATACAGGAAAGCCCCTCTTGTTGTCCTTAACATCTGTTGGTTGATTCAGTTCCAGATGGACTTCTCATGCTGTCTTTGCTTGATTTGCATGGTTTTTATCTGCCTGTTGCACGGAGGGTGGTGTAATATGGGCTTGTGTGACTTGGCTGTTAGACTGGGATTAAATTTTAATGCATCATGTGTAGGGGAATTGTTTGGGGTTGTAATGAATAGGCTCACTTCTCCCAACACTTAATGGGAGAAATATGATGAGAAGGATTTTATGATTGAAGACTGAGAATATTAAACTGAAGTAGGTCTGTGCACAGAGAATAGGAAAAGTAATAGGATAAGGTAGAAGGGAAGAAAGAGAGCAGAGGCTGGTGTGTTCACTGATAAGAGGAAAGATGTTGAAATTGTATTGCCTCAATGTTCTGAAAGCCTGTGTGTGTGGAGAAAGCAATTGAATAAAAGGGACATCAGAATAAGATGACTGTAAACATGTGGGAGAGTAACTGGATAGAGAACACTGAAAGCATCAGGTTATTGTATTTTTAATGGACGATAATGCCAATAGCAGTCCAGAAATTGCATCAACTTGTTACACTATGTGCATGGTCACCTTACCAGTGGGGACACAGACAAGGCAGAGATATTTAATGCTGTCAAAACTTTGGTTTTTAACAATGATGATGTGCTTTGGGGGTCCCAGAGCCGTGAGCTGGAAGACCATGGCTGTGAGGATGATAAGCTTCCATTTGACCCTGCACTTGTGTGGGATTTGCTGCTCCAGCCTGATGGTCTATGGGGCCTGATGAGAGTCATCCAAGAGCTGGCTGATATCATCATGAGACCTCTCTCAATGATTTTTGAACAGTCTTGGGAATCTGGAGAAGTTCCATTTGTCTGGAAGCTAGCAAATATTGTCCTGATTTTCAAAAAGGGTGCCTCTGGAAACTAAAGGCCTGTCAAAGTCACTACAGTGACTGGTAAAATTATGGAGAAGGTTATTCTGGGAAGTACTGAAAGACACCTGGAGGATAACACAGCTAGCACAGGTTCACGAGGTGAAAGTCCTGCTTCACAAGGTTACTCACCTAGCTGGGTGGATGTGATATTTTTAGACTTCAGTAAATATTTTGATACCGTCTCTCACAGTGACCTATCCAGGTTCTGTATCTGGAATGGGGCAATCCTGGATGTACAGACATACTGGGGAATGAGATGCTGGAAAGCAGCACCATAGAAAGGGACCTGGGGGTCCTGGTCAGTGGCAATTTGAACCTGAGCCAGCAGTGCCCTGGCAGCCAGGAGGGACATCCCTGTCCTGGGGACATCAGGGACAGCATCGCCAGCCAGGCAAGGGAGGGAATTGTCCTGCTCTGCTCTGAGCTGGGGCGGCCTCAGCTCGAGTGCTGGGGGCAGTTTGGGGCACTGCAATGTAAGAAACATTAGTTAACTATTAGAGGGTGTCCAAAGGAGGGCAGCAAAGATGGTGAAGGGCCTTGAGGGGAAGCTGTGTGAGGAGTCACTGAGGTCACTTGGTCTGTTCAGCCTGGGGGAAAAAGAGACTATGGGGAGATCTCACTGCAGTTACAGCTTCCCTGTAAGGGGAGGAGGAGGGGCAGACCTGATATTTTATCTGTGGTAGCATTGTGTGAAGCTGTGTCAGGGGAGATTCAAGTTAAATATTAGGAAAAGATTCTTCTTCCCAGAAGGTAGTTGGGCACTGGAACAGGTTCCCCAGGAAAATGATCAGAGCACCAGCCTGATAGAGTTCAAGAAGCTTTCAGACAATGCTCTCCGGCACATGGTTTGATTCTCAGGGTGGCTCCTGTGCAGGACCAGGAATTTGACTCAATAATCTTTGTGGGTCATTTCCACCTCAGGGTATTCTGTGATACTATGGATTGCTAGTTGGATATGATACTGTCATAAATAAGGTGATTGCTATGTAGGAGAAACTAAAATTGAGAATCCTCATTGTACAGGCATGTTAATATCATGCTATTGTCTAACTTTGCATTGTAAAGAAGAAATCCTGAGAAACAATACCAGAAATTAGAGATTTAGAAAAAAAGAAACTGTTTTGACAGAAGATTGAAGGTTTATATTCTCTTCAGCAATTTTGCTTTGATAGAATACTCTTTATTGTATTTTCTTGAGTGAATATTTATGTGATTAGTTGTTCTCTCTTAGTACATATATGAGGAAAAAACAAACATAAAGCCAAAACAAACCAAAAAGAAAAATTACTGACTTGTGAATGAAGAACTGAAGTGAAGTCTGTATTGAAATGTTATTGAAATGTCTTGAGGCATATCTGGCCCCCCTTTTGTTACCTCTGTGGGTGTTAAGAGCACTTGAAGGAGACTTCAGTGAGGAGTGACTGTTGATGCTGCTTCTCAAGGTCTTTGTATCAGTGAACTGACAATTAACATTTCTTGCTGACTACCTGCATCCATATTCAAGCTGTTTATTTTAATTTCAAGGACAATTTACTGTGTTCCTTCACATCCCTAAAGAATTACAACACTGATCATGCACAGGAATGTAGGCTATTTGAGATAGACCTGCCCAATACCATGTTAAACTTTTCACGCTTGAACTGCACAGCTCATACCACTGTCCTTAATTTTATTAGACAGTGCAGGTCGTATTTATGTAAAACTTACATATTTTACTTAAAGATATATGTAAATGTATTCACAGGTGTGAGTGTACATACATATACATACTTCCTACTTCAAAATACTTTGATCCTGTAGGAAGCAGATTTAGATACCTTTTTTTTTCTTTAAATTGCCACTAAGAGTGTGGCTGCAGTATATTTAAAGTCAGGGAAGAAAATGGTACAGCATTACTTTGAGTAGGGAAGCCTTTTGCTTGTAGGTAAAAATCTCCGTGAATCAGCCTTGCTGTGACATTACTCTTTATTTAAATGAACATTTGTTCTGAGCTCCAAAGTGATGCCTGCTGCTATTCTAGTAGCTGCTGTGGTTACTGTGCAGGCATGTGCACAGTAAATCTCAGCTGGTGCCAGCTCTTGGAGGCTCCAGTAGCCAGTGCTGCACAGACCAGTTGCTGGGAAACCCTTCTGCTCCTGCCACAATTAGAGTGGAGACAACTAGTCTGCTTTGTGCTTCTTCCTGTCACCCGTGCTGCAGGGAACAGCAGTAAAATTGGTGTGCTTAAATAATTTTTAAGGGATATGTTCCAAGAAAAATAAATGTTGTACATGGACCCAGCTGTGCAGATTTTCTTGAAGCTGGTAGAGGAGTTAGGGAGGAGAGCCCCCCTGCCAGTTTAGTTCCACTGCTGCTTTTTATGATGGGAAAACTCCAAGGACTGAATAGTTTAATTAAAGGTACTGTTTAATTAAAGGACACAATTATTGGGAAATACCTGCCACTAGTAAGGCATCTCATTTAAAAAGGACCCAAGTGCTTTAAGCCTGAACTCCAGCTGATAAATCTTGTTGAAAGAATTCAAAAACTATACATGGTTTTACTTTTTTGGATGAGTATGAAGGGGATCAAGTGTGAAGAAACTGTAAAGAGCAACATGCAGTCAGGTTCACAAAGAAGAGAGGGGAAATAGTGCATCTGAATAGCCCAGTTTTGCCCTCTCACTCTGTCAGCTGATGTTCCACAGGTTCTTGTGAGCAGAGTAGAATGTGAATTTGCCAAGGACACATGCTGTCTATTTATGGCCTGCTGCTATGCAAACACCTCTATATCCCTACTCAGGAAAATTATTTTGGCAATAATTATAGCCAGGGGCTGTGTTTGTACTGATGGATTGATCAGTGGTTCTTTAGTTTACATGGACTGTGATTGTGCCTAGTGAACATAACTTTCTATTGACACTCTGTGCTTGTTAGGATAAAGGTCCAAGCCACTTTGTGTGGCCATTTTTAGTTGGCACTTCCAGTTAACTATGTATAAGTCTGCTTTCTGTTACTTTGAGAAAAGCATAGTCCATGCCCCCAAAAATACTCTCTTGCAGTCAGCATTTGATATTAAATAGTATTTACTTTTCTTTTCCAAATAAGAAACAATGTAAACACTTCTACAATTTTTTTAGGTGGAAATTATTTTAAAATTTACAGATGTGGGAAAGGAATGAGTAGTGCAAGAATACATAAAATCTGATATGCATCAGTGTTGTGTGTGTGTTGCCAATAGAATATCTGGCCTACCTGTCTGCATTGCTCTTGCTAATATCTTACAAAGACTTTTTAATTAGAAAGAAAAGAGAAAGAAAGGAGAGCGAGGGAAGAAAAAACAAAGGAAAGAAGCATGGAGCTTATGATTATCATGATAGCAGTGCTTTGCTTTCACAATGACTTTATGATTATGTGCTTTCACTGTGAGCAGCAAACCAGCCAGGACCTGATGCATCTACCTCAAAGTACACTTTCATCAGAAACAGGGCCAGGGAGGAGCAGGAGCATCTGGTGCTTCTTTTCTTCCTCTTCCAAACAGAGAGAGGCCAGGAGCCTGCACCTGTCTTGCTCTGACATTGGACATCTCTATGTGAGTTTGCTGTGTTGTCTGCACCTGTAACTTTAGAGTGGCTTGCAAGAGAGCAGCAGACAGAAATCATCCCACAGTACAGTGACAGCAGGTCATGCAAGGGATGTGCCAGTGCTGCTGAAAGATGCTGCTGAAACTGCCTCAGTCTGGCAGCTGCTTTAATACTGCAAAAAATTCCAGCTGAGTTTCAGACCAGTAGCTCAGATGTCTAATAAAAAATGTCTTTTAGTAGGAAATGTTTGAAGGGATGCAATTCTAAGCAGTGATTCCTACTGATCTTTCATTGCTTATTCTAGGGGGCCCAGTCTCTGCTGTTAGGGCTTGATGCATCAATTCCATGCAAATATTAATGAAAGTTAATTGCCTTGTAAAGTTCCTGTAAATGGCACTTCAAATTATGAAGAGCTCAATGGCAAATAGCTGACTTGATGTGACAGCTTTTTTGATGCAAGTAAATCCTTTCATACAAAAGTGTTCTGATAAATAGTTCTTTCTTTTGACAGTTAATTTTCTACATAGTTGGAGATTTAATACAAATGGGTAATTCAGGTTAGGTCTGAATCATGACAGAATAATGGCTTTTGTGAATACAAACAGGTCCATAAAGTTAGCATTGTTATCTTTAACAAGGACTTGTTTCTGGCTGGATGTTTGCCTGCTACTTGGTGACCAGGAAAGGACTCAGTTGAATTGCTTCCTATTGCACTGTTCCCTTTAAATTGAAAACCTGCTACTGTTTCCTGTGTGTATGTGTATACCAGACAAAAGTCTAAATTCTGCCATGTAGGTATTCTTTGGCAGTATGGTTTTATATGGTGTGTGACTGTAGAAAAAGATTAAACGAGTGTACAATGTAAATGAAGTCTGCAGTGCAGGATCAGCCAGTAACCCAAAGAAAGAGCTTGTATCATGCTTTTTACACCTTCATGTATGTGTTATGAACAAGTGTGTGGGTTTTTCGTCCCAGACCAATACTTTCTGTTCATTTATTTTAATAATTCTAACCCAGCTTTTTGGAGAACAGGATTTTAAATGTTTCCACTTGTTATAAGAAGATTGCAATGAGATGTAAAAATAGGATCATAAATCTGCAATTCACTTGTCACCTGAAGTTGTGCAAATATTAGTTCAGTTTCTTCAGGATGCTAATAAAATTAATTTCTTTTCCCTTTTTTCTAAAGTGTGGTGATTCACACAGAAGCCATATACTTAACGATACATCATTCAAATAAATTTTTATGTAGTAAAAAGCAGATAATGCAGAAAACCTTTTATTATTAGGTTTTGCTGTGAAATACATTACTTCATATTCTATACCTATATATATGTGTGTATATATCTGTTCCATTTCTTTTTTATTGTGAATCCAAATTTCCCAAATAAAAAAATGGAGGGGATAGAGGGTAGTTTTAAACATTTGAACTGCTGTTCAAGTCAGCATACTGGAAAAGGAGCTTTTGTTAAAAGCTGTGGGAAGGTATGATTGAAATTTGAGCCTTTGCTGACCTCTGCTGGGGAGAGAATTCTTTGCAGTTTTACTGAGATTTTTGTGCAGTGCATCTGTGAAAAAGTTATTTCTGAATTCTGAAGGAAAAAAACACTCTAACTCTTTCCTCTTATACACTGTAAAATGATTCCAGGAAACTCAATTCTCATTGCTTGCTGTTAGGTCCTAGTTGACAGCAATGCTCCTGCTCTGCTGTGCAGCAAGATGTTGGATAAAGGAGAGAGGAGGGAGCAGCTTCTTGTTTCTGGCTGCAAGGCTGTTTGCATTTTGGTTAAGGAAGAAAAGTGCTCATGGTAGTTAATGAGAGTTTTAGCAGCTGGGAGGAGGCTGTTGCTTCTGGTGTTACCCTTTCTCCTCAGGGATCACATCTGTACAGGCACACTGAGCCACCATCTCATCACTGCTATCTACACCTCTCTGGACATCCTGCCTTGCCTGTTTCTCTCAACTCAAGGGAGTTCAAGCTGCTCCTTCCTTCAAAACTTATGCTATTATTACTTTGCCAGTCAATCAAGCCTGGAACATAAGAGTTAATTTTACTCATCTCCTTTATCTGAACCACAAAATTTCCAGTTTGTCTTAAGGTTCAGCTTTTTGAGTTTTTGCAGTTAAGACTGCATCAATTCTCAGCTTGGAAGTGATGATTAAATAGGCCTTTGACTATAGTTGTGGTCATTACATGCCCATTGTAAAACCATGTATATTGTTTCTTAGGGTATGATCCGTGAAAGTCAAGCATAAAGGTTGTATAATTTTATATTGTTTCATGGGTTCATGTGCTGCAACTAATATAAGTCCTTCTGAAATACAAAAAGGAATATTCAATTTCAAATACTTGAGAAGCCTCAAACTTACTGATGATTGGTGTGTGTACTTCTGTGAGTATCTAAGACTTTTTGTCCAGTAACTCTGAACATTTTATTCTGCCTTTCAGGATATTCACATTGTACAGCAAATCTTTGCCACTAGACTTGGCTTGTCGTGTCTGGGATGTGTTCTGCCGTGATGGAGAAGAGTTTTTATTCCGTACAGCGCTGGGAATACTAAAACTTTTTGAAGATATTCTGACCAAAATGGACTTCATTCATATAGCTCAGTTTTTAACAAAGCTACCAGAGGACTTGCCTTCAGAAGAATTCTTCACATCTATTGCTGCCATTCAGATGCAAAGTAGAAACAAAAAATGGGCTCAGGTAAAGAGGATGTCAGTCTTTGGTAACTGATGGTTTTACTTTACTCATGAAAATCGGGTTCGGCAACATCTGGAAGAATGCTTTAGCAGACCTAGTGTTTGATTTTATGGTCAGGTAGGACTATGTAGCTCACTCCATGCTTTTATCATATATTGAGATGAGTGGATTCCCTCAGCTTAATCTCCTCTGGAAAGGGAGAGCTCAGTCAACATTCAAAATTGAAATATTGAGTGAAATTTATCAAGTAAAAAGTCACACAACTTTGAAAATTTATTAATTACAAAGGCTGCTGCATTACAGCTTGATACTTAAAAGCAGAAATACACTCTTGGGGAGAAGATGACAATTTCCCAGGATGCTATCATAGAGTCATTTTAATCTTCTTGAAGATCTCTACTCTGCCTAATTTTGGGCTCTACAGAAGTGATTGTATCTCTGACTTCTTTATTGGGATTTAGCATTTGATTTCAGAAATTGTTTCATTGCTGTACTTTCAATGAAATTCCAGTTTAAAGAAAAAAGATGTGTCATCTGAATGTGGAAATCATTAAGTGGCTGTAGCAGCCATTCATGTTGGAGAGTAGAAATTCCCCCTTTTTTCCCCCCTTCTTTGTTCCAAGCAGCAATACAGCCCACTTTGTGAGTCATTCCATATTAGTGCTCTGCCCATTTTATCCAATTACTTTTTTGCAGAGAAAATGAAAGGTGGTGTTTAAACATAGTGGTTGGGGCAATTCAGCTGCAACTGGGTGTTTCCGGTTCTTTCCTGGGGTAGCAGTGCCTGTAGATGCTGGAGATTGCCAGCTTTCTCTTTGAGATGAGGATTTCTAACCTTCACAGCAGGACTGGCTCCACAGGTTGTTCAGTTGTCTCACCTTCCTTGAACTTGTCATGTGTATATGAGGTTTGCATTCCAAATCAATTCCCAGCCTGCTGCTGCTTCTCTCATGGAGAAGGAGAGACAGGGGTCCTCTTCTGCCAAGTACCCCAAATAACAGGCTTCAAAAGTGTGTGTTGGGTGGAGGTGGAGTTCAAACTTTTGTTAAATCTATTTCTATCCACCATGTCACAAGGATTTGTCAGTGGAGAGGTTCTCTAAATTTAATTACATTTGATAGTTAAAATAGTATTGCTCAGACATAATTGGAAACTCTTCCGAATTAATTATGGAGTAATGTTTTTAATTTAATGCTTTTCTTCTCTCTCATTTCTTGAAATATCTAGGTACTGGCTGCTCTGCAGAAAGATAACCGGGAAATGGAAAAAGGAAGTCCTTCACTCAAACGTTAATGTTGGGTTTGACTCCAGACTCCCAGAAAAAGAGCTAAAGTGGCAAAATTATTGATTTCTCTTTGACATGTATGAGCCTGCAAATCAAAGTGTTAGTTCAGAGTTATATTTAGTAGTAGAGTAGCCTTAAAGGGGAAAGAAGAAAAATGAGGAGGATGAATGAGAAAAGAGTAAGAAAGAAGAAAGGAAATCAGGGGATAAGCCCCTTATAAATTAAACCTAGGCCTAGCCTTAACCTTTTAGTGGTAAGAGCATATGCTGTGGAGAGCATTACACATTCTGTACTTCTAATGACGGCAGTGAAACAAAATAATATCAAGGGTTTGGGGTTTTCTAAATTTGTTTTCTTAGATGTTTTAAAAGACTGGACATTCAGCAATGTTGGTTGCTTTGACAGCTATTCCTGTATCATTCTTTGGCAGGATATATTTCCAATGCCTGTAACAGTAGCTGGATCTGGATTTTAGATAACTGGTGCTGGAATTTTAAATGATGTGAGGACCATTGCTTTAGAAATCCCTTTTATTTTATAGGCTGTGGTTCCCATTTACCAAAGAAATCATATAGACATAGAACTACATTCTTTAATAAGAAGAAGTTAAGGAGAAAGTAAGCTTGGAAGGGAAGTCAAACTAGCAGTGCAAAACTAATTATTCTTCGGGATACCTTAGAAATTTATTTTTCCAATCTGGATGCATATAGAGGAAATTCTATCTATCACACTAGATTCCAAACTCACCAAGAGGGTTCGAGTATTAAGGTGGCATCATTTCCCAATTGTACTCTCTTTCCTCTGTTTGAAGCCAAGGTCACATACTACTAAGTGCATGTTTCCATGTATCCCTCTCCTGGGGCACTGCTGTTCTAGGATGTTCTTGCATACCAGCTACTTACTCATGTGCCATGTGTCCAGTCATGGAGATAAAACTGGGCTTTGCAGACAAATTGATAAATGGTTAAAAGCAACTTGGGTAGCTACTTTAAACCCAGCTTTGCTCACTGGCAGAAATAAGGAGAGGAGGGGTGGTAGGGGAGCCGTTAATGTTTGCCAGTGTTGCTGCTGAAAATAAAAGGTTTTGTGGAACCTCCTGAAGCTGCTCCTGCTCCCTGAGTGGGAAAGTTATGTGGGGCTGATCCATAGAGTGACAAGAAGTTTATTGGGAAATGTGCCAGACCACCATCAGGATAAGTACAAGCTGTCATTTCCAAGCATTTTATCAAACCTCTAATACATGAGAGCAAGTTACAGCAGCAGCAAACTGCCCTTACATAAGTCCCTCATACATCTTAGATCCTTCCTGCATTAAGGTGAATGTTGAAGGGCAAATCATGAGTGCCTCTGACTTACAAGAATGTTTATTGCATAGTGTATAATGTTAAACTTATTTTATACTAATGATGATCATTGAAAAGGGAAACGTAACTGAAGCAATATTTGTGTTAATGGTGAACAGGCTAAATCCTCCAGCTGTATGGTAAGCAGTTTCCCAGTGCTCTTCAGCTGGTTTATGCTGATTATTTTGGCATTGTCTGAATAAAAAACAAGAAGAATAGTTGCACACTGCTCAGCTCCACATACAGTGCAAAGGACTATGGGACATAATCAAAACACTGTTCTTTGGTACAGACATTATTTCTATGAGGAATAATATGATTGTAATATTAAGAGTGAGACCAAGATTCCCTGGTAAGTGAGGACTCATAATCACTTTGAAAGATGTGTAATGCAAATGCAGCCTGCAAGTCCGATACCTCATTGACCTCTTCTCCTGTCCGCTTTGTGTAGCTGGTGTAATGGATGTGGATTTTTGTTAGTCATCTCAGTTCCTCCTCAAGACATCACCTAGGTCATCACTTACTGAAAATAGATGTTAAGATGTGATAGGAAATATAAATTTGTACAGAATTTGTCATCCAGTGACTGGTACTTGTATGCTCCATTGCTTTGAAGTGCAATAGAAAGCGGGAAGGTCAGTAAGTGTTTTTTAATATTACTTTTTCTATTACCACAACAAATAATGCCTTTCCATGAAGAGGCCTACCATCCAAAACATTTGCACTATGCTTTTAAATGGTTTATTGAACACAGAGCTCACTTTTTCCACAACATACATGTTTAGGTGGTACTGTAACTGGCTTTGTGATTTAAGTCGTCATTGCAACTACATTTGTATTTTCTTTTAAAGCAAGTCGACAGTGTGACTTATTTGTTTGGTTAAAAATGCATTTTTAAGCTAGTAGGTATCTTGGCAGCCATCCACAGCCTGTTCTTTTTCTCTTCTCAATAAGATGTTGAATGTAACAGTGACAGTGGGCATAGTTGTGGGGAAAAGGCCTGCTGCAACACTTGTGCACTGTTTGTTACTTGCAAATGTAACTACTTTGTTTTGTGATTTGATCTGTTCTTAGAAGTTGTATATATTTTCTAAATGATTTCTTTGTGTATATAAGGTTTGTTCTTTAATGAAGAAACAGCAATGCAATAAGGAGCTTTGCACAGTTTGTTTTCAAACTACATGCGAAAAAAATCACCTGCCTAAACATGCAATTATTTCAACTTGTCAATAACTTGATTTAAAGGTAATGCTTGAATTTTGATAAAAACAGAGCCGAGTAGTAATGGCATAGAATTTCTTGTCACTGAGCTTTTCAAGTTTCTTGCAATATACCAAATCTCTTAATTAGCTACTACAGAAATCTTCTTTAAGAAATTCAGGGAATTGCATTAAAAAAATTGACCATTTTATTGTTCAGGTATTTGAAAGTATCTGTAACAAGATGCATGAGATTTTCTTTCATGAAGCAAATGTCCCCATCAAGCATTCTTTTCTTCATGGGTTTAAAGACATATAAAACTGCTGCAATACATGAAGAGTACTACTGTATGTGCAGCAGATCAGAGAAAACAGAAAACTCCAACCAGCTTTGGGATTCTTTACAATCTGCACTTTATAATAAGTTAGTTTTGCAATTTCAATCTGCAGTCATTAATGTTATTTCATTTCGTAAACAATTTCATTTGGAAAGAAAAGGTACCTTGTAGCAGCTTATTTTTGAATGTTTTGAAACAAGAATGATAGAGAAGTGTTGGTACATCTCTTGTACATCATGGTTGAATTGGGTTATGTAGTTACCACATTTGTTTTATTTAGATATGTGTATCAAACTGGAACTTTTTTCAACTGTAAATGGTTTTGTTAAATAAAGTAATGTAAAGTTACCTTAATCAACTGTTGTCAGTGTAATTGAGGTATTTGAAATTCCAGTACTAGTCTTTGTTTCACAGGTGGTTTTAGCAGTTTTCATCTGTTCAAAAAGAGGACTTTGGGCCATTTGTGTATTGAAGGCAGAGGACTTTTTGTGATGCTTTCCAAGTTCCCATGTTAAAATACCTGTTAAATTCCCTGAGGCATGTAGAAGATCTGATACTTACTGTGCCTGTGGTTTTATCCCTTTTCATGTCTTCTCTGGACTCGGCCCAAGGTCTAATAAATGAACAATGGTTGTAAATACAACTGTGTGGCATGCACAGAACTTGGGAATGCTTAAGTTTGTTTTCCTGGTTTTCTTTGGAAAGAAGACATCTTAGTTTATTGCAAGTTTTGTAGTAACAAAGCATTTTTGTGCTCAAGAGAATGTTATTTTACTTCTAACATAGGCATAGCTTCAGAACTTAAAGTGGAGAAGCTTCCAGTTGCTAAAGTGAAAAGAGGTAGAAGGACTAAATAAAAGAGGGGAGAGAAGGCAGTGGCTGTGCAGCAAGGATCCGTGCGGAATGCCGGCACAGCCTTGGCTCCACGGTTCTGGCAGGCAGCTCTCCCGCTTCCTTTGGCCGGAGTATCTCCTGCTGTGCAATTAAATGTGAAATCAGATTAGTTCTCTAACGCTGATGTTTATATTGTATCTGTTACAGGAGTTGCACACCCGGTGCCTAATTTTTTGAGTGCCGGATTTCATACAGATAGTCGAGCTCTTTCTTCCATGGAGCGTTGACCAGTTCTGTCCGAGCAGTCAAGGTGCTTCCAAGCGTTTGGATTTCACACCTCAGCCCGGTGTTTTCTGCGTGGGCCCAGAGGAGCGGAGCTAAAAGCAGGATCCTCTCTTTCTTCACTCCTCCGACCAGGCTCCTCCCCGCTTCCCCCGTTGCCGGGCACCCGCGAGGCCCCGCCCCCTGCCCGAGCGAGGCCCCGCCCCCCGGCGGGCGGGCCCCGCGCCGCGGCTCCGCTCGGGGCCGGCCCTCCCCATTGGCCGCGGCAAGGGCGGACGGGTCCGGCTCGACCAATGGGAGCCGGCCGCTCGCGCTGACACCCCCCGCGCCCGCCAGCCCCGGCCCCATTGGCCGGCGCTCGCCGAGGCCCCGCCTCCCGAGCGCGCTGCCATTGGCGGCGCGGGCTCCGGGGGCGCGGCCGCGCGCGCGCGCGGGCGGGGTAAGATGGCGGAACTGGGGAAGAAGTACTGCGTGTACTGCCTGGCCGAGGTGAGCCCGCTGCGCTTCCGCTGCACCGAGTGCGCCGACATCGAGCTCTGCCCCGAGTGCTTCTCGGCGGGCGCCGAGATCGGCCCGCACCGTCGATGGCACGGCTACCAGCTGGTGGACGGCGGCCGCTTCACCCTCTGGGGCGCCGAGGCCGAGGGCGGCTGGAGCAGCCGCGAGGAGCAGCTGCTGCTGGACGCCATCGAGCAGTTCGGCTTCGGCAACTGGGTAAGGGGCGAGGGAGAAGGGGCGGGGGCGATCCTCATCCTCGCACCGGCGGCCCTGACAGCAGCCCCGGGGCGCGCCCAGCGCTGCGGAGCGGGGCTGCCCCTGTGTCCCCGGCGGGCTCCCCGCCGGTCCGAGGAGCACCCGGCAGCTCGGACCTGCCGCTGCTTGAAGTTCTGCCTCTGCCTCTCGTCAGGCCGTCAGTGTCGCAGACCTTGCACCTGCCTCTTGCCCGTGCTCGGCCTTTGCCTTCAGTATGTCCCACCTGCGGGCTGGCTGCTCGCCTTCAGCGTCACTGCACAGCCAGACTTCGTTTTAAAAAGCGGCTGCAAGAAAGCATCATTTCAGTATCGCAGAATGGGTCAGGTTGGAAAGGACTACGGTGGGTCACCCCAGAGCACAGTGCACAGGATTGCATCCAGACGGTTCTTGACTGTTTCCAGTGAGGGAGACTCCACAGCTGCTCTGGGCAGTCTGTCCCAGTGCTCAGTCATCCAGTCAATGAAGTTCTTCCTCATGTACCTGTGGGACTTCTGTGCAACAGTTTCTGCTGGTTGCCTCTTGTCCTATTGCTTGGCACCTCAGAGCAGAGCCTGGCTCCATCCTCTGACACCTCCCTTCAGATACTGATGGACATTGGTGATGTCCCTTCTCAGTTGTCCCTTCTAGCGGCTGAACAAGCCCAACTCCCTCAGCCTGTCCTTGTAAGAGGGAAGATCCAGTTCACCAGTCATCCTCATTGCCCTCCCCTGGACCGTTTGATTAATTTTTTATTGATTTGATTTGTTGTTACTTAAGTTTTGCTTCATTAAATATAAAGACTTTCAAGACCTTAAAATGTGCAATCATTACAGCTTGCTTAGTCCTTAAATAACTAGAAGATAATAAATATTGTTACTCTTACCGTAAATACTGTTTATTTCCATGCTGCTCCTCAGTGATGTGAGATAAACAAACAAAACCTGGGTTGTACAGTGCTCTTGGTGTTGGTGTTGGCTTGGGACTTGAAAAGTGTCCTGGCTTTGGTCATGGTGAGCTGGCTTTGTGGGGCTGTGCCATGGGTGCTCAGGAATGACCATGTGGTGCTGTTTTCATGGCTTAAAAGCTTCCATGCACTGTAAACACTCAACCAGAGCTGAAATTGCAGAGCTGATAGAAATATGGCCAGCATTGCTAGAGAAGTTTAGGTACTGGGAGTTGGCTTTTGAGGAGCAAGGAGAAAGTCATGCTGTTTCCTGAGTGCTCTTTATGCTGGCGATGTAACGGGAATCTTTTTATCACTACTTTTTTTCTGTTTAGGAGGACATGGCTACTCACGTGGGAGCATCCCGAACACCTCAGGAGGTGATGGAACACTATGTGAGCATGTATATCCACGGCAACCTGGGAAAAGCCTGCATCCCTGACACTATTCCCAACAGGGTGACAGACCACACGTGTCCCAGTGGCGGCCCGCTGTCTCCCAGCCTGACGACGCCGCTGCCGCCGCTGGACATCTCGGTGGCGGAGCAGCAGCAGCTGGGGTACATGCCGCTCCGCGACGACTACGAGATCGAGTACGACCAGGACGCCGAGACGCTCATCAGCGGCCTCTCGGTCAACTACGACGACGACGACGTGGAGATCGAGCTAAAGAGAGCTCACGTGGACATGTACGTGAGGAAACTCAAGGAGAGGCAGCGGCGGAAGAACATTGCGCGAGACTATAATTTGGTGCCGGCCTTCCTGGGGAAGGATAAAAAAGACAAGGAGAAAGCTCCCAAACGAAAGATCACAAAAGAAGAGAAGGAGCTGAGGCTGAAACTGAGGCCTTTATACCAGTTCATGTCTTGTAAGGAGTTTGAAGATTTCTTTGAGAACATGCACAAGGAGAGGATACTTCGGGCAAAGATTCGGGAGCTGCAGCGGTATCGGAGAAATGGGATCACCAAAATGGAGGAGTCGGCAGAGTACGAGGCAGCCAGGCACAAACGGGAAAAGAGGAAGGAGAACAAGAACGTAGCTAGTTCCAAGAGAGGGAAGGAAGAGGGTAAAGAAGGTGAATTTGCTGCCATTGAAAACCTGCCTGGCTTTGAACTCTTATCGGACAGGGAAAAGGTGCTCTGCAGCTCTCTGAACTTGAGTCCTGCACGTTATGTGACTGTAAAAACTATCATCATTAAAGACCATCTCCAGAAAAGACAAGGAATTCCTTCAAAGAGTCGCCTTCCCAGTTACTTAGATAAAGTACTGAAGAAAAGGATTTTAAACTTTCTGACAGAAAGTGGTTGGATATCCAGGGATGCTTCATGAAATTCAGCTGATCTGAAAAAACACATCCGACGCCCATTACAGCCTCAAGGACTCTGTTATTTTTTCCTTCCCTCCCCAAAGATACAGAAACCATGGCGCTTAAAAACACAAAAGAGCAAATACATAACCCCCCCCAGTCACCATGATCCATGGTGGTTCAAATAGACTATTGCTTTGGATCATGGAAAATACTGAATTGTGAAACTTCTACATTGGATTTCACTGTTTTTGGTACATTATTAGAACAGATTTTTTTCTTGTGAACTTAACTCAAGTCCGATAGTCCCAGAGTAGTTGCTTTAGTCCGTACTATTGGATAAATGAATATCAGTGTAATCCTTGCTTTTCTTTGAAGGTAGGAGATAGTTTCATTTGCTGGAAACTTTCTTCGCCCTTTGTTTGTTTTTTTGTTTTTTTTTGGCATAATGCTGGCAGCAGAGTGAAGCTTACAAAAGTCCTGTGCTCAGGAGTAGGTGAGCAGAGACTTTTGTGACCATCGCTAAGCTTTTGGAACATTCTCCTTAGTAACCGCAGCCAAGGCGTGGGGACACTGGGATGAGAGTTCCTGTTGAGAATACAGCAGGGAGTGGAAGGCAGGAAGGAAGGAAATGTGGTAGGTGAGATGCCTCCAGGAACTTGTGCTGTGGAGAGGGGTTCTTGAAGAGCTCTCAGCTAATCTGGGCATTGCTTTGACCTGAGTTTCCTGAAACAGGCCCCTCTGAAGCTTTGACATTTCCTGCTTGGTACTGGAGTGTCAGGAATCGCCAGCAGCCCTGGTGCTCTGCTCCAGAGGAGGGGTCAGCTACAATGAGGTACCTGATTTGGGCCAGAAATGGGGTTTGGGAGAATAGGCAGTGAGGTGTTTGGCAGAAGCTGAGAGCCTCAGGCAGCAAAATCACTGTTCTTGTTGGAGGAGCCTGCTCCTCCTCCTTTGGGATCTTAACTGCTGAGCTCATATGGGCTGAGGTGTAGCAGCCTCCTGAATTTCATTGGGAAGTCAGGGACAGGGAGCAAGATTCTCAAATGGAGCCTGATCGCTGAGATTGGTCTTTAAGAACAAAAATAACAATTGATTCAGATTTTGTCAAAATGCACAAAGTGTTCCTAAAATTGGAGTGCTTAATCCAGCCACTGTAGGGTTCTAATTGCACATACCTTGAAATGTACCGACACAGGCACATTGAATCTGAATTTACTGACAAGAAAGAACATTGCACCTTGGGAGGGATCTCCTCCAGTTCTTACAGCTGCAACCTGGAGTGCGGCTGGAGCTGGGTACCAGCTGGGATGTAACACAATGGGAAACAAATGTCAGACCCACAGTACTGTTCTAGTAAGGTCTATTTATTAAGGGAAAGATGTTGAAGGAGGATTAGAAAAAGATTTTTGTGCCCATTTCATCCTTTAATTCCCATGCTGGTATTTAATCAAATGAATAAGAAATCGCACTTTCCACGTGGAAGATGCAAAATTACTTGTGCATAAATCTCTCTGCTGGTCTGTCTGCAGCAGGAAGCTGTGACTGGAGGCAGGCTGGGCAGGTCTTGTAGAGTGCAGGTGTACCAAAACTTGGAACCTGATTGGCTTCAGTATGAGTGCAAGATCTGGAAATGTCATCTTGCTTTGATGCTTTGGGCTGTAGTCAGTGACAATACCACAAAATCCTAAAACAGTATTAATTCTACAGTTTGGCAGAGGTATTCTGATCAGAACTGGGTTTCATTTAATACCTCCAGCATTACCAAACTAGTGTTACCAGTGACTTTAGAATAAAAGGGGTACAATTACAAAGCCAGCATTTCTAAGGGAAAAAACCAAAACTCGAGTGCCTTTTTCTTTTGAGCTTATGATGTTACGTCCCTTCAAAACAGGTAAGGGCTATGTCCTCTGGGATGTAATACTTTGGCTTATCTGTAAGTGGTTTGTTGTGGCATACTCGAGACAAAACTGTCTCTTCTTGGCAGCAGTGAGCTAACTGCAATGTGCTGAGTAGCTTTAATAACCACTTCCACCCTATATGCATGTACAAGCAGCACACAAGTTCATAAGGTATAAACCCTTGGTTATTTTCTCTGTCCTATTCCTGTGGGAGGAAGCTCAGTCTTTCTTTTCAGCATTCTGGTTATGCAATTTGGTTCTTCCTTTAACGTTCTTCACCTAACTGCCATAACATGCTGTTTTGAAGCCTCAATTCTGCATGTAGCTGGGAGTTGGAGAATTGTTTGGGTTTGGGTTCTTCCGGATTTTTTCCCCCTCAAATCTGTGATTTTTCATATTTCTACACTGTTTTGGCACATCTAAGTTAAACTGAAGCAATAGTGTAAAGCCCATTTGAACAATAACTTAGGAAAAAATCTAGGCACCAATGAGTCATTTAAATGTTGAAGTGAATTCTGCATTTACACTTTGTAGCTTCTTAATTCCTCAACCTTTCCAAAATGTTTCCTTGGTGCTAGATGTAACTTATTGAACATCAAAATGAATGTAAAATAAAGTATTTTTAATGTATGCAATATGGATATCAATATTTATTTTGTACTTGCAAGCTAACTCAAGGTAGTAAATGTTTGCTTTAGCAAATACTAGTCCCTTGGAAAGGGCTTCCCTAGAAGCAATGTCTCATTGTCAGCTATGCTTTTAATTTTAAAGGTGACTTGCACTAGAGGATGCTGCTGTTCCATTTCACATGGAACTGGTTTAGGCTAAGCATTCCTTTGTTATGAGCTGCTGGTTTTCTGTTTGATTGCTTATAAATTGAGATGCAGTTCATGTTAATCCAGCAATTTACTACAGCTACGCTGCTTATCTTCTACGGTGAAGGGGCTGAGATGGCAAAGAGCTCTTTCAACTTGAATTTTGTGTTGATCTGGAAGTGCTTCCTGTACTGTACAAATAACCCAGCTTTCATGTTGCTAATGACAAGGTGTTTTACATGCTTAATGCTCTTTTCTAATTAAAGTTATTACTAATGATAGTATTTGTCTTAACAGCATTGATGTAAGCCTATAAAAAAGCAACTCTGTAAGCTGTTCAAAATACTGATCTTGCGCTCTGGGCAGGGGCTGTGCTGTGTGTCCCACCCAGCTGCGTTGGAGGGAGCCTCCATCTCAGTCCGTGTGCACTGCCCAGTGCTGGGCTCAGATGCTGCAGTGTTCTGGCTCCAGCTCCTCCTGCCCCCTGCTCACGGCAGGCCCAGCACAGTGAGAACAGCAGTTGTAGGTTTGCACTGGTCTGTGACCATGAACTGCCTTGGAAATCACCCAAACTAAGCACTCTGCCCTTACTCTGTTGTGCGGCCGCTGCGTTCGATTCCTTTGCAACTGGAACAGGCTTCATGAGCCTCTCGATTTATTCTTCTCACAAAAGGTTTTTGTGTGTGGGCCCCAGTCACTCCTAAGTGATGACACATAAAATACTGTGAAGCAAGATACCCCACGAGCATGTTCAGCTCATCAGCTTCTTTCTTCTAAAGAAAAGGAATGTTGCATTCATTTGAAGTTTACATTGGTAGCTGTACCAGACACACAAACGCCTGTGCTGAAATCACACAAAGCCTGAGGTTGTGCACACAGCATTTTACTAGACTTTTGCATTGTGTATTGGTAAATAAACTTGTATTAAAATTTCTTTCCACGATTGATTTAACAGTAATGGAGCTTGGGCAATGAGGAAAATGGCCTAAGTCTTTGCAATAACAAAGAGAGATGTAGTGTAGCTAAAGGTGATGGGTGGAAGTGTAGTCTGTGAGATAGCTGGTACTGGTGGTAGTTTTATTGGGTGCTTACATTTCAGAACTATTTTCCTCTGTTGACTCCTTCAGTGCTCTTTCCTGGGGTATGGCAGAGTGCACAGGTGGTTGGAGCTCTCCACAGACTGACCCACTCCATGCCAAAGCCTCTCTGAGGGCAGGCCAGGGAAGGGGAACCACTTAAATGAGAGACTCAGTTGCCAGCTTTAAAGATGAACCTTTTGCTGAACATTTAACAGGACCCCAACTGAACTGATACAATCCAAAAATGACAGTGTGAAGCACTAGGAAGCTCGTTAACAAAATCTTCATTGGCTAGGGAACAAGGTGTCCCTTTGTTTTAACTCCCTCTTGGACAAACTTCTATACAGAGGATGTTGTTATTGCATTTAGTTTACATCCAGGGGGATTGGGAGTGGACAAAACAACACATGACAGTTCTTAAAAGGTACATAAAATGGAACCTGGTCCCTTCTGGACATCAGTTGTGAGAACAGGTTCCAGTCAAAGTGCAACAAAACCATTTCTTCAATCCTACTTCACAAAACTACAGTGTGCTCTTAAACCCAGATGGAGTAAAGGTACTTCCAAATTCCACTCCAGTATATGGAATCCCCTTTTTCCCCCTGTGTTATTAAATCCAATCTGCATTTTTTTTTTCCCTGTACATAATTAGTTTAAAAAAATTAACACTGTAGTTGTCTTCACACATCAAAAAAATGACTCTTTCCTCTGCCCTGTTAAGCATTCTTAAATATAACTAACATGACTAACCTCCAAACAGTTTAATGCACTTAGGCTGTTCCTGGTTAACTGTTTAATTCCCATGAGGGAAACCAGCACTGGGAAAAATGTCTTAAGGTATAAATAATCACTTCTCACCATGAGTAGATCCAGTAAGCTCTTGGCAACTCTGCATCTGAATCACAAAAAATATAATCAATACCTGACTCTAAGGTAGGAAGCTCCTTAACCCATAATAACCAGAAATGTGGTAAAAAATTCAGAAGTACCTACTTTTTACAGGGCCTAATAACTTCCCGAAGTTTGAAGATTCTGTCCTGTGTTTTTTTAGTGTGGGCTTTCAGGACACAAGAGGATGGATCCTTAATTATGTAATTTGCCAGGTTCCACCCACTCCTATCCAGGTGACCAGACAAATGTCCTTCAGGTAATCAATGTGTTGTATTTTAGCCTGATTCTGCAGGATGGGGAGCAGCAGGTAGAGTTAGACATGGCAAGGGAAAAGCCCTGGTGCAACCTAAGATCCAAGCTGAGTAAATGTAAGAAATAATGAAAATGAAACTAAGTTCACATTTTTGTTTGAGCCACTTACATGAAATTATTTATGCAAGTCTAAAAGAAATCACATCCCCAACTCTCAGCAACTCACTTCTTTGGGTGTTCTGGCTCTCAGCAGGATTGTAACTACAGTTTGCATAACAAACTGCAAAGCTGAAAGTTACAAGACTGTAAAAATTGTTTAAACCAATTTATACAACATTAAATTAAAAATCCAGAGATAGGATAAATTCTATTGGTTCTTCAATGCCATACAAATATTAGATGGTTTTCTTGATTCCATGTTAGAACAGGACAAAAAGGTTGAAAAATTACAAAAGATATCTCTACCGCCATTTATTTACAGTTCAGAATTCACACAGGTTTCAGTTTCAGTTGCTGAGATTATTTTTGAATAGACAAAACAGGGCATTTATCACATCAGTGTGAAAATGCTGATGGGTGCTTGCAGAAAGCAGGTTATTTGTACTAGTCACCCACTTCTGCAGTGTGAGATTCTACAAAACCAAAGGAAGTGTTTGAACCACTATCTGCATTTTCAATCTACACACAGTGATAAACCTGAAATTGCAACATTCTTGTGAGAGTTTCGTTCTTTCCAATTTAATTCACCTTCTCAGCAGCAATAGTTGTAAAAAACATTATCTAATCTAGAGCATCAGAGGGCTTAATGGCTCTTGTAATTTCACACAGAAGATCTTATGGAACGGTGATATTGAAGGCCACTAAGCAGGAGAATTTCATCAGTTACTTCATTTTCACTGGGAGACCTCAACCAACTCATTTAAACCTCACAGGGAGCAGAGGAACGAGGGAAGCATGGTGTGAGAGAAAAACCATCCAGCTGTTTAATAGTTGTATGGCATTTGAAACTCTCATCTTGAGCAGCTAAGCGTCTTTCACAACCCCCACCAGGGCGGGCCGCAGCGTGCGCCCGTGCAGCTTATAGCCGATCTTGGACACCAGCGCCACGGTGCCGGGCTCCTGCCCCTCCACGGGAGCATGGAACAGCGCCTCGTGCTCGTACGGATCGAACTTGGCTCCCACAGGGTCCAGTCTGATCAGGCCATGCTTTTTAAACACTTTCTGAATCTGCATTTCTGTCATGACAAGACCTTCATATAAGCTCTTCAAGTGAGGATTGTCGTCCTTAATTTCTTCTTTTGGAACGCTTTCTGTTGCTTTCTCCAAAATGTCTGCAACTTCTAGTAAGTCCTTACAGAAGCTCTGGATTCCTGAAAATGTATAAAGGAGGAGAGAATGGGATTAGTCCAATGAGGGAAACGAGTGTTAAAAACCCCCAACCTCACAACCCGCACCCTACAGCAATAATCTGCACTCTTAAAACTTTTAAGAAGATATGTGATACTGTATCATTTGGGGTAAAATATCCTTTCCAGTTCTGGATGATAATAAAGAACTATTACAGATACCTTGATATCCATGCCATCTCCTCTACTTCTATGAAAAAAAAAATGATTTCAACTCAAAAGAGTTATGATAATGAACTAAAAATAACAATTAAGATTCTTAGCAAAGTTATCAAAACCTTCAGATGACTTCATGTAATTTCCTCATGTCTCTCTCATCACCTAACATTCAAAGCATGTTGACCTATTCCTACCCTTTAATCTGATGTCATAAAAAGATTTGCAGAAGACATAGCATATAACCAGACTGATGAGGATCTCATCTCAAGAGATGAGCAAGGATTCTTCCTTGAATGAAGAGAACTTGCACCTCTCTGTCCCACTGCAAACCTCTTTTACAGAGTCAGCAGCTGTGCCTTGCAAATACAGAGCAATTTCCAAGTTAATCACAGTCCTTGTCCTGAAGCTGTTCTCTTGCTCACAGTAGAGAGAATCTGGACTAATCTCACTTAAGGCATTAGCAATCAAGAAAAAAATCAAAACACTTCAATAAAATAACACACTTGTACATAGAGGTAAGCAAAGGACTAACAGCACTGAGTTTTGGGTTTCTTTTTTTAAGCCAGAGTCAGCCTTTTCAATTCTAGTTCATATTTTGGATGGGTTTTTTTCCCTTACCAAGAAGTGATATGACCATTATCAGAGACCAAGTCTTTGGTTTAAACAAAGAAGCTCCATAGCTATGGAAGCACCTTACAATATCTGTGGGGATCAGCTAGTTCTCAGGAAAGGGTCTCTCTAACAACTGCACAACTCTGTAGAGACTCAAGCTCTTTACAGAAAAATTGTTAACAATGTCCAAGTAGTTTAAAAAATCTGAAAAAAAACACCTGTCATGGTTTTAAACTAAAAACTAGAGCTGTGGCTGGAGCTGAACTGTACCAAATAGAAAAATCAGCCGTCTAGTTATCTGGATCAAACAAAGTAACCAACTCAACTAACTCTTCAGAAGGTGGTTTGGTTCTGATTTTTACTGCGTACATTGTATTTGCAAATATCTCTGACTGCAACTCAGAATTTATCCATGTCTCAGAAATTAGTTTCTCTTTTTCCAACATAACAAGCAGTCATGCACAAGGAATAAAACTTACAGATTATATGTAATCTAGCTTTCAAGATAAATTCATTTCTACTGTAGCCCCTCTGAGCTCAGACATGACTCCAAGTCCTTTGCAGCAAGTAGAACATTAGTGAAACAATGCTTATGGCAAATCAATCTCAGGATGAAGCACTCAAACATCCATGAAAAAGAATGCAAAAGTACTGTGTACTTTTGCTTACAGTACACATTAATTGAAGACCCTGTACTCAGAAATTAGAACTTGAGTTCTGAGAATTAAACTATACAGCTGTGCATGGTGTGTGGTTAAAAAGAGCAACTCATTTTTTGAGGCAGAGTGGCAGTCAGACACCAGGATAAAAAACACTCTGCTATTGCAGCATTTGCACACAATTTCTGTTTTACAGATTTGTGCTGGAAATGTTAAAAAGCTAAATCAGATGTTACTAGCCTGGCTCTTGAAGGAAAATGTGCTTCTAGCACTCCTCACAGCCAGTAATTGTGCATTCCTAGCACTGAAAAGAATCCATTCATTTAGAGGTATTAGTTCTATTTGAAAGCTATTGCCTTCAACAGATAAAAGGCAAAAAAAAAAATCAAAAAATATCACACAAAAATATCCCAAAATGAAAAAAGAACCAAATTAAAAACAAACCCCAAGAACAAAAGACACCCCCAAAACACCACCAAACTCCAACCATCCAAAAAAAACAAAACAAAAAAACCAACCCAACAATCAACCAAAAAAACTAATAAACCCACAAAAAAAACTCAAAAAACCAACCAAACACCCTCCTCCCCCATAAGAAAAAAAAAAAAAAAAACAAAAACCCAAACCAGAAGTCAAACCAATACTCCATGTTCTGAGACCAAAATACGTGAAAAAGGTAAACTTCAGAACTTAACTACAAAAATCTACTAATGCAGTACACATTGTAGGAAATCAGATACTAAATTTAATGAAAATGACAGCTGCTGACTTAAGCAGTTTAAGTTTTGCCCTTGGCTGAGGAAATGGTCACAATTCTGATGCAAGTTGAGGAACTGTTCAAATCTCTCTGCCTCAAATGCATTTTTAAGCAAGTAGTCAGAATCACTGGAAAATACAACTTGTCAATACTGCAAGGCCAGTCAGCTTCATTCTTCCAGGCTTTGCATTTCCTGGGTCTTACTGACTGAACACCAGAGGAGCCTCCACTGACCATATAACTTTGCCTCTTCCACCAGTTTCTGGCTTCTTTGCCTCACGTTTTCTGCATCTGCCAAGGCACGCTTGTACTTGTCCTGAAGAAGAAAAAACAGTAATAGAAGTTATTCCTCCTAGTCAGGTAGCTGACAATAATTCAGCATATTCGGTATAAAACAGCATTTTAAACAGTTTCACAGCCTAAAGCCACCATTTAGGCTAATCTGAAACAACATGCCAATTATCACACCATCCCTCCTACCAAGACAGAAGTTTGCTTCACTTCACAAGGACAGGAAGGAGGGAAAGGAAATCAGATGGTTTTCTAAAGCCTTAATATTTGTTAACAGCTGGAAAAAAAATCCCTCTACAGATATATAAAGTTTTATGAACCCACTATTTCTGCTGTGTTTCAAACCATCTCTTTCCTCTCCATACGTACCACTAGAGTCCCTTACACTTTTCTTAGCCTTTACAAATTATGAAGCCTAACTCCTCTGTTGTTTAGATCAAGTTTTGGTCTATTCCTAGAAAGATGGTCATTTACTAGCTGAGGTACTAAGATGTGAAATACAGTAAAATTAATAAAATAACAATTCACGCTGAGTGCTTCACTAACTAACCCTGGATGGCTTCCACAGTGAATATGCTTGAGCTTCGCATGCCAGTGAAGGATCTCAAAACAGAGCAAAAACACTCAACAAGCTGCCTGAAGAGCTGCAGTAGGCAACCAGCAGCAAAGAAAGACACTAAATGACATCTCAAACTTTTCCTGTAGTGCTTTGGGAAGGGCAACAGAAAGCAAACTCAATCCACAGATGATCCGCAGGTGCTAGTTCTACAGAAGGCTCTGGCCTACCTCCTGAAGTCTCAAATGCTCCAGAAAGACATTTTATATAAAGCACTCATTAATGTCTGCTTAATGGCCACACCTCAGGGCATCCTTCAGCTGCTGGAGGTGTGCACAGGAGAGAATGCAGGATACACGAGGACACACAGAAGGGATGTGATGTTCAGCCTCAAGTTTGAAGGGCTGTCCAACAGAGAAGGTTTGAGACTTCCTAACTAAGGCCTAAGTACACTATTGTATAAAAGCTAAGCATCATTAACTCTGACCTTTGGAAAGTCAGCAGCTGTTTCCATTAAGTCTACTCTTAACACACACAAATGCACACACCAGACACACACACTCACACCCTTCCATGGCTCCCAGAAATTACTTCTCTACTGAGCAAAACCTATGTAAGACTCACTAACAAATGTTCAGGCTGGAAAAGGTCCAATTCCATCCAGAAACAGGAAAAAAATTATCCAAGATCTTAATTCTGGATAAGGGATGCATCCCAGATCTTATAGTGAATGTACTCTTAAGCGTAAAGAAATTACCAAATTGTGGACTTTATACAACTCAACAGGAGTCAAATAACCAGACTGTGCACTGAGAACCCACAGTGCAGGCTCTTGGGCACACGATTTGTAATGTGTGCAACCTAATAACCCACAGACACTTACAGTAACGTCTTTTAGTTGTTCTTCCAGTTTGGCCTTTTCTTCAGCTAGCAATTTTTCAGCAGAGTTGGGTTCCACCTTCTGCTCATTTTGGCTCTGACTCTGGTCCTCTTCCAAGTTCTGGCCAGTATTTTTCTGCTGTGTTGCTGCACAAAGCAGTCGTGGAGATGTTCTAAGGCAAAAAAGTGAACACTATTATTCTGTTGCTTATGTTCCAAGACATTAGCATTTTACAGACATACCAGACACTTTAATTCTCACATCAAAGCACAAAATCATACAATTCTAGGACTGCGAATACTGCGTGCAGAACTCTGTCAAAAGCGGCATATCTCTGGCCATTAAACTGCAGCAGAAAAGAACGACTACAAGGTGTCAGCTTGTAAGTGTCTACTACATTAGTTTATAGACACGGAACTTTTAAGGCGACGTTTTCACCACTGTGCCCTATCAGAAACAAATTCAGTGATGCAACCGCCGGCAACAGCCTCCCTGAAAGCACAGCAGCAGGACAGAGCTCGGTCGCTGGAGCGGCACCCCCGTGCCGCCCGTCCCCGCTGTACAGCGAGCACGGCGGCAAGCACGGGCCTGCCTGTGTAAATAATGACTCTTCACCCCCCCCCCCCCGACGCTTCCAAGGCTGAGCGAGCTGAGCCACCCAAGGCCGAGGCTGCGGGATGAGCGCCACGCTCACACAAGGGCTCGTATCCCCGCCCGCCGCACGGACACTCCGGGCCTGGAGCCGTCCAGGCTCCCCGCAGTGCCGGCCCGAGCCAGGCCGCTCTCCCGGAGAAGGGCGAGGGAGAGCAGCGAAGAGGGGCGGGGGGTGTGAGGCAGCCCCCGCCCGTCCCGGCCGTCGGACGGGGCTCCACAGAGCTCGGGACCCCAGCGCGGCGAGATCGAGCTCCGCTCCCCTCCCGGCCCGGCGGTGAGTGCGGCCCCGGCCCGAATGTCCGGTGTACGGGAGAGCGGCGCGGCGCGGCCCCCTCACCTCAGAGTGACGCTCAGTAGCGGGAGGCGCGGGCGCAGTGCACCCCGCATGCACTGGGCCACGGCCGCCATGGCGCTTTCCTGCCCACCGGCCGCCTCCGCCCGCCCCCAGGGCCCCGCCAATCAGCGAACGGGGAGGCCGGGAGTGACGTGGCCGGGAGCCAATCAGGAGGGCGGACGCGCCTCCGCGGGCCGAACAGGCGGCTATTCCGGGGCGCGGCGGGGCGCCCAGAGGGGCGCGCGCGCCTCGCCCCACCGTGACGTAGGGGGCGGGGCCGCGGGCGGGGCGCGTGCCCGGCGGCCATTTTGTCTCGTGACGGGAGGGGCGGGGCGCTGTCGTCGTGGTGGTGGTGCTGTCGTCGTGATGGGAGTTGTTCCTGCCACAGCTGTGACTGGAAAAGTGAAGATTTTAGCTCATTTTAGGTGCTGGATAGCCTCGTTACCAATAACACCTCGTAGCACTCATCAGCAATTTGCAAACCTCCACGCAGAGGTTTCGGTCCGCACAAGCTCCCTGTATCTGCTGTGTATGCTCTTGCTGGACAGTAATTTAATTAAATAATGAGCTGTCATTAAATGGGATAATGTTGCTAATCCACTAGTTCCAGATCTGGCCACCTGTTTATGAACGTGTCCTGTGCAACTGGAGGCTGTGGGAGCCCTGCTCCGTGGTGCTTTGTCAGTATCTTGTTAAAAGGGAGGGGGGGAAATCGGGGTCACATATTTATTGTACAGCAGTGAAGATGAATGCTAGATTATGCACAGATGCTGGGACACCAGCTGTTAGCCTGATTCCTGCATGCATTTGTCCACTCTCCAAATGAAATCTGAAGGATAAAGATGCAAATTCCAGAATGCAAATTTAGTAGCCATTATATTCAAGTGAATAATTAAACTGTATACTGAAGAAGAAGGTGTGGAAGACATTTTTGGCTTGCTGCATGAGAATCTCGTGGGGCCTTGCTCGGTACAGTGGAACTTTGTCAGAGCGCACCAAGTTTCCGACATGGTCTTTATTCAGCAGTTTGGTTTGCCTGGGATGGGCTGGGGCGGTGCAGAAAACAGGAAAAGTGGTACATGAGGGCAGAGGCCTCATACCATGGCAAGTTTAGATCCCAGTGAGTCTTACTTCGCCAGTGGCTGTTCTGTGATGTGACACTGGTACAATCCCATGGCTTGCCTGTGCATAACGCAGCAAAGAGGAAGGTTGTGTGCCATGTCCTGTCCACATGGAGTGGTGGTCAGTATCTGCTTTCTAGAAAGTTGTTGAGCCACAAATTTCAAGTTTCATCCTCAGAAATACTGAAAGAAATAACTGAGGAAGTTTGTTAAGGTAATGCTGAGAAAGCATCGGAGAGAACCAAGAAAACCAAGAACAGCCATAAAGGATATCCACAGAAAGATACAAAGAAATGGGACAGAAAAGGCAATTGGACCTTTAGGTCTGATGTTTTAAAAATGTTTCCTGAAAATATTATTCCTTACAAAATCTATACAAGCAGTCTGTCTATCTCATCTTTCTTGTCAATTGTTTTCACCCACACCTCTGGATGTAGATTCCTATTTCAGCTTGTCTCCATTTCTTTGCTGCCTACCGTCTTTGGAAGTTGTGCTTGATTAATAATGAATCACAAAATCACAAAATTGTTAACAAAAGCTTGAGAAGAACCTACTGCCAACATGTCTCAATAACTGAGGATATATAATAGACTTGCTATGTCTGGAACAATATCCTCCTTGTATTAGAAGCCATCTACTCCAAATGACATTTCACTGGTCTTCTGCAAGTAACCTTTCAAGACAGCGCACAGTGAAAATACATTTTCTTGTGAGTCGTGTAAATTGAACAGCTTTCATGAAAAACCTGCAGCTGGCTTAGATGCTGATGGGTCAAGACTAAGCAACATCTGCAGCTTCAGAAGAACATGCAAGTTTAGTGGAGCTTGTTTGCATCATGGCTGATGTTGACTGTAAGTACTGTCCCACTCAAGACTTTTTCATGTCTTTTGTTTTGACTCAGGCTGTTGCAGCCTGTTCTGGTTTTATTGCAGTGTCAGCTCATCAACTGGGTGTTTTTAAACTCAGCTGCTGAGTATTCAGCATCTGTTGCTGGACCTGGTTGGCTGTCATAGTGTTTAGGAACAAGCAGTTTTTTCTCATCCAGTCTTCTCCATATCAAGCGATTTTTAGTTCTTCACATAAATACTGGCTTTGAATATGAATTGAGGATAAGTAATGTTTATTCTGAATTATAAACAATCAACCATCATCCCTGTAGAGGCCATTCACTTAAGAGTTGGACTCAATGATTCTTGTGGGTCCCTTCCAACTCAGAATATTCTGTGATTCTATGAACCAGATGCTTCTTTTCAGCTTGTGGTTTGAAAATGACTCTAACCTCTAGTTTCTGTGAGCTAATGATGGAATCAAATAGTCAGGATAGCATTCCTTCCTTCCTTCCTCTAGTGATTGCCATTGTGGTCTTGGGCAGTTACTTAACCTCATTTCTGCATTTCTACAACTACAAGTAAGGGCAGGAATCTTTTGGTAGCTTACAAGAAAATTGTGTAGTGAGCACAAGGGAATTCCTGTGATATTTTGAAAATTCAAAATATCAACTGATTAAGTCTTTCTTTTGTTATTAATATTGCACTTGCAGTAAAAATCCCATAATCCTTCAAGATGAACAGTGCCACAAATGTAAGATTTATGCTTGAAGACTTAAATGAAAAATTAAGGCATTAAAAATTTCTATTTTCTAAGAAAAAACCCCAAACCTTGCTCTGTCTCCAAATGCTAAGATGAAGTTTATTGATATTCAAACAGCAAACAGAATGTCATTACATTGGTGTTTCAAATATAAACTTCATTATCAATGTTTTGAGGGTAAAGGAAAATTCTATTGTATCCTCTCCAATCAAATGTTATATCCTAGCCAGAACCAAATATTGAGCTGTGGTGGGAGCAAGCTTGGGGTGGGAGATGGGGAACCACAAAAAAATCTCTGTAAATATTCTAGCAGTGACCTTTTAGGCCAGTAACCAGGAAATACCTAAATCAAATTTTAAAAATATTAATGCAGCTGTAAGACTGTTACTGAACTATATAGCAGTGAAGACAAACATTAGTACCTGTGCCCTTTAGAAAAGATCACAGATCATAGCCACAGTATTCCATAGCCTGCTCTGAGAAGATGCCTAGTGGCAAATTAAGGGACTGATCCTTGTGTATAAAATAATAGCAATTTTTCTTCTGTAAGGGTTATGATGACTGAGAATCAGATACTCCATGGGTCCATTGCAGGTGGAGGACAATAAATATTAAATCAGTACATTAATTCAGAAACTTTTAATCCTGGAATGCAGGTTGGGATGTGTGTGTGTGTAGGGAGACTACCTTATTTGCTTTTAATCAGAGCAGTACTTAAATAGTTAATTTGTACATTCAGAATTTACCATTTTTTAATGTAAACATTTGAAGAAAACTCTCCCAAGACTGAATATGTAATACTTAACATTCTGCCTGGTTCGTCCTTAGGCTGAAAATACAGATTCATACATCTTGCTGTGATTATAAAGAGTACTTTCGAGTTCCCAGAGCCTTTTGCTAACTAGTTTGAAGGGTGTATTTTGTAACCATCTTGTTGCCTGGAGAATGTTGTCGCTGTGTTGGAAAGCTAATAGCTATAGCCACAGGGCTCTGAAGAGCGCTAATTAGAGCAATTTAGAATAACAAAAGTTCTGTTCCTGGGAGGACACTGAAGTGTTCCTTCCCCAAAGCAGCATGCCACAATTTCAGAGGCAATTTATTGTAATAAAATGCATAAGTCATCTGGTATCCCAAGGATTTACAAATCTGGCTATCTATTGCAGTTCTCTTCGTCCTCATGTTATTTGGGACACTTGTGTATGCCTTGTAGGATTCCTGGAGATAGAGAAATGGAAAAACTCTGTCAATAAGGCATTGTCTATCTTTATTTAGTTACCAGTCAGAACCAAGCTGTTCAAATGCACAGAAACAATTTACTGTCATACTGATGTGGCTTTCCACCATGAGACAAAATTATTGAGCACTGAGGGAAGAGTTGTCAAATCCATCGTGATTCTCTGAGTGTAGTGTCATGGATTTTCTTAAGATTTTTTCATAAAAATCAATTGTTGCCTCTCTCTGCTTACCAGAACAATTGGACAGAAGGGGAGATCGGCTCTCTGGTCACATTCAGATTTGCCAAGAAGACAGCAGTTGACAGCAGGTCTCTATTTCTGCACATAGGCTAACAATGGAATGGTACTTTGACATTCAGATCTACATTTTCCTCTCTCAGTTTTTCTTTAAGGTTTGATGAATTAGTTGCTGTGGGCTTGTTTCTGCTGCCCTTGTGTACAAGTGATTTGTATTAGTCCAAGCGAGTGCTGCACAGTGAAGGATTGCCAAGCCAGATGGTGGCAAATAGGCTGCCAGTAGCACCATAAAAACCTGAGGTGGCTATTTATTGCTCAGGTGTGACTTTCTCCTTTGCTTATGATGGCTTTTTTTGTGATGACTGACAGGATGTTGAATGGCAGGGTTGGTTGGGCCAGTGCATGGAGCTCTGTTTCATCACAATATTATAGGATTCAGAATCCCAGTGCAGTCCCATAGGCTCTTCTCTGAGCTCCCAGCTGGTTGACGAAGGGGGAATGCTCGTTCTACTCATGTTGTGCAATGGTTTTGAAAAGCTAGGAATGAAAGAAGTGTAAAGCAAAATTTTAAAAATATGATCTTCTGCTTTTATTCAACTCCAGAAAGCAGCAAGAGCTTTTAATTGTATTTCTGTGCCTAATTAATGAGGGGACGAACACTCCCATGGAACCACTGCTGTGCTCCATTTAATCCTAATCTGGGTAGATGAGTCTGACTAGAATGGGGACAAATTCAGCTAAAAATAGCTGCAGTGGGAGGGAATAAAAAGCTTTCAAAAAATTGCCATATAAATAAAATCTGCCTAACACATTTTTGGTACTTTGTGTGAAAATCACAGTCTCTGAAGCTGGACTTGAACCTGTCCCTAAAATGAATGCTTCACACTTTGTTTGCTTTCCACAAGCATCTCTGAAGGTGCAACTTCAACCACGTTATAGGAGCTCATATCATTAAAGCTGGGCCGATGGCATTTAAGGCAAGTGTGTGTTTTTGTCAGATTTCCCTCAAAATCATTTAGGTTCTGCTACTATGATGTATCTCCAGGTTTTGGATATAAAATTTGAATGTAAATCCTGTGCCAGGCGGGTACAGACAGAACGGAAGGAAAGCACTTAATTACATCCACATTGTTCAGAAAGCAAGAACATGGCTGCTTTAAGGTTTTTAACAGTTGTCACCCAAAGTACTTCCACTGCTGTTTTAAAGGTCACCTCAGATTAATGAGTGACCTAGGGGTTAATGTGTTATTAATCTTCAGAAACTGGATGAAAATTACTGGTTCAGCTTGTGAATGCTCTTATGCTAGATGTTTATAAAATAAAATAGAATACCAAGAAGGGAATCTGTATTTTAGTGATTAGTGTTAAATAGGAATTCTGCTGTAGCTGAAACTATGCAGTCTTCCCTTCTGACTCCATTACCAGCTTCTGGTCTCTGCACTGTTCTTTGATCTGATCAGATGAGCTGTTTCTCATCGCCTCTACAACACATCGCTGGGCCTTGGCTTTTGTCCTTATGTTGTTTTTTCTCCTTCCTCCTCTTTTAACTTCTGCTCTTCACTTTCCATCACCACATCTGCTGTTTAGAGTGGAGGAATCTCTTTAACACGCTGCTTCCATCTCTGCTTGCTCATTCCCAGGTTTTGCTGAAGTTATCCTCCCTTTAGATCTCACTGTGATCAAGAACAACTTCACCTTTTTGATACTGACCACTGCTTCAAGAGCACTCTGTTCATCCCTAGAGGTGGTATGACCAGCATCTCCTCCTCTGCTCCGTGGTATTGGTGTTGGGTGGTAATTATGCCTGTGCTGTGAGAAAGCATCAAGGTGGAGAATCCCTGCCCTACTATGCCTTCTTTTTAGTTCATCATAATTACCAAACAAAGCAGGTGCTTCCATTTCAAAGAAATAGCTTTTCTTATGACTAGTGGTGTCTGTATTGTTATTAGACTACTTTTCTTTGGTTGTTTAATTTGTATTTTAACACTTTTAAAAAAATTATATTTCTGTTGTGTCTTTTCTCATGTGTGTATAACTTTTTTATGATTGCCCAAGTGCTTTGGCTGGCAAAGTCTTAATGAATAAAATTACTGTCATGTTACAGCTATAAAAATTCTCTCCTTTCTTGGAATGGGACATGCACGTTTGAAGATGCTGACGAAAGTAAGAATCATATAATCATAGAATACTTCAAGTAAAATAGGAATACATAGGAAAAAATTATTTGTAATAAAATCTTGAAGTTATGAACTGTTGAAGCATTGGTCTTCCTCATTCTGCGTAAAGCACATATACTGAATGGTGCATTTGTGCTATTTTTACAGTGTTGTTGGCTCTATAGAATAGATCCACCCAGACTAACTTGGTATAAATTGAAAGCTGACAGTAATCAGGAAGTACCAAAGAATTCTGTTCCAGCTAGAAAACCTGCTTAAGTGTCTTGGTACATTGTCATGCTAATTAACTCTGAGCTGCTTTTGGAAAGCTGGAGTACCCGAGGCAACTTCTATCTCATGCAGCTCTACACTGCTCTGTGGATAAATTAGTAACTGTCTACACATTGATTTGACAGTTTTTCTTTTATGTGGGACAGAAGGAGCTGTTTGGGGCTGTTGGTTGTTTTTCAATAACTACTATTAATACTTTGGTACAAACACAAGTGAATAAAATATGGATAAACAAGAAGTTGAAGATTCAGAGAGCTGTAAAGTAGATGATGTACTTTTCTGCCAGAAGACAGCATGACAAACTCAGAGATCTGTTCTCATGGTTCTCTGCATTGCAAATAATTCTGTTTCAGAGCCAAGTTCTCCATAAACTCCAGCTAAACTATGTAGGTCATGTTAGCAGTTGGCAGCAAAGCTACAAGCAAGGTCAAGCAAGAGCATAGCACAGGAAACATTCATGCATTAATGGCAATTTCGTTGTTACAGCTTATGGTTTGTAAGAAATAATCTCCCAGCTGGGGGCAGGTTCCAAGGCAGAAAGCAAATTTACCCAGTTTTTTACTTTTCAGCTATTATGTCCCTTTGTAAGGGCTCTGCAGATCATGAAATGTATGTAAAATGCTAATAAAAGTCTAGTAATGACTTAAAGTCAGTCTCAGCTTCTCCAGCAGAGCCAGTGAATGGAAGACTGGATACATTTGTCTTCCTCTGGTGATGCAATGTGATGGGTTGACCCTGGTCAGCAACAAAGCACTCACCAGCCCCTCTCTTACATCCTCCCACAGCAGGGATGGGGGAGAGAATTGGAAGGGCAAAAGCGAGAAAAACTTGTGTCTCAAGAAAAAGACAGTTTAATAAATGAAGAAAAAAAAATGAAAAGGGCAATCACCACTGCTCACCTAAAGGCTCATGCCCAGGCAGGGTCTGAGCCATGACTGCCTTGGAAAGATTCCCTCCCCAGTTTTATTGCTGAGCAAGGCATGTGGCATGGAATAACCTTTTGGATAACTTGGGTCAGCTGTCCCAGCCATGTTTCCTCCCAGCCTCCTGTCTGTCCCCAGCCAGTTTGCTGGGGGATAGAGGGAAAACCAAAAGTGGCTTTAGCACACTGTAATCATTGCTCAGCCTTAGCTAAAAATCAGTCTGTTATTAACAGTGTTTTAACCATGAATCTATGATACAGCATCTTGTAAGTTGCTGTGAAGAAAATTAACTCCATCCCAGCCAGAACCAGTACATAAAAAATAGGTAACCCTGACCTTGCAGTGAGATTCTTGCTAACTCTAAATATTATCTGATTCTATTTGTGTCTTCTTTTTTTTTTTTATTCTCATTAGTCCATGTTGATGTCTATCCAGTTGTCATAAAAAAATACCAGTATTTAAATTTCTACTACATTTTATGAAAGCTATAAGCAAAATTTTCAAATTGAAGAGCTGAAATTATGCATCTGATCTCTATTTGTGCACATAAATATTTTGGTCTTCAGACATGTTCTTCACTTGTATTTCCAGAAAATTTGTATTAGGCTTAATTTTACAGTGGTTGTGTTTTCATTAGTTTTTGTTTGCTTTTCATGACATATTTTCATTGTATATTTAGGTGAAATTATAGTTAAGTAAACTGGTAACCTAGATAAATATAAATCTCTGGTTTAGAGAAACTTATTCCTGTAGAACCATTTCAGTTTTCTTCTAGAAAAGTCTGTGATGCCCTGTGGTGAAATAGCACCTTGTTTAGGGAGTTTCTGGAATGTAATTTATAGCAATCATCCATTTCACCTGTAAACACTCCTACTTTACTTGAACTCATGTTTTAATTTGAAATTTGTTACATTTATTTCTGGAATGGAGGACTACTTGAATCACAGAAGCTGAGATGAGATATGAGATAGAGGTGGTATTAGGCTGGAAACACTAATATTTTCAAAGCCAAGCAGTATTATGATGTACAAATGCTAAAAGGATGAGGGGACCATCAGTCTTCATTTTGTTTGTTCCAGTGAGAGCACTGTGGAACTTCTGTATCTGTCATTTGGGCTGACTGAGTTTTGTGTCTTTTCTACCATGTCAGTTACAAAGTAAGGGATGCAGGTGCTAAGCCTGTGCAGTCCTGTTGTATACAACTCATACCCCACCTGGCTTCCAGCCACTGTTCCAGAAGTGCACAAGTCTTAGTAAGTCCTGTTCTGTTTCCCAGTCCCATACTGATGCCTTTACATACCTGTTTCTAGGCACCCAAATAACTTTTTAATTATCAGTTCTAGTGGATAAGTCTACACAAATCCTGTAAGGTGCAGGTCCTATATCAGCCATATCATTGGAGCTGCTGTACAGGCTCCTCTGTGCATGTCAAAAGAAGGGCCTTTCAAAGATATTTAAGAGCCAGCAAGTTGCTCTCTGTCTTGCAGTCAGCACACAGCTTTGCTTCATTTGGATTTGTTTGCCTGTGCATCCCCTGTGTTTGTGTTTCTGCTTGGCTTTTGACAAAATTATTTATGCCCTTCCCAGTCTGCCTTTCAGAATCATCCTGAGGCCTTGGTTTGGCTCAGTCTTCTGGTCTTCAGTCTGTTTTTCCTGGCTCTGCTCTCATCTGGTTCACAGCATTTCTTGTGATTCTGACTCTCGTCAGTGGGTTATCCAGCTATTTCAGGAGGTGTTTTGATTCTTGACACTTCCATTTTGTGCTCGGTCTTGTGAGTTGGCCCCGAAGTGTGAGGGTCACCATAATCTGGATTTGAGTCATCTGAGTGCATCCTTATGTCTCATGCTGAGTTCCTAAATACTTAACCAGCATGTTCTTTTTGTTTTGAACCCTAGGACAACATCAATACATGGACTTTTAAACCAAACCATTGGCCCAAGAAGGCTTTGTATGCTCCTTAAGATCCTCCTGTAGTTTTGGATGACTCATTCCTTCCAAGTGTATAGAAAAGGAGATCAAATGTTTGGTGCTTGGACCATATTGGAAATAAAGCCCATTGCATTTCACAATAAATGCTGCCCCAAGTGCCACAGAGAAGTGGCAGCCAGCATACAGCAGATTGAAAAGAGCTTTTATTATTTTTTCTGAAGTTCTGAAATGAAAGGAACATGCCTGTGAATATATTTAAGCAATATATTCTTTTTATACTGCACTTTGTGTTCTGTAAATGCCCCTGGAAGTCAATAAAAGCAAATTGTACCTAATGTATTCTGTGTTTTGCAAAGAGACCAAGCCTTTCCTCCTGATCTATTAGTGTTTGGAAAAAAGTCATTGCACATAAAAATCTTATATTAAAAATAGTAATTCATGATGTTTTAATATCTTTTTCCCATAGTTAAAGAAGCGTAGGAAGTATAGGAGTGTATCTTTTTTGTTGCTCTGAAAATATTTCTATCTTTTGACAGTAACTGGCATCAAG
This sequence comes from Cinclus cinclus, assembly GCF_963662255.1. NCBI lineage: Eukaryota > Metazoa > Chordata > Aves > Passeriformes > Cinclidae > Cinclus > Cinclus cinclus. Next base: position 11,410,946 of record NC_085050.1, on the reverse strand, counting down.
AAGAACAAAAATAATAAACCATACTGAATATTTGTCCCCTGATGTTTTATGTCTACTCAGAAAAGATAGGGCACCGACAATTCTTCAGCTGCAGTAAATTTCTCATTTTTCTTGTGCAGAGCTAAATTTATCTTTGCTGTTATTTTTCTGAAATCAGCAGAGTTATTTCTGCTAGGCAGGAGAGTGACCTGCTCTGATTGTATTGCTGTTCTAGGAGGGGCTACACTCCAGCAGAGTTTCTTCTCTTCAGTTGAATACACATGTACAGGTAAATTTTGCTTATCTGTACAACTGCCTGTATGATTGTAGCCAGCACAGACAGGAGAGCACAGGGACTTAATCGGTACCTTTCAGGTGTAGGAGATGAGCTCCTGTTGTTTCAGGGGGATGTTGCTGCTCCTTATCACATGCTTCACCTGTAAAGCTTTGCCATGATTAGGCAGAAGCCTTTTTCAGAAAAAAACTTGGGTTAGAACTTATGAGATGTCCAGGCTTGATATTTTCTAGAGGGTTTCCTGAAATCAAGGTGGGGACAGCTTTGGTTTTTAAAATAAGCTTCTTGTGTTTTAGCAGAATATTTTGTGATTATTGAAAAATCCAAAACAACAAATTCAAACTGACAGGTGGGACAAAAAAAAAAAAAAAAGGTCAAAATAGGAGTTCTTCCAAAGTTTCTATTTGAATAAAATAAGTATGTCAGAAAGGAATAGAGGAATATAAAGTTTAGTGAGAAGTAGGATCAGACCGAGATTTTTTTACATCCAAATTCTATTATAATATTCCTTTTCTCCCTGTTAGAACTGTACAGACCTAAATGGGAGAAGTTCCCTGCAAACTGAAGATTCATAACTGACTCCCAGCATTTCATGTTCCAGTCTCCCTTGCATTGATTTGAAAATCTGGATTTGTAATAGAGCTGATTAATTTTTATCATCTTCTTTGGAAGTATCAGGTTTCCAGAAATGTATATGTTTCATTTCTATGCTTATTTTTAATGAATTCTCTCACTCGTCAGTAGCATATGTATGATACAGGTTGCCATGGTAAACAATGAATTTTTTATTAACATTGTAAATATTAATTTAAAACATGAGTAGCTCGTAACCAAGATGTTAACGCTGCTTTGGAGATTCTCTTGCTCCTGAGGTGACAGAAATTATATGTGGAGTTAAAAATGTGGAAAGCAACGTGTCTTGGGAAGGAGGTTCTTTATTGATAGTACAGCCGCCTAAGGGCACAGAAATGTAGGATATTTGGACTGTCAAGCAAAGACAATAGAAGATCAGACATAAGCTACTGAATGTTATAACTAGAGATGACATGGAACCAAGGTTCAGATTTTAAATTCCTTCCTTAAATTTCTGGACCTTTTGTTGTCAGTTCTTTGCATCAGAGAGATGAGCACAGGGCTGGCCCCCTGCAGTTTAATTTATGATGTTACATCTAACTTGTGGTTGTAACCAGGTAATTTTAGGCACATTTTTGAACACTCCTAGTTACCCAAATTTCACTGAGCTCACTGGGAGCTATCTTCTAGGACATTCTTGAAAATTCACTTTTCCAGACATAGAATATCTCTTAAAGTCATGTCCTTCATCCGTTGTGAAAGGAGTCCAATGCAGCTTTCTTTCTTAGAAGATAAGGAAAGGGAAGTATTTTTGCATAGGAGGTAGTTTTGTCCAGTGTCTGGGTTTTTTTTCAGAACCTGTGGTTCCTGATAAGTTTTTATTCATCCATTAAGTCCTTGGTGACAAAGAGTTAATTTTTCACTGTACATTTGCTTTTTGAGCAGAAAGTTACAGGGTGGTTGTGGTGTTGCCTTGGGACTTTAACTCCTATTTGATGCTGTCACTGAAGAGTGATTTTAGAAGAAACTACATGATAAGAGGCACTATCTTTCAGCTGATATGTTAAATTGAGGTCACGTCTGTCAATGGCCCTCTTAAAAATCACCTCTGTGTCTTGTCAGACATTCCCTTTCCCAGTGAAATTAATTCTAAAAATCGAAGACTGTGTCTGAGATATTACAAAGCCCCTAACAGTGGCTCTGTTTGCCCTATCATCTTTGGCACTACTGGTATTTCACTTACTGTTTTTTGTCAGGACTTATATTAGAAAACTCAATTTTACTCCGTTCTGTATCACAAAGCAGCATATGTCACCTTAACTCCACTGAGCAGAGTAAGATTACTACATGAAATCTTGTATCATCCTGTGATATATATGTACACACAAGATTACTCAGAAAATAACTTGTCACTATTGTAGACACTTCATGGTTGCTGGAAAAAACACTCCATACTGAAGGTCACATGTATATATACATGGCTTTAACAGCTCTATTCACCCTTTATAGAACAGTGCTGCTAGCAGAATGACAGGAGACTTCATCCTTCCAAGGAAAACTTTCTGATCCCCTCTGTTAAAAGGACTGAAGTTCATGATATTGGAAGGAAATAGAACTTATTCACTACATTGTTTTGTGAAAGTAAAAGCACTTTCAACTCCATTTCACCTTGGACTCTATTATAAAGTCTCCAAATGTGTGACAAATGTTGCTGTACAGAATACCTTATTGATTTCAGCATTAGATTTGACTTTCAGAGTGTTAATTAATTGATTTGAATCATGTTGGGGATTTTTTTTTTTTAAGTACTGATAAACAGTTTAGCTAGTTCAGTGTCTTTTACCTGAGATGTTATAGAACATAATTCCTTTCAGATTCCTTTTAGACTGAAATCTTACAACCCATTCACAAGAACAAGACTTTGGAAAGCTGTTTTTGGTGCATTTCTCTCCTCCATACTTTCTTCAGTGTCATGTGTGCTTCTCTCCTTGATGTACTGCAGCCCTGATTTCAAAGGCAAGAAGGCTTCCCCTCTGCTGGTCTCAGGAAAAGCCTCTTAGATTTTGCCATATTGTAACCTATTGAAATGTAACATTTACTATTAGCGTCCTGTGCCTTTGAGGTGGCTTTTGAAGGTCCAGTCATTCTCTGGCTGTTCTCTTGGCGTTCTGACTTACTGTGTGTCTAGAACTAAAGTTTGTTTTCCCTATGTGACACTGGTTGTCTTAAAACATTTCAAAAAACCAGAGTTTCTTGAATTTCTGTGGAATGTAGAAGAAGAGAAGAAGCAAACACCTCTGATGTTCTTATTTTGTCCTGAGAAAATTCTTACTATGTTCTGACATGTCCTTGTATGTCCTGACATTTTTATTATGTTTTTGAGCTATTTATTTGACTTCTAACAGACCCACACTCGGTTTTTCACAAGGTTCTGATCTGGCTTTGTGTTAATTGATTTTGTTAATGGTTCCAGCGATATCTTACAACAGAGGAATGTTGTATGCGACCCAGTAGTGTTGTGTTCTTTGTAGACCATGGAAGACACCTAAAAAACTAAGTTCTAAAATCATTAGTTATAGATATAGGCAAAGATTGAGGTCACTCACTGTCAAATTTCTCTCCCTGTCCTATTTCTTAAATAAAGAAATTATAATTTCTTAAAAATTCTTAAATTTCTTAAATAAAGAAATTATAAAGCAGCATAACATTTATGAAGTCTAGCAACAATTATTTTTGTATATAAATTAGATAGTACTTGTTCCATTTTGGAAATGCAATGGAAAAATTTCAGTAAGCAAAGTTTCCAATTTATTTTATAAAAATTGAGGTCTCTTTCTGAATTATGTGACAACAACAACAAATGCAGAAACATCACTGTGCTCACTGTCAGAATCTCTGTGGAATTACTTCTTGATTGTTAAACGGAAGCTGAGTCTCTCAGCACTTTTACAGCAAGCAAGCTGGAACCTAAATTAATATTCTACCTCTTTCATATAAATTTTAGCAATTATATAAAATAAATAGATAGACATCTTTTGATATTTATTCAGGTCCTGAATGTTTAATTAAAATGCAGAACTTCCTAGTTGTGTCAAATGCTGTCATGAAGAGTTCACTTGAAAGTAGTTCAGCCATTACAGAGGAGTGTATGGCTTAGTCAGCTTATTTTTCTTTCAATTAACTTGAGTTCTAATGTGAAATTTCTTTAAAAGCTTTGTTTCATATTAAAATGTTTTGTGGGCTTTCTTTCTCTACAGAAATTTTAGTTGTCATATTTCATTTAGGAATATTTCCTTAATGAAATTTGTATTTATAAAAGTCGGCAGCCTTGTAGGCAAAATAGTGTGTTTATTCTCAGGTCAGATATAGCATAGACAGGAATGTAGTGCTGTGCCTGGCTGGGCATGGTAATTTGGGTCAAGTTGCAGTTTTGGGCACCCCCAATATTAAAAAGGCATTGAGCTATTAGGTAGTGAGTGAAAGAGGGCCACGAGGATGGTGAAGGGCCTTGGGGGGAATCTGTGTGAGAAGTAGCTGAGGGTGCTTGGTCTGTTCAGGCTGGAGGAGAGGAGTCTGAGGGGAGACCTCACTGAAGTTAAAACTTCCTCCTGAGGGGGAGCAGAGAGGCAGGTACCAATCTCATCACTCTCATGACAGTGACAGGACTCGAGGAAATGGCATGAAGCTGACTTGGGGGAGGTGTAGGTTGGATATCAGGGAAAGGTTATTCCCCCACAGGGTAGCTGGGCACTGGAACAGGCTCACTAGGGAAGGAGTCACAGCACCAGCCTGACAGAGCTCTAGAAGGATTTGGACAATGCTCTCAGGCACACGGTGTGACTCTTGGGGATGTCCTGTGTAGGGACAGCATATTCTATAATTATTAATTAAAGCTATCCCTACAGCCCTTGGTAATGGCAGCACTGTGTCCAATGCTCTGCACTGTGCAGGTGCTCTCAAAGCATGTCCTGGAAAAGTCATCTGAGACATCCAGCTTTGCACTGAAGGAAAGGAAGAACATTTGCTTGTTTCTTCTACTTGCAAAGGTTTGGAGGCCTTTGCCTGTGGCAAGAGATAGGAACAAGCCTCTGTAAATAATTGATAACTGAGACATTCTTCCTGCAACCGTGAATGTGAACCATTACCTGAACTTCCATTTCACTTGTTCAGTGATACTTCAGGTCTTATTTTGAAGTAGAACAACTTCTGGCATTACAGATGTGCTCATTTTGTTCTGCAACTTTGCAGCATGGCTTGTGATGCAGGTTGCCTACACCAGTGTAATGGGAATGAAAAGCATTTTTGCTGTGAGTTAATAACACTGAACACTTCTGCTTTATTTTAAATAGCTGAACATTATGCAGAACTATGATCTAAAGGGCTTTGGGATCTTTCCACAGTAGGGAAAGGGACTCGTGCTAACTATATGATAACTAGCATATAAAAATTGTAATGGCATGTGGTATGACATGCAGACATAATTTTGTTTGTTTTTAAGGCAGTATTTACAAGTAATTATCATTCTACTTTTTGAAATGTTAGCTTCTGCATAAGAACTGCTCTACCTGCTTCTTTTTAAATTTTAGCCTAAGGTTTTCTACCAAAACCTGTGATTTTTGGTTTGAACTAAAAGGGCACAGTTGAACTCCTGTTTGAACCTGTGCTGAACCTGTGTAGATGCTGATGAAGTGTGGCTAGATCTGCTATCCAGAAGGTGGGTAAAGGGACAGACATACTCTTCAGCTGGTGGTTGGCATGGCTCATGCAGAGCATCAGATTGCTAAGTATGCAGTGTGGTGCAAAATCAGCCACTGTAGGCCCAGCCACGATAGGCATGGTTTAAGGTAAGCTTTGACCTTCTCCCGAGGAAGTGAGGGCTCACATGGTCTCATTTCTTGGCTCTAATGCAAAGGGATTATTTCCAGCCAAGAAATGGAAGCATGCAGCTCTAGGGCAGTGACACTGCCTAAGGCAATGTTAGGGCAGTAACTGCTCCAGACAGCTGCTAAAAATTTATTTTTCATTTGTTAGTTTTGTACCATAAAAATACACATGTAAACTCTCAGAAGCTCAAAGAAGCAGATGTAACCGACACAGGTGTTAACCAGATTATATGCAGCACAAGAATACCATAATATTCATGCACAATACTTCAAAATAGCATTCATTAATCCCATTCAAGTCACAAAGAGATTTGTGGGGAAGAAAGGGTACTACATTGCAAAGATTAAACCCCACTGTCTAAATCTACTTGGGCATTGAAAAGAATAAATGTCATGGAAAGTTAATAATATTTGGCTCTTGGGTGACCCATGTTATTTAAAATGTCATGCTCTGTACTAAATTGTGACTAATTTTGTGCATGTTACTGATTTTTTTTTAAATTATCTAGATTAGACTAACATGAATTAGCCTAGGAGAGGAACAGTCACTCCCTGGCCATTCATTTCTGATTTTTGATTCTTTAGTGTTGATAGTCCTGCAAAGGGTCTAAGAGAAAAAGTGTTTCATAAACTAAGGAGGACTGAAATGCCTAGTAAAAATCTGTAGCAAAGAAACCGAAAGTGTCAAATGCTGTGTGAATTCTGAGGCAGAAGTATTATGTAGAGAGGCAGACACACTTGCAGCTCTTATATGTAGTTTGGGTCTGAAAGAGGGTTTCTCATGTACTTTAAATTTTCCAGGAAATATTTCACTGAAGTTGTGTTTATGCTAAAATAAACATCTTTAATTTATTGAGGTGAAAACTATAGTGTTTTCCTGTTATTCCTGTCTCTAAACTGTGCTTAAGTGCCCTCCATGTAATACAGACAGTTTTGATTGTCAAATAGCTGTTAACTTTGAATTAAAGGTCGTTTTCTAGAGGAAAGTTGTTTTTTTTCTGGCTCTCAGAACTACTTCAGATTGAATATATGCTGGTCTCTGCTCTTCATTTATATTAGTCATGTACTCGGGGCAATCAGTGGCTTAGTCTAACTGAACATACTGAAAGCAGTAGGAGGTATTCTGTTGTTTAATAGGATCTGGACTTCTGAAAAAAAAAAAAAAATCATCCTTTGAGATGATAATCCAGTTTCCTTTCTGCAATTTTAAATTTATTTCCTGGCTTTTTAATGAACATGAGAGAGATTTTAAAGAAGCATCTTTAAATCTACAAGAGAAGTTGAATAAGCAGAAATATCTTGTCTTGTTTCTGTTCTAACCAGATAAATGCTTGATTATAGTGTCCTCCTATATGACACCATGTAAAAGATCTGGCAGTTAATAGCTCTGTTTCAATAATTGTGTACTTTGGCTTCAGATAGCATTCCATGTGGAAAATCCACACAGCATGTGTCAGATCAGGAAATTCAGAATTCTTCCTCTGCTGCTGCATCAGGCACAGGAAACATTGTAAGGATTTTGTAGTTTTATATTCCACTGTTTTACATTGTAATTGTTCTGTTTTGCATCCAGTCATTTGCATCCAGTCATCCACCTTGTTCCACAGGTGTATTAAATTAGTGACGTTCTAAAAAAATGCAAGCAGGAGCTCTATGTTAACTGCAGGCTTGGTAGCACCTCAGACCTTGAAGAGATTATGGACGAAGTCATGTTGAAAGCTGCTTCCCAGCTATGTGAGGAGCAAGAAGATAACTCAGAACAGCCCTGATTTACCAGGATAAATTATGCCTAGCCAATTCATTGCTTTCTAGAATGAAATGAGTGCTCTGTTGTAAAGGAATAGCCATGAACATTGTTTACCTTGGCAAGGCTTCTGACATGATCAACCACACTATCTTTGTAGGTAAAGTGGTGAGACATGAATTGGGTAGTTTTGAAAAATTGGACTGTTTGCTCAAAGAGACTTCTGTATGGATTGGAATAAAACTGTCAAGTAACTACAAGTGATCTTCCTCGACAATCAGTAATGGGGCTGATACTGTTCAAATCTTCATAGGTTTATAGAATTACAGAATCATTTAGTTTGGGAAAGACTTGTAAGATCATCGTATCCCACAGTTAAACCAGCACTGCCAAGTCCACCACGAAACCATGTTCCTAAGCACCACTTCTATATGTCTTTGAATGCCTCTAGGGACAGTGACTTAACCCCTTCCCCAGGGTGGCCTGTTTCAATACATCAGCCTAAAGGGGAAACCTGCATGCTTAGCAAGTTCATGAATAATGCAAAACTGTGTGTGTGGAAGAAGAGCAGTTGATATGCTAGACTGGGGCAGAGCCTCCATACAGAGGGGCCTCAACAAATTATAGGAATGAGCTGGTAGAGTCCTCATAGTGTTTAAAATACAAAGGCAGTGTTCTGCTAAGGCAGATTAGTGCAGGCTGGGGACCAAGTATCTAGAAAGTAATGCTGCAGAGAGACCTGGGTGGGGGGGCAACGAGGTGATCATGAGTCAGCAGGAACATGCTCAGAGCAATGAAAGCCAGTTGCATATTGGGCAGCCTTGTCAAGTCTGTAGCCAGCAGGTCAAGTGGTTATTCCCCTCTGCTTGTTACTTATAAGACCCCATCTAGACCTACATTCAATATAGACCTGCTGTGCAAGAGAAAGAGGAATAAACTGGAGCAGTCCAGCAGGGAGTAAGATGGTTAGAGAACTGCAGCAGAGGAAAATGAAGGCAGTGCAAGGAAAAGTTGAGATCACTGTGGTTGTTCATGCTGGACAAGTTAAGGCTAAGGGAGGATCTAACTGCAGTCTTCCACTACCTCTAGGAGAGATAGAGTGAGAATGGAATTAGAAATGCACAGAAGAAGGGCCAGATGTAATGGATACAAGTTTCTGCATAGGAATTCAAAGGCATTAGCCAAATTTCTTAGATATGATGTAATTTTATTTTACTGGGAGGGGACAGTATTTAAGTACTGGAATAGATTATCTGGAGAGGTTGTGGAGTCTCCATCCTTGCGGATACTGTAATTTGTTAAACCCTTGGGCAACCCAGTTTCACTTTGGAATTCACTATGTTTTGAGAAAGAGGTTGTTCATAAGAGGTCTTTTTCAAACTGACTACTCCATAATTATCCCATTCTATAACAATTCTTTACCTCTGGACATGGCATCCTTCTGAAATGTAGGAGAGGTGTAAAGCGGAGATGGGAAAGAAGTGTGAGGTTTGGAAGTTATTCTGTGCACTTTCACAGATGTTTTAGATATGTTAGTCCTTGAGTCGTCTCTCCTGCTGATTTCCATGGGTGTATCTATCCTTAGAAGTGTCACAGAACTCAGGTAGTGCCTGAATAGCAGCATGGTTCCACGTGGAAGTCTGAGCTGGCTTCTGGACTTGACCATACTGCTTCCTTTATAATGTATAAAAGTCACTGGTTTGTTTTTCCTCTGCCATTCTTTCCCTATTTAGACTGCAAACCTTTTGGCTCAGGAAGTGAATTTTAACTAGCTGTTTAGCTTACAGCACTCCAGGGTCTCATATTGGGTAAGCCCCTAAGTAAAACAGCATCTGAAAGTGAACAATACTATAAAAATGCAAAATGTTGTAGCTGGAATTTCTGAGTACATTGGTTGTTTAACACTGAGAGAAAATGAAAGTCCTCAGTGTTGTACTGCTCCCAGAGAAGGACTTAAATTAACTTGTATTATAAATGGAAGTGCTAGCAATGGTGATGGAAGCTGGGATTGAATTAGGGTAATGTGGAGGAGAGAGGCTGGAGAGCCTTGTTACAGTTAATGGGGCAAGACAGGGGAGAAGAATCTGTATTTGCTCATAAGACTCAGTTTGTATCTTGGCTCCTTTCCCTTCCCTCCTCCCAAAATAAAAATAAAACCACAGGGCTTTATTGGAGACTGAAATCCTTAATGTTTCTTGGTGGAAGACTTTCTGTGTCTTCTGTAGTGTTAATTCCTGGAGGGTACTGTGAACCCTTGACTTCCAATTAATGTTCACGTAGAGTGCTCACAGGATTTATGAGCTATAATTAAGAAAAATAACTGATGTGGACTGCTGCCATAGTCTGTTGAGATTCTTTTGTTGCCAACTTTGCTGCCACTAGAATTGTCTCTGGCAAAGTACTGCAACTTCCTTTGTTTCCTTTTCCAAAACAAGGGAATGTCTGATCATGCCATTTCCCTGCAGCTTCTTACAAAGGCAGCGGGAGCAACTGTTGAAAGGAAGAGTTCAGAAACCAGTGAATAGTTCTAGTTGTGTCGCCTCCCACGAGGCTATAGCAGAGCAACTATAATGCCCACTCCATGGGCAGGGCCAGATGAACTCACTCATGGAAGAGCACTGTTACTACTTTCTCCTGCTCTGTGCAGCTATGGGTACCATCAGAAGTGGTGTGTGGTGCTTCAGCAGTGTTAAATGCCTGAAGAGCCTCTCTTTGGTCCTATACACAATATCTGTCACAGCAATTTCTGACCATTGGCTAGGGAAAGTGTGAACTGTGTTTGCTGATTTAATTTCCTTTCTCAAACTGAAAGCCTACATCTGAGACAGCTCAGGATGAGCTGAAACTTTTAAAAATATTAGTCCCCAGCAATTATTTTTCCAAATTTACCCTTCTCATTAAAACAACAACAAGGATTCCTACCTACTGAGAGTATAAAGCTATGATTTAAATTACGCTGGAAATGACATTTCTAAAAAAGTACTATTCTTAGGTTTATATTAGCTTATCCTTTGCTCAGCTTTGCTGTGATAGAACTCCTATGAACACACAACAGGTATGTTGGAACTGAGAAAGCTTTACATTTTATTTGTTACTGCCCCCACTTGTCTCATTATTCCTTGTGAAGTTCCAGGATGTGGTCTACAAGTGATTTGTTATTATATGCAACTAGAAAGGTAATGTTGATCTTGCAGAAAATCATGGGACTTGATGACAGGAGATATGGGTATTTTCAGCTTTGTTATTTTTATCTCCAGCAAGCCATTGGATTTTGGTGTCTCACTGTACCTATCTGCATAAGTAGGCCCTGTCAAGTGCAGCAGAGACTCAGTATTTGTGGTGAACTTTTAATGGACTGTTGTGTGAGAGTTAATTATATGATTTTGTAAGTCTCAACCCAGAATTTAGAGCTCACCCAGGCAGCACATGTCTGGTGCAAACATTGCTGTTCTCAGCTCTGTTGTTTGGAAATTGAATTAAGTGTGTGCGAAGCAGGAGAGCCAGCAACAATGCCTGAAGTCTGTGAAAGACACTGCACAACGCAGTGCACTTCTGCCTTTATGTGCAGCCACATCGCTGTCTGCAGTAACTCTGTGTGATGGTCAGTGTCAGAGTGGAGCTTCAGGAGAGGAACTTAAATCCTTCTGAAATTAATAGGCTAGAAATTGAGTATCTAGACTAAATACGTAGGTGAGGAAAAGTCTCTTCCAATAGCATTTTTTCTGACAGATATCTGTGATAATCCTGGGAAAACTGATTTATGGTGTAATCCTGTGCACAAAATAGGTTAATAGATGGCCAGCAGTAATCTGATGTCTATATCAAAGATAAGAGTCCTGTTAGATTACGACTTTTTGGATGGCTCATTTTGTTGTAGATTATGATAACTGTTTTGCTTGGTGACACCTGACAAATAGCTAAATAAAGAGAGACCATTCTAAAGCATAATCCATCACCTTTAATTTTTTTGTTGAAATGTTGAAACCATTTGTGGTAATAGACTTCATTGTTTTGTTTGCTGAAAAGGAAGTATCTATGCAAATAATTCTGTAAAATTCAGTTTGAATGCTATTACTAGTATATTTTATGTGATAGAGAGGGGGAGATAAAGTGATAAAAGAGCCAGAAAAAGCAGTTGAAATATACCGATCTCAAACTGTGCTGGAGTCACGGGTCCATTTAAGTGCAGTATGAAGAATTCTGATTCCTGAATATATTTTCTTTGGTCTGATGATTTTTAAATAACTCTTTAAAGTTTCTGTATTTTTAAGGATTTAGTAGTTTTCTTTAAATTATGTAGAACTAATGGATTGACTTATAGCATAGAGAAGACTGAGTAAAAATTTTTTTTTTAGGCTTATGATTCTGGTACCTAGAAGCCTGCCTGTCCTTCCAGCTGATTGAAATTTGCATTGATAAAAATTTGATTTGAGAACAGGTACTAGCCTTAGTGTCCTTGACATACTCGCACTCTACAAGGATAATACCTTATTGCTGTTTTTCACAAGTGGGCTAATTAACTTCAGTGGAACTTGTCACAAGAATAAAGAATTTTTATGGGTTTGGGGACGTTTAAATTGGTTCCAAATTAGACAGACATGAGTACTGATCTAAGCTTTGACATCGAAAAGCATAGCTCTGTGCTGCTAACCAGCTGCTGTGCTCCACTCCACTGTTTGTGATTCCTCTGTCTCCCTTTAACTGATTAACTGGGAGGTATTTTTGGTGTCTGTCAAGGGCTTTGAAATCCACATATGAACGGTGATGTGGAAAAAAAAGTGAAAAGCTGTTCTTTGTAAATGCCATAAAAAAAAGGCATTGTTTTGAATGTGGCCCATGGCATTATCCTCAGTCACTCCCTTATCATTACTTGGCTTCATGAAAAAATAAATAAAACAATGGGGGATGACTATACTCATTAAAAACATATTTTATTATTAGGCATCCTATAATGAACATGCTGTAATATCAATTTTTGGCTTCAGCAGTTTGGGAAAAGGGAGCATCAATGTGCATGAAAACCAATATGCACCAATGGTATAGTCATTGATTTTCATAGGACTGTGGGAGTCAAAAATGGAAATTGATATTGCAGTGATGACCTGGGTAATTGACCATTTAAGTGATTCAGGAGTAGTCCTGTAGGTAAGGGAAGTGATGCCCTTCTTTGGTGGCTGTTCCATATTAATGAGTTTCATACTTGGTCTTTTATGCTTGTTTCATTCAGAGTAGAGCTCTAAGTACCTTATCTTGACTTGAGAGTACTTGGCATCTTGCAGGATCAGGAACTGTGCTTGCTGAAGCTTGCTGCATTTAATTTAATTGTATCATTTTATTCACTGTTACTCACTCCATCTGTCCCAAAGGGAACATCGAGAAAGGAAAAGAGAAAGGAAGAGTGCCAGCAAACTGGAATAGCAGAAAGAAGGAACTAATTTTAAACTGCTTTGAAACATTTCTTTCTGTAAGCAGTGTTGCCCTCCCAAGTGGCAAAGTACTTAATATAGAGAACTGCAATAAACTTTGGTTTTCTTCCAACAGGATAACATAGTTTATTGATAACACCTGCTTCTAAGAACTGTCTAGAATGGTTTTTTTTAGCCTTGGGAAATTGTCAAGTGGATGGGATGCAAAAAACCACAGAAATCCATGCTGTGATCATAAGTTATATTCAGAATCATACAGAGGGTTAATAAAAAACTTCATACATAGTTGGGTAAAAAGGAAAATCAGCAATTACAATCCAGTAGGTTGTTTTTGATCATTGCTTTTAACTAGAGATTAAATCTTCTAACGGTATTGTCAGCCTTAGTATGTAAATCTTTTTTATAGAAATCTATACCATCTTTATAACATTATGCTCATTTACCCTTTAAAAAATATTTGTAGGTGGAACCTAATTGTAAGTGCAGCTCATATTTTTTGTCATTGGTTTCCACCTTGCAACATGCTGCTTATTGTGCAGATCAATATTGTCTTATTGCTTCTGTGTATTCCTTCATCTACCTATATGTAAGAAAAGAGGAAATTTGTTTTTAGATTAGTATCACCTTGCTTCTCTAGAACTGTGCAAAGGTGTTTAATTACACACGCAAATACTATGGCTTCCAAGAGATCAGTTCAGGAAATGTCAGAATGAATGTTACCTGTTCCAAAACAGGAACATGCAGCTTTGATGTGAAGGCCTCCCATCTCACAGCAGTTGAAATTAGGAGTTAAGCCCCTGTATGGTGTTGAACATGAAGCAGTGTTCCTTCCCTTCTTTCTGTGCCATGACATCCTACCATGTGGTGGGACCAGCCTGATGGCCTGGGTAGAAGGAAGATCCAGGTTCCAATGTGTCTTTGGTGGATTCACTGTCAGCCCAGCTTGAAGTAGAAAAGTATTTTTGAAGCAGATCTCCCAGTTGTCAACACTTACTGTGCATTTTTTTACATCATAGAGCAGTTGCAGTTTGAATGACCTAAATTGCTTTCAGAGGAAACTAAACTAGAAGATTTGCTGTGGGTATTTACCACCTATGCCCCAATCCCTAATAATGACTGAACCATGAATTGTCCTCAGCACCTTAAAGGTCTGCAGTGTGAATTGAATGCACACAACGAAAAAGCTGCTGGACATTTGGCACTTTGTGCAGCAGCCAGAAAGCACTTCCATATACTACACACTGACCTGATTTTAGCTCCATTGGTTTGAGCATGGTGCTAAGAGTACCAGCGTTGTGGCATCAGTCCTTCTGTGGGTCATTCACTTAAGAGATGGACTCTGTGATCCTTGTGGGTCCTTTCCAACTCAGACAATTCTGTGGTAAAGGCCCATATGGCAAATATGCCTTGATGTTTGACTGCTGCTGACTACCTTGAAATTTGTTCAATTTTTTTTTCTTTTTCTGGGACTACTCCTTCTTCAAGATTGTTTTTCTTTTTTTTAATAAGAATTTTTTTGTGTTAAGGTCTGTCTTTGCTGAACCTTAGTCTCTTACACCATATCTCTCTTTTTCTCCCAGCTTCTTATTATTTTGGCCCACTCATGTCTTGTTGCTTCATACTCCCAGAAGGTCCAGCAAGGTACATGCTGAGGCCCCAGGAATATGGTCATGTTTATACTGTGTGAAAATGTGCTTCTTTCTCTTTCTTGGCCTGTGTGATAATGAAAAATCAATTCTAATAAGTTATTTATCAAACTGGTTTGTAATGATAAAGTAGAATAAAAACCAAGTAATTTAAAATTATTTTAAAAATTGAAGTTAAAAGTATTTTTTTGAAAATTCATCTTAAAAAACTCCTATATTTAAAGCGTGAGTATATTAGTAAGTTATGATGTTATTAAAATACTTTTAATAGTTACTAGTTGACTAGTTACTTTTTAGTTATTTTTATTCCATAGAGGTCTATTATACTGTCAATATTTTTAGTAGTCAAACCACTGCAGTCACTGATTAAGTGTTTTAAACCATCGATTACTGAGGCTAGAGTACAGGTTCAGTTTTTTTCTGCAGATAAAAAAATGCTGCCTTATTTTGGACTTTTCAGATAGTTCAGTTCAATAATTATTTAATACCAAACTGAGAAATTTAACTGTGCTGAAAGAGCAGAAAAAGTTGGTTTTCTCTCAAACTGTTGACAGGATGATCAGATCTACTAATTAAAAACTTGGTGACAACAGGAATAAGGGACAATCAGATTAGTTTGCTAATTTTAGATTAGGAAAGCCTTCCTTATCAATTAGGAAGATTTGTAGAGAAAATATGAGTTGATATTTTTCTTCAGGTATACAACAGACTGAAGATTTTTACTTTTCATGAAATAGCTTCAAATACTGTATTATGCATTTGAGATGAAACAGAATTTATTATCCTAATTCATTTTGACAGAAGTTACAGTGAAGCAGACATTTAACAGACAGATGCTATTCACAAGAGTCTGACTCTAAGACCCTGAAGAGTCCAAACAATTGTGTATTACTCAAATAAGTTCTTAATTAATTTTTGTAAGTAAAGAGAAAATAACCATGCATGCCAACAATGAAAACGAACTAAGTAAAGAATACAATTGCAAAACAAAAGTAACAATTATTTAAGGTTTTCTACATGGTAATTCAAATTGTCATTAAAATCTGTGGCAATCAGCATAGCTGCAAATTGTCAGTAGTTCAAAGGCAGCAACATAGCTTTCTTTACTTTTCAGACAATCTCACTATTCAAAGGCATAAATTTCTGTGACAAGATGGGAAATAGAAGAAAGATTCAGTGGTAGGAGCCTGACAGTTATGTTTTCAGTAATTCCTTAGTGGCACAAGGCTTACTCAGCAGTTAAAGCTGAATTGAAATGTTCTTCCCTATATTGAAATGCTAAGTTACTCTGCAGGAAATCCCATCCACTGCAGCCTCGTGTTCAGTTACATGGTGGTTAACCAGTTTGTGACTATTGATGGTCTTTTGCTTTTTTCAGTATTCTCTCTTCTTGCTCCTAGTAACACCCTCTCTGTATTTTTAAGTATAAGTACATAAAATAAACTGACCACCATAGGAAAATTGAGCCAACAAAAGCAGCTCACCTTTGGATATGAACAACAATGAAGAAACAGCAAAAGCCCTCAGAAGACCACTAATTTGAACTGAAAATGCTGAGCTGTGTTGTTAATTGTCACACTTTTAAATTCTGTGCTATTACTTCATGTTTTTTCACAATGGATTTAAATGGTTTGTGATGAATAAAATATAGATTGGTGGTTTTGGATGACAGATGCTTCTAAATCTGAACAAACATAACTAATATGAAATTCAAATTATGATCAAACAAAAAATTAATATAAATCTATTATTTTCTTGCTTTTAATAAGCATGGATGTCTTGCCAGTGACTCAGGTGCTTTCAAGCATCACTGCATCACTTTTTGTGGGCTCAGACATGAAGGTGTAGAGCTTTTTCTATGTATGTGCCTTGCATGCAGAATCAAACTGATAGATATTCAAGCATAACTGATGTTGCCTTTTTTGAATGGAGATCGTGGTCCTAATGTAAAAGTCCTGAAACACTTTGCTTTTCAGGTACAATATGTATTCAGTAATTTAGGACCGGAAGGGCCCAGCCTCATCAGGAATCCTGTCCTGGTCTTGCAGGGAATATAATCTCCTTAACAGGCTGATGCAGCTCTAGGCCTCTTACTGATTGACAATAGGTAAAAAAGGATAACATTGTTGATATTTGTTTTATCTCTGTCAGGTTGCTGAAGATAACTAATGCCCTAGTCTAAATGAACTATTGCTTTAGTGAACAGTGAAGTATATGAACACAAGAATTGCTGCCATGTATGTCAAAATATTGTGTCTCTAGTCTGGTATCCCAGATCTGACAATGGCCTGTTCCCCAGTGAGATTTGAGAAACCCTTTTCTAAAATCACACAGTGATTTTACTGCGTGAAATCTCCCCTCTCTCTGGGAGAGGCATTTTTGTAATGGTTGTCAGTGAGAAATCTACCCAAACATGAAAGTTAGTATTTTTTTTCACTCCTGCTATGAAAATTATGTACTTGCTTTTAATGCCTGATGGTGTTGAATTTCAGAGGTTAACTGACAATTTTTGTATTTAAAATACTTCTGCCTTTTATCTTCACTACTCCCCTGAGTGAAGGTGTACCAAACCTTGGCTGGCTGTGGCTATACCACTGATCATAGGTCCATCATATGTCTCTTCTTGTTGACATCCTGCTGAAGTACTTATTTTCAAAGATAATAGAGGAAAGTAAGATTCTCAGAACTAAATGCACTATTTCAGCTGAAGACATACTAATACTAGAATAAGATGGCATGCTATTTTTTTTCTATCAATCCATTACAAAATATAAATCCAAGAACCTCAAGAAATCATGTTTTTCTCTCCTTCTCCCATAATCCTGCACATTGTTTGCCTTTTTATTTGCAGTTGCATGTTGATCAGAAGCTTTTGTATTCAATCTGTTTACAGTAGTGCTCCTGTTTCTTTCCTGAAAGCTTCTAATTAATTTAGAATTTATCTGTGTCTAATTAATTCAGGCAGGATTAATGTATAGTGAACTGTGTCTGGATTAAAACCCTCACATGTTGTACTGCTGAGTGGACTGGTGAAAGCATGCAATGCCTTTCAGTTCTAAGGCATTTTGATATGGTAATGAACAACAATTTTCACCAATGGGAACACAATTTGTGGTGGTATCATCTTTGCAATTTTTTCATAGTTGATATGTTGTTAGGAAATCTTCACCAAGAGACCAAGGCTGGCCTGAACCAGAGCTTGTGCAGGTGTCTTTGAGTGGTGGGCCAGGAGTGAGAAAGCTGATGCTGATGCTTGCTCTGCATTATTGATTCTAAGAAGGCCCTGGGGAAGGGCAGAGTAGTATTTTATTTTTTTGTCAGCCAGGGACCTAAAGGTATTTCTGGCCTTCCCAAAGAGATGTCCTGACTGTGTTTTCAAAGAAATCATAGAATGCTAGAATGGTTTGTGTTGGAAGGAATGGTAAAGATCATCTCATTCCAACCCCCCCTGCCATGGGGACTCCTTCCACTAGACTGGGTTGCTCAGAGCCCCATCCATTCTGGTTGCCTTGAACACTTTCAGGGGTGGGGCATTCTCTGGGCACCCTGTGCTAGTGTCTCAGCACTCTCACAGTAAAGAAT
This sequence comes from Cinclus cinclus, assembly GCF_963662255.1. NCBI lineage: Eukaryota > Metazoa > Chordata > Aves > Passeriformes > Cinclidae > Cinclus > Cinclus cinclus. The sequence goes on along the minus strand of NC_085050.1, from coordinate 11,392,818 downwards.
TTTTTCCTAAAGCATAATCATAAACTTTATCTCGTTCTGCTAAGGTCATTTCTCCTTGTGTTTGTCAAAAGTGCATCTCCAGCTCTGTTAAAGGCCCCCCTTAAGTACTGGAAGGTGCTGTAAGGTCTCCTCAGAACCTTGTCTTCTCCAGATTGAACAACCCCAACTTTCTTAGCCTGTCTGCATAGCAGAGGTGCTCCAGCCCTCTGAGCTTCTTCATTGCCCTTCTCTGGACAGGCTCCAATAGGTCAATGCTTCTTGGGTCAATGGGTCAGACAAGTTATGTCATTGCCTTAACAGCCTGAGCAGACTCAGCTACAGGACTGGTGACCACAGCCATGGCCAAAGGATCCAGCAGGAATAATACTTCCTGATTAGGAAGCAACAGTGCCTGAGAACTGTAGCTTCATTAGCTGCAATTAGCATGAATAAGCAACATGCTGAGATATGTTCAAGAGTGCAGGATGAGAAAAATCTGAAGAAAATTACATCTCTTTTCCTCAAAACACTTAAAATGGACAAAAAATGTATGTCTGTGCAGGAGCAGTACAGTGCCTATTACCTGGTTGAGTCCTGAAGTGCATATAAATATGAAAACCTCATTTCATGGCAAGAATGTACACAGTGTGTTCTAAGAGTGAAAGGACACAACAGATTGAGTATACAAATTAACAATATCTGAGTAGTTACATATCAGAGAGAGAGTATGCTCTCTGTTACAGAGAGTAGATATGTAGCAGATTGATATATCTAGTATATGCACATATATTAGATACAAGAATAAAATAAAAAATATATTTTTGCCTAGTAGTACACATCTGTCATCTTATTAATTGCACACATTTTATAAACTGCTGGATGTTGTCATGGAAAAAAAAAAGGAATTTCTTGTTTACAGAACTTTCAAATGCACAGCAATTAAAAAAATCTGAGGGTTTATTATATCCTTTCTGTGAGTATAAAAGAATCTTCACCTAATGCATGAGTCTACCTGTCATGCTAGGTCTTACCACAGATCATCAGTTGTTACTTACAAATTCAGCATTCATCCCTAGTGTTCCCTCCTTGTAGCAGTCAGTCCATGCAAGACTCATCCGAGATATACAGCACTGGAGCAACATGAGTCTGTCTTGGTCCTGAGTTGTTCAGGACTCTGTCCCTGACCACCACTATCAATAATGTCTGTCTTACCTGACGGGCCTGGAGGGGACCTGGGCTTTTCTCTGTTTAATGCTGCATGAGGCTGATAGCAAAGTGTCTGGCTTCTACACTCTAAGGTTCAAGTGGAGAAACAGATAAACATCATCAAGAAGTGACCATTCCATGTGGAAAGTACACATGTGCGTGTATCTGGGTGCACATTTTTGCCGGAGTAAGTAAAGAAACCAACCATTTTACTTAATTGCATGTTAGCTCATTTCATCTAGGCATCATGGCAGAGATGGATAAGAATCTCTGTATCAGGTAAATAAATTTTAAAGTGCTGAACAACTGATACTGAAAGAGACCTGCTGAGGTTAGGAGTGTCATTCCCTTGTCCCAGTCTTCTTTGGGTTTGAGTCCACAGTCTACATTGATAGTCCTCATACAACACAAAGTGGGATTTGTTCTTTCAGTGCTCATAACTTCAAGTACCCTGTTCACCTTCTGTACTCTGTTCAGAATTAATTATTTACATATTAATGATGCAAAAAACAGGTGCCAAAACCGGTAATTTTTCATGACCCTGAAAGATTGATTTACTGTACTGAATAAGCAAAATTGAGCTCTCTTTCTGCATTTCTCCTCCTTACATTGTTTCTGTAGCTGGTGCATTATCAGCCAGCTAATTCAGTTTTGTTTATCTTTTTTTTTTTTATTCATCTTCAGATTGTCTCACTGCACAGCAAATGCTGTAGCTACAGTTTCTAGTGAGATATTTTAAAATTCTAATTCAGTCTTGCTGCTGCTCAATATGTCTGCAAACTGTCAGATTGATCATAGCATTCACATCACTCAGTGGTCTTCCACGTAAGGACATGTTGCAGCACTTGAGCAGCTTTCATGCTTTCAGACTACTTGTTTCTGCTAATATATGTTCTGCATAGAACTCAGAATTCACCAATGTTTTTAAAAGAAGGAAATAAAAATACTGGGAGAAGTTTATTTTTATTTCTATTTTGTTTATTTTATCCTCTTTTGTGATTATAAATTACAGAAATTACTATTCCTTATGTCAAGGAATGGGGTTTTTAAGAAATGTTTGCCTGCAGTTTATAGGAAAACTTTTTCTTATTTTAGATGCATTTTCAGGTGGGGTTTTTTTGTTAATTTGGTTTTTGTTTTGGTGGTGTTTTTTACTTGTTGTTGGTTGGTTTATTTGTTTGGTTTTTGTGGAATATGAGTTATTTATTACTTTCATCTTTTCCTTGTCATGGAGTAGGAAGATCTCAAGGTCTTATGGAACTGTATTTCCACAGTGTACCCCCAACAAAACTGCTTTTGATTTCAGTAGGTGCCATTGCAACAAGAATTGTCCCTCTGATTTTAAAACTCCTGAAAATGATTAGCTTTTATTCAGAGATTTGAAAGCCAAGAGAATGCTACAAATTGACCTAAGAGGAACGCCTTAATGTGAAAGAAGGGATGCTGCTGGATACATCTGGCTAAAATTGTGTTCTCCTCCTGGTCCACTGCTTTCCTTGCACCCACAGTACCTTTCTGAAGTGTAGGGACAGAGAACAGAGTGAAACACCATGCCCTGACTTTCCTCCTCAACCACTCTCACAACAAGAAGCTCCTTCCTTTAGGGTCAGATTCTGACATATTAGAAATAACCTTATAACCTTTTCACCCCTGCTCCTTTCTTATTTCTTGCAGCTATATCTACTTTATTTTTCTAGACAATGGTGTGTTCTTGCAGATGGATGTTCCACTTGTGGTTTTAGCTTCCTTTGTCCTTTGAGCATCATCAGTAAGTTTTTTTGAGTGATTTAGTGACAATAAATAATAACAGCCTCTTTGGTAGGGAAAGACACAGCTGTGTCTGGTTTCACCAATAGTTATGCTTAAATCATCAGAATATGGAAGGGAGTAGAAGTATAATATTCCTGCATGTTTTCTGGTGAGGGAGGTGTAACCTGTTTGTGTTGGAATAGCTTTGATTCCAATGTCTTCAGTCATTGGTGTCAATCAATCTTGAGTTTTCTTAATGCTACTAGGTGTTGAAGTACGTATTTTATATCTGGGGAACTCACTAAAATATAGTTTATTTTGATTGTAGTTTGTAACTGGAAGGCTTTGTCTGGGAAAAAAATGGATTTTCTGATATTTTTTCTGCAATTATTTAAGATAGACAACCTTTTGAATATACGAGAAATAATTGTTAAAATTTTAAAGCTTCTCAATGTCCTTAAAAACTGTTGAAATAAATTTCTAATTTATTTATAAAGGAGAGTTTCTACTGCAATAAGCTGAAGCCAGATATCTCAGCCTCCGTAAGAGTCCTGTGCTTATCACCTCCCACATATTTTAAGAGCATACTTTTAGATGTAACACTCAGGTCCTTATGTTAGATCCATTTTTCAAACTCACAGAAATCAGGTACATAATGACGCTTTCAGAATGTAAATATTTAATACAGACTTTTTGCAGGAAATGGAACCTTATTGATCTGTGCTCCTAATATTTACAACTTTCATTTGACTGAAATTTGAAAGCTATCCTTTCTGGGATTTGGTGTTTGTTGTCTTTCTATTTGTGCTGAACAACCTGACAAAACCCCAGACTGTTAGAACTTTAATTGTGCAGTTCAGTTTCTCAGCTTTACTGGAACAGTGTGTTTTGTTTCATTATTGAAATAGACTGCACTCCCTAACTAAAACTGTAAGATGAGAGTCCAAATGTGAATGGAAAATTCTGGACTTCATACTCAGAAGGTGTAATTCAAACAACAAAGCAGATATTTTTCAGAAGGAGTAAAGTAGAGTAAAATCAAAGCTTCCAACACCCTTTCTATGTTGAGATTGTAAGTTAGGATAATAAAAGTTTTACTAAAGAGAATTAATTAAATGAAGTTATATGCAGACCATATAACAGAACCAGTAACAGAACATTCACTATGAAAGTGATGAGAGGGCACTTGAACTTAGTAGAATCTGCTGTCTTTTTTATGAAATTAATTGTACATGGTTTTCGTGGTTTTGAGCCAGAATTTTAATAAGTAGCAACTATACCTTACTTCTATTCAGATTGATATTAATTATATGATAGAGACCATAATTTCTGGTATTATTTGTTGGTGGCAAGACTGTCTTGGAAAAGAGTTTGCACCTTATTATAATGCAAAGGAGCAGATAGGTGCCATGTAATGTTTTAGGAGAGGAGGCAAAATAGGGAAGATTTGTCTGAGCAAAAACTCTAAAACTGAAGTTGTCATCCTGCATGAGTCTGAAACCAAATGTTTAGAAAACTAATAGTTTTCAGCTCCTTTTTTTCCTGGTGAGCATTGCTAGAATTTTACCATTACTGTGCATTAGGAAGTGTTCAATAAATTTTAACCAAAATTGTTGCTGAAAATGTCTAGCAGCTAATAATCTATCCAGCAGATACAGATTTCTTCCTACAGTTCTGTTTTTGCCATTATGTCTTTAATCCTATTTGTCTAGAACTCATATTCCAGTCTAGCCTCACAGTTTCTGAGATACTAAATAATTTCATTTTCCTAAATCCCTCTGTGACTAGATGATGATTTCTTACAATTCAGTAATCTTCCACCACTTCCTTCACTGAAATAACACATTCCTTAAGAGGGAAACTACAAGCTTGATGCTTTTGCACCAAGTTTCTTGGGGCCCAGACGTTCACATGGTTGATTTGCTTAATATTTTGCAAAAGTTAATTAAAGGTCATGAAATTAATAGCATTTGGACAAAATTTGGCTAGTTTGATAATGCCAACATGTCAGTCATTGAATTTCACCTGCCTTTATTATTATTTAGGTATTATTGATTTGTATCTGAGTGTAGTTCATCGGGATAGAAAGGTGTGCTTTTATAGTTTAGCTGCTTTACATTTAAAAAGTTTAAATGATGATACAAACAGAGAAGAGATATAAATAGAACACTTTCTCTCAATAGCCAGTGACAGATGTTTGGAGAAAAATAAAGGAAACAGGGCAAATACTGAATAATCTTTCCTGGGTGCCATCCAGCCTTTCTGTAAATGGCAATTCATGGACTTTCAGACCTGGCTGGATGTTCCATCTGTATCATGATGCTCAAATGCCTTTATGTGCCATTTCGTGTCTCTACTGTCTCTTTATACTTCTGGCTTCTACAACATCTCATGTGGAGTTTAATTATACTAAGAAGTGTTTATTTTAAAATGTTTTAGCCCTTCTGCATGCCAAATTCATGAGCTACTTTCTCCCTACCAATTATTTCATAGAACTATATTGTACTCCTCTTTATTGAGCTAAGCTCAAAAGTCTGACCAGTCTCTTCTTATGCAGGTGTTGCCCATACTTTTAATCACCCTTGCACGTTCCCTTCTTCAGGTTCTGTTACATCCTTTGTGAAATGGCAAGATCAGCACTGCACTCAGAATTTCAAAGAATCATAGAATGGTTTGAGTTGGAAAGGACCTTATCCATCCCCCTGCCATAAGCGGGGACACCTTTCACTGGAACAGGCTGGTCAGAGCCCCATCCAACCTGGCCTTGAACACTTCCAAGAATGGGAAGTCCACAACTTCTCTGGATAGAGTATAAACTCAACAGTGATAGCTGTGTTTGCATATATTCCAAATTTATGTTTTGACAAATGTCACCATACACAGGGAAAATAATGTTTGAATACCTTGTTGTGATATTTACAAGGTCTTTACAGGGCATTTACCTTACAATCAGCTGTGCAGTCCATCCAGGAAGATAAAGATTACCCCTTTAATCTCATCTAATGCACCCTTTCCTACTTTTAAGGATTTTCAGAGCACCCAAATGGCAAAATTCTCTTCACTGGATATGACAGGTTCTGTAGCAGATACGTCTTTGATCTGTACTTCCTTTAGCCCTTTCACTTCTGAACTCAGCTGCTTCTGGCTGCTTCTTTGGTGTAACTGCTGCTCCCTAGGTTATGTATGCAAAAGTCCTACCAAGATTATACATGCCTTTACCTGCCATGTATATGCCATATTCTGGTCTATGCAGTATATATATATATATATATATATATATATATACACACACACACGTATGTATATATACACACACACACATACTGTATATGCTTCTTTCTATTACTTTGTTTATCAAGTGATACAAATTACAATCGAGATTATATTTCCTTGTGCCTTAGACCCACCTTCATGTAGAGATGTCAAAAACCCCCAGATCTCTGCAGCTACAGTAATAAACATGCTAAATAAAAATGCTGAATACACAGTAAGATTAATAACAAGCACTTCCTATCATAGTATAGTATTCATGGTATTATGCACGGGAAGTCTTTTGTACTCAGGACATGATAAAAAGTTATTATTGATAGTTGAAACATCTGCTTTAAAAAGCTACAAAATATTCCACTACTAACAAACTTCTACCTAAGTTACATTTTTCTCCTCATAATCTTAGACCTGTATGTACAACATGTAAGGAGTTTTGAGAATAATAAATGAAAGTTGCTGTGGAAATAATACAAGAATGGTTAAGAATGACTTTTAAATGGTTCAGTGAAGTAGATACTGGAGAAGCAATCTAAATTCTATCAGACAAGGTAATTGAGGGTAAAGAGGCTGGCAAGCAGAGTGACTGGAAAACTAAATGATAATATAAGCCTAAAGCATAGAAGAGCTTTGAAAATCTGTATGCAAATGGGCCAGAAGACCAAGGAATACAAGAAGGATTGTAGCTTGAAAGGAGTAAAAGGAATGTCTGTTGGTAGAGGAAAAGCTGAGCCAAAGGTATTGCTGAGTACTTGTGCTCTTTTGAGGGTTAAATTCCCATTTGTGGTGTTCTGGTTTAAAATAAAGCCTATGCACATGTAAATTATAGCTGGTAATGGCCATCTGGTGAACCTCCTGGCTGCAAACCAGGGTCACGTACCTCCGCCATTCTCCAGAAAGCCTTGTTCTACTGGTGCTTCAAAAAGTGCTCAAGGATCTGCAGTCACCAGTCACGCAGGCATTCTCTTCCAAGTGTTGGCAGTTCACCATATGGAATGTTTCCTGATACCTCACCTTAACATTTCTTTCTGCTTTTCAGACCCTTTACTTTCAGCCACCTCCTCAGCTGATGAGAATGAGATCTTGTTCCCGTATTAGTTTAAATCTCAAACTTCAGTTCTCTTCTCCCCAAATCATCCCTAATGTCTGTGTGATATCCTTGGGCTCCTGTCTGGAGGGATGCAATCACCTCTGGAGACAGGGAACATGTGTCATCAACAAAATAGGAGACGTATTTCTGTCTAGTGTATTTTACACAGAAATATTTGCATATTGACCTGATAGCTACTTGTAGCTACTTTTTTTGGCTGGATATCTAGTACTCAATTGCAAATGTATGAATGTACCATATTAAACCAGGAAGAAATGCCTGGCTTTAAAAGGAGAGCACTTCTTAGGGAAATCCATGGGAGTACAAACTGGGAAGGAAACATTAATATCTGGAGAATTCTAATTTGAATATGTTTCATCAAAAGTATTGTGACAATAGAGTGATTACTGATCTTTTTTTGAGAAATACATAATAAAAATAGCAGAGAGACAAATTCAGTTCTCATATGAAACAATTGCTGAGAAAGGTGTTTTCAGTGCTTTTCTAGAAGTAGACAAGTATTCACAGGTTTCTTTAGCAATAAAAAGTGCTCTGAAAAGAAAGCTCCTTACCAGAGTCCAGCCACATGACAAGGTATCCTGAGTGAGTGAATCAGTGCATCACATGCCTATCACTGGAGGATCCTGTGGGAGTTTCAGAGATTTGGTGTGTAGTGATGGCCTTGCTGCTGTTGAATATGGTAAAATAACAGATGCTATGTTGAAATTTTGTGTGAGGAGAGGACTGTTTTTAGGTATCTTATCCAACATAGTTCCTTGAGGATTTGAAAAGAAGGCTGTTCAGACAATATGCCAGATAAATGACCTTTCTGTATTGGTCAGTCCTACAGCTGCACTCAGTTTATATACAAGCCTAAGCTCAACACATATGCTGTTTGGAACAATTAACTCTGTTGACTTCAAAAGGGGTAAGAATTTGATGTAATTTGCTCTATTTTTAGCTAGTTGGCTAGTGCCATATTATTTAGTTTTGATTAGCTTCATCAATGCACAGAGCTAGTACATGTTAAACACTAAAATTAATCATACAGCAGTTCCATTTACCAATTCTCAGCATTCTGATGAGAAGAGCAGCCAGAAGTGCAGGTGTGCAGATGAGGACTGTTGTAGCATTAAGAGCCAAACCTTTCTGCCTCTTCCACCTGCACATGTTTGGAAAATAAATAGAACCAATGAAAGCTCTTCTAAAATATTTCTGTCCAAGGATTCCCTACCCAAAGCCTTGTGACACACATATATCAAAGAGGGAGATGCTATTCTGAGAAGTGTAAAACATGATATTGCACAGAAGGTGATGTGATCTACTTATGCTCATCAGAAGAGCACGAGGTATTTGATTACCTGCAGAGTCTGTCACTGACTCAGTAGACTGGTGTATGGTTATCTAAATAGGCTCCTCTTGCTCCCTATTAAACCAATGACAGTGTTCTCATCTTGTTATCATTAATGGGTCAAGTCTTTGCACTATTTCATGAGTTTGTATTCACATTCATTAGCTTTCAACTAAAATTTTTGCAAATGTCTTCTTTCTTGTTTATTTGTTTTAAGGGAGACAAACTTTCCACCTGTCCTCTTTTTTTGTTTTTGTTATCTTATTGTAGGTTTATCTATTTTAACGCTCAAAATTTCAGGGTCAAGTAAGTGGTGCATTTGTTGATTCAGTGATAATTCACAATCTGGATGGCAAAATCTGGTTTTTGTAAGAAAACTACTCTGAAACCTGTTGCTCTACTTTTTTGAAGATGTGGATTCAGAATGTTTTAGAAATTTGGTCAAGTGAATTTGTGTAAACAATAAATCCCTTGGGACAATATTCTCTGAAAGTTGCACGGACCCTCATGAAAGTTCTGAAGCTGAAAAGCAAGGTCCTCTTGTAATACAAGATGTACAGGTGCCTCCTAGTACGTATCTTCTGGAGGTGTGGAGGATATAAGAAGATAAAGAACATTCATAATCAGTAAACCTTTTATGAAGAAAAGTCAGATCCTGACTTGCCACTCCAGAAAGCTCCCTAAGGAAAAAGCAAACGTGGATGTGAATCTCTTCCTGGTCTCCAGTGAGACATGTGTCTCAGGGAGGAGTTGGTGCAGTCTCTGCCGGAGTTTCAGCTGGGTAACTCAGCATAAGCCCAGCAGCCTTGGTAACATAGCTGGAACCAGCACAGATGAGCTTAAGCAGAGCTAGTTGGGTTGTCTTTTTCAACCCTGTGTGTGAATCTCTTTTAACGTGTAAAACTCGGGGAATCCGCAATAACAGGTTGACAATGATGGAGAATACTGGCAGAACACTTTAAAGCAATAAACACCATGAAGACAAAGAGTTAAACTTTTTGAAGAGATTGAAATCATGTCTGACTAACTGGAAGTAATGAAACCTAGTGAAAAAAAATTAGGAAACATATCTTATTTGCATTATGGCTCTAATGGAATATTTCTTGGAACATTTTCTTACACTCAAGCTTATTTAAGGCTTACGTCTACCTGAAAAAGATCCCTGTAGGTTTGTTTTGCATGTCAGTAAGACCACCTAAGGTCCAACCCCAACATTTATAGTAGCAGAAGCAATAAGTGAATGGCTGTAGCTGTTAGGATGTTATTAAATTTGATGTATATATCAAAGGTGGGTAACTTCTGAATGGGCAGAGGCTGCTTTTATTCTCTGGTAGGTGTTTGGTGGCCAGAAGTAGCAGCAGTATTTCTGTTTCATTGACCTGTCCAGGATTAACATCTTCTGTATAACCCATACACCGAAATATCCTTTAATTTGGCTGGTCTGTTGACCTGATGACATACCTGGGATCCAGGTATGTCTAAGATGTCATCCCTCTAGGACCTAAAAACCTTAGATTACTAAGTGGCCTCTCCCTATAACTGTGCTGAAAATGGGTTTCCAACCTGGTTTAGGGGTCACAGCATGAATAAGGCTGTAGAGTAAGTTGGAAATAAAAGGTCCAGATGGCCAATATGTTAGCTTACACTGAGGCATCATTAGTATGGGAAATAGAGCCATGAAGTGAATCCTCTGAAATGCTAATGCTTTGTGGATGCAATGGACATGAAGTCAGTATTTACACCATTTTAACCCTTTTTAAAAAAATCATTACAATTAATTTAATTTAAATAATAATTTAATTTTATTTCAAGGGATGCAAAGGAAGATTTCTAGTGAAATCAGTGGATCCATTTGCATTATTTAAGTTAAATGAGTTAAATATGTGCTCAAGGTCTCTGCTGATCTGTGAGCCTTGATAAGGATCTTTCTTTACTTTTTTGTTTGTTTAATTGCAAAATCAGTAATATATTCAACGTATTTTAACAGTGACAAGCGCTGTATCAAATGCTGCTGTGGTGACTGATTAAACTAATGAAGTCTAGGAGCCATATGCAATACTCCACAGTTGGACAAAGAATTAGACTGGTTTTGGAAATGGAAGGATACTCGGGGAATAATAAAAAAGAAAATCAAGTATGCACCTGATTCACAGTAATACTCATATGCCTAGGGATAACTAATAATGCAGCTGAGGTGGAAAACCTAGAAAATTAAGGTGCTTTGAAAAGGAAGTGGTAGAAATAAAATGGGGATGAGAAAAATTCTGTATCAAGATATCCACAACTGAATCTCTTCATTGATATTTTCTGCTGACAACAGAGACCCCATGAGAAGTATTTTTTTTTAATTTTTTCTCCCCAAATCAGAAGATTTGTATCCTTTAATGCAGTTCTATACAGGATGAAACTACAGGAGCTGGAACCTACTGCTGGAAAATTGCAGGAACAATGATTTATTCCTTTATCAAAAACTGAACAAAGGAAAACATATAAACACTGCACTATAGGCACTAAGGGTGATTATTTTTGCCACATAAAACAGTTTTAAACGTAATGGGGAAAAGTAATTTTTGACAGTATGGTGTAGGTGGTTTCAGTCTTATAAGAATAGCTATAGATGGTTTATTTGCTTTTCAGACTGCTATTTTTGCTCTACCATTCAGGTATTTTTAATGGCTTTTCTTGAATAAGACTTACAGTAGTTCTGTTTATGGATGGATGAATATATACGATTACAGCAGACTAAAACTGCAGAATCTTTACAATAGCAGAAACAAATCTGTGGGCTTACTGTACTTTTCTTGAGCAAGTTGTCTTGGAAGAAAAGTTATGATCATTCTGCTTGATTGGGATTTTTTTTAAACCATTGTATTTGTTTTAAGTATTTTGGTGGATAAATGTGCTAATTCTCTGGCTACACTGTGAGTCATATCTGAAATTAGAGTGAGGTATGGGACTTTAGCAGTAGTGTTGCCACTAAAATGTATATAAAAGTATTTCTCTGGGGTTTTTGTCAATTTTTACAGTTTGGGTGATGCAAATTCAGATTTCAAACACTTTTTCATGAGCCCTAGGCAGATTTGTTTTGTTAGGTGTTTCAAATGTAATTTTCCCCAGATTTTGTGTTCTGTAGTTCAGGGATACAGAATTAACAACCAAAGATAGAAAAAAAGAATTCTAGTTTAAGTTCCTTTTTCATAAAAATTACTTCCCAAAGCCAGGCTGGATGGTGCTTTGAGCAATCTGATCTAGTGGAAGGTTCCCTGCCCATGGTATCTAATTGAAAGTAGATGATTTTTAAGATCCCTTCTAACCCAAACCATTCTACAATTCCGTGATTCTAAGTATCATTGCAAAAGCAGAAGCAATCATCTGAAGTCCAGTAATGTGATAACCACCAAATGCTTTTGCAAATTTAGTCAGGCATGAGAATATGGTGAGAATCACCATGCTAGACCCTTCTGCCACAGCACTATGAAAGAAAAACTAAAATGTTGAAAAATCGTGGGAATGTCTTAAATAATGTGACATTAAAATGAAATTCGTGACCCCTCTTTGTGACTCTATAAGCTGCTGTATAAACTTTATGTGTTAGAATCACAAAATGATTTGGGTTGGAAGGGTCCTTAAAGGTCATCCTGTTCCACCCGCCGTCATGGGCCGGGAGCCTTCCACCAGGTTACCCAGAGCCCCATTTAGCCTGGTCTTGAACACTTCCAGGGATGGAGAGTCCACAATCTCTCTGGGCAAGTGAATTGTTTCCTATAGATACACGTTTGCTCTTCCTTACCTCTCACAGGGTCCTTATTGCCTGGTTCAAAGTGTACAGTGTACCAGGCATGTGGAAAAAAAACATAGATGTTTGCCAGGCTTCCCTGTTTTTGATAATTCTGAAGAAAACTGAAATAGCCACTACTGCCAAATTTTTGAATGCAAATTCATTTTCTGAGGCATATGGGCTCATAGCTCCCATTGCTCTTTCTAGAGATTAGGAACCAAGAGAATAAAAAAATGCCTACCTGCATTTTTAGACATTTAGACTCTTTCAAGATTCTGAATGAAAGGAAACTTCACATTGGGCCACAAATGCTTGGGACTGGAGAGAAAATATCACATAGAAAACAACAACAACAACAACAAGAGAAGAGAAATACTTTACCTTTTCATCCTTTGTGTTTATGTGAGGTACTAATGATGGGATTTATAAAGGGCTGTTCAAAACAGTATGATATTTATGCACCAGTTTGATTTTTCTTAAGGTAGCTGGGTCATGCTGTGCTCATAGGACAATAACAAAAGATACCTTTTCTTTGGGAAAAGTAGTAGAGTGTCTTGATATAAGTAACCTTGCTCGGTGCATAGAACAAGATTTTTAAGATGTTAAAAATATGGCAGGGTTTTATTTTTTTTGTTTTACTGACTCAAATGCCGAGCAAGAGTGACTTAAAGGAAATGAATGCTTGAGTGGAGAAATGGAATCAATAAGGGGTGCCTTGGAAAGTGTGAAGTGCTCTGTATTTCTCCAGCTCGTGATTCCAAAGCCCTCCAGCCTTTTCCTTACATAAAACATCTGCCTCCAGCTGTTTGCTTTTCAAAAACAATAGTTTGTGGGAGAGGAATTGGCACCAGTTGTCTATTATGTTTCTGTTACTTTAATTTTCACTGTTTCTCATACAGCTTTTTTTTTTTTTTAATTATCTTCTCCAAAATGTGTGGCAGTCAGGTTCCCTGGCATCTGATAATGCACATTTTTCACAGTGCTATGTTATTTCAGAAACTTGCATTTTTGGAGAAAGACTTATCTCTATCTATTCACCATGACCACACAAATTGTATAGCAAGCAAACAAGGGAAAAAAAAAAAACATGAAAAGAATAAACCAGCTCAGAAAAAAAAGGTACTACCTTAACAAAATTCATGTGCAGTTCTGTTTATTATTCAAAGAAGACACTCCTGAAGGTTGTTACTTGAAGTAAATCTATTTCACAGCTTAAAAATAATGTGGTTGTCTATGATGTTTTAGCTGAATACGTCTTCTGCAGAAAACCTTCTCATTTTTCTTGGTTTGGCTTTGAACCAGCCAGCGCTGTATCTGCAGACCTCAGCCATGAGACAAAATTTAGTGTACTCCCTGAAAAACTCAGAGCAAAAGCCCTCCCCATCCCTTGGAATACTCATGCAAGACCACACAGTTAGGTCCCAGTCCCACACCCACTTAAACTTGCACACTTGCAGTAGAAAGGATTTGCTCTATGGTCAAAACATATTAACTATAAATTGGATCCTACTCACATCTGCATTCCTTGTTAAGCTCTTTCCATGAAGAGTTCAAGGGGACTGAGGTAGCTGTAAACATGTCATACTGACTTCCCATTAAACATCTACCAGATGGGAATATCTCCTCCTAGAAAAATGGTGTCTTTATGTAGTCTCCAGATCTTACAGCTGGATACTTTGCAAAAAGCTAAGACTGGTTTAGAATGGCTTGATTTTAGGTGAGCCTAATATTTATTTTTCCAACACCAGTTTCTCTGAAATGCAACTGTATTAGCAAACTGTTTGATAAAATGACACTGATAAAAGCACTGTTAAGATTACATCAGAATTTAGGTGGTTGGTAGGACATTAACATTATATTTGAATAAAAAAAGGAACTTAAGAGACAAATATGAATCTGAATCTAAACCTGAGGTTTACATCCCTCAAACCACTTTGTGATTATCTAAATACCCAAATATTTCTCAACTTTCCATAGTTTGCCAAATAAGCTACATGAAATTTTAGGGCAGAAAACACACGAGTGCAAAGCTGTTCTGGGAAAAACAAGTTCCCACAGTCTAGCTGGCCACATAAACAAAAAACGTTTTGTTCTCTTGTGAGCTCTTAAGGTGTAGACAATGAATCCAATTCTCATGTTTTCTGCTGAACTCTTCTCATTAATCGTTGATGAGAAATTATGAAGGCTGAAGACAGATAATCTCACAATAGCCACAACAACATTATACTTCACCTTTTATTTTCTGTTTCAGACTAAGCCAGTGTTTCAAGCTTTGTGGCATAACAAATGTGTACAGGTTAGCTGTTTTTTTTTTCTTTTGATTGATGGAAGATAAAACCTAAGGAGATCAAGACAGCTTGTATTAATTGTCAGCCTGTTTTCTCAGTGACAGTGGTTTTATAAGTTGTTTTTTATTTTATGAGCTAGAGCTAAACAAAATTATAATGTATATTTACCTACTCAGTAGTAAAAGTGCTGAGCTGCTCAATTACTTTTGATTGAATCAGTGACTGCCTGTTTACAAGCTATTGGCCAAGGGGTGGTTGTGTCAGTTTTTTCTGCGTACATGCTGTTCACTAACTTGATACTGGTAAAATTGGAAGCTATTTAGATTTTCTTAAACCACTTACAGCTCTTCCAATTTTTTTCACATAAGTGAGTGTCAGTTAGTATACCCATACCTGGAGAGAGCTCTCTGTGATAATCAGAGATAATGCACTATACTGAAATCCACTCTTTTATATTGTTCAAATTTGAACAGGATAATTGAACATGTACTTTGTAGCTTAGTCAGTTCTTCATAGAACAAAGGTAGTTACTCACTTTTTTTTGACTTCAGAACTTCCCACAGAAGTAGAGGGGTTTTTTTCTTTGTGACAAGGAATGCTACCTATTAATTAGGCTTTCTTCTGTGGGCATCTGGGCTGGCTGCTGACAGCAGTGTATCAATGAATTAATGAGAATAAAACAACCTGACACCTGCTTTGTTTTTTATTATGTCAAATGGAGCAACTACTGAGAAAATTGTTAAGACACACTTGTTTAGTATAGAAAGATTGTTTTTGTAGTTATGATATACAAATAAAAATTATTTTGGAACCTCAGAAGCATAACTAAATAAAAGCTCTGCTGTTTGGCATAAGGGTATGGCATTGTGTTAAATAATTTTCATTTAACAGAGAAGAAAGCATTTGGGTTTTGTTAATTGAGGAACGAGGAAGTAATGTTTTGCAGTTTATTAATTTGTTATCTAATGATAGGATCAGAGTGAATCATAAGGTGCTTTGGAGTTGGGCATTCTGGTAAACGTGTGAGATTAAGTTGCTTTCATGCATGAGCGTTTTGTCAAAAAAACTTCAGGTCCCTGTGCTCCAAGTGATGTGGCCAACATAAATACGATGTAACTGGAAATTGTTTTGTATCTAAGGAAATGTATCTAAGGAATAGAATAAGGTGTCCTAAATGCACCTTGATACATTAATTTAAATCAACCTTTAAAAGAGGTGAACAATCTACAATTTATATCCTTAAATGGGTAATTCTTTTGTGATTTTCCACCATATTGTGCATCTGCAGTCATCTTGATTTATCAACCTAACGTAGCTATGAGGATGAAACATGTAACAAATTGTTATTAATATTTTTTTTATTTTCAAGCAAAAGGAGTATTAGCCCTGCATCTTGGTTTCTGCCTGAGCAGAATTTGAAGCTTTCTGTAATATTTCCAGTATTTGATCAGAAATTAATATGGTAAAAATAAAGTGGGTTAACTGATGCATTTTAATCTAATCTGACAGTTAGTAAAAATGTAAGTAAATGTTATTAGTATAACACTAATAATTCTGCCATTAGCAGGAAGAAACTTGCCTTGGATTTCTGAGCCTTTTCTATTTTTATTCTGGGATTAGAGGATCTCAGAGGTTTGTGATACTCAGTTATTTATGTTTTTAGTCTGTCCCTGTGTATTTGTTGAGCCCGAGTTTATAAGAGACATAAAAGATTACAGACATTTAGGGAAGCCTCTTTGTTTTAGAAATCCTTAAACTAAATCTAAACCATCTTTTTGGCAACTCTTAAGAAGTCCAAGTTAAACACGATTTTAAACTGGGAGAGCTCCTCACTTATCAGTTGCTCTCTTACTTTGCTTAGCTTGCTTGGGCTTTCTAGACAAAATTATGTTTTCTAGTCTGTAAATTAGCTTCCTTCCTTTATTACAACCTTGATGCTAACAAACACATAAAAAGCAGTAGCACTTCTGTTCACTTGTGTTTGCATTTCACATAGAATAGTCACAACAGAATAAGAAGTAATTAAATATTCTGGTCATGCTTTGGACTAGAAATAGGTTGTTTTGATTGTCCTTTGCATAACCAAACACTGTGGATGGAAGCTGGATCAACCTTTGTTTCTCTTTTTGTACAATACCTACCTAAGACAATTGGGCTCAAACCTGTGACACAGTCACTTGACTTTGGACAAAATAAAGACATCATTTTATCTCTTAGGTGAGTTAGCTGCAGGACTTTGAATGTATTAATGGGAGTTATATTATGATACTTCTTTTCCAGTTTTGCAAACCTTAGCATTCTCATCCAATCTGCTTGATACTCATATTTTGAAACTCTACTGTCATTAAATGTGCAGCACTGTGAAATAATGCCAGATAGGTATTGTTTCTACAGCGTCTCTGGTCTAGAGATACATTTTATTATTGTGAATTACTGATATATTAAATATGCATTCTTTACTAGATTGCAGTGTTTGGTAAGTATGTATTAATCTGGTTGATGTAAAACCAGCTTCAACAACCACTGAAGAAGCCAGGCAAAAGCCTTTCACTAAGTGGCAGAGACAAGAGATGTTGCAAAGATTATCACAGTGTTGCCCACACATCTGTCTTGGTTATGATAATCTCTAAAGAAGGAAAAATGGATAAGTTACTTCAGGTTCCATCAAATCCTTGACCTCTTAAAAGCCTGATACTAAGGGATTCAATTAGTGACAAGTACAGTTGTAGGTTGAGTGATTCATCCCCATGTTCTCATGTCTTACAATTCATACATAAGAATTACATCAATTTCTCTCAGCTTTAGCATTCTTTAGGTGAAATATTTAATTAACTTGCCTAAGAATAAAAGACTTGGTTAGGCCTTGTCAGTGAGTGATTCACTGGTCTGTGGATCTGTCCATCCACCTTGATCAGAGTCTTCTGAACTCTTAAGACAATTTCAACTAAATTGGCAGACTGGGGATGATCACACAAATAAATGGCAAGTGTTATGATTGGGCAGACAAGGAGAACTTTATTGGTGGATTTTCTAGGCTCCTGTGAAAAGAATGGAAAAGATATTCTGACAGTGGGGAAACAGCTGAGCAGACCTTGCAGTTGACCATAAGGTGCAAGGAGGAAACAGGGCTTCATTAGTTCTGCAACAACTGCTTGGTTTTCTTTTCCTTTTAAAGTCTCATGGGAAGTATCAGCAACTGACAGAGAGCTCGACTCTTAGAAATGTGGATGTTACCATCTCTTTGCTGCTGCTCATGGGAGCCCAACCTGTCAAACACTGCCATGAATGCAAAATGGATGAGCATGACAAAGTCCAGCCACATTTATTCAGATGAAGTATTAGGTTTTGCTTGCTTGTTTTAACATGTAGGGACTTGCGCCCTTCCATCTCTTCTGAATAATTTTAGGTTTTTCTACAAACTGTGGGTGATGGCTACAGTTACACAGGAGATAGGTCATGATGTAAGGATCAGAATTATTGTATTCCTAATAATGGGCAAATGACCCCTTCATGTCGGTTGATACAGTTATGGTTGGTCAAAGTTTTCTTAAGAATTCAGCATTACGTTTTTTCTCTTGTTACTCTTTGTGCAGAGGTGCAAAAGAAGGAAGGTGACTCACTTAGTATGGGACTGTTTTTCCAACAGGAATCACTTTCTGCTTGTGTGTCTTTTGTGAACTGTTGAATCACTGTCCAACTGCTGTGTCCCTAAAGAACATACCTGAACAGCAGTGATTCAAATGAGTGTTAGACCACAGATGTCATTGAGACCAGTTTACAAGAGTCAAGACGATTTTGTCTGGAAAATTAACTTTCTGCTCACTTAAACCCAGGTGGTTTTTGCTTTACAAGGGTTGTGTTTCAGAGGGATAAGACACTGTGACAAAACTGAATGGATGCAAAGTCAGTCTTGTCTCATGCTCCTGTTTCACCTTCCTTAGACAGCTCCCTATAACTTCTCCTAGGCCTTCTGAGCTTTTGATAATATCTCCAGAATCAAGATCTGAGACCAAAACTTAACTTGCTCTTTACACAAGGTGTACTTCAGAAATGAATTTGATACATGGCCACTTCAAGAGCCCCAGATGCAGCTACTGGTGACCTGGATCATGTGGTGGTGCCTGCCTGAGTTTCTGTCACTGCCTGGGTTCCTGCTGGCAGGGTGTTTGGAATAGAATCTCCATAACTGGCATCTGGAGACTCCTAGGTAAGGGGCAATATCTTCTTTTGGTTCAGACACTGTGCTGGAGGATCAAGGGGGAAGGCTGAACAGAGGTTGTTTTGAGATTGTGGGGCTGTGCTTGGAACTCTGAAAGAAGCTTTTATTGGGAGCTGCAGAATAAACACGTGATTTTAAAAAAAAATACTATTTTAATTTTTATTCTGCATTTCTTTTCAAATGGCAAGTCATCCTGAATTTGAAACTTCCTTCTAGTTCAAGTTATTACAGTAATAACAGGGCAGGTTACCATAGGTCTCCTAGCACTGAAGGTGTACAGCTAATACATAGTCATATAGCTTGATGAAAGTAATTTTTACACGAATTTGGTATAACCAGGTCACTTTAGGTCACTGTGGTAGTCATCATGGGCCTGTAAATGGTACAGTTAAACCAGTGGATACTATTTTTTCTATTAATCTTCCTAGAAAAGCCTTTGTAATCCTAATTTTCTAGGCCATTAGGGTAAAGGCAGATTACAGCTAAAGCTGGTTTATTAACTTTACTCACCTTGGGTTTAACCAGCCCAGATCTCTTCTGTTGGGTGCCTATACCTGGAGTCATTACTTTCTTCAATGTTCTTTCAAACTTGTTTTCTTACATTTAGGCTCGAGGCTTTTCTTACATTTATCTTACTCTGAAGTTAGATTCAGCTTCAGTTCAGCTTCAGGCCCTGGACTGAGCAGCAGGTTGAACCAGGACTTCTCCAGAGGTCCCTGCCAACCTCAGTTATTCTGGGTTTCTAACTTGTGCTTCACAGCATGTGAAGCAAACCGCTTCCTAAGCCCTGGTTTATTCACAATTGCACAGCACACTTCAGTGAAGCAGGAAGAGCACTCAAACCGTGGCGGCTGAATCTTCTTCCACCACTTCACCTGTCAGTTGAGTGATGCCACCCTGCACAGGTCCAGTCATGGTCCCTCCTGGCTGTGACCACGCCAGAAGAGCATTTCTTAGGGCTGCCATGGATCAATCCCAAATAACACGGCACATGTCCCCACAGTGGGCAACAATAGATTAGCAGTTGGCTCTGGACAACGCAGGTGATGAGCCTGGTGTCTCCTAGGAGCTAAGGGGCAGAAGAATGGACAGGGACCTTTTCTCCGTGGAAGCGCTTGCCTTAATGACAGGAATCCTATTTTTGCACCGGCTTCATTGGTTCACAGCTTCTGACCACAGACCCCTTCTGACAGTTTCACTGCAGCCTCCTGGGACGGACGGCCAAACCAAGGCCATCCCTCGTGTCCAAAGAGACAGCGGTGGGTGCAGAGCACCCGCCCCGAGAGGCTGCCTGAATCTTGCTCTCGGGCGCTCTCGGAAAGCCTCTCCCAGGAGCTCCGCGTGAAAGTTCACAAGCGGCGGGGCTCCTCCACCGCCGAGAGACTCCCGCGGGGCGCAAGTGTCCGTGTCCGTGTCCGTGTCCGTGAGTGCCGGAGCCCGCCCGGCGTTTCGGCGCGGACCAGCAGATGGCGGCGCCGCCCCGGCTGGGCGCGCAGCCCCGCGCACGGCGCTGCTGCTGAGCCCCGCTCCGGTTACAGCCCTCCCCCGCCCCCGCCCTCCGCCGCGGTGTCTCCCTCCCTCCCCGCCACCTCCCCGCCTGTCACTACCACGCCGGAGAGCCACCATGGCGCACGGCGGGCCACGCGTGTCCGCCGCTGCCGCTCCGCGCGGGGCTGCCCGGCTGCCGCCGCTGCTGCTTCTGCTGCTTCTGCTGCCGTCGCTGCTGGGCGCCGCCGCCGCGCCGCGCTGCGCGGAGCCCTGCGGCCGCCCGAGCCCTGTAGCCCTGACCCGCGGGGCGCGCAGCCCGCCGGAGCCGCGGCGCGCCGGCGGGGCGGCGGCGGGGAGCGGCCGATCCCGGAGAGCATCCTTGGCGGCCGGCCGGGAGCAGGTCTCCCTCATCAGCACCTCCTTCGTGCTGAAAGGGGACGCGTCTCACAACCAGGCGATGGTGCACTGGACGGGCGAGAACAGCAGCGTGAGTGCGAGGGACAGTGCGGGCGGGGTTTGGGGTCCCTGCCCGTGCCGTTGCTTTGCCCTTCCAACTTGCGGGGAGCAACCTGCGCTCCGCCGGCCTCGGTGCGGCCGGAGCGCGTTGCTCCCGCCTCCCGCTGGCCGGCCCGGGGCGCGGGAGTCCCCGCGGGCAGCGCTCGGGGTGCTGCGGACGGTGAGGTGCCGCCGGGAGGCGAAGAGCCGCCGTGGTCGGGCGGACCCCGCGTACCCCTCGCCACTTCCCCAGAAGTTTGGAAAGTTTGCGAGCACGCATCTTGTAGAGGCGCCGGGTGCGCGGTGTGCGCCGCGCTGCGAGGAGGAGGAGGAGGAGGAGGAGGAGGAGGGAGGCTTGGCTCCGGACCGGCGAGGCGGTGTCCGTGTCCGTGTGCGGTCGGCGTACCCCCGAGTCTGTGCCAGGGTATCCGGGTAAAGGAGAGGCACGGACGAACTACGGTGCGGGTATTATCTCCTCCAGCCCCGCATGAAGTCCCAGATTAAATTGTCGAGGCTTAATCGATTCACCGCGATTCAGTCATCCCCGTGTAATCTCCCCCGGGCCGCGCTCTGCCTCCTCAAGCGCCGGGGAAAGAAAAGCCCGAAACAAACCGAAAATGAAATAAAACGTAGCTCTGGGTTTGAGGTGTTGTGAGCAGCAGGAATGAGAGAGCGGGACGGCCCCGCCGGGCGCCGCGGGAGAGTGGGGACGTCCCGCAAAGGTCCGGAATAGCAGCAGCTCTCCGAGGCGGCTTTTACAGCCACGTCTGTGGATAAAAATCTTGTGCTGGGCTACCACTGATACTGCATTAGAGCATCAGTGTTCACAACTTTCCACGGTTAAAGCAATGTGTCTTGCCTTTATTGTTTATCTGTTTTAGACAGCAACTCTCACGGTGGGTGTCACTAGTATTTTTAAACTAATTTTCAATTTCAGTTAGTCTTCATTTCTTTATGTATTGATCCATTAATGGTTGTGTATTCACATGGGTAGTTTCAGAGGTTTGCGGCTTCTAGTTTATTCTTCACTGAAACATTGTATCATAAGAGTAGGCGTCATGGGTAAATATTACATAGCACCTTGCACTGTCTGTGTAACTTCACAGTCAGGAAAATATCGTTAAGAAAGCTTGCTATGAACTTTCTCCTGGAGGATTTTAGTTTTTCTGGAAATCTATTGAGCGCTTTAACTACAGTTCAGCTAAGCTCTGACTCTGCTTGAATTTTGCGAATTTAGTATAAAGTTTAAGTAAACTTGGCTCAGTTCAGCGTGTGTGTGTTATACTTCTCATAAGTATGTGAATTATCATTCTTTCTCTAGGACCTGAAGTCCTGGGATTTTGCCTGTTTTGCTAGGGAGTCAGCCAGGATATGGAGCTGCTAAGGCTCCACTGATGAGGATGCAGTGATTCCCTGGAGCATGCTGAGCGCTTATGTTAATGCTCTTGTATAATCAGGTGTCAGAGTTGAAGTCAGCATCATAAAGCTTGACACTTTCAAAGGCAGTTTTTGATCTGCTCAGGAAGGAAGTAAGATGATGGTCATTTTCTGTGAAAAGAAAGTGTTGCAAATCAGCAGCATCAGCTATTCTGATTTTGTCCTTCCTCCATTTCTTCGCCTTTAGACTACTGCCGTTTTTTGTGGACAGTGCTTGCAGGCTGTTAGGACAGCTTCCTTGAAGAATTCAGTATTAAAAAGTTGGCATAAGTTCATTTTTTGACATAGAAGGCAAGTAACAGCTTTCATGCAAAGCATTCTGCACTCTAAAATGAATATAGTAGAACCTTGCTAATCCACAGTTATGACTGGCGGTCTCGCCTCGCCTCTCTGCAAAGATTTAATAACAGATGCTGCAGTGAGGGCTTGTATTGCTAAAATGTTATTATTTTTTCACAGTATGCTACAGCTCACTTACTAGAATACTTCCACATAGTCTCTTCAAAAGCAAGGATAAATGGCAACTGTCAGAAGAAATGAAAGTGGTTACAGTCTTTGCTGCAACTTAGCTCCTTTTTTTGTTTGCTTAGTTGCTATCTACTAATTCAGTGTTGCAGAATGCCTGCAGACGTTCTGTACATTATTTATACATTCAATAAAATACTTTTGCAGACTTCCTTACAAAGTATGATGCTTACTCTGCCTGCCATCAGGTGATTACTGTCAGGCAAGACTGTATTTGAACAAGTGACCTGTTAATGAAAGACTTTTCTGACTTAACCCAAATGAAAGCAGCCAGTCTTTACACTGAATGTTTTACAGTATGACTGTCAGCATTTTTTTCATCTTCTTATCTTGTTAATTAGCTTTGTTTTATTGTATGCTTCCAGATGAAGAGCTGATTTTAACAAAGGCTTCCATAAAGAAATATTTGTAAAGACAGTTCATAGAATCTTTCTTTTTTCTTTATTATCTTTTAAGGAGTGGAAGAAATACATTAAGCTCAAAGGAAACAGGATGGGCTCTAGGGCTTTGGAGAGAATTTTGCTGCATGTTTGTATGTTAAATTCAAACAATTGAAAGTAAGCACCTGATCCCAAACATATTTAAAGTAGTCTTGAATGTCTATTTGTTTAAATAGATGTGTATTTATTTATATTAATCTGGGTTGTTTGGAGGCAGGAGCACTATGATCTAGTGCTTCTCAAACCTGCCACCTTATTCTGTGCTCTTAAATCTATGGGAAGTTTTTTATTGTCTTGGAAGCACAGGCTTGAGTCTTGAAGCTCTGTTCTGTCCCAGGCACATTGCAGCCAAGGGGAGGGCTGTCATTCCTACAGTGGGGTTTTGGATCAGGCCCTGCAACCTCAGGAGGCACTCAGCAATCTGAAAGTGTCACCACACACATTTGGCACCTCATTGGAGGTACTCAGCACTTTGTAAACCAAGGAGCTAAACTAGTTTCTTTACCCTTTACAGCTGCCTGGCTGAAAATTTGACAGTGATGAGCTCCAGATGACCACATATCCTCTTAAACACCTCACCTAGTAAAATAAATGAAGAAAAAATATGCAATAGGATTATTCCTTTGAGCTCCATGATGAAGAGACAAATAACTATAAAAGCAGAGGGGGTGGCTGCATCTCTCGGGGATGTTCACCTGCACTAGTAGTTCATTGAACGTGTTGCCATGCAGTACTCATTTGTGTTGATCAAGGGCAAATACATAAATGTGAGAGGGGCAGACATTAGGTTGATGTGCATATGGAGTTTTAGAATAGTTATTTTCATCTTGTAAATTATCCTGTGATGCAATAGTAGGAGTTTGAGATTTTTTGGTTGCATGAGATGTCTTGAAAGAAGCTAGGGAGGCTATAAATTAAATTGATCCTCTCTCTTCCCTCTTTTCTGTACTGTAGAAGCCTGATGTTCACTTATTATCCTCTTGTAATGCTGTTAGTTTGGGGAGTTAGAGAAATGGTGGTTTTGATGGCAAAACAGAGGCTGTGGTTGCACGAATTATAAAGTGGCCTTGAATCACTGGGAAGATTAGGGTACAATTCCTTGCTTTATCAAGAGAGAGCTGTGCGAGGAGATAGGCAAATTGCTTCCTGCTTTGTGTCCTTGTTACTTTATTTTGTAGTCTAATAATTATTTGCAAATCTTATAAACAAGAAGCATGTCCCCAACCTTTCTTTGCAGTGGGATGTATAGTCAAAACCTTCACTGGTGAAGCAGGTCTTGCAAAGCCAGTACTTGTCACAGAAGAGTGTATCCAGTTAGTGAATTCCTGCAATTATTATTTCTGCTCTCCATCCCCTCTGCCCACAGAAAGCTGTTGTGTGGTCTTACTTTCAAACAAAGGCTTATGCAAGTGGAACTAATTTTCCTGCCAGTCTTAAAATATCATAAACTGAAGACATGGCAGGTGGCTGGTGCAACACACCATTTACTGTGGGAAGGGCAAGTTAATTGCCATCCGTGTAACTGATAAATAACACTGAGAACTGGAATATATACAGGTGTAGCATGCTGAAAGAATAGTCATTGGTGTGTTAAGCTAAATGTACATGTGCCCAGATTTACTAAAACTACACAAGCCTTTCTCATTTGGGTGAAAAATAGTCAATTCATGGCAGCTTTTAAAAATCCTACTTCTTTTCCTTTGGAGAGATCTTAGTCATCCCAGGAGCTTTTTTTTTTTTTGGTACTAGATAAACGACTTTGTTTGCAATGCTGTATTATTTTTGACCCTCCTGAAGAATTCTCATTCTGCATTCATACTAACCAATTAAAAAAAAGTAAAAAGTCAAAGCCAAAGCAGAAATAGGGTGAGAATAATACTTGTATTCACAATTGATTTTGATTCAGGGGCTGCTCTTCATGCTGTGTGCAGACTGCTAAAGTAGTGCTAACAGGACTTAGGCCAGCTACTTCCAAGTCTGCAGTTTCATGGTGCCAGTATTTCCTTTTTTTGTTTGTTGTCAAAATATTAAATCCATGCAGATGCTTATTTGTCCAGTGACTTGATGTCATGATCCCCCAAAAACATGTTTGTTATGGAAAATAAATATAAATATACACACAATTCTTTTTTTTAGTCCTAAAAAGCAGTGATTTACCAGAAAGGAAGATTTATTGCATGTCTACAGATATTGCTGCACACAAAAACTTCAGCTGATCCAGACTTGTCTATATTTGATATACAGATACTTTGTTTGATTTAGAAACTTCCTCTTTTTGATACAGTTTCACCATATATGATTTGTAGAGGTTAGTGATCACTACATGTATTCTTCTGGCAGATATTTTATTTAATGGGTTTTCTGTTTTTTTTCAGTTTGTAATCAATTGTGAGGAAAGCTATAAAAAGCATTGACTTCAGCATTACTGTAGAAGTACCGTAATGGTAATGTAGTTATCTATGCAAAAATGGGCTAGAGTCCATTTGTGGTAAGGTTTGGGTGGTGTTTCTGCAGAGTAGTCAGACTACGTTTTATGAAACTAAAGGGAGCATGAGGTCAAAAATCCTGACAGCTCAGACCTTTGATAAATGGCAGATATATTGCAAAGTGAAAAGTAGATTTCCCTTAGGGAGGGTTTTTCTTAAAATTCCTTGAGATTATAGTGTGATTATAAAAACAAACAGAAACCAAACCCAATAATCATATTTGAATGGAACAGCAAAATCCCACATAGAAAACAGAATGATTTTAATCTGATTGAAGTAACTCAGGAGTGTAAGATTTATTTTTCCTTTTTCTTTTTTAATGGTATAAAGTTTATGGCTTACTTCATCTATTTGCTTCTACCAGTTGCTGTTTTCCGTCTCTACCAGCCTTACATCTGGCTGTAAGTCATATTGCTGCCTGCTGAGCTCTATCCACATTTCAGCAAATTCCAACTGCTAAAGGAGAGATAACACCTCTTCTCATCCCCTATGTAGACACTTAAAACTGATACATACTTTAATTAGTGAATGTGTATTTCAAGCATGCTTCAAAGTCCTCCTCCATGAGCCCTCCATGCCTGCAGTCATACCTGGTTTTACCTGGTTTGCTGGTTTGACTGGCATTACCTGTTAGCAATACTGCTATGCTGTCGTTGGGACAAGCTCAGTTTAAATCTAAGAGGGAAATTTAGCAATGTACACTGTAGAGACACACCAGATTGAAATCCTCCCTCTGATACTGCTGATGTATTACACGTGCATGATAAACGAAGCAATCATAAGGGATGTGTTTAGGCTGGGGATAGCAGTTCACATATCACAATGGGAAAATAATGCATTCTTCCCAAGTTTGATGGTCTTAGAAATCTACTGATATAGATCTTTGGAGAAAGAATTGAGGACATCTCTTTTGACTTTATTAAAATTCAGTAGAGTAGTAGATCCTTTCTGAAAGAGCAGAAGGGGAAAATGATGAGCTTCTCATAAAAGCAGTAATTGTTCTGCTAAAATGGGAAGCTCTGTAAGGTATGGACCACCTTATGGAATTTAAAATGTGAAACTACCCAGATTATAGAAGCTTTTATGCCAAGTCCTTTGCCTGTCCAAATATAATATTTTATGGTTGTGCCAGTTAAGACCAAAGGTTGTTCACATAAAGGGGAGAGAATCTGCAGTACAATCAAATGAGATCCTTCTATGTTCTGAAAACTCAACTCCATTTACACAAAAGCAGAAAGTATAGGTTGAAAGTATTCTGCAGTATATGTGTTCTTGCTGTGGCTCAGAGTGAAACTTGACAGCCTGCAACTGCAATCTTCAGCATTTTTATTCTCAAAGTCTCACATTCCTTACCAAACATTCCCATTCTCAACCCCCTGTTCCCAAAACCACTTTTAAAGAAATAACAGGTGGGATCCTTTGCTGTGCTATACTTCTTTAGGAAGGAGAAAATTCTCCACTGCAAGGGTGGTGAGACACTGGAAAAAGTTGGCTGGAGATGCTGTGGGTGCCCCATCCCTGGAGCTGTCCAAAGCCTGCCTGGATGGGGCTTTGAGATGCCTGGTCTAGTGGAAAGTTTCCTGCCTATGGCAGGAGGGTTAGAACTTGATGAACTTTACGGTCCCTTCCAAACCAAACCATTCTGATTTCTATGATTCAGCCATTAAGTCTAAGCTTGGGCTTCTGCAGTAGGAAGAAGATGGGGATGGTCTCTGGATTGATCCCTGACAATCTTAACAGACATGCTTGAGAAAGCTGGGTACATCTGCTGGATTTGCTGACTTTAGTGTGATGAGTAGAGAAGTGCTGGGCTTACAAATCCTATTGGATGTCATCAGCCCTGGATGAGGCTGTTGTGGAAAGAGGAAAGATGCTGAGGTGCTGCTGTCTTGCAGTACTGAGAGCCCTTGGCAGAGCTGGTGATTCTCTGTGCAGCCCTGTCACCACATCTGCGAGCTCTAAGAAAGAGCTGAGGTGCAGTTGGTGCCCGGGGGAAATTTAAGGCTTGGCCAGAGACAGAACATGAGGTTCCAAATGAACAGCTGTTTGATTAAATTGAAGCTGAACAGTGGTGCCAAAGAACTTTTTGCCAGTTACCTCACCACTATCTTCTGAAATACCATTTGCCTTACATAGGTGATTTTGCAGTTTCCTACCTGCAAGATGAGAATAATAGTTTATCTCTTAGGGTGGCTTTTGCCTAAAAATTAGCTTTGTGCTTTGATATTAAAGTAATGGTTATCACCATTACACCTAAAAGAGGCAGGACTATAGAAAATCACATCTGTGATTTCTTTGTTCCTTTGACAGTACAGCCCAGGAATTAGAGAAGAAAAGACTCTCACAGGTCATGCAAACTTGTCTGCTTGTTCTGATGTTTGTTTTGATCAGGGCTCCTTTTAATGTGTAGTCCAGTTTAATTTAAATGCCTAGACTCTGGCAGTTTAAGATCATTGAACAATCTTAAGATTATGTGACTAAAATAGTATCAGTGAAACTTAACCTGTTTTAAATATGATTTTTCTGCGTTTGTTAAGCAGTTTAATGAAACGACTATGTTTCTTTCTCAGTGTTTGTACTTTTTCTGCTCTTGTAGACTAATAATTATTCTTCTGAATAATTTTTATTTTGACATTATAAGTTTTCTTTTATAGCTCCCTTTTGGTAGCTCTTTAATTGCACCATCTGGACAGGACAGTACCTAGATATAACAGTACCTGTCTATTGTGTATCTGACAGGCACATTTTTAGAAATGTACTTGCACACAGAGATTATTGTTAATTTCTGGCATCCTTCTAATCACTCTAATCATTATCTGTTTTAAATTGCAGTAAATAGTGGGGTTTTTTTTGTTTTTTAGGGAAGTAATAAAAACAAATAATTTGGTCATCAGCAAAAAAGCTGTTCTTTGTGGTTTCTGTGTGGTAACAGTTATAAGTTTGTTCTAGTTAATGAAGTAGATATATTTCATTTTTATCCCCCATTCATGTTATGAGCTTTTTTTCTTTGTCACCGGAGGCTCAGTAAGGCTGCATGAGTGTTGCAGCAGTGTATTTGGGAGCACTAACCCCTGTGATGTGCCCTTACTCCTGTGGAGCAGCAAGCCTATGTTTAGTGGCCAGTGTGTTAAGTTTTAGTAGATGGGAATCTATACTTTGTGAAAACACTTTTTTTTTTTTTTTTTTTTTTTTTTTTTTTTTAATCGCAGTAACTGTCTCTGGTCTGGCCCTTGGACTGAAAGTGCCCAGGGAAAGTGTTCCCCCTGCATGTGTATGAGCAAGATGTGTACTGGGGTTCTGCTCTGAGTTGGTGGCATTTAGGTGCTGTGTAATACCAAAAAATAATGATGATGATAATTGAGAATCAAGCTGTTCCACCTGTAAATTTTCCCAGTGTGCAGCTTGGCCTCCCTAGCTGAGCTATGGTGAAAAAATGTTGCTTTTCTCAGGTGGTGAAGAAGAGCCTGTTTATGATTGATGCGTTCCCATGCTTCCCTCTACCAGCAATTGTCACTGCAAGAGAGATGCCCAAGGGAATGGAGCTGGAGGGTGAGAGGAGTGTGTTGGAATCACTCTTTGAGCTCTTGGCAGTGTTTCACAGTGGTAAATGTGACTGATCCTGAAGAAATAGTTGTTTCTTCACTGAAAACACAATTGTATTGGGGTTTACCCAATAAGTTGCCCAACCAGTATGTTGCCATAAAATCCCCAAGGGGTACAATAAGATATTTTTCCTGTGTTTGCTAGCAAAGATACCTTGTAACTTGGTCTTTTCAGAGGATTGGAACTGTTTGTGAAGTCTAACACATCTCAATCTGCAGCAGCACTCATTAAATCTTACCATTTATGGAGAGCAGAATAGGATTCTCTCAGCTCTTGTTTTATGCTCCCAGCAATTGTTTTGGGTGCTCAGCCTAAGGAGGTGCCAGTGTTAACATAGGTAGAGATAAGAGTGCAGCCTCGAGGGAACTCGTGAACCCCTTTTGTATGGGCTGCTTTGTTTTATGCATCGTTTTTGAAAGGCTCCATGGAGGAGATACACAAACAGAAATAAACCAAACAAAAGCAGCATGTGCCAGGAACAGGTGCATTAGTGGATGACTTTCTCAATGCAGAGATCTTTACTTCAATTACCACAACCAGTCAATGGGGATCCAAATGGATGTCATGCACATATGCAGTGCTCTAACAATCAGCCTGGTACAGAGCTCATGAGGTGAATTTTGGGGAGATTTGTGGCAGCAAATGCCTTGAGATTGCCGTGGACTTGGCTGGTGATGCTGGAGCAAGTTGGAGTGCTGGAGCAAGTTGGAGTGCTGGAGCAGTTGGATGTCATAGAAAGACTAATGCTCTTGTGCCCACCTCACCTTAACCTGCAGTGATTTTCCCAGTGGAAAAGGAAGTCAAAATCAGATTTTTAGGATCTGCTATGCATTTGTGTGTTTGTACTTACAGACTCTAATCTTGATGATTCTAAACTAAAGATACCTCAGTATCCAACTCCATGGCAGGTTGGTATCAGTAAACTTCTATCTCTTAAGTTCCCAGCTGGTTTTGGGAGGGATCCCTCTGTGCTCTTTCAGAGCACTTTGTGGGGCCCTCTTGAGAGAAGTATGGGTTCACATTAGATATGGCTGCCATACACTGCTCTGTGCATGTGCAAAGTGAATTTTATTCCTTCTGGCCTCTCTCATTTTCTGGCCTTTCTCATTTTTTCTGGCTTCACTCATCTCTCAAACCTGCGCTAGTTTAATTGCTGTGCATAGGGTAGAATCTTCAGTATTGTAGTATTTCATGAAGTTAGAGCATAGAAAAAGCTTTCTTCTCTCAAGCACAGATGCCTCCTCATAGGCAGTAGGAGTTCATCAAAGTTGCAGCTTTTGATGTAAGAGGCCATTTCTTATTTTGCTAATTTGTTTGGCTTTAAATAGTGGTTTCCTGTGTTTTCCTGACTGTTACCCAACCACAAAATGGCAAGTATGTGGAGAAGTCTCAGCTGCCTTGAGAGCAGTCTTGAAACATGTTCTTTGCTCTGAGTGAGAAGTACGAACTGAACAGAAACTATGCAAAACATTTATGCTGGAAGTAGGGTGGCTTCAGAGTGAGAGCTGTGTCCTGACCACCAGTGACAGATTACAGAGGACTGACAGTGAACTCTCTGGCTGCCCTTGACTGTACTGGTGCTTGGGGTAGAAAATTGGGAAGCTGTTACTATTAGTGGTTCTAAGCTTTTCTTTCCCTCTAGATGAGGGAGGTCAATACTGTCAGAGTCAGCTGAGATCTGATTCTCTTCTTTTTGTAGTTTCCCAGCCTGATAGGAAAAGCAAATATGAAAGAATCCAGAGCTCCTTCTTTCATCTCTTGTATGTGATATCTACCAAGCTGCTGCTGAGCACATGCAGGAGGGAAAAGGATATTTGGATAGAGCAAAAGTGTCCATATTTTTGGAGCAAACAGCCCACTATCAATGTACTAAATTTCTCTCAGGTCACAGATACTATTATTTAACACTGTCTAAAACCACTGTAAAGAAGAGAATAAAAAAAAATGTGTTGCATGTCAGCTGAATGAATTTTTGTAGCTCTGTGAAACCCACTTTCTGATTCACTGATTAAGTTGTTGGTTCCTGTCAGCTTCTCTGAAATAAGATGCAGAAGGAACACATTCCCTGCATATAGGCTGAATCAGGCACCTTTGCTGAAAAGTTGTAGGATGTAGCTCAGTGAACACATTTTCAGTTCATAATGAAATACATATGTTCATCTTCCTGCACATCTCTCAAGGGCTACCGGGCAGAGCACTGAGGGTCACTAGCAAGATCTTCTTTTCCTTCCTTCCTTTCTTCCTCCTCTTCCAACTGCTTTAGACCAGATGGGGTTTTTTTTATAAAATGGGCTTCATTTAGAAGGCTTTGAACCGTTTAATAATCTCATTGCTCCTGGAAAACCCTAGGAGACATTTTTTAAAATTTATTTTATAAGCACCTTGTGCCCTGTGTTCCATTTCTTGATTTAAAAACCCTTGGGAGGGAGATGACTGATACCACACTACCATATATAATCCATGCGAGAACTGGGCTGTTAGCTAGTAAATTATCAATATAAAATATTTTTTGTGGTTTAGTTAACTACAGAAAAGCACTTCTTAAACTGACATGAAGTGCTACAACATAATTGAATGTTGAAGTGGACTTGGTTTAGTTTGATCAGTCTGCAAGCACACAGGAAAGTTCAGGGTGCTTTTGTGTGTGTTTCTGAGGCGAGGGATGCTTTAGGAACATTGGAGCTGTGTTAAAAGAAGTGCCTCCACTTCCTATTTGAATCAATGTCCATCTATTGTGAGGGATTACATCTTGGCTCTAATGTTCATGACTGTGAAGATGCTGTTCCTGAAGATGGGAATGTGAAGCTACAGAAGGATGTAATTTTTATCTTATTTGCAGAAACAGCCAGCAAGTATGATTATTGCATTGCTGTACTTTGTGAAGTACATCAAGGCTTCCCTGAGGGAGCAGAACTCAGCCCAGTGTGATGTTTCACAGGGTTTGGTAGCTCAGAAGTTGAGCCCATTGAGATGAGAGCACTGAAATTCACATTTAGGCATAGGCTCTGTGCCAGGGAATAATATAAAGAGTTCATAGTCTTTGAACCAGTCTGTTATATGTGGATTGTTTGCACAAAATAAGCAAGCTTTTTATCTTTTGTAGCCACTAAATAGACTTGTATTTATGAAGTGAACCTGTTTGTCACAGTCACTATCAGTCAGTCAGAAACTTTGCTCCCTTTTAGGCAAGTTCTGCAGCTGTCCTTTGTTTCTGTTACTTTCCCTGTCTGCTTTTTTTTCTTTTTATGTCTCATTCCTCCTTCCTCCTTCCTTTGTCTCTGTGTGTCTCCTTTGTTATTTTTCCTTCATTTCCTTCTCAGTATTAAATCACCTTTCTCACCCCTGAGGGCTTGAATAGCATCACCTTCCCCATTCCATCTGAAAAAAAAGATCTTGAAAAACATAGTTATGACACTGACATGTCATCAGTTTGGGAGTTGCCATTCCAGTGAAAATAGATGTTCACACTTGGTCACATGTTGTGTGTAGCATTGGACAGACTGCATGACATTGCTTAAGGAAACCTTGTGTTCATGACAGGATCTGTAGCTCTAGAGCATAGCACTAGCAGATGTTTAAAAACAACTGTCCCCAAAATACATCATAGTTGAAACTGGCCCAGGAGCAGTATATTTCACCTAATGCCTCAAATAGAAAGCTGTGAAGAGATCCATTGAACTTACCTAGGGTTATATTTGGACTGGGGACATACTATGAAATACACTGCTTCTGTGTTAAGCTTCCAGGTGAGTTTAAATAATCATAATTAGAAATGAAATACTCAAAATTCCATTTCCAGTTCTGTGATGTGCACATGCCCATCTAATAAGAATTTAAAATTACTTGGTTGCTCATAGAGGTGTAATTGAAAAATAATCATAATCTATTCAGCGTTAGATTTAATATATAAAAGAGGTACTGTGAACAAAACACAGCTTCTGAAATGTCTATTACTGTTGATTTTATTGTCTGGATTAAGTTCAGTTATTAGCACATGTCATTCTCATACTTGGGTGATGTAATTCTAAACTGTGACTTTGCCAAGTATGCCTCATTTTTACTTTTTGCAGCGGATAGGCAATGAATTATTTTTCCTTTAACTGAAATTAAATATTTACAAGCTGTTACTTATTGAAGGAATTTAAATGAATGAAGTTTTTTTTTGAAAACACAATCTGAGGAAAGCAGAGACAGCAAATGAGTTTGGAGCTGTCACAGGAGGCAAATTTGAATCTCATGTATCCAAGCTGTCACTTTATCAGAGCCCTGAAAACATGGGAGCCAAAAGCAGAAACATGTAAGGTCTTGATTTCTGGCATAGCTTATTTCTCTGATGCAAGTGCACTTGCTGTGTAGTCACTGAGGTTCATGGACTGAAAGAAGATGAACAGATTTAGAGTGCTTTTATCTAACATGAAATTGATACTGTCTTATGGGAATGACTTCTAAGAAGAACATGAGAATGTCTGCACTAGGCTAGACCTGTGGATATTTAGGGAAGTGCCTCAGACTCAGTTGAAAATTTTGTGATCCTTCACCAGACAGCTTTTCTGGCCAATAGCAATTTGTGGCTCACCTGTAAAAGCTTCTCAGGTACAAGGAACACCTTGTTTGTAAACATGAAATGAGAGGGAAGATGAGCTTATGTACTTGCTAGTACTGGATTTATATTATTCTTTCCATAAGGCTAAATGAGTTCAAATTTTGGGGTATGTTCTGTAACTGATTTAGATTTTGTGGATTTGTCTCTACATTTTAGAATTTTAAAACCATGTGTTGATTCTATATTGATTTAAGTAGTATTTAAATTCAGAAAAAATATATAAAGTAACAAGTAGATCTATCAACACAATTTAAAAATTATGTTTTTTGTCCTACTGTCAGTTTCTCACCAATTTGGGTACTTGAAACAGTGTTATTCCTCTTGAATGAATGTTGTTTCTGGAAAGAAAGGTGCACGGCAAAAGCAGTTTTAGATGTCTTTTTATTTCCATGGAATTTATTAAAGCATCTTTTTAGACATGTGGATGCTGGTGCTGTACGCAAAAAGCACAAAGTATCCCAAATGTTTCCCTTGGTTATGTGAAGTTGAATAAATATTCATTAAATGGACAACCTCATCAAAGCCAGGATTAATTTTAAATTCAGGCCATTATTCTTTTGCTACATAACCAATACTGTGTAAGTTCTTATCAACAAGTGAGTCTCATTTTTAATTTATGGAAGTTTACCTGAGAGTATTCAAGTGTCTCACCCTTTGCATGTATGAAAATATGCCTTTGATGTCTCAGCGTTTGACTTTAAAACAGCTGATCTTCTGGTGTGCTGTATAATAAAGTTGTTTTGATGCATACAAGAAATTCTGCTTGTTTGTTCCAAGTTTGCATGGCATAGTTAAGATAGGTTTTTGTTCAGTAAAAATTGGTGATTCTTTTGAAATGGAAATCAATCCTTTTCTCTTAAGTTGCTTAAAAGGCTTATTAAACGGGCATGATCAAGTTTCTTAGATTTTAAGAAGTACTGAAGGTGAATTTTGAAAACCTTGCTCATTCTTATTTGCAAATAGTTAATGATCTTTAAAGAGAGATTTCTAATGTTCTCTTTCAATTTGAAATATTGTTTTGTAAAAACATTCAACTATAGTGTTCTATCTATAGACTCCCTGGGAGCCCAGGCTGTGATTGTATTTCTCAGCTAGAATGAAGCAGCACCATTTCATTGACTTAAATTTCATCCATGATGGAAGGATCCTTGGCTTTGTTTCAGAGGTGATGGAATGTTAACAGTAATGGAAAGAAAGAGGTGTAAGAGCCTACAAAATGGAGAAAAGTAAACAGAAACAAGTAATAACCCAAGAATTATATTTTAATTGTTGAATTCCACACTGTTCTTTCTTACTGTTCTTCCTCTTAAATTTATTTTCTCTAAAATTCTATATTACTTCATTTATCTAGAAGAAACAAGCCTCTTGGCATGAGCTGAGGGTTGTTGGTTTTTTGCCTTTCTTTGTCTTCTTACTGTCTCTTAGTCCTCTACCTTCCTTTCTATGGATTGGTTAATTTAATCTTTCTAACTGCTGTGTGTTCAACATCACCAGGGTCAGCATGTTACATATGGAAGACACATCAGCTGAGGGAAACTAATATCCCAATCAACTTACTACCACTGCAGGTAGAGGGAAACCAGCTGGCGTGAGTGAATTGATTTCTGCATCAATCTCCTTGCACAGACAATCAGTTCGGCAGAGAGAAACGAGACCTGAGTCCTCATCACTGGCCTGTAGCAGAAGGCTCCCTGTAGTGGAGTTTCATCATCCTGAACTCACTGCTGCACTCACTGAGCTATGAGAGCAGGGGTTCTCCCTATGGTGTCACTGAGCCCAAAGCCTGTGAAAGGCCACAGCATCTTCAGTGAGTTTTGGGTCAGATCCTTGGGCCAATGCTGCAACCATGCTCTCACTGTGATAGTTAACAAGTATTTAAGTCCCCAAAGCATTAGGTGGCTCTCATCTCTCTTTGCTTGCAAAATGAGGGTCATCCTGACAACAATAGCAGCACCAATTCTAGTTGTAATTTTTTGTACTTTCTGAATCACATGCTAATAATTCTGAGGAATGACACACAAGTAGGCATCATTATCATATCTACATGGGGAAAATACATGGTTTTCTTCCTTCACATTTTTTGGTGAAGGAACAGTGGTGCAGCAAACCAAGACTGTTCAGTACTAAAAATTTTATAGTACATTATACTGTGTAACTTAGGTAATTGCTTAAATAGTCAAGTTAAAGAGAATATAATTAGAAGGCTAATTTGGGTTCATCCTTCCCTATTACCACTTAAAGATGTTGACTGTAGAGTTGTGTTACTGCTTCATTTAGCTTGACTATTGCAATGGACTAATTCCCTGCATGTTAGACTGTCCTTGTTCAGAGGTGAGGTAGGGGGTTTGTGTTGCAGGATCAGACCATGTAGCACTTGTGGCATTCCTGGTACCGTAGGATTAGGAGCAAACAGGCTGACATTGCATACACAAAGGAACAGACTTGCTCTGCTTTGGTCCCAAAGGTGTCATTGATTGTATTTGTAGTGCATGGTCAAATATTTGTCCATGGTATCAGAGAGGTTAACAAAAGGTTGTCATAAGGCCGTGTTGTCACACATATAATGTCAGCATGTTGTGGTTCAAATGTCATCATTTTATGATGTGACAAATTGTCTCCAAGGACAGACTTTTTAAGAGATCCTAACAGATGTTGGAAAAATGAGTAAGTTTAGATTGATGTTATTTGTGTCATATTCAAGAACAATCAGAAGTTTAGAAAGCAAAGCTTACAGCAATTTGTATCACTTTTCATTCTTGAAGAGTCTTTGCTATTGTCACAAACTTTAGTCATTATATATGTGATGCTTCCTTAGGCAAATTTGTTGATGCATCATGCTTCAAGGCAGCTCCAGAGATGACAATTTTTTAGTAATAAATGTGTTTAATTGGACTGTTCTCCATTTGCAGCAGACTGGATTTTCCTAATTTAGCCACAAAATAGTAGGAGAATTTGGACAGTGTCCAGTCTGTCAAAATTTAAGTGCGATAGGAAGTAAGATAATTTTGTATGTATTTGTTCTGTTCTTCATTCAGACCTTGTTAAGAGGCAACTGTGAAGCATATTAAGCAGTGCTGCTTATACTTTAGGTACAAGGCAAATTCAGCTGGGATGGCTGTGCTGTGTTAACACAACTAAACCCGACCACACTTATATTTGATATTGCAATGTATTCCTGAGCCACTCCCAGGCCAGGACAAAATAGTTGAATCATACATTTGCTCTTCAGGTGAGGTGTATCTGGATTTAGTTATGAAATGGAGTCTTAGAGAGGCCTAGTCATTTTTCAGTGTGGTGGCAGCATGCAAGGATGATTCTGTCAAACCTGGCTCAGAAAAGTAGCGTGTAACAGCACTAGCAGGCTGTATTCTGGCCTGACTTCTGAAGAGTTTGTGATCGTGTATGAAACTACCTTCCCATGTGTCCTGGTTCCAGCCAGGACAGGGTTAGTTTGTTTTGCAGTATCCAGGAGGGGGCATAGCTAGGACAGAGAGGTTATTCTATACCACCTCTTGTCATTGCTGGGGTTGGGGGAAAGGGAATCCCTTCTGGAGGGAAATCCAAAACACAGCCCCGATACCAGACACTGTGAAGAAAATTACCCCAGCCAAAACCAGCACACACTAGAGATGATAGATCTGTTGAAATTTGTGCTTTCCAAGTCTGTATGTTCTCAACTTTCTTTTCACACAGAAACACGTTTTGTGTGAAACACTTATTCTACCTATATAGTTTGTAGATTTAAAGTTTGAGCTGCTTTTCTTTGAAAACACAGATTGGTATAAGTAAAACATAGTATATTTACTGGGTGAGGCTAGGATGGGAAGTTCTTGGACATCTCCTCCCAGGAGCTGGGGAAGCCTGTCCACTCATGATGGCTTTAACTGTGATGCTACTGTCAAGAGAACTGTGCTCCTGTGAACTTTCCTTGCTGTACTTGGCCAGTAGAGAGCTAATTCTCTGTGATTACTCCTGGCTGTTAACTTCCTGCTGAGGAAGAGAAATTGAATAAAGAAAAAGCATAGTGTTTGATGGATATGAACAGTATTGAACAAACTTTAAACAGCTTTCTAATCAAGGTATTTGGGCTCTTTTTTCAAACTATTTGGTCCAGAACTAATGCACAGCCAGTCTTTCTCCTCAGTAAGTTCCTAAAGTAGGAAATTTTTTGCTCGGATTGCCAACTGTGAAAGCTTCTGTTTCCATAGTTTCTGTCTCAAAAACAGACTTGAGGTGAGTTGTGATTTCTCTACAGGTGCTTGGTTGCATCTTGATGTGTTCCTGCAGAAATGGCAAACAAGGTGGATCCAGTTGTTTTTAATCTCTTGGGCTTCAGGAGAACCACTTTTGGTTTGCGGGGCTTCCAGAGGCTTTCTGTTCAGCCTTGAGCAAGTAATTTGAATCTTTCTATACCTAAATGTCAAATATGGAAGTGTCATTGTGCCCTTTTGGTTACAAGGGCAACATCAAAGATCGCTAGGTTGTTGGATATTTTGGAAATTAATGTGATCATGTTACCATAGGTAAACAGAAGAGAAAGAGTAGTAATCTATGTGGGGAAGTTATTTTTCTGATGTTAGTCTGATATAAGGGAATCTCATTTTACAGTCCCTTATCCAGAGCTTTTATGTGGCTTTACATCCTCCATGGTATTGCTTTTTAAATGCTGTACTGTACAAACAGTAGAGCATTGTGAACGGTTTTTCATTTTCATACATTTTTAATTTCTTATACTTGCATTAATGAAAAATGCTTCTTATTAAGCCACTTTTAATTTTGATATATATTGTTTTCTCTTGTAATAACATCTATTTTAAAAATCCTTCTGAAATTTTAACATTCTTAAGGAATGTTTGGTACTTAATTTTTTTTTCCTCAGCTATATTTTTTTTAAAAGTTTAGTTTAGTAAGAGTTATAAATTTATTAGAATCATTGCGTACATAATAATTTGAAATGTGTCTGGCATTAGTTCTGTAAAAACAATCTGGATGTTCTCTGATCTGGATCTACAGAGTCATAAAATATATATGGCACTGTATTAAGTTTTATAATGCTCATTACTTCACTGTTGTACCTGTTGGGTAGAGAATCACTGAAGCGAATGAGCACTATTGCTCTTTGGGCAGCAGAAATATTGGAAGTGCTTTTACATGACCCCTTCTAGAGATGAGTTTCACTGCAGGGTTCAGCAAAGAAATAATTAGTATTTAAACTGTTTGTGAAAGAATATGACTTCTCCTGAAGAAGAATTACAAATCAGTGAAGTGCTGCAGAAGTTTTATTTGGGATAAAATAATTGCCACATGAGGTCTTCAAGTTATAATGAGGGATATCTGTGGTCTAGGAGGGTGAGATTATAACTCATTATAGTAGGACCTCATTTTGATTCCTGAATCTTTCACATGACTGTCATTGCAATGTGAGGCAATGCTTTTTGTTTCTCTGCCACTTCTTAGAGCTGTATTAGCAATGTGTGTGTCTTTAATATTAACTGGACCTTCATATTTAGTTACTTTCAGGGTCAATTGCTAAGCTACTTAGACAACAAATTTAACCTACTTGCTTTGTAATCACCATAACTTTATTCTGGAAGGCCTGAGAGGACTACATATGTTGTACAACATTGACCATTGTACTCAAGCAGTGAGCTCCAAAAGGTTAAATATTTAGATAATGCTGGCCAGCCTCCTGCTTATAACTATAGCCCTAATAAACCTCGATATTTGTCTTGATAGCTTTCTGTTTTTGAAAGAGATTTTAATATATGTTCTGTAGTAGATGTATTTATTTAACGAGGATTCTGTTAGCATTGCTAATGGTCATAATATGTTTAGTTTCAAAAGATACTTGCTTTGAAATTTACTGCAAAATAGTGTAAGTGCAATCATTTACTTTGCAGTGTCTAGGAGAAAGTCATATTAATATTTTAATTTTAGAATATGTCATTGTAGCATTCCACTTTCATTACTGAAGAGCCAGTTATTTGTTCTCAGGAGAGTAGTATAGGTAATGGAACAGCCCTGTAAGCATGGTGGTGCAAAGCCATCAGAGAAGATCTAAGTGTGTGGAGGGTGTGTAATCTGGGTGCAGTCTTGCTTGATGAGAGTTTGTAGTCTGGATCTTGTATGCAAGCAGTTCCTGAGTGTCAAGCGTGGCATGCAAGCCCCATTTATGTGAGTGGCTGAGGTTCACTTGTCTGTTGGTGGGTTTAGATGCTTTGCAGCACGCTGAGTTTGCTTTCTCCCAGGTTCTAGCCCTCTTAAAACAAGCCCTCCAAACCCAAGGTTGTTTTTAAGTGTACTGGTGCTCAGTGCAACTCTGCAGCCACTGTGCTGACAAAACTGAGATAGATCCAACACAGGGAAGGGGATGAGAAAACATGGCCGAAGCAGTTCAGAAACATGAATGTTGGGGAAGTAGCTTCACTGCTGAATCAGTGTGTTGTGAAACAGATTCCTTAATGTACAGTTTGCTACCTGTTTGTCTGGGTAGCAGTGCTTCCTTAAGCAGCTAGAGTATTTCCAGACTTAACGCAAACACTCCCAACTGTTTCCCTGTAGTTGTTTGTGGAGAACTGAACTGGGGAGAATTTATTGTGATAACAAGAACCTGGACTGCTGAGTTAGGCTATTTTCTTTAATGTCTGATTTAAATCTGCTTTGCTTCAGTTTACTTCTTTCCCTATCCACTCCATATGGAGAAAAGTTTATTTGCTGTCTGTTTTCATCAAGCTTTAATATCTCTGAAAGCTTTTATTAGACTTCTCCTATGTATTGTGTTCTTTGGATTTAATAACCTCAACTTTGTCATCCTTTCCTTGTTGCTCACTTGGTGCTGCTTTTCTAGACTGCTCATCATTTCTATGGCGCTCTTCCAGGCTCTTTCCAATTACTCAGCATTAGTCCTGTGATGCACTGGCAGGAACACACTCTTCCAACTGTGGTCTTCTAGGTAGCTTTGTTCATTTTATTGTTATTAATTTATGGTAAACTCCATGAATTTAATTATTTTTCTTGCTGATTAAAATAATGTATACGGAAATGAATCTTTTAGATTCACATAGAAAAATAGGAACTTTTGTGTCTCTGTGGCTTTTAACTTCTCATGGCAAGCTCTGCTTTGAATGAGTGCATCTACTTCAAGTCTTGCATAGTGTCACTGGGTTTTTCATGCCATTGCCTGGATGTTCTTCCTCTCTGGCATATGGTCACACAGCATATGTTCTCCCATGTCTCCTTTCACCTCTACCTCACTTCACTTTTACTGCTGGGCAGTCTCCTGGTCTTCTGTAGTGCGTTTTTTTTTTTTTTTTTTCTTTATTTTTTCTATTGAGTCTCCTGGCACTGCTTGAATTTTCCTTCTATCTCCCTCTGCATCCTTAATTTTTCAACCTACATGAGCTTCATAATACATTTCTGGATTATAAGCATTTATAGTTAAATTTTGTATAAGCAAAGTGCGCAAGTGAAAACTGTTCCGTTAAAATTAGAAGCTCTGTGTGCTTGTATATATACTTATTTATGTCTCACTTTAAATACTTTGTAGGTTAGCCTCTGCTTTATTTTCTCCACAGAAAATTGTTGAAATGTTTACAGATAATGACCTCTGTTGCCTTGGTTGAATGTTCCCTTTTCTCTGTTGCTTTTCCCATGTGTCCATTGTGAAATCTGTGCTTCTGAAACAGCACCTTGTATGTCTCTTAGATTTTGGTTTTGGAGTAGGGCATATAGAAGCTATGGTAAAACAGGTAATAATATTCAGCAGATGTTAATGCATTAAACATAGGAGTTCAGAGGCAGGATTCTCACTTTTATTATTATTACTGCACAGCTTGTAAGTATCCCTACATCTTCCTAGGCAGATATTTGGAATTTATTGAGTGAAGTAAATTCCTTCTGGGTGTTTACAAGAAAAAGTGACAAATGTGATTTGATAACACTGATGATTGCACAGCTCCCTTTCTGCTGATGAATTCAAAACTCTTCTGAGAGCAATATGAAATTAAGTGTTACCAAGACGAGACACAGAATTAAAGTAAGACCAAACGTTGGTTAAACCCTCAGAACTGCAGAATTTCTTGCAAAGACATTCAGAGAACAGAAGAAAAAATAATAGAATATTAGCAAGCTTTAAGAATCTATAAGAATTAAACTGATTTTTCAGGTAAATAGAAGTGCATATCTTGCTGAACAAAACAAAGAAGCAGCATTGCAGGTGCTTCTACCAAGCCATTGCTACTGACAGAGTGAAAAAATTGTTGAGGAAAGTCTGTTGAAGAATAACCAGTTAAACATGGGACACCAGCGAGCAGAGTGTGTCTGCTCTGCACACAGGACTGCTGTGGTAACTTCACACAACATTAGGTGAAGTTTCTGGTGCAGTTCATGTGTAGCAAAATGCCTCACTGTCTAGCATGTTCTACATTGGAAGCTGAGTAGGTTTCACAGATTGCTACTGGCATTGGTTTAGATATGAGAAGACTGAAAACTACAGGGCTTGCCATGAATTGTGAGGAAACAAATGCTGAAGGCATCGAACTATGTGTTTCTCAAATGTTTTTTCAGAGGTCAGTGAAGTTTTATCAGCAGTTGTGTATGCTGTCCTGGGGGACCTGTGTTGTAAAGAAGCACTCTGAATTGTAACATGAGAATTACCTCTGATAGGTGATAGGGTCCAAGACTTCATAAGCTAAGAACAGTACAAAGCCAGAGTGCTAAAGAAAGGCTTAGCATCCCAGAAGAAAGAGGTCTTGGATCTTCAAAAGACATTGTAAAACATTTGGCATTTAGGTAGTTTCCCTGAATATTGCTCTGAATTTGATATTTTTACTGCTTGGACTGTTTTTTAATGCAGTCAGGAAGTTTTTGAAGCTCATGGTGTTCTTGTTGTAGGAAGAAACAAAGCTAAAATTTATAAACATGTAACAGAGACTCTGAAAATAATTTGGGACCTGGAAACAAAGAGCAAAGGACATTGGGCCAGTGGGAGTTGCTATTGCAATTTAACGTCTGCCACCTCTCTTGGGAGCCAGGAAGTTTAGCTCTGAGATAGTGTGGGTTCATGTTGAATGTGTGGGTATATTTAGAGACGTGGGAGTTTTGTGATGGGGAATAGTGATGCTGTTGTCATCAGGCTCAGTTTCCCACTTTGGTTTTACTATGGCTGGGTTGGATTTTTGAACCCTGAAATCAGTCTCCTTCTTGACTTGGATAATCTACATTTTATTTTGATTTTGATGCTTTTAATCTCTCTGGATAAAACTTCAGAGAAAAAGCAGTTTCTTATCACACATTTCTGTGGCACAAAGTGCAGAGGAATCCCAAATTTGAAGAGTTTTGAAGTTCTGTAATGTGGAAA
This sequence comes from Cinclus cinclus, assembly GCF_963662255.1. Lineage (NCBI taxonomy): Eukaryota > Metazoa > Chordata > Aves > Passeriformes > Cinclidae > Cinclus > Cinclus cinclus. The sequence goes on along the minus strand of NC_085050.1, from coordinate 11,349,456 downwards.
GCGGAGTTCACCAAAAGCAGAGTTGATGCTCATTATTTTGCCTCCAGAGCTGTAGCAGATCTTTAGAAAAAGTTTACAGAGAGAACATTGGTTCCACTTGTCTAATAATCTATGCTTCAGTAGTTTGTGATCCCACACATGCTCTGCTTCAGGCTAGATAATTAGTGTTGCCAGTGGTTATCTCTTTCTGTGTAGTAACTCATATCTATCCTGGACTGCAGGATGATAAGCTTTTGTTGCATCGAAGGGTTGCTGTGCATCCTCATGCCACTGTATATACAGTACTTAATCAGTAATAGTCTCTCTGGATTTTCTTGCTCTTGCTTTTCTGTGCCAGAGAGCATCTTTCAGAGTTTGAGAGAAGAGAGTGAGTGGGTGATACGTTTCACTGGGGAATGAGGACTGTAAAGAGCAGGTCATGCTATATCATGCTATGGTATTTTGTTAACTTGGGCAGACAAGCATTCCTTTCACCAGGGGACCATATTTTAAACTTCCAGGGTGAGAAAAAAATGCCTGTGAGTTTGCTTCCTGAGTGAGAGACATGTCATACAGGGCCATGCAGCATGTGGAGCTTAACAGGAATATTTAGCCATTGGTCTGTATCAGCACACACAAGATCAGCCTTTAGAGTTTCTGGTAGTAACGGCAGCTTGCAGAGAGCTTGTGTGAAGATGTGGCTCTCCATGTCTGGACAGCAGCAGTGGCTTGGAGTGGGCACAGGTTTGACTCTATGCTCCCAGTTTTCTTGGTAGCAATGTCACAGCATCCAATTATGACTAAGGAATAGAGGAAAGAAATGAGGAGCAGGAGACCATTGCCACAACTTCTTATTGCACATATTCCTTCAGTTAGTCTTGACTCTGTACTGAATCTAAGTCAATAAGGAATAAGCAGTGAGGAAAATACAGAACTTCTGAGTGAGATGTACAGTGTAACTGAGTCCCAAAATGTTTACAAGATCACATGCTGATTTTTAAACAATTGCTTAAACAGATAGTTTATTGATAGAAAGACATTTCTTGCGTTTGAAAATGATTTAGGGTTTATACAGTAATTAAAGTGGCAGTCACTTCATCACACTTAAGTTTATTGATTCCATTAGTACATTGACCTTCTTTCTGCTGAATCACCAGCTTGAATGTCTGTGCTGTGAGGGATAAATTAAAAGGAAAAGATGTCATTTTTCCTAACTATGCAGGATCCAGTTTTCTGCAGTAGATAAGGAAATGACAAGGAAACTAGTGGAAAAATAAACACTGCAGGTGAAACCATGTTTTGAATCTCTCTAATATTTGATGGATTTTTCAAAGCAAATTTGTGTCTATCACAGGATGTCTTTTCTGTAGGTCAGTCACGGGTGCTGAGTTACCTTGCTCTGTAACAGTGGCCAGCATCTGTATTCTGGCAGCTCGAATGCACAGAGCTCCAGAAGAATATGAAAGCTAACATATGAATGGGAGAACAAGGCCAGCTGGAGAATTATTTCTGTGAGATTCCACTTGGTGTATTCTACATGTTAAATAGCAGTTTCCATACTTTTATTTTTCTCCAGAAAGATTGCTCCAGAAAGATTGCTCTCAAAACTGCAAAAATAAAATTGGAGAGCATTGGCACATGTGAGCTGAAAGACAGAAATCACAGAAAGATAAAAATTGCAGAAAGACAGTAATTCCTCTTTGCTTATGTTCTGCTGGGGGCGCAACTCCCTCCTCTTCTGGCCTCTTTAAGAGCGAGCTGCCTTCTGCACTCTTGCTCAGTCTTATCTCTCCTTTGGGAAGATAGCAGTTTTCTGCACCAAACTGCCTGTAAGAGCAGGAATTGCTACCTTGCCAGAAGCAAGGGATTCTTTGTCTCTGTCCTCTCTGAGTTCCTGGCATCGTTCAGCTTGTGGCAGTTCCCCGGGACAAAGTGGTGTGAAAGCTGCTGGTCTGCCATGACACTGAGTGCTCATCCAGCCTGAGTGTAGCACTAAGGAGGGAACATTTTGGCTTGGCTTGTGCTGTGTGTCCCTTTGATTTGATAGGTTTTCTCCTTCTCCCCTTAATCACTGATGAAAGTCAGCCAGACTGAAAGGACGTTTTGCTCTTTGTAGCTGGGAAACAGAACAAAATAAGGTAAAGATTTGACCCTTGGGATAACTGAAATGAGAATAACCCATCATTCTGTGCCTGTTGGAAGAATAGGTAATATTTTTACCATTGATAGTATGTGCTGGGCTAATGGATTTAAAGCTTCAAAAGCTCCTGTAGGGTATTATGGCCATTTAATAATGCAATTCTGAAAAATAAAAGCCTTTGATTACAACCAAGGCTCCAATAACACTATCTAGCTAACATTCAATGCCTCTTAGTGGTACTTAGTTAGTGGTAGAAGAGGTATTTAGCAAAGTCATCTTAGGAGCATAGTATTTTTAACAGCATGGTTTGTGCCTGGGTTACCATGAAGTGGGTTTTGGCATGATTCCAGGAGCACCTTTTCATTGGCTTTGGCCCACGCATGCTGTGCTTTCACTGGAATAAGCCTGGAAAACCTAAAGGGGAGAAAAAGAAATTGGGAGCTGTCATGCTTTTTCCAAAAGATTGTTTTTCAAGCAGATTTGTTTTCATCCTGTTGTATCCTATTGCAAGAGGGAAACTTCTGGATGCAGAGTCTGATTCAAAGGGATCACATAGTCTTGCCTTTATTAAATTGTGATGTGAGTTGGGCCATATGGCACAGAAGTGGAACAGGGAGACTGTGAAGGGTTTTCTCCAGGGATCCAGCTCTCTTTCTGTGACTGTAGTAGAGTTATTGCTGTTTTATGGAGCAGGCATGCTCAGGTGCCATGCTGAGAAGTGCAGTACAGGAATATGAACTGGACTGAATTAATTTAATCTGTATGAAAACAAAGTCTCTGGCCATATTTTGAGGTTGGTTATATTAGTGTTGTTGCTCAGAAGTTTACAAGCTTTCTAACAGCCAAGTGGAAAGGGCATTTCTCATTACTGTATTGATGCATGAGGCATTAAATGCTTGATGTTGTGTTCACAAATGAGTGTACAGATTTTTGGCAAAACCTAAGAGTCAGATTCATTCATGCAGATTAAGGTCATATTACAATATCTCCAAGGGGCTTATATATACCCAGGTTGAACCACTGTGTCTTTCATGTGAAATAAGGAGTTGATTTTTGCTAAATGATACAATTGGCATAGTATTTTATCAGTACTTTCCTTTCTTTTCTTTTCTTTTTTAATCGATTTGATTAAAGGAGAAAACAAGATCTAATTTAATTTCTCTTCCTGCTCCCTGTAAAAATCTGTTTTACTGGCAAATTAGAATTTCTGAAAATTTTATCAAGCAAATATTTTCCATCTGACAAGGCTGAAACTACAAAGTTGCCAGGAAACCAAAAGTCTAGTGAGATGTTAATTAGAGAAGATGGTCTGGCTTTTGCTTTTGCCCTCTTAACTCCATTTTTCTTTCTTTGCACAATTTCAAAAAGTTCAATAACAATTTTTGTTTCAGTAGCCAGCTGATTGTCTTTTCTTTAATATTGCACAGCATGAATGAAAAAATAATTTATTTGGAGACGTATCACGAAATAGTTGCCTATGCTACCTATGAAAATAAAATAAATTTTTCAGATTTTATGTGGCCTGTGCTTAAATGGGAAAAGGAGGAATAGTAACCAAAAGAGTGGCTAAGCACATGTAAACTGCAAGAAAAGTCTTCCACCAGCTTATTGTTTTCATTTTATTAGAATGATTAGGAACCAATATAAATCCTTTGAACGCAGAAAGGTTGTGTTTCCCACCTCCTGATTTAAGGAGATGCATAAGAATTAAATTAAAGCAAATATGCCTGTAATTTGCTCTGTTGTGTGCATTCAGCATACTTGCTCTTTGACAAGTATCCACCTCTGTTCAGTGCCAGCTACTTCCTCACCAAGTAATAGATGAGGCTGGAAGGAGATGCTCGGCATATTCGGATTGAGTTTTGCTGCTGGTAAAGAGGTTTAAGGGGGCCAGATGCAGAATAAGGAAGATGAGGCAGGATGCTATAGGAGCATGGATGCTGCTTCAGCTGCTTTTTGTAGGCTTTATTTATACTTTTCTTCTTTTTTTTTTTTTTCCTTGAAGGATCATTGGTTAAAGTGCATAATAGGTGATTAAAGCAGTGGATTTATTGCATACAGTTGTTTTGCGTATACTCGTGTCAAATGAAGTGATCCACTATCACTATCCCTGACTAAGGATTGCAGGACTTTCTAGAAGAGGTGACTTTGGATAGATCTATCTTGTCTTTGTTGCTAGCCCAAATATTAGTTACCTTTTTTGACATTTAGCTTCCACTGTAGTGGCCTCTCACCTTGTGAAATTTATGAACACCTGCTGTCAAAAATCCCCAACAAGAAATTAAGAAGTAAATATGAATTTGAACTGAAACTTCTTTAGTCTTGGTATCACAGGGACTGACCACATTAATTGAGCCTCAGTGTGGATTAGGACTGCATCTTCTTCAAGGAGAATTAAACCAGATATTAGGGATGAGTTTTGACCATCCTGTGGAAATACTCCAGGATAGTGTGAGTTTAGACTGTGCCATAGACTGTATCCATTTTCCCTGGAAGTATTTATATGTTGTAATTTTTTGAATTTTCGTTGGAAGCTTGACTTATATGGAATTCTTTAAGTCATAGTAATAGAGATTCCTTTGGGTTTGATGATGGGTGCCATATCAACAGAATGGGTCTCAGATCAACAGAAGCCAGATCAAGGTGGCCAGTGCCTGGGATCTTAAGCTTCTGCTTAGACACTGTAAAGTGAGAACAGCAAGAACAGCGATGGTTCCTTACGTACATGTAGTTGCACTGAAAATTAATTTATTAAACTCAAGCTGTCATTGGTGATAGTGTTGGTATTGAGTAGAATTACATATACGCTATATCCGTGGAATACATAGTGATGTTCTTGAGGTTTTCAAAAGTTTGGTACATTGTAGTACACTGAGATGAGGTCAGAAGTGGAATCAGAAGTCCTTCTTTTTCTTGAAGACTACTCAGTTCACGTGACTCTTCTTTGGAACCTGAGATTCTGTTCTTTCCAATCATGGTCCAAGTTAAAAGCAAAGCAAAATGATGTTTTGCCTTGTCTTCCAATCGGCATTGGACATGCATTGGATATGTGCATGCATCTCGATTATGTTGTAAAATCATGTAATAGCAATAGCTCTGGTTTGTGTTAGAGAGCTGAGTCCTGCAGTGTGCTGGATGCTCCTGCCAGTTCTCACTGCCCTTGCCTTGGAGTGTTCAGTGTGCCCCTCAGGACTCTGTAACCAAGCAGAAACTCACTGTATCCACCGTATTTATGTTTTCATTCTACTGTTTTTCTTTCTCTCTTAACTGTTCTCTTTGTCAGGCTTTGGGCTCTGAATATTCTCAGTTCTATGGCTTGTTAACAAACTTTTCCACTACCTGCCTACTTTGTATTCCCTAATGGGAACCCTTCTATGTAAGAGTAGAAACCTTCAATTTGTGAAGATCTGGTGAGCTAAGATGACTTTTTGCAGCCAAATTAATTTTTAACGGTGTATTGATTCGGTGTCTGGCAGCTTACATGTCAGAGTGTATGAAAGTCACCCTTTGTCCCATCACTAATGCATTTCCTTTGAGCAGTCACTCTTCATGCATGTTTTTGGCTTTCATTTTTTAAATTCAGGACCTTGAAATGCTCTGGTGTTGCTTTGTTACCTTTTCTTTAGTAGGAGTGGATTGTGTTGGCGCTCAGGGGAGCTGATGAGCGCTGACAGTTCAGTGGAGCTCTGCACACCCCTGGTGTGGTGTGCTGGGCACGATGCTGCTGCTCTCCCTGCTGACATACACCAAAGTGAGTGTTAACAGCGAGCCATACCTAACTTGACTTTCACATTTAGTGAAAGTGTTATGTTAGTGGCATAACATGAAGCAGTCTATCACGGAGCAGGAGCTGACACTCCTGGGACTGGCAGATTGGTGAGAAGCTGGGAGTGCAGACTTTGGGATGCTGGTTGTCCTGCTGATTTGTTATTGCTGTTCTTTACCAAAGTGCCTAAGCATCCCAGCCAGGGAGCTGAACATCTTTGTTTCGTGTTTTCAGTTCACACAACACAAAATGGGCTTTGGAGAACACTTTACAAATTTGTATGAATAAAATTAAATCTCTAAAATTTATGCTCCAAGTATTTAGCTGAAACTTGGTTTGTTTCCAGAAGGGATATTCTGTTTTTTCACTCTTACAAAGACCAAGGGCCTAGCTCTTCCAGTAACAGCAATAAGATAGCAAAACCAAGTGTTTTAGAAGTGATTAATTATAATGATATATTTACAGCTATTTAATTACTTCAAATATTTAAGACATTTACGGTACTTGTTTTGAGGGTTTTTTTTAAAGGATCATTTGAAAGGACTGAGAACAGAATACTTTCTAAAAATCAGATCTAGTTAAGTTGCTTAAAGTAGAGATGAATGTGAGTCAGTTCACCAGTCATTTTTAAAAATCTACAACTGCTAATATTGAGGAGCCTAATTTAAGGTTCCTGTTTGGAACCAATGATGCCTTTTTTTCCCCCTAGCTTCATTTAATCACCCTGTGCGGGGGACTAAAGAGATGCACTTTGTAATATTGCTGTCAGAGTTAATACTTGTGAAGTATTCAGAGTCTTTCAGAACTTACACTTCTCAAGTATTACTTTATATATTGTTGTGGCCCCTAGTGGACACATACTTTGCCTATCTGTATCTCCCTAAAATTAGCACAATGATATTATTTGGTATTAATATATTTTTTTCTGTGGAGAATGAAACCAGTTGATGGAGATAGAGAATTTTCATGAGCTCCCCCTTTGCAGGTTTTGAAGCTTAAGAGTTCCCTGTGCCACACTGCTAGCCCCTTAAGCTGAAATTTTAAGCTATTTCCATCTTTTGTTTTGATGTCTACTTTGTAAAATATTCCTATTAACATCTCATTTATGTCCTGCATTATATCTGGTGCTGCTGTGTAGCTGAGAGATGCAGGCATTTCAACCCAGAATGGGTTTATGGCTTGTATTCATATTCAAATTTTGGTATAATCTATCTATGAAATTATTATTCAGATTCCTGTTTGAATGCTTTTAATGGTTTAATATGTTCAGCTTATAACAAACTTCATGCTCAAACCTAATGTTGCTCTTTTTAGACTTGATTAGACTCTATTCTTGATTGTGATTTAATGGCTGTTCACAAGCTTTTTCGCTCTTGCTGTTGCATATTAAGTACTAAAGTATCCAGCCAGGTCTGCCAAAGTCTTTCAAGAGACCATGGTTTCTCAAGGAGATGAAAAGCCCTAAGTAGGCTAACGTTTTGATTCAGGATTTGGATTGTTCTTGATCACCAAAGATTTTGTCCATAAATCCCTCTGGAAATGTTTGAAGTGTTCAAAGACCTGTCTCAGTGCTTAATTTTACTCTCCTAAAATGCTATCTACACAATCAAACACAATCCTTTAAAAAATGGTTAGTACAAGCAATAGCAGTCAAAACAATTCCAAATACAAGTTTTATTCACCTCTTTTCCCCAAACATGTATCTGAGCTATTGTGCCAGAAAAAGCAGTGTATGATCAGAAATCAGCTCCTTCTCACGTGCTTTGTGGATCATCTCGAACATCTCGTAGCTGTGTATCATGGGTACTTGCATGGCCCTGGTTACCGGAATCTTTACTTTTCAGCAACTCAGGTGTTTAATGTACTGACGCAGTGCCACTCTGGCTGCATACAAGTACCATATCCTTGGTATTCTAATTAATATATAACCATATTAATATACATGGAATTGGCCTAATACTGGACCTGGGAAAAATACATGTCACTTTAGCTCAACCAGGTGTGGTACACTAAGGCATCTGAAGTTACACTAAATATTTATTTTAATTCCAGTTTAAATGCCTGGAACTCTTCTGGCTCTATCTATGCACAGTTAGCTCACAGCTGGCTGTGCACCTGTGCCTGGAAAAGATACCAAGCCACCAGCCTTTCATTAGGCAGAGGTATATGCTTAGAAATTAAATGCAAAATGTTGTACAAGAAGGAATGATTTTGCAGTAATAAGTAATGTGGTAAATACCAGTTAGAAGGGAAAAGCCATAGGAAAGATGCAATTTCAGCCCCTGGAGAGGTGCTATTGACTTTTGAGATTAATCTTATAAGGAGGAAAGTTCTTGTATCCTTCTTTAAAATACTTCCAAAGAGTAAAACCTTCAACATGCCTGTTCCCATCCAAGTGGCTCTTTTCTGCTTGTATTCAATCCCAGGCCTTCATCACTACCTACTAAAAGTCCTTCATTTTTCTGTGGGGAAATAATCACCAGCTGAAGTGGATCAAGAATTACTTTTACATGGATCATACTCAGCAACAAGTTTAATTACAGTTGAAATGGCAGATATTCCCCTTGTGACACATACTCCCTTTATTGGTACCGGAAGAAACATTTAGCAGTGGAGGAACTTCTAACTTTCAGGAGAATATTGTGCATTTCTGCTGCTCAGACCAAGTAGCTCTTACAGTATCCCAGCTGCCCATTTCAGCTTCCTTTCAGGAGACAAGCAATATGTATCTTGTGTTTTAGTGTGTACCCACCACAAGAATAGGATATGGAATTTTAAAATCAGCAAAATATTCTTCATACTTTAATTACATGATAATATTTTATTAATGCAGCAACTCTGAATTTTGTTAAGATGTAGTGTAGACATTTTAATTTCTTATTAATGAAATCTCAGATGTGTCAGGAACATGGTTTAGTTCCTACTTAATAATCCACTAAATGCAAATATTGAAACTCTTTAAACAAACTAAATATTTTTTCACTTGAGCTTGATGAAGCTGATTAAGAAATATCTGCAATAAGTTATTTTAGTTCCAGTTTAAACTATTGGTTTAATAAAATAAATTACCACCTCATGGGAGTGTAAAGAGAAACAGTGGAACATACTAAGGGCAAGGTTTTCAGAAGGCAGAAGGCACTTTGTAGTGGCTTTGCTCTGTGAATTTTATCATTCACTTCAAACAGAGGAAGGTGAGGGTAGTACCCAGTGTCCATCTTGCACAGAGTATGCATAAACATTTTTCCTCTCTGTTCTAAAATGTTTATTCAGCATTGTAAGAAATCCTAGTTGTATTGCTAAAATCAGAAGTCTTCTGCCAAAGGCAAGGATAGGTTATACTAAGTGAGCTGAAAAACATCTGTTAAGCTCACTGGCAGTACTTTATTGTCTGTGTCTTGTTAGCTTTTTGTTGGATTTGGCTCAGTTCCTTGAGAAACAATCCCATCTCTTGAAGAAATAAACCTCATGTTACCACCTTAAAATAATATGAAAAGTACTTGATTCTTCTTGGTAAATTCCTCCCATCTTCTCTTTTTAAAGCTGTGTTGTTTGACCTTTTCAATGTCAGACCCTTTCAGTGCTGAACCTGATACCTGTAGTATTTTACATTGCTATGCCCTAAAAACTCAAGCATATCACAGAGTTTGCCAGAAGCCATTCAAGCAAAACATTACCAGATTATGAAATATTTTTAATTAACGTACACATACTTATGAGAAATAGAAAGTATTAAAGACTGTTCAGCCAAACTAAGCATTGTGCTGTTGTTTCTATCCACACATCTTTCCTCCTTTCCCTGAATCTCTGTTGAATAATAGCATTAAACTGCAGGTCCTTCAGAGGGTGGTGGATTTGGGTAGCTTGCCATGGGACTGTGCCCCACCCTACCTTCTGGAGTCTGGGAAATATTAGACCGTGCTAGGAAAACAATGTGGATCCAATTTGAAGTCTGAGGAGCGAGGATGTTCTGTGGCGTATCAGAAATGCACAACTTTTAACTCACTTTCTCAAGCCTGCTCTTGCCAACGTCCTTGAGAGCACAGCAATCCAACGTGACACACAACACGCACTACCTCAGCTAAGCACACTGGAGCAGGAGTGAGCAGATCTATGGTCTTAACTTAACTGAATTTTCCATGGTTTGGCAATAGATGGGGCATGGCTCAGTGGGGTGCTGATTCACACATGCATATTGTGCATTCTGAAAGGGAAGGCACCAGGGCTTCCCTAATGCTCCAGGTGGCTCTGGCCTGGGTGGTCAGGCTTATGAACCAGCAGCTGTTCACAGCCACCTCCTCTGCAGAGAACCCAGATTGCAGGTTTATTAGTTGTTGTTAATTGTCCTTCTGGATGGTGGTGAAATACAGAGTGGAAAATATACTAAATGGTAACTGCAGTATCTTTTCTGTTGGGTGCTGGCATTGGATGCATCTTGTAATGTAACTTGCACACACTGTAGGTGTGGTGAGTAAAGAGTCCACTGGAAGTTCATCCCTGGAGAAACTGGATGTAATTGCCTTTGGGAAGTGGCTATAGTCATTTAAGGACCCTGCTTATTAAGCTTCAATGGAGAAGGAAAGAGAAATTTCTGTACATGATTCTTTTCACACAGATTGTGAGCACCTCTCTACAACTCTGTCTTTTCTTTCAATTCTGTGCTAGCTCACAGATAACTGCATTTGCATGCTGAGAAGTCTTTGGTCGGGCAGAGGCCTAAGTTAAGTCCTCTGGTTCCATGTCCAGTCCTTAAGTCTGACTGTCTTTGCAGCCTTAAATAAATCAGTTATGCCAACATTTTTTGAATCTGAAGTTAGACATCCAAATTTGTAGTTTAGCATGCAAAAAGGACTGCTCTGATTTTTAGAGATGCTGACTCCCACTGTGTCTTTATGTGTTATATTGTGTGGGGGTTTACAGCATTACTGAAAAACTAAATGAGGATTTAGGAGTATATGTAAGTCAGCCAAGTTTGAGAATGTCAGCCTTGACGTACACACTGTAATTTTTTGCTCTTCTGTTCAGGTAACCCAATAAGGCTTACCTTGCTGAAGAGGAATGCAGAAGGACTAATGGACAATGTGTTTTAATCAATGAGTAAATTATTTTTCCTGGTTTGTAAATAAAGACTGTAATTATAACAATATGAAGAGGGAGATTTCTTCAGACCCGTTGCCCAAACATAATGTAGTTGTCATGTGCAAATGTAGAAATCTAATGTATTTCTGAATATGAAGACTGTGCTGTTAAACACAGCCTGGTTTGATCCACCCTCTACCAAAGCAGATGAACTGCAGTTTCTTTATGAGTAGTTAGACAGCTTCTTAGAAACATGTGCAATATCCTACTGATGAGATAAATGCTCCTTTGTGGTACTCTGGATTCATAAGCATGCTGGCTTGATGGGCTGGAGCAGAATGTTGGAGCATTTGACAGAAAAAAACATAGTTTCCAGTGTTTTGGTAAAGTTTGGGGGCCACATTCCAGTCTCATTTTCATGACATAACTCTGGCATAGAGAACAGAAGAGCTTACAGCTACACTGAGATCTCACTTCCTTTTCATCACATGGGGACCAAAGTGTATAACTCTCCTTCTAAATTTCTCTGGTCAGGGTTTACAGTGGCAAGGCCATGTTAATTTTGCTATGTATTAATATGAAGAGAGTGAGTTCTGTGGCACACTTTAAAGGACTAGATTGATGGTAGCACGTAAAGTTGTAGCTTTCAGCTTGATACAGTTATGCTCCAGAGTGTGCATGTTAAAATAGAAGTTCCTAGTGAATATAGTATTGTTTGCAGGCAGAAGTGTCTTCAGTTCTAATATCCCTCTCCCTTCCGTTTCGTGAGGGCTGTCACAACTCTGCCCCTTTTGGGGACAGACCAAAGTCTGATGCCAGTTTGTGTGGAACGTGTATCAAAGCCTACTTTTGTCTTGCTGAATTCAATGGGAATTTTGTCTTTAAATGTAGTGGCAGCATTGCTGGATTTCTTCTGTTATAATTTATTCTTTAGGGAGTTTATGTCCAAAAGTACTGACTGTCTCTTGCTTCCAGTCACTTAAATGTGAGCTGACTGCTCACTGCTTTTGGAAGGTGCGATTCTTCACCGCAGAAGATTCCAGTTTAAACAAAGAGACATAATTGCTCAGAAACAAATTTTCTCTGGAGACCTGATAAGACTATATTAAATCAGGCTTGGTTTGGTTTGCTTTGCTGCAGAGGTGTGACCGTGCTTTTCCTGTAGTTGGGTTAACCCTGAAGTTTTGTCTATTTTGATTATCATGGTAGTTTTTCTTTTAATGGGTGAAGAACAAATGCAGAAACAGTATAATTTTGATTTCCAGAAAAACATTCTTCAAGTAAATGGTTTTATCAAATACTTGATCAATCTTTCAAAATCCAGCTGTTGAGCAGAATCAGCACAGACAACTCTGTTTTTTGTGGTTTTAAATAATGTATCAGAATGGACCTTGACTTTTAAGAAATGCACTGCTTATGTTGTTTTCTCATTCTGAAGTGACTGGAGCTGCTTTGCTCCAATTTGGATTCAAGTGTCTTGTGCAGCACAGGGCTGTGTGCAGTACACAACTGCTGGGATTGTTTCTTTTTTTAACTAAGTGATTGGCAGCCACTTGGATGAGTCACAATTATGAGCCTAATTTTAGCTGGTATGTATGTATTGGGAGAATCTACCAGAGACAATTGCATCTGAAGGGTTGAAAGAGGTGAAGTCAATTTAATTTTGGGGTTTCTTAGAAATCATCTTTTGTGTCTGGATTCTGTTTCTTCTCTTTTGGTTTTGTACAGTCATATTATATGACCTTTCTGGTGGAATGCACCTAATTCCTTCACCTTCAAAGAATTTATGAGAAGGAGACAATTTAGAGTGACAACATCAATGCTTTGATTGATGCTTGTTTGGTATGTGTTTGACCTGTGTTTGTGTTTTGAACATAATGAAGTGCGGGATTTAAGCTGCCTGTAATGTCCCATTTGTTAATTTGTCCATATGCAGCCTCTGCTGGCTTCTTCCAGCTGACCTGGGGAATAGCATCCAGGCAGGTGTATTAGTTGGGAGTTTGAGAGGAGTTTAGTATATGCAGTCAGAGCCCTCCAGTCATACGGGTTGCATAATCTGGCTGCCAGCCTTTACACCACTGTTTAACAGTTGCTGCTGTTAGTTTAAGGCAGTTCTGTTGGATTCTGCATTTTGCTCTTTTGGCCCACCTGTATCAAAGTAATGCAACTTCTGGAGGAGCTGGTTCCCATTGTCAGCCTGTCAGGAAAGCAGTGCGCACAATGGTACCTGCCTTTAAATGCTGTGTATGTGAGAAAGAAAAGGTGTGTGCTTTTCATGGCACCCTACTGTTTCCTAATGCATTATTCCTGTTTACTGTGAGGCAAAGGTGTCAGACTGGATTGTGCAAGGAGATGGAAGCCAAGCTGTCATTTACTGCCTGTGTTCTGAAAGCATTAGTAGTACCCAGGTCCCTCCTCTGCTTTGTGTTCTGCTCAGCTTCTGTGTGTGCCTAGGTAGTAAACTACCATATGTTGTTTATAGAGAATGCAGAGGCAGTGTATCGTTTTCCACTTAATCAGAGTGTTCCTAATCGGAAAATTGCCCAGAGAACTAATAAAGCCAAATGCACTCAATAACTACTGTTTAAGAGACACAGTAATTCTGCTTAGCACGAACATCCTCAGGTGATTTACAGGTACCTGGCCATGTACCATTTTTAACTTGAACGTGGCCTGATTTCTCCTAGGAGAGCTTTTAGCGTTTGTCTGAGTTATGATGCAGGGAGTGTCTGGTTGGTATTGAAACTCTACCTTTTCTAGACCAGGTAAGCAGAGTGTCCTCACAGTCAGTGCTGTGACTGGGTAGCAAGCTGGGCTCTTCCTCTGGGCAGAGACACTTCTTTCATTGCCCTGAGGCCTCTCAGGCTGAAGGCTGCTGGTGGTGATGTGATGGTCCTGCTTAAGCTTTTCTTATGCTGAGCATAAAGATGTTCTGACCCTGGACACATGTTCCTGATTTGTGCTGCTTCTTGTGTAGTCGTGGCAAACTATTTGTTCAGCTGTACAACAGCTAAATCTGCAGCACAGATAAATCTGCATACTGATCTGGCTGAAAAATAACTTACAGAATAGGGGGAGGAAAGAAGAGAGGTGTCTCATCCAAATGGTTTTCTAGCCTGGTTCTCATTGTGGCTATACAAACAGCTGTACAAGCACAGAGAAGGGAGTGGTGGGAATAAGTGGGTGAGGTCAGGGAGAAAGGAGGCTATTTAAGCCAGTACTGCTGCCAAAACATTACTTGCCAAATTGCTTTTCAGGTCCTCTGTTTTCTTGAACATTTCCTCACATCTGTTCTGTCATAGTAAACTCTTATGGATGTTACCACTTCTGCATAAGAACAGCTGTACTGGTTCAGACAAAAGACTTCACCTAACCCAATATCCTGTCTCCAGCAGTGGCCACAGTAAGTAGACCCAGGGGGTTAGAAGGGGAAAAGCCTGTCTGATGTTTCTATGAGTGGTCTCTCAGCCTCAGATAATATTTAGCTCAGGGGATTTATTGAACCTGATATGGTTAATTTACACAGTAACTGTCAATGAATCTCTTATGTACTTGCCTGATTCATGTTGAACACCATGTAAAATCATGGTTTTCATGACATCTTTTGGCTAGGAGTACCACAGGTTTCCTACTTGGAAGTGTGATCATGAAGTTCATAGGCAGGACAGACCTATCATTTTATTAATATGTTTTATAAATAATGTTTATTCACCTCTACAACGATAAAAATATTTGAGAAAAGTCTTCCCTGAAAAATTGGAAGAATCATGGGGTTGGCTTACTCCTGCTCAGTGACAGTGAAATGTTTTGGTTGTCTCAGTCCAGGGATGCAGTCCTGGTTGCAGCAGTGCTGCCTGAGCCACCTGAATTACTTCATCAGTGATGAACGGAGGGACAGAGAATGAAATTACCTGGTATCTGTTTGCACAGTAAAATCTTTTCATGAATGGAATGTACGTTCCTTTTCCCTGCCCCCTCGCAATGTGATTCCCCCTCTGTAAGGTGTTCACCATTTATGTAAGTGATTGTGATTGCCGAACTAATCAAACCAAGGACAAAAGCTATCACAGGCACTCATCTAGCATCCAGCCCCCACATTAGCTTCTACTTCATTAAAATATATATGACCCAATTCAAGAGCTAATTTGGATGAAACCATTAGGCTTCTGTCCTCATCATTGGTAGAAGTCTGAGGTTCATTTTCACACATGAGTGAGCAGTTGCAGCTTTAAGATGCATGAAGGTTATTGCTGTGTATGTGATGCATATGAAAGGCAGAGGGAAAGTGGCAGACAGTGGATGAACTCTTTATTTCTGTGATTGCATCATTTTATAAGGTCTTATTTGTGCTCCACCTGTGGAATGCTAGACATGATGTAAAAATACATGGCCAAGTTAAACACAGGCAAGGAAAACTGAGCCTCTGAGAAGGAGGAGTGATAAGATGATCATACTGCATTTCAACTGTTGCATACCTGATACAAAAATTGGTCATGATCTCAATGGAGTCCCTGGTGGAAGATGTGTGGTTGGATCTCCAGAAGTGTTTGGACCAGGTACAGAGAATTTCTACACACTGCAGAGTTGTTTGGTTTGATTTGGATTTTTGGTTGGGTTTGGGATTTTTTTTTTTTCATATTAGGTAGCTGTTTTAAATTACTTTAGTTAAAAGAAGCCCTTAGCAGAGAGTGTTTGCAAAAATACTTTGAAAGTCCACAGATTCAAAATCTCACAGTACTTTTAAAACCAGCAAATCCAAGTAATTTATCCCTATATTATTCTAGTCTTGGGAAGGATGCCATGACTAGATTGCATCCCTAATATCTGCTGGCATGTGTGGCTGGCAGGGGCTGCTTTCCTGGAGCCGCTATCTGAGGTATCAAGTTGCTCTCCAGACTGATGGATGAGTCACCAGAATCTCTGTTTTGTTTGTGGGTTTTATCAGAGCTCATCAGGTAGCCGTCAGTATGATTGACTAACTCTGCACCAAGTGTCAGGCAAAAGGAGCTGAAGTGAAGTAACGCAAGTGACAGCTGAAGAATAAGCAACAATCTGTCTTTTCAAATGAGTTGTTCTGTTGGCAATTTGACAAATTCTACGGTGTAACTGAAAGTTCTAGTTAATGTGTTGCATTACTTTATTTCAAAATATTCTGTTATGAATTGCTTACGTTTAAACTCTGGCAGATAGAATGCTTAATGAAATCAGTACAAATACAGTAAAATTGACATAAAAATACTGAGACAGTGCAAGTCTCCTGAGATTTATTCCTAAACATACTTGCAAAGTCCTGCTTCAGCATTTTTAAAAATAATTTGACATTTTTGTCTTCTAGCAAATAAAATGGAATGGGATAGTTCTCAATATAAATGGACAAGAGGGAGAAAGAGTAGGATTGGAAACAATTTGTTTCCCTCTAGAAAACCTCCTGCAAACTTTTGCTCAGCAGATTTATTTGGGTGCCACACAACTGTTTGATCTAATTTATCTGCCTTGCATGGGTAATTCATGTTTTTCCAATTCTAAAAAACATTTGACTTTTTTTTTGTTTTGTTTTGTTTCATCAAAATTACTCTGATTCCATGATACTAGGATGGAATTTTAATGGGTCATGTAAATAAGGAGTATCTTCATGAAATAAATTTTGTTGTTGTACAAATATGCCAGGAATGTTAAAAAAAAATTCTCCTAAACCTTTGTTTCTCCTCTCCGATAATGCCTTGGGACAGCTCACAACTCTTGTGACTGTCAGTGACTACCCATAGTTTTTTGAAATTACTGTCATTATATAAGAAAGTGTGAATTATGGTGGATTGAGCACTGGCTGCGTCATGACCATGTTTCAAGGTCTTATAATTTATTTCTCACAGGCTGTCCAGTCAGTGTTGTTTTTACATGGCTAGCTTGTAAAAAGCCTTACTGGAAAAATTAAAGTGTGATTTTAAACAATTCCAGATTTACTGGTAGATGTCTCTATGGGAATATCTGTATTC